>NC_062292.1:16875000-17500000 GCF_902655055.1 Lutra lutra
TATAACAAGTTGTGCATGAATATCCAATTGTTGAAGTTTCATTTTTAAAACAATTTTATTAATACATCATAATTTTTCACAAAAATTAACACTGTTTCAACATTTGCCATTAAAAAAATAATGTCTGAGGGTGCCTGGGTGGCTCAGCTCAGTCCTGGGATCGAGCCCCACATCGGGCTCTCTGCTCGGTGGGGAGCCTGCTTCCTACCCCGCCTGCCTCTGCCTACTTGTGATCTCTCTCTCTCTCTCTCTGTCAAATAAATAAATAAAAATAAAATCTTTATAAAATAAATAAAATCTTTAAAAAAAGTAATGTCTGAAGCACATACTGTCTACCATACATTATGTTGTGCTTAGGATTTTAAAAGATTTTAAAAATCCCTGTCTTCAGTGTCTTACAGATCTGGAAATTAAGAACATTGAAAGTTGTAATAAAAAGTTGAACATATAAGTAAGGTATTTGAAGAAATTAACAATGGTTTTAAGGAATTGGTTTTTGAGAGAGTACATATGAAAGATGACACTTCTGCTGTAAAAATAAAAATATTCCCAGGACAGCTGGGTGGCTCAGTTGGTTGAGTATCCAGCTCTTGGTTTCTGTTCAAGTCATGATTTCAGGGTGGTGCGATCGAGACCCGCATTGGGCTTTGCACTCAGCAGGGAGTCTGCTTTAGTTTCTCTTTCCTTCTCCCCCTTCCCTTGCTCATGTGTGTGTGTGTACACTATCTCTCTCTCTCTTTCAGTCAAATAAATAAATCTTTTAAAAAATATAAAAATAGAAATATTCCTGGCAATTGCTGTAAAAAGCATTTGGTGGTGGTTTCTGTGCAGTAGGGATGTTTTACCTTGATTAGTACTCTTATATTCATTTGCTGTTAACTCACTAATGCGGGGGGGGAGTGGATGAGAAAGAAATTTTCTGTCATCTATAAATTTGAGGTAAAATTTTGACCATGATAGAGGTGACAAGGAATCTCTTCCGTCTCTCTCTCTCTCCCTGTCTCTCTTTCATATAACTGACTGAATTAGTATTTATTTAGCTCACAGCAAAGGGTTCTCTACGGAAGTGTTCTCTGAGTCATTCTTCACCAATTCTGGTGAATTTTTTTTCACCCCTTTGTCTGCCTTTTTTTTTTTTTCCTGCTAATGCTAATCTTGTAATTGTTGATACATCTTGCTAAGATTTGCAGTTATATATGCTACCTTTTTTAAAAGTAGGCTTAGTCTTTGAGACTTATTATTGAATTCAGAACATGTTAAATTCATTGTATTAGTGAATGTGGGCTCCCATTACAGAATACCATAGATGTTTGTCTTAATCATTAGGACTTTTTGTTTTCACAGTTCTGGAGGACTGAAATGCAAGGTCAGGTGCAGGCTTTTCTGGTAAGGCCCCTCTTTTCAGGCTTGCAGAGGCCCTTCTGGCCTCTGGTTTGATAAGCTCGTTATAGATTTTGAATACTAGCCCTTTATCTGATATGTCGTTTGCAAATATCTTCTCCCATTCTGTCAGTTGTCTTTTGGTTTTGTTAACTATTTCCTTTGCTGTGCAGAAGCTTTTGATCTTGATGAAGTCCCAATAGTTCATTTTTGCCCTTGCTTCCCTTGCCTTTGGCGACGTTCCTAGGAAGAAGTTGCTGCGGCTGAGGTCAAAGAGGTTGCTGCCTGTGTTCTCCTCAAGGATTTTGAGGGATTCCTTTCTCACATTGAGGTCGTCATTCATCCATTTTGAGTCTATTTTCATGTGTGGTGTAAGGAAATGGTCCAGTTTCATTTTTCTGCATGCGGCCGTCCAATTTTCCCAACGCTATTTGTTGAAGAGGCTGTCTTTTTTTCATCGGACATGCTTTGTTGAAGATTAGTTGACCATAGAGTTGAGGGTCTATTTCTGGGCTCTCTATTCTGTTCCATTGATCTATGTGTCTGTTTTGTGCCAGTACCATACAGTCTTGATGATGACAGCTTTGTAATAGAGCTTGAAGTCTGGAATTGTGATGCCACCAACTTTGGCTTTCTTTTTCAATATTCCTCTGGCTATTCGAGGTCTTTTCTGGTTCCATATAAATTTTAGGATTATTTGTTCCATTTCTTTGAAAAAAATGGATGGTATTTTGTTAGGGAGCATAGACATTTTCACGATATTTTTTCTTCCAATCCATGAGCATGGATTGACTTACTTTTCTTTGTGTCTGTCTTACATTTCTTTGTGTCTTCCTCAGTTTCTTTTATGAGTACTTTGTAGTTTTCTGAGTATAGATTCTTTGCCTCTTTGGTTAGGTTTATAACTAGATATCTTATGGTTTGGGGTGCAATTGTAAATGGGATTGACTCCTTAATTTCTCTTTCTTCTGTCTCATTGTTGGTGTAAAGAAATGCAACTGATTTCTGTGCATTGATTTTATATCCTGACACTTTACTGAATTCCTGTACAAGTACTAGCAGATTTGGAGTGGAGTCTTTTGGGTTTTCCACATATAGTATCATATCATCTGCAAAGAGTGATAGTTTGACTTCTTTTTTGCCAATTTGGATGCCTTTAATTTCTTTTGGTTGTCCGATTACACTGAACATTTTGATGATTACTCTCTGATTGCCTTCCTAAATGGCTTTACACATTTACATTCCCACCAGCGAGGAGTGAAAGTTCATTTACCTTTACCATTGCTGAAATAATATTTTAAAATTTATTTCAATCTGATGGTTTAAAAATTATATTTCATTATTTTGAAACCACATATAACTGATATCTGGAATGTTAAGGATCCTTTGTTTGTTGGCCATTTGTATTTTTCTATGAATTGCTCTAATTTACCCATTTTTCTTGTGGAATATCTCTTTAATACTGATTTGTAAGAAAGTTTTGAAGGCTATTTTGCATGTGAATCCTTTATTTTAAATGTTGCAGATATGTTTTCCCTGTCTGTTGCTTGTCTTTCAAGTTTGTTTATGGTATCTTGTGGAATGGAGATTTTTCATTTTGTGAGAATGTCAGTCATTCCCTTTACGGCCTGTTTTGTGCAGTGTTAGGAAAACTTTCCCCATTAGAGTTGTTTAATTTTTTTCTAATATTTTATAACATTGTTTCTTTAATTCCATTTGAAGTTTATGTAAATGAATGGGTCAACCCTGTTTTTAATATGGTCCATTATTTTCTCATTGATTTGAAGCATGCTTTATCTTATTCTTAAATGCCTATGAACCCATTTCTCCCAAAGTAGACTTCCTGTGAAACCTTCTGTAAGCCAAAATGATGTGAAGACGCAGTTACCATTAATTAATATAGAAACATTTTTTAGTGCTCCCAGAACCAAAAAATATCCTTTCTTAGGCTCTTCTTATGACATACTTTGCTAACAGATGCACAAAATAAATGAGATAAAGCACAGATGCTCACAGACATAGTTCAAAATTGTGATGGCTTGTTCGTGAGATGCTGAGTGCAGTTCCCAGGGAAGGAGCTTGGTGGTGCCACTCTCACTACCCAGGGTGCTTGCTGCCTTTGTAATGGCTTGCTACAAAACAAATGCTGTAAACTTTTTTTTTTTTTTTTAACAGAAATCCTCTACAGATTTCTTTTCAGTTAGCAAAAACCAGTACTCATATTATGCCTTCTGTAAAAGCAAAGTAGTATAACTTGAACTTTCAAAAATGGGGGGTACCTGTATATGCAGATCTATTTTCATATACACTTCTTTCCTCTTTTCTCTCTTTTTGCCATTACTTTTTAGTGTTGCTTTAATCTTATTCTACTCTCTTCTGATTTGTGGCTATTAAGTTATATGTGAACCAGAAATCTACATAAAAGACTACTGGTATTTTAGGTAAAACATGAGTAGAATGTTCATGCTTTAAAAATACATAAAATTGGGGCATCTGGGTAGCTTAGTCGTTAAGCATCTGCCTTTGGCTCAGGTCATGATCCCAGGGTCCTGGGATTGAGCACCATGTCGGGCTCCCCGCTGAGTGGGGAACCTGCTTCTCCTTCTTCCACTCTCCCTATTTGTGTTCCCTCTCTCGCTATGTCTCTCCAAAAAATAAATAAATAAAATGTTTTTTAAAAATACATAAAATTTATTATATTGTTTTCATTTCTGAGAGGCTTATTTAGATTTTTTTTTTTTTTGGTTTCTAGCTCTTAGTAATATTTTACTTTATTTTGAAGATTTTGTTTATTTATTTGAGGTAGAGAAAGCATATGAGCACAAGTGGGGTGGGTGGGTCAGAGGGAAAGGGAGATCATGACCTGAGCCAAAGGTAGATGCTTAACCAACTGGGCCACCCAGACATCCCTCTTAGTAATATTTTAAATAGTTGATGTTGTTTAATATGTGACCTCTATATAAATATTAATATGTTAAAATTATTTTTAAAATAGCAGCTATATTTAGATTACTTTAGTGAAAAACTTTTTTCCTTTAATAGAGAAACAAAGTAAATATGACCAAGCCTATATTTTGCTTTTGGGTTTTCTTTCCTAACAATACAATAAAGAATAAAATAAAAATGAAAAAAAAATGGGTTAAAAGTAGAATGAGATATCACTCTGACATTAAATCAGCTATAGCTAAATGCTATTAAGAGCAGCGTCTGTTACTATGGATCATCTCTAATTCAGGGTCACCTTAAAAGGAAGCTTTGACTTGCTTTATGGTTTCTAAAAATAATTCATAGTCGCCTTGGGTAGCTATAGCCTTTAGTGTACCTAAATTACGGAGCTTACATGAGGAACTTAAAGTGGCCACCCTTTCTGTACTGCAAAATCAGTAGAATCCTGCATTGTGTGTTAAGTTCTAAAGCATAAGTAATAGAGAAGTAGATGTATAAATAAGTCAAGGATTTGTGTAGTGATAATTTTTCTTTACATTTGTGTTATTCAAATTAGATGAATAGATTTGACATGCTTTTTAGAACTTCATTTTAAGTTTTTTCTTAAAGTATCTCTGGTACAAAGAATTAGTATGTACATGTGTGTGTTGCATATTACTCAGGGAAATTCTGTTTCTCTTATTTCTCAATAGATGAATTGTTTAAGGGTTTTGGGGATAGCACTAAGATTTGAAACAGCTGGGGAACATAAAAGGACCTATACTTTTTCTACACATTTGAAGCTTAGATTGCCCCCAGAGATCCAGAAATAGGATAGTTCTAAATTATGATTGGTATCTGGAGTCTAGGCAGATCTCACTTGGAAGAGAAGCATACCCTCTTAGGCTTGGGGGTTCCTAAAGCCACATCTATCTGTACTTAGGGTATTCAGTAAATTGACAGCTATGTAACAGAACTCACAAAGTGGATCCAGCCTGCAGAGGCATATATTGATTGGACTACACTGTGTTTTTAAAATATCTAGATTTGTGGCTTGTCCTGCAAATTGGAAGATGTGACAACTTTAACCTGTCACCACAGGGCAGCAACTAACTAGATGGACATGTGCTCTCACTTGCCAGAATCTATACCACTCCTTAACCTGAACGTGTCAGTTGCCATTTATCACCATACTTGTACAATCCCCCATTTGCTCAACTCACTTGTGTTCCTACTCAGCAACTGTAGGCTTAAAATACATAATTTATAATCATTAGTCTACATTTTTTTTCTGTATCTGGTGCAGCTAAGTGAAAATGAGTAACAATTTATTTAATATAGTAGAAACAATTCATTTTTTTCGAAGAACATATATATTTATGTCTTCATTATCTGTTCCTTTTTTTATTCCCTGAAATATTTACTTTTGCGAAATCCTACTCAATTCAACACCCAACACCTTGAATCTTTTGATCACATCTGTCTATAGTAGTGTCTTCTTCTCCTGAAGTTTTAGAATATTTATTTTTTTCACCACTATAACTTTATTATAGTAGAGACTTAGAGAGTCTCATTCAGTTAAAAAATGACTGTTGCTATGAAGAGCCCTTTCATTAGTCTTTGCTTAATATGGTTCACAGTTCATTGTTGTCATTTTGAAGAATAAAAAAGTAGTACCTTTCAACTTTATTTCCGTAGTTTTCTTAATTGGCCTTTGGACATCATATTTAAATACTGTTTTCCTTGCTTTCAGTTACAGATGAGGACACGGTAAAGAGGTATTTTGCCAAGTTTGAAGAAAAATTTTTCCAAACCTGTGAAAAGGAACTTGCCAAAATCAACACATTTTATTCAGGTGAGTAGTTTTTTGGTACAACATGCAGGGAACAATTTCTGCTGCTGAGGAAAAAAAATTCTGCCATATCAGTATTTAACCTTCTGATTGTCATTTTTAAATTGGGGCTTATTTTTCCTCCTATGTTGTACTTAGGGATATTTTCTTTAGCTGGGGTAGGAACGCATCTAATACCTCAATATTTAAGCCTAATACAGTCATTGCCTAGTTTCTTTTGCAGTTGTAAGGATTTGGGAACCTCATTATGAACCAGTACTTTGATAGAGCTTCACTGAAGCCCAGTGTGAAGCTTCAGAAGAGTCAGAAATTTGATTTTATTATTTCAGAGCTAAATTAGACAGTTCCTGCTTATTAATTACATTACTTTGCCTATCCATTGTATGGAATATTCCTTTCTGTCTCTCTAGAGTATTGTCTGCAGAGTGACATCTACAAGATGCTATTGGAGTTGAGAAGAAACTACTAGAACTTCCATTTATTTATATCTGGCCCTTTAAATTTCTGTCATATATATATAATATATGACAGATATATATAATATATATATATAATTATATATATATAATATATGACAGATATATATGATATATATATTATTATATATATTATATATATATTTACTTATTTATTTATTTATTTATATTATCCTACTCCTTTAGTATCTTTTTTTGATCTTTTTTTTGAAAGCTCAGGTTTCTTGACTCCTTCATCTATTCCAGTTGTCAAGGCTCCCCCCACCAGAATTATTTCCCTCCTCATCAGTTATCTTAACCACTTTGTCCCTTGTGCTTTTTAATCTCCTCACCCTCATTGCCTTGTAATGCTTGTGCCCAGTGAAACTCCAACTGCAGACCAGCCCTGCCTTTTACCTTCTTTATGCCTACCCACATGCTGCTTAGGATAGCTAGGTGAAAAAAAATCACAGCAGAACAAATTTGAACCAGTATAAATTCACCATTAGATTCTTAACTATGTCCTCAAAGCTTCCCATGGGTCCTAATCAGTGCCCTTTTCCATGCTCCAAAGTGGGTTCGTTTTATTTTATTTGATTTTTAAGTAGGCTTCACACCCAGCGTGGGGCCCAACACAGGGCCCAAACTCATGAACCCACAACCCTGAGATCAAGACCAGAGCTGAGATCAAGAGTCAGATGCTCAACGAACTGAGCTACCCAGGTTCCCCTCCAACAAAGTGTTTTTCTAAACCCAACACCATTCTCTTGAATTCTCTGACCCCCCCACCAATTTCTCCATCATGCTCATTATACCTCCTTCTTTACAAACAAATAGAAAAGACTTCAGGGGCACTTGTGGTGCAGTTGGTTAAGCATGCAACTCTTGGTTTTGGCTCAGGTCCTGATCTCAGGGTCATGGGATCAAGCCCTGCAGCAGACTCTGAACTCAGCACAGAGTCTGCTTGAGTTTCTTTCTCCCTCTCCCCCTGCACACACATACTCTCTCTCTAAAATAAATAAATAAGTCTTCAAAAAAATTTTTTTTTAAAAACTAAAGAACTTCAGCTCCTGTTGGTGTATAATATGTATGCAGATCTATGCCATTCCTCCCCTAAGTACTTGTTGACAGGCTTACCCTTAACCTTTTTTTCCTCCAGTCTTTTTAGAAAAGATACCCTTCTTAGTCTCTGGCAAATCTCTACAACTGCTGACCGAATTTTAGCTCCTCAATACCTTGCTTCAGTAATTATTTCTTCTAAGAATTAGTAAATAAATGCATCATTGACCTCTCTCTTTACTGGCATAGTCTCCTTAGGAAGTCACTCCCTTCTAGCAAAAAAGAACAAGAAAGGAAGCAAGTACCTTAATTCTGTGTCCTTCTCATCTTTCGCTTATGACTGGACTTCCTAGGCAAAGAGAGCAATTTATGCAGAGGCATAGAGCTGTGAAAGGACATGGTATATATGCATGTCCTTTACACTACTTTGTAAGCACCTAGAATGCAGAGACAAAATAGAAATATTATTTGAAACTGCAATGGATAGATTTTTAGCAAGGGAAAAATGTACAGAGAAATTGCATTGTGCAAGAACAAAGATAATTTCTGGATAGGAGGTAGGAGGAGGAAAGGAACCAGCAGTGTAGATGGAGAAGAAGAGGGCAGCCATGAAGAATGAGAAGAGGAAGCTAAAAGAGGAAGGCATGTGCAGGGGAAAGAGTGTTTAGACTGAGAAAGGCCTATAGTATATGACCTAAGGCTGTAAATGCAAAATGTAAAAAGTCAAGTTAATTAGCATTTTTCTTTTGCTATGGTTTTTTAGGGAAGGATCTCTGAGCCCAACTCTGGATAATTTAGATCAGAAAGAGTACATAATGCTTCTTGGTATACAAAGCAGAAGAAATATTTATTCTTAACAATACATAGATATTTTTAATATGTTGAGTTATAACAAAAATTATATACAAATTGTGACCCATTACACCTAATCAGATATGTGTGTTTTTTGTATGTTTGTATGCATCTATATATGTGTGTGTATATGCAATATGTTTAAACAATTAAAATTTTTTCATGGAATAATATCCTTACCATGTGTAATATATTCTGTTTTCTATATTTATATCTATTTGACTTATAAAATGCTGATTTATGATCCACACAATTGCTTTTATTACCCCATATTGGGTTACAACCCCAGTCTGAAAAATGGTATCTTAGATTTTATGGTTTTTCAAAAATAATCTTAGGGTTTCTACTATTAAAAATTTGGGGGCTAAGATTATAAATGACTTTTTCCTGTTAGTATTGGCAGGGCCAGTTGGGCTTGTCTCTTGATGTCACCACAGAGTAGGTACAAATTGATAATCTTCAGACTAACTTTTTGCCAGGTCAGGAAGTCATAGGTAATATGAAGACATGATTGACAGAAACAGAATTTGGCACTTGTCCTAGACAACATCATTTTTCCCCTTATTTAGCCACCTTCTCCATGGCAGATTGTCTTATAGACTGCAATTCTCAGACACTAGGGCACAGAAAAACTATAAATAATACAGGGGTGAGTTCTTCTTATAAACGTACCTCCACCCACTTGTGGAGATATCTCACAAATTATTCAACGGTCAGCTAAAAATGGTCACTTTTAAATGAGATATAGTCTTGATTGAAACTTCTAAATACCCCAAACAAAATGCTATGCAAGCTAAACAAAACAGAATGAATACTACTAAAATGTAGATACTAATTTTCATATCAGTTCTTTTACCTACCAGTTATATTTTGGAGTTTTGAACCTTACTTTTTTTTTTAGAAGTTTACCATTTAACTTTTCTAGACCTCCATGTCCTTGCTTGTAAAATGGACATATTGATTCCCAGCCCTCTTGGGTTCCACCTGTAAGGAGTCAGAACCTATTGTCAGTATTTCACAAAACCTGATATAAGTCATTTTATTGCTTTTTATGTTTTATTACATATTTTTGGCTAATAAGATAAAAGCATTTATAGTAATAAAATAATTTTTTTTACATTTAAAAAAATCATTTGTTTTAGAGAGGGGGGAGAGAGAGTGCATGCGCCGGGAGAGAGGGGGAGAATCTGCAAGCAGAAACAACCCCCCCCACCACCACCACAATGAGTGCAGAGCCTGGCACAGGGCTTGATTTCAGGACCCATGAATCACCAGCTGAGTCGAAACAGAGTCGGATGCTTAACTGACTGAGCCACACAAGTGCCGCAGTAGATTTAATATTTGAAGACCATGGAAGGAAAGGGAAGTGTTTTAAAGGAAGGCTCTCTTTTGATGATAGCATTACTAATCACTGAAGTCTCCTAGGTCTCTTCTAAAATGGCATCAATCCTGAAAGCTATAGTGTTAGCAATCTTTTTTGTGGTCATCAGTGATGTTTTTTTTCCATTGGTGATATTAATCACTATGTTACAACATCTTTCTCTTTGCTAGAACCAGTTTCCTTTCTCTCTCCATTCAAAATACTTTGCTTCTAAGCAGTGTTTTTATGTGCCTACATAAAAACAAAATCTTAGAATATATCTGTTGCTTTTAATATTCCACAATTAAAACAGGCAAGGCCTTTTTTTCTTTTTTCTTTTTTCTTTTTTTTTCCATTGGACTGTTTTAAATAGCTAGGGGCTTTTTCCTTCATTTCTAAACAATCTCAGGTTTTGTTTTTTGGTTGTTTTTTTTTTTTAACCTGTCCTAATTTTTTGGCTTCAGTTATTGTGACTTCACAGCAGTGTTATGAGCTTTTCCTTTCTTTACGGAAAAAGAGAGAGAGAAGAAGAGCAGGAAAGAAAATTGCAGTAGTGTTATTTATATGTATATGAATTATGGCAATAGAAACAAATTTCTTGGCTGTAAAATATTTTCAGGCTTTATATATATTGAAGACCAATCGGATAATAGTTACTCAGAACTATTCCTGTTACAGTTATTCCTATAATCCTGTTATGTGTTTTTCTTTATTCTTACCAAATTTGAGGGATTGTATATTATACCACTGAGTGTGTATAAAAAAACATAAGCATCTTTTTCACTGAAATACTAAATATCATTGTACAAGTGATTATATGAATCTAGTACTCACATAGCTAAATTATGACTTAATGGCTGGTTTAGCTCTTTGTATGTGTGTAAAGACATGGATTAAGTATATATTAATTAGGGTGATCATAGGTCTGTAGTATTGTTTAAAATTCCCATTGTCTTATTATTTTTTCCTATGTCATGATTCTCTTGAGTTTATTACAACAGAATCCATTACTTAAGAGCTATTGAAGAATGGGGTTTGGGAGGTTGGTTAGGAGAAAAGTTAGGGACATGAATTAAAGCAACCAGACTGGCTTGCTTTCTTGTTAACATATCTGATGAAAATTAAAATTGCAATTATTTATCTACTATCCACGAGGGAGGTTTTTTTAAAGGAAGGTTCCTTTTTGGTGGTAACATTACTAATCCCCAAAGTCTCCTAGTTCCTTTTAAGACTGATCAGATTTTTTTTTCTTTCTAAGACTGATAAGATGGGGTATGTCCCTAGTCATGGCATAATATAGTTGCGGGATGGCATCTTCATAAAAAAAAAGCTGACTATCATCTAAATTAATGTTTTTTTAAACTATAAGTTATGACCCAATACATGGGTCAGGAAATTAAAATACCTGGGGTCATCATGAGCATTTAAAAAAAAAGCAAATAGAATGTAGTAGAATAGAAAATACCAGATTATATCTAAAATGTTTATTTACCAATTGTATCTATAATTTATGTACAATAAATTGTTTATGTACAACATGATACTTGGTATTTTAGAATTTTGCAAAGTACTATGGAAACTGACATGAAGAAGCATTGACTTTACTTGGAGGAAAAGAAGAGGATTGTGGAAAAGCCTCCAGAAGTAAAACTTAAATTGGATCTTTGAAAATGTGGGGGCATTTCCAATGCTCTTGGAGGAGCATTTTGGGGATAACAGTGGTAGAGGACTTGGAGTACAGTATTCCAAGGAAACACCTATCCATATGCATCGTGACATCAAAATACATGACATATTGGGGGTGAGGAGGATTATAGTCTTCTGAGCTGGAGTTAAGAGAGTAAGGATTCAGTTATTATTATAGAAAAAATTGAAGAATATTATGTTTTATTCATATGTGGAGATTTTAGACTTCAGTATTTGAGGTATAACAATTTCAGGTAATAAGAATTCCAGATAAAAGCAGAACAAAAAAATTAATGTAATATAACAAAATTAACTATCCTGAGTCACTTAGGGTTGGTCAATTTTCTTACAAACTTACTTTGTATTTCAAATAACACTGAGGTCCATAATTTGAATTGGCAAGCTTGTGACATTGCAAGATAAGTATACAAAAAATAAATGTATTCTAAAACATCAAGAATTATTCTTCAGTCCCATAACAATAAAATAGCTTTGTTATTCTGAAGATTGCTTATAGTTCTGAAATAACTTTTCTAAGGTAAAAAATATATATATATAAATGAAATGTATATATGAAAACCAAGAAAAGTTTTGTTAACCCTATAGCTCTTTGAGGAACATATAGGTGCTTTGAAGGTTTTTGAGTAGTTATTGGAAATTTTTATCAAATATTTTATTTTCTGAGAACTTATGGCATTAAACATATATTATTAAAGTAATAATTTGTTCTCATTCAGACCCACTTGATTTATTGGCATGAATAGAAATTGAAATTTATTGTCAAAATAGGTTTTCATCAGCATTTATAAAATTACCTAGAAATGTTCATTTTTATTTTTTGTAAGTATATTTATAGATTTTAATTCATAGGCCAAAGTACATTCTTTTTTTTTTTTTAAAGATTTTATTTATTTATTTGACAGAGAGAGATCACAAGTAGACGGAGAGGCAGGCAGAGAGAGAGAGAGAGAGGGAAGCAGGCTCCCTGCTGAGCAGAGAGCCCGATGCGGAACTCTATCCCAGGACCCTGAGATCATGACCTGAGCCAAAGGCAGCGGCTTAACCCACTGAGCCACCCAGGCGCCCTGCCAAAGTACATTCTTATGTATACTCATTTACCTTTTTCCAGGTTCTCTGCTGCCCCCATGTTTGAGATTTTTGGATATCTGACTCTAGAAAACTGAGCTGTCGTTGAAACATAGTTTGGACACTTGGTGTCAAAAGCAGTGTTTCTCATCCTTTTTACACTTGTTGATAAGTATTAAATACTTTTGCTAAGTATAAAAATCTCACACCATAACTATTGGGAACATTGAATTTTTTTTTTCCCCCAAATTACATGCTTTTACTCCCCTCCTACCAACCAGGGATTTTCCCTCACATGCTCTTCTAGATAGACTTGTCCTTAAGGAAGAAAAGAGTTCAAAAAAATAGCTGACTACCCCTGGTAATGATTTCTCCTCTATTTTGGTATGGGAACTTGGATTACTAGAGAAGTTTTTCCTACATATTCATTAAGTCAGTCAGTCATTCAGTAAACATGGGTTGAGCCTACCGTATACAGGTTCTTATAATTACAAAAATGATGATGATGATCCACACAAAAGTTTATAGGTGAATGTTAATAGCATAATTTATATAGTGCAAAAATTAGAAACAATTCAGATGTCTGTCAGCTGATGAATATTTAAACAAAATGTGGTGTATCCACCCAACAAAGTATAATTCAGCAATAAAAGGACCAGCTACTGATATGTGATACATCGTGGATGAACCTCAAAATCATGCTAAGAAGGCAGGCAGATGCAAATGACAGCATACCGTATGACTCCTTTATAAGAGTGTTCAGAAAAGGCAAATGTGTAGAAACAGAGAGCAGATCAGTGGTTACTTGGGGCTTCAAGGGTAGGAGTGAGGATTGACAGCCAGTGGCCCTGACAGAAGTGTATGGGATGTTGGAAATGTTCTAAAATTGGATGGTGCTGATGATTGTACAATTCTACAAATTTACTAAAAATTAACAAATTATGCTTACCATGGGTAAATGCTATGCTATGTTAAGTATACCTGAAAAAGCTATTAAAAATTTTTTCACCATTAAAAAATGAAGATTTTTTTGCCCTCAGAGAGAAGCCTTGGTTCAGAGAGCTCTCAACAGTCAATGAAACAAACATATAAACAAAGAATTACATTCAATGTGCTTTGTATGTGTGTTTGTGACCTCATGAGTGTCCAATGGAGGGAGTTTCAAGGTGTGGCTGAGAGTTTTTAGGCAAGAAAGACTTTACATAGAAAACGATATTTGAGATTAGCTTTGTAAAATGAGTAAGGAGTTTGCCAGATGGGGAGGTATTTGTTTCCTGACTTACTGCTGTCATGTAGGACGTAGTGGTTCTTTCTTTCCGTTTTTTGGACTTCTTTCATTTTTAATATCCATAAAAGTAATTACAAAATATACATATTGACAACTGGCTAAGGAAGGTAAACAAATAGCAAATTCATATATTAGTCTCTTAATAAAAGTTGATCATTCATATTATTTTCTAGCTTTTGGGTTTGCTAATTACCTGAGGTTTCTAATCAGCAAAGCAATTTCTAGTTGACCTTGGATAAATTATCACATTCTTTCATTAAATATGTGTTTGTATTTGTGTATATTATTTTTTCAAATGGCTTTTAAGTGGTCAGCACATAAATAGTCAAGTTGTTAATAGAACAGAAGTGTTAAATATATCTTTTGTTCTAGGAACATCATGAAAAAATTACACAATCACTAAGTGCACCGTGAAGTAAGAAAGAACCAAAAAGTTCTACATTGTTTTTGATCAGAAGGACAATAAGATGAACAATTTTGCAATAGAAATGTTTAACTTCTATAAAAAGAACTTCCAAGATTCATTTTGCCTTTTCAGTGTTAGATTTGAAAATAGGTGAATTGTTCTCTCTCTTATAATATGGAAGACTAGGAAGAAATTCTGAATACCTCTCACTATAAAACAGTAAAATGCTACCTAAAATATGCAAAATTATTAGATACAACATAAAATACATGGTTAATATAGCTAAAGACCTGAAAAAAAGTATCAAAACCATGCACAAAAAAGAAACTCTCAAAATGGACTTTTTTGAAATAACCAATTAGAGGGACATCTGGGTGACTTAGTGGGTTAAGTGTCTGCTCAGGTCCTGGGATCAGCTGGCGCCATGCTCCCTGCTCAGAGGAGGGAGTCCACTTCTCCCTCTTCCCCCACTTGTGCTCTCTCACATGCTCTCTCAAATAAATAAAATCTTAAAAATAGCCAATTAGAACTTTTCAAATGAAAATATAATCACTGAAATTAATATCGTAACTACTTAAACCTGTGAATTAGGTAGAGATTAAGAGAAAGTTTATACACTTGAACATAGAGCTGGAGTAGTTACCCAGAATGCAACAAAAAGAGATAGAGAGGAAATATAAGCTATGAAAAGAGCAACAAGTTTAAGAGGCCATAATTGATATCTGTGATTTGCTTTTTCCACTAGCTATTTCCTATTTGCTCTGCCCTCAGCCGGAAGCCCAACTGGCTGGGGTTCTTTACTGGATGGGATGACCCAAACTTGAATTACTGAAGGGTCTGAATCCTTAATAATTCTTTTCTTTGATTTCTATAGTTTTCCATTAACTTTCATTACTTGTCTTGGAAAAACTAGGATTCCAGAGAGTCTCCTGGGTTATGGACACAGTCCTCCTTACTTCTATTGTGTATCAAAAACTCACTTTCCCTTTGGTAATTAAGATCAATAACTAACCAGTAAGTAACCTCTTTGCCTACTAGTTCAGTGGTATGATGAGTACAAAATGGCATGACTGCCAGATGGCAGTCTCATGTTCCAGTTCAGTAGAATCATTGTTGTATTCCTCTGAAAGAAGCATTTTCCGCTAAGAACTAAACAATAGGCAGAGTTCAAGTTGCAAATCGGAAAGCAAAAATTAAGTGAGTGTTTTTTGGTTATAGTAGGGAGAGGAGCCACTCCCACTTTGATCCCTTGATTCCTAGACTCTTATTTTGGCTGTGTTTGTAAAAGCACCAATAAATATAATGGTCTTAATACTGCATCCTATAAGACAGAACCCAGTTCTTACAAAGTGTTGTCTCCCAATGCACTTTGTTAAGTCTCTCTTTAGGCCAACAATTTCTGGGTAGGTGGTAAGACCTTATTATTCCATGGATATCCTTATTGCTTTACAACCTTTCCTGGGAAATGAGTTTCCTGATCAGAAACAAAGCTGTGTAGAATACCATGAAAATGGATAAGGCATTCCAGTCGATAGTGGTGCTAGCCAGGAACATTATGAGCAGGGAATGTACAACCATATCAAGAATACATTTATTCCAAAGATCCCTGCCCCCTGCATAAAAGAAGACATCTAATGCATTCACCCTGCCACTAGGTGGCTGACCAGCATTAATAGGGAATGGTGCCATTTCTGGAGCTCCAAGACCATGCAAGTGTCTGTTGCAAGATGAGAAGCTGCATTATAAGTTACATAGCTGCATACCAGGTGCTATAGGCTCTGTTACTTGTTCCAGTGGTGATACCGCATCTAGAAAAATAGCTGCCATCAGAGTCACCACTATGCTATAAATTTACTATTATTCAATTTACTACAAATTTACTATTAAATTTAAATTTACTATAATCCACAGTCATTTTTCAAGATCCATCTAATTTCTGCACAGACTAAACAGATAAATTAAATGGGGATGTGATAGATATCTTTCAAGTCTCTGGTGATGGCACTAACCTCTGGAGTTCTCCTCAGGATGTGCTTTTGCTTCTTGGTTATTATCTTGATAGGGAGAAGTTCTAGAAACTTCCATTAGTCCTTCTTACAATAATAGCTCATACCTCTGGGTCACAGTGAATGTGGAGATTTCTACAAGTGATCTGGTGTCTCTACTCCAATTATACATTCTGGAACAGAGAAAGCAATCGTAATGTGAGTCTGGGGACCAACTGGGCTAATATTTCATCTGTCACCTGAACACTATAGACCTCCATTTGACTGGAGTGGCATTTGGAGTCTTCAGAAATTTGAATCAGTTCAGAAGTACACAGTAGGGATAATTCTGGTGGATTCCAAGAACCCTTCCTCCATAGTGTGTTCTCTACCTTCTCCCAGTTACTCAATCAAACATCTACCCAGGTGTTGTTATGAAGGGATTTTTGCAGCTGTAATTAAGGTCCCAAATCAGTTGACTTTAAGAATGGGAGATTATCCCAGGTAAGCCTGACCTACTCACATGAGCCCTGAACTATTCCTGAGGAGAGAGATTCAAATCATGAATGATGGTTGTACAACCATCACCATTATATAATTCTAGAACATTTCCATCACCTCCACAAGATTCCATACCCATTAGCAGTCACTCCCCATTCTTCCTGCCTCCTAGACCCTGGCAACCACTAATCTTTCTGTCTCTGGATTTCCCTGTTCTGGACATTTCAAATAAATGGAATAATAATAAGACAATATGCAGCATTTTGTGTCTGGCTTCTTTCACTTACCATGATTTCTTTAAGATTCATTCATGTTGTAGTATGTACCAGTACTTCATTCTTTTTTATGAATTTAGGTTGTATCTTTTTTATGAATTTAGATTGTATTCCACTATTGTGATTACAAATCCATGTATATGTACAAGTTTTTCTGTGAATATATATACCTAAGAGTCAAATTGCTGGATCTTAATGTAACTAACTCTGTGGTTAACTTTTTGAGAATTGACAAACTGTTTTCCAAATTATAATGTGGTGGTACCATTTTGCATTCTCACTTTTATGGCTTTTTAGATTCTATGTCTTCATCTGTAAAAACAAAGGGTAAACTTGAGGTTTTGCAGGGAGGGAAATATGGGAGAGAAAGGTAGAATGAAATGTTATACCAAAACACTTTTTTCCTATCCAATACTAAATATTACATGTCACATGTAACATTTTTTTCCTAGAAATTTTAGGAAAACAGACGAGAATAAACAGTAAGAAATCAAAAGTCAGTGAGAACTTTACCAGTTTTTTTTATCTTGATGATTTGAAATTGTTTTTTCGTTTTTATAGAAAAGCTTGCAGAGGCTCAGCGCAGGTTTGCTACACTTCAGAATGAGCTTCAGTCATCACTGGATGCACAGAAAGAGAGCACTGGCGTTACTACACTGCGACAGCGCAGGAAGCCAGTCTTTCATTTGTCCCATGAGGAACGTGTCCAACATAGGAATATTAAAGACCTTAAACTGGCCTTCAGCGAGTTCTACCTCAGTCTTATCCTGCTGCAGAACTATCAGGTACTTAGAGTCTTATCCTGGAGAATGGAACCTTCAAATAATTGAGAAGTTTGGAATTAACCTTGAACGATACTAATGGGCCAATCTAAAAAGGGAAATCTTTAGCATGTCATTATTTTTTAGGTTCTTAATGTGATGTCAGATGTTCTTACTGGCTAAAAACCACATATCAAAGGTAGCAAAATGGTGTTAATAAGACTTCTATTTTTGAAGATCAGTTTTCTAAAGCCTTTTGTACAGTATGCATGAGTAACCCTTGATTCATGGTTTACTTCCTATTTTTAGAGGCATCTCTAGTAGTACGTAGAAATAAGAAATTATATATGTCCATCTAGCCACTGCTGGCTATGTAAGACCTTTACATTCCTCCAAGCCTATAACAAAATTTCCACAAAGCCAATTAGACAGTTAATTTTCCTGAAACTAACACTAATAATATAAAAGATACTAACTTTACAGCTTTGCCACTGAGAATCCTCCCATTGTATTATCCACATACTATAATATAACTATTAAAATCTGTATGGAATTACTGGATCACTCTATTGTATACGTGAGACTAATATAACACTGTATATTAACTACATTAGAATGAAAATAAAAATTTTTTAAAATAAAAAAAATGCCTTCTGAAAGAAATTAGGTCACAACAAGCAAGTATAGAGACTGGATATCTAGGCTAATGTGATGTGTCACTTAACATTTTTAAAATCCCTTGGGCGCCTGGGTGGTTCAGTGGGTTAGGCCGCTGCCTTCAGCTCAGGTCATGATCTTGGGGTCCTGGGATCGAGCCCCGCATCGGGCTCTCTGCTCGGCGGAGAGCCTTCTTCCTCCTCTCTCTCTCTTTGCCTGCCTCTCTGCCTGCTTGTGATCTCTCTCTGTCAAGTAAATAAATAAAAAAAAATCTTTAAAAAAAAAAACAACATTTTAAAAATCCAATCTGAAAAGCTGAATTACCATGTACATTAAATTATGGAAATAGAAGGCATTTCTAATTCATTTCTAATCCTTTACATATTTGTTTACATATTTAAATCTACAATGAATTTATTGAAAAACAGATTATTTGTTCAGTAATAAACTTTAAATAGAAGCATCTGATCTTTAAAGAGACCTTATGTACTATTCTTTTTCCATTTTATTATTGTGATTAGTACTGCTAATCAGTGGTTATATAAAACATAAAAAATAAAAGGTTATACAATGAAAGTATTCTAAGGGTAAATATTGGAGTTTTAAAATAAAAAGTCATTATAGTCTTATATCTGCAGTAATCTAAGTTGTTAATGCATGTACTTATTTCCCTCTCTTTCTCTGTCATAATTCTACCTTTTTTGGTAATTTAATATATTATCATTCAAAGAAGAACCCTGTTGGAAAATGATTTTAGAAGAATAGTAAAGTATACAATGGGAAATCCCTTTCCTTTGAAATTTATCTGTAGCTTTACAATTTATATTTAAAAAGAAGTAAAAATACATTTCTTCTTTCTTATAATGCTACAAAACATTAACATTTCATATTTCATTGATTATGCTTGTGTGTTTCAGAGAAATACCCTTGTTAATTTTTTTTTATTAACTTTCCCAGAATCTTTTGCTTGGGTCACTATAACAAGCTCCCTGGGAAAACAAAAATAATTGTTAATTATAAAGGTTCTGTTCTATTCTCTATTCTTTAAGGCTGGCTGTTTCGTACGAATATGTATTGAGAGTGAGGAGAATGGAAAATTAATTGAAAGCAGTCTCTAAATCACAGTGTATGCACCCCTAGGAGAATTTAATATGATTTCTTAAGTTATGAGACAGAAATGATAAACAAATTAGCAATCAAGCAAAGTCTAATTTGGAGTAAATGCTCAATTTGTTTACTGATAGGGATATGTGATCAATAAATTGGGGAGATCTCTGGTTTAAAGAACTATACAAATCTACAGTTTCTTGCTTTTTTGCATGTATCAAAGAATAACAATTTGAGAATGTAGAAAAGTATAGTATTTTGATATCGTAGAAATGGAGGAAGAGTGCAAGCTCCTATCCATTATCAGCCAAACCCCGTATGTATGTAAGTGTTACTCTTTTTGCACTCCCATCTCCAAACTGAGAATGGATGGAAGCAAAATGAAATTAAAAGAAACAGATGATCTTCCATTTTCTATGCTGGTTCATACATGCTTGCATTGTAGGGGGGAAATACATAGCAATACCAGTCCTTCAAAAAACAAAGAACTGTAAATATATTTAGTGTATGATAAATCCAAAATATTTTTGATTGTATCCTTTTGATCATGAAGCAAAATAATATAAATTAACCTTTTTGAAAATAATTGAAAGATTTTTCCATAAGAAAATGGAAATAAAAATGTTTTGATTTTAAGACTTCCATTAATTTACTTGAAATAGAAATCATAGGGTTCATAATTTAGGGTTTCTTTTATTACTGATGGCATACTACCTTGAAATAAATAGATGGAATAAGAAAGAAGAATCTTTTTTTTTCTTTTTTGGAGAGAGAGAATGTGGTGGGGAAGGGCAGTAGGAGAAGGAGAGAGAGAGTCTCAAGCAGACTCCTCACTGGGCCTGGAGCCTGATGTGGGGCTCGGTCTCACTACCCTGAGATCAATACCTGAGCTGAAACCAAGAATCAGTTGCTAAACCAACTGACCCAAGGAAGAAGAGTCTTACCCTTTTGGTAGTAAATGCTTATATGAAAGCATTGCCATTTCCCTCAGTATGCAGTCATCAGTCAGCTCATCAATGCATCGTGCTTATTATTTTTCTTCATTTATGGTGGTGGAAATTATAGTAGTTTTTCTCATTTCTTTCTGTAGAATCTGAATTTTACAGGGTTTCGAAAAATCCTCAAAAAGCATGACAAAATCCTGGAAACTTCTCGTGGAGCAGATTGGCGAGTGGCTCATGTTGAAGTGGCCCCATTTTATACGTGCAAGAAAATCAACCAGCTTATCTCTGAAACTGAGGTATAGTAATCTTACTTATGTACTACCTATTTTCAGTAGCATTAATGTCTTATTTTTAATGAAATAATTCTTCATCTGTAGTCTCCTTTTGTAATTTGTTGCTAGCTTTGAATACAATGTTCTTTACTCATGAGTTTTGTCTTTTGCTTTGTCAGTATATACATTCACCAAGAAGTTATCAGAATACCATGTATATAAATGGTTCAGAATTATTTATGTATTACTCAAGATTAGTATAACCTGTGTCAAAATTGAATGTGTCTTTCTAGGCTGTAGTGACTAATGAACTTGAAGATGGTGACCGACAAAAAGCTATGAAGCGTTTACGTGTCCCTCCTTTGGGAGCTGCTCAGGTTAGTATTTCTTTCAGTTGTTTGGTTTTGCCTATTTAATCAACACAATCTGTTTAGTTGATAAAACATACGAGTTTCATTACTTTCAAAAATATGTCAAGGGCGCCTGGGTGGTTTGTTTAGTTAAGCATCCAGCTCATGATTTTGACTTAGATCATGATCTCAGGGTTGTGAGATTGAGCCCCATATCCCGCTTTGTTCGGGTGTGGAGTGTGCTTAAGATTCTCTCTCTCCCTCTCCCTTTGCCTTCCAACCCTGCTCTCTCTCCTTAAAAAAAAATAAAAAGAAAAGAAACAGCCAAATTTTAAAAGTAGTTACTACTATTGTTATTTTGTTTTTAAAAAATTCCATGCCAGGTCTTACTTCATGATGAATTGTAGTGTCTTCCCACCTTTCTCTTCTTATGCTATATTCCTTCTCTTGTGACATGCTAACTTCTTGGCCTCCCCAAATTATAAAGATGTGATACTTATTTCATGTTACAGTCACCAAATGATTGTGATTAGGTATTTAATGATATGGGGTGGGAAGATTCAAGTATGCTGGGCTACTACAAAACTTCATCCAAAATGCCACAGTTACATAAAAAAAAAAAAACACTATTAAGTGACATCTACACAGTAATTATACTAGAAACATTAAGGCAACATATTCTGTTTCATAAAATAAGTCTCAGTAAACTTAAAAGGATTTAAATCATAGAATAAACTCTCTGAGCACAGTGGAATGGAAATCAATAACAAAAAGAGCTTCCTTATCCTAATAAAAGGCATGTATGAAAAAACCTATAACTAATATCATACTTAATAGTGAAACTCTGAATACCTTCTCCCTAACTAGGGACAAAAAAAGGATATTCATTCTAACCACTTTTATTCAACATTGTACCACAGTTTCTAGCCAGTGCATTAGGGTAGGAAAAAGAAATAAAAGGCATTCAGGTTAGAAACAAAGAACTAAAACTCTGGTGGAGGTTTTGCTGATGACATGCTAACTTATATAGAAAAATCCAGTGAATTATTAGAATAGCTGCTAGAACTAATAAGTGAGTTTAACATGGTTGCAGACTATAAGGCCATAAATAAAGTAAACTGCATTTCTATGTGCCATTCAGAACAATTTAAAAAAAAAAAAATGGGTGTCTAGGTGGCTCAGGTCATGATTCTGGAGTCCCAGGATTGAGTCACACATCAGGCTCCCTTCTCAGCAGGTAGTCTGCTTCTCCCTCTGCGCTTTACCCTGCTTGTGCTCTGTATTGTTCTTTCTCTCTCTCTCTCAAATAAGTAAAAATATTTAAAAAAATATTTTTTAATTTCTTTTTTTTTTTTTAGGGATTTTATTTATTTACTTTGACAGAGAGCACAAGCAGGGGGAGCAGCAGAGGAAGGGAGAAAAGCAGGCTTCCTGCTGACCAGGGAGCCTGGTGCACGACTCAATTCCAGAACCGTGGGATCATGACCTGAGCCAAAGGCAGACACCTAATCAACTGAGCCACTCAGGCACCCCAGAATAAAACATTTTTAAATGCTATTCATAATTGAAATATGTAGGGATAGATCTGACAAAAGATATATAAGATCTTTACTTTGAAAACTATAAAATATTGCTGAGAGAAATTAAGAGACAGATGCAGGAGAGATATATCATATTCATGGGTTAGAAAACCCAGTACTTCAAAGTTATCATTTCTTCCTAAATTGATCCTTAGATAGAATACAGTCCAGCTCAAAATCTCAACAGGGCTTTATATTTATTATACATGTTTATAACTGGTTAGCAAATTTAAAAATTTATATAGAGTTAAAAAGGACCAAGAAAAAACAAAAAAACTTTGCAACAACTTAGTTGAAAGATTGACACTACCTTGTATCAAACTTACTAAAACTACAGTAATCAAGACAGTGTGGTATTAATGTCAAGAAAAGTAATAGATGAGTGAAACAGAATAAAAAGTCCAAAAGTAGACCAATAAATATATGGTCAATTAATTTAATGTAAAGACAGTTCAGGGAAAAAGATAGTCTTTTCAACAAATGGTGCTAGAGCAATTGACTTCCATGTGCAAAGAAAAGAAAACAACTTCCACACATCTTTCACATCATACACAAAATTAATTTTAGGTATACCATAGACTTAAGTGAAAACCTAAAAGTACACATTTTTGAAGAAAATACAGGAAAAAGTCCATTATGAAGACTGGTTTATGCAAAAATTTCTAAGAAATAAAACCAAAAACTCCTCATCAAAATTTAGAACTTCTGCTCTTCAGAAGACAATATTAAGAGGGTGAAAAGAAAAGCAACAGACTAGGAAAGAAATAGAACAGATAAAATATATAAATATAAGAACTTCAGTACTCAAAAATAAGAAAACAACCAGCTTAAAAGTGGGCAAGAGATCTAAACAATCAAAGAGGTATGTGTAGCAAGTAAACATGTGAATAGATGTTCAGTATCATTAGTCATAGGGAAATGCAAATTAAAACCACAGTGAGGTAACGTATACCTATTAGAATGACTAAAAACATAGACACTAAATGTTGGAGGAGCAAAGCTCTTATATCTCATATGCTGCTAGTGGAAAGTAAAATCATACAACCATATTGGAAAATAGTTTAGCAGTTTCTTATAAATTAAATCTTCACCTACCACATGATCTGGCCATTATACTTATAGGTATTAACCCAAGACAAATGCAAGCGTGTTTTCATATAAAGATGTGTACACAGGGGGCACCTGGCTGGCTCAGGCAGTAGAGCATTCAATTCTTGTTCTCAGGGTCATGAGTTTGAGCCCCATGTTGGACATAGAGCTTTCTTTAAAATAAAGAAATTGATAAAGTCCTTTAAAAAAATCTTTCACGAAATGTTTTAAAGCAGCTTTATTCATAATAGCCTAAACCTGGAAACAGATCATATCTATCAATAAGTGAATGGGCAAACAGTAATGGTATATCCATACAATGGCATAATACTCAGCAATAAAAAGGAATAAACATTGATACATGGGGGGCGCCTGGGTGGCTCAGTGGATTAAGCCTCTGCCTTCAGCTCAGGTCATGATCTCAGGGTCCTGGGATCGAGCCCTGCATCGGGCTTTCTGCTCAGCAGGGAGCCTGCTTTCCCTCCCTCTCTGCCTGTCTCTCTACCTACTTGTGATCTCTGTCTGTCAAATAAATAAATAAAATCTTTAAAAAACAAAAACAAAAACACTGATGTATGGAACAATATGGGTGCATCTTAAAATAATTACACTGAGGGGGGCACCTGGGTGGCTCAGTGGGCTAAGCCGCTGCCTTCGGCTCAGGTCATGATCTCAGGGTCCTGGGATCGAGTCCCACGTCGGGCTCTCTGCTCGGCAGGGAGCCTGCTTCCCTTCCTCTCTCTCTGCCTGCCTCTCTGCCTTCTTGTGATCTCTCTCTGTCAAATAAATAAATAAAATCTTTAAAAAAAAAAATAATTACACTGAGGGAAAGAAACCAGACCAAAAGAGTATATACTATATGATGCTGAAAAATGCAAACTCTATAATGACAGCAGATCCATGGTTTTCTGGGAGGTGGAATAGGGAGTGGTGAGCAGAAAAGTGTTACAGAAGGGCATAAGGAATCTCTTGTGAGGGGCAATAGATAAGTTCATTCTCTCTTTTTTTTTTTTTTTTAAGATTTTTTATTTATTTGACAGAGAGAGAGCACAAGCAGGCAGAGAGGCAGGCAGAGAGAGAGGAGGAAGCAGGCTCCCTGGTGAGCAGAGAACCCGATGCGGGGCTCGATCCCAGGACCCTGAGATCATGACCTGAGCCGAAGGCAGCGGCTTAACCCACTGAGCCACCCAGGCGCCCCAAGTTCATTCTCTTGATTATGATAATAATATCCTAAGTGTTTAACATATATCAAAACATCAAATTGTATGCTCTAAATATATGCAGTTTAGTGTGAGTTATATTTAGTAAAACTATTAAAAATAAGAAAATCTTGAAAAATTAAAGTATTTCTAAATGCAAAAAGAACTGGTGAAGCTTAGAAAACATGGAAATGGTTATCCTTGGTGAGGAGGAAAGGTTTATGGATCTGGAAAGGGTAGGGACTTCAAAGGTAATAGAAATGTTCTGTTTCTGATGATGGGTGGTAGGTATAGGAACACTTTATTATTCAGTTCCTAATAGTTCAAATACATTATATATATCCTTTTATATATGATAAATTACACAATTTTTTAAACTAGAAAAAATTTTTTTGAAAATGCAAATGACTTTCTTCCCTCTGGATGCATTCAATCTTTAACAATTCAGATACCTGTTACTGGATAATTTGTAGGTCAGAGAGAATCTCAATGCTTTTTTTCATTTAAAGGTTTTTGGAAAACATTTAAACTATCTTAAATGTAGCATTTAAGATATTACACCTTTAACAACAATAGAAGTTCTTTATAATATTCATAGCAAATATTTAATCCCACAATATTTTCTCTCTCCTGTTTCTCATACCTTTATGTTTAAAATATCAGAACACTTTCTTTTATATTAGAAAACACTTTACTTCCTTTTATCATTCTCTAAATATAAAGCTACCATAAAGTAGAGAAAAATATTTTTTGAACCTACATGCTCTGGAGATTCTGATATTCCAGTTCTCTGGAGAATATCTATTGTATCTCAAAAATTCACTTTAGGGAAGTGGGAGGAGTCAAGATGGCGGAGAAGTAGCAGCTGAGACTACTTCAGGTAGCGGGAGATCAGCTAGATAGCTTATCTAAAGATTGCAAACACCTACAAATCCAACGGGAGATTGAAGAGAAGAAGAACAGCAATTCTAGAAACAGAAAATCAACCACTATCTGAAAGGTAGGACTGGCGGAGAAGTGAATCCAAAGCGACGGGAAGATAGACCGCGGGGGGAGGGGCCGGCTCCCGGCGAGCGGCGGAGCAAAGGAGCACAAAATCAGGACTTTTAAAAGTCTGAGGGACTTTTGTCCGCTGAGGGACATCGCTCCAGAGGCTTAAGTGGGGTGAAGCCCGTGCGGGGTCAGCGTGGCCTCAGGTACCGCAGGGTCGCAGAAGGATCGGGGGTGTCTGAGTGTCGCAGAGCTAACTGGTATTAGAACAGGGAAGCCGGCTACAGAGACAGAGCCAAGGAGTGACTCTCAGCTCGGGGTTACCTTGAACCGGTCGCAGGCTCGGTCAGCTTGGAGCGCGGCCGGAGGCCAGGGTGACGGGAGTCATTGGGCGCTGTTCTCTGAGGGCGCACTGAGGAGTGGGGCCCCGGGCTCTCGGCTCCTCCGGGCCGGAGACCAGGAGGCCGCCATCTTCATTCCCATCTTCCAGAACTCTATGGAAAGCGCTCAGGGAACAAAAGCTCCCGAAAGCAAACCCAGCAAACCCGAGCGGATTACTCAGCCCGGCCCCGGGTAAGGGCGGTGCAACTCGGCCTGGGGCAAAGACGCTTGAGAATCACTACAACAGGCCCCTCCCCCAGAAGATCAACGAGAAACCCAGCCAGGACCAAGTTCGCCTACCAAGGAGTGCAGTTTCAATACCAAGGAGAGCGGCGGAATTCCAGAGGAGAAGAAAGCAAAGCACGGAACTCATGGCTTTCTCCCCATGATTCTTTAGCCTTGCAGTTAATTTAATTTTTTGTTCCTTTTTCAATTTTTTTTTCTCTTCTTCTGCTAAATTTTTTTAACTTTTCCGTTTTCTTTTTTAACATTTTTTAAATAGTTTATCTAATATATATATATTTTTTTCCTTTTTATATTTTTTATCGGCTTTCTTTTTTTAATAGTTTCTTCTTCTTTTTTTTTTTCTCTTTCTGAACCCCGTTTTATCCCCTTTCTCCCCCCTCACAATTTGGGATCTCTTCTGATTTGGCTAAAGCGTATTTTCCTGGGGTTGTTGCCACCCTTTTAGTATTTTACTTGCTCCTTCATATACTCTTATCTGGACAAAATGACAAGGCGGAAAAATTCACAACAAAAAAAAGAACAAGAAGCAGTACCAAAGGCTAGGGACCTAATCAATACAGACATTGGTAACATGTCTGATATAGAGTTCAGAATGGCGATTCTCAAGGTTCTAGCCGGGCTTGAAAAAGGCATGGAAGATATTAAAGCATCCCTCTCGGGAGATATAAAAGCCCTTTCTGGGGAAATAAAAGAACTAAAATCTAACCAAGTTGAAATCAAAAAAGCTATTAATGAGTGCAATCAAAAATGGAGGCTCTCACTGCTAGGATAAATGAGGCAGAAGAAAGAAATAGCGATATAGAAGACCAAATGACAGAGAATAAAGAAGCTGAGCAAAAGAGGGACAAACAGCTACTGCACCACGAGGGGAGAATTCGAGAGATAAGTGACACCATAAAACGAAACAACATTGGGCGCCTGGGTGGCTCAGTGGGTTAAGCCGCTGCCTTCGGCTCAGGTCATGATCTCAGGGTCCTGGGATCGAGGCCCGCATCGGGCTCTCTGCTCAGCAGGGAGCCTGCTTCCCTCTCTCTCTCTCTCTCTGCCTGCCTCTCCGTCTACTTGTGATCTCTCTCTGTCAAATAAATAATTAAAAAAAAAAAAAAAAGACGAAACAACATTAGAATAATTGGGATTCCAGAAGAAGAGGAAACAGAGAGGGGAGCAGAAGGTATGTTGGAGAGAATTATTGGAGAGAATTTCCCCAATATGGCAAAGGGAACAAGCATCAAAATCCAGGAGGTTCAGAGAACCCCCCTCAAAATCAATAAGAATAGGTCCACACCCCGTCACCTAATAGTAAAATTTACAAGTCTTAGTGACAAAGAGAAGATCCTGAAAGCAGCTCGGGAAAAGAAGTCTGTAACGTACAATGGTAAAAATATTAGATTGGCAGCAGACTTATCCACAGAGACCTGGCAGGCCAGAAAGAGCTGGCATGATATATTCAGAGTACTAAATGAGAAAAACATGCAGCCAAGAATACTATATCCAGCTAGGCTATCATTGAAAATAGAAGGAGAGATTAAAAGCTTCCAGGACAAACAAAAACTGAAAGAATTTGCAAATACCAAACCAGCTCTACAGGAAATATTGAAAGGGGTCCTCTAAGCAAAGAGAGACCCTAAAAGTAGTAGATCAGAAAGAAACAGAGACAATATACAATAACAGTCACCTTACAGGCAATACAATGGCACTAAATTCATATCTCTCAATACTTACCCTGAATGTTAATGGGCTAAATGCCCCAATCAAAAGACACAGGGTATCAGAATGGATAAAAAACCAAAACCCATCTATATGTTGCCTACAAGAAACTCATCTTAAACCCGAAGACACCTCCAGGTTTAAAGTGAGGGGGTGGAAAAGAATTTACCATGCTAATGGACATCAGAAGAAAGCAGGAGTGGCAATCCTTATATCAGATCAATTAGATTTTAAGCCAAAGACTATAATAAGAGATGAGGAAGGACACTATATCATACTCAAAGGAACTGTCCAACAAGAAGATGTAACAATTTTAAATATCTATGCCCCTAACATGGGAGCAGCCAACTATATAAACCAATTAATAACAAAATCAAAGAAACACATCGACAATAATACAATAATAGTAGGGGATTTCAACACTCCCTCACTGAAATGGACAGATCATCTAAGCAAAAGATCAACAAGGAAATAAAGGCCTTAAATGACACACTGGACCAGATGGACATCACAGATATATTCAGAACATTTCATCCCAAAGCAACAGAATACACATTCTTCTCTAGTGCACATGGAACATTCTCCAGAATAGATCACATTCTTGGTCCTAAATCAAGTCTCAACCGGTATCAAAAGATTGGGATCATTCCCTGCATATTTTCAGACCACAATGCTCTGAAGCTAGAACTCAATAACAAGAGGAAATTTGGAAAGAACCCAAATACATGGAGACTAAACAGCATCCTTCTAAAGAATGAATGGGTCAACCAGGAAATTAAAGAAGAATTGAAAAAATTTATGGAAACAAATGATAATGAAAACACAACGGTTCAGAATCTGTGGGACACAACAAAGGCAGTCCTGAGAGGAAAATATATAGCGGTACAAGCCTTTCTCAAGAAACAAGAAAGGTCTCAGGTACACAACCTAACCCTACACCTAAAGGAGCTGGAGAAAGAACAAGAAAGAAACCCTAAACCCAGCAGGAGAAGCGAAATAATAAAGATCAGAGCAGAAATCAATGAAATAGAAACCAAAAAAACAATAGAACAAATCAACGAAACTAGGAGCTGGTTCTTTGAAAGAATTAATAAGATTGATAAACCCCTGGCCAGACTTATCAAAAAGAAAAGAGAAAGGACCCAAATAAATAAAATCATGAATGAAAGAGGAGAGATCACAACGAACACCAAAGAAATACAGACAATTATAAGAACATACTATGAGCAACTCTACGCCAACAAATTTGACAATCTGGAAGAAATGGATGCATTCCTAGAGACATATAAACTACCACAACTGAACCAGGAAGAAATAGAAAGCCTGAACAGACCCATAACCAGTAAGGAGATTGAAACAGTCATCAAAAATCTCCAAACAAACAAAAGCCCAGGGCCAGATGGCTTCCCGGGGGAATTCTACCAAACATTTAAAGAAGAACTAATTCCTATTCTCCTGAAACTGTTCCAAAAAATAGAAATAGAAGGAAAACTTCCACACTCATTTTATGAGGCCAGCATCACCTTGATCCCAAAACCAGACAAGGATCCCATCAAAAAAGAGAACTACAGATCAATATCCTTGATGAACACAGATGCAAAAATTCTCGCCAAAATACTAGCCAATAGGATTCAACAGTACATTAAAAGGATTATTCACCACGACCAAGTGGGATTTATTCCAGGGCTGCAAAGCTGGTTCAACATCCGTAAATCAATCAATGTGATACAACATATTAATAAAAGAAAGAACAAGAATCATATGATACTCTCCATAGATGCTGAAAAAGCATTTGACAAAGTACAGCATCCCTTCCTGATCAAAACTCTTCAAAGTGTAGGGATAGACGGCACATACCTCAATATTATCAAAGCCATCTATGAAAAACCCACCGCAAATATCATTCTCAATGGAGAAAAACTGAAAGCTTTCCCGCTAAGGTCAGGAACACGGCAGGGATGTCCGTTATCACCACTGCTATTCAACATAGTACTAGAAGTCCTAGCCTCAGCAGTCAGACAACAAAAGGAAATTAAAGGCATCCAAATTGGCAAAGAAGAAGTCAAACTATCACTCTTTGCAGATGATATGATACTCTATGTGGAAAACCCAAAAGACTCCACTCCAAAACTGCTAGAACTTGTACAGGAATTCAGTAAAGTGTCAGGATATAAAATCAATGCACAGAAATCAGTTGCATTTCTCTACACCAACAACAAGACAGAAGAAAGAGAAATTAAGGAGTCCATCCCATTTACAATTGCACCCAAAACTATAAGATACCTAGGAATAAACCTAACCAAAGAGACTAAGAATCTATACACAGAAAACTATAAAGTACTCATGAAAGAAATTGAGGAAGACACAAAGAAATGGAAAAATGTTCCATGCTCCTGGATTGGAAGAATAAATATTGTGAAAATGTCTATGCTACCTAAAGCAATCTACACATTTAATGCAATTCCTATCAAAGTCCATTTTTTTCAAAGAAATAGAACAAATAATCCTAAAATTCATATGGAACCAGAAAAGACCTCGAATAGCCAAAGGAATATTGAAAAAGAAAGCCAAAGTTGGTGGCATCACAATTCCAGACTTCAAGCTCTATTACAAAGCTGTCATCATCAAGACAGCATGGTACGGGCACAAAAACAGACACATAGATCAATGGAACAGAATAGAGAGCCCAGAAATAGACCCTCAACTCTATGGTCAACTCATCTTCGACAAAGCAGGAAAGAATGTCCAATGGAAAGAAGACAGCCTCTTCAATAAATGGTGTTGGGAAAATTGGACAGCCACATGCAGAAAAATGAAATTGGATCATTTCCTTACACCACACACGAAAATAGACTCAAAATGGATGAAGGATCTCAATGTGAGAAAGGAATCCATCAAAATCCTTGAGGAGAACACAGGCAGCAACCTCTTCGACCTCAGCCGCAGCAACCTCTTCCTAGGAACATCACCAAAGGCAAGGGAAGCAAGGGCAAAAATGAACTATTGGGATTTTATCAAGATCAAAAGCTTTTGCACAGCAAAGGAAACAGTGAACAAAACCAAAAGACAACTGACAGAATGGGAGAAGATATTTGCAAATGACATATCAGATAAAGGGCTAGTGTCCAAAATCTATAAAGAACTTAGCAAACTCAACACCCAAAGAACAAATAATCCAATCAAGAAATGGGCAGAGGACATGAACAGACATTTCTGCAAAGAAGACATCCAGATGGCCAACAGACACATGAAAAACTGCTCCATATCACTCGGCATCAGGGAAATACAAATCAAAACCACCGTGAGATATCACCTCACACCAGTCAGAATGGCTAAAATTAACAAGTCAGGAAATGACAGATGCTGGCGAGGATGCGGAGAAAGGGGAACCCTCCTATACTGTTGGTGGGAATGCAAGCTGGTGCAACCACTCTGGGAAACAGCATGGAGGTTCCTCAAAATGTTGAAAATAGAATTACCCTATGACCCAGCAATTGCACTGCTGGGTATTTACCCTAAAGATACAAACGTAGTGTTCCGAAGGGGCACCCGAATGTTTATAGCAGCAATGTCTACAATAGCCAAAGTATGGAAAGAACCTAGATGTCCATCAACAGACGAATGGATAAAGAAGAGGTGGTATATATACACAATGGAATACTATGCAGCCATCAAAAGAAATGAAATCTTGCCATTTGCGACGACGTGGATGGAACAGAGGGTATCATGCTTAGCGAAATAAGTCAATCGGAGAAAGACAACTATCATATGATCTCCCTGATATGAGGGAGAGGAGATGCAACATGGGGGATTAAGGGGGTAGGAGAAGAGTAAATGAAACAAGATGGGATTGGGAGGGAGACAAACCATAAGTGACTCTTAATCTCACAAAACAAACTGAGGGTTGATGGGGGGAGGGGGGTTGGGAGAGGGGGGGTGCGGTTATGGTATTGGGGAGGGTATGTGCTATGGTGAGTGCTGTGAAGTGTGTAAACCTGGCGATTCACAGACCTGTACCCCTGGGGATAAAAATATATGTTTATAAAAAATAAAATTAAAAAAAAAATTCACTTTAGGGACACCTGGGTGGCTCAGTCGATTAAGTGTCTGCCTTCAGTTTAGGTCATAATCCCAGAGCCCTGGGATTGAGCCCCATGTTGGGCTTTCTGCTCAGCGGGGAGCCTACTTCTACCTCTCTCTGCCTGCTGCCCCCCTGGCTTGTGCTCTCTCTCAAATAAAAAAAATGAAATCTTTAAAAAAATTCACTTTGTTACCCCAGTGTTAATAGTGTAAGTAATATAGAAAACAAGTGTTCTTAATTTTGCCATTGTCTCAATACCAAATATGTGAATTCCGAGTAATAGAGACCTACAAAATTTAAAGAGATATATCTTGTGAAAATGAAATTGCACTTAGATTTCTCCTACAAGAAAAACTCAGTATATATATAATTCAGTGTTTAAGATTAAATTCGTGGTTACTTAGTAACTCAGATTTTTGTAAAGGAATTCAAATAACTATATTACAAGAGAATTAAGGATGTTTTTCTGGTTCTGATTTATAAAAAATTCAGTTCTTAAAATATTTTTGTTTTCATGGTAGAGCTTTGGGACTCATACTACTAATTTATTACAGCATATACTAAATGTACGCAGTGTTTTGCCCTTTGAACAGCATGCTGTTTTTCTGTCCACAGCCTGCACCAGCATGGACTACTTTTAGAGTTGGTCTATTTTGTGGAATATTCATTGTACTGAATATTACCCTTGTGCTTGCCGGTAAGTTGTTTAAATTTTGAATTAAATTATCCTTAGGAATATGCCTATGTTATATTCTATTCCTCTGTCAAAACTACCACCAAACTAACAGAGCTGCTACTGAAAGAGAAATTTGCCAGGGCTAAATTTTGGTTGTTATATATGATTCGAAGGGATGGGGTGGTGTTTGGTTATTTGTTTGGTTTGTTTTTACTTTTGGGTATAGTTATCCTTTAAAACATTGCTAGATTATGACTTTTATTCTCCATCATTTTCTTGTTTTTATGTTCAATTTCTTTATACTTGTTCAAAGTTCAGTTATTAGGAATCTCAGCTTCCTTGATCACAGTTGAGAGTAAATAAGGATGCAAAATTCACGTACTAAAGTTCATTCACTTTGCTTATTGGTGTCTCTCTCACATCATTTCCAGATTGTATTTGCAATTACTTTGAATATAATTTTAAGAAACGTGGTTGTGTAATTTCCTATTCTAAAGAAGTTACGAATTAGAAAGAGGTTGGAGGAATTGCTGGAAGCAGGGGAACTCCCAGTATCAAGAAATGATATAACAGCAAGAGAGACATTATCTTACTAAACTTCCCAACAGAATTTTACATACTCCTCAGCAGCATTTGACAGTGTGGGTCATTCCTTCTTAAAACCCTTTCTTTACTTGGTTTTCCTGGGAAACCGTACTCTGCTGGTAGTTCTTTCCAATCTCCTTTGCTAACTATTCTTTTCTTTGTGACATCTAATTGTTGGGCAGTATGGCTGGGCTGAATCCTCAAAATCTCTTTCTCTGTCAACTTTCGTTTCCTACCTAGGCAATCTTATTCAAGCCTATTGCTATAAACGTCTATCCTTATTTATCTCCCAGCGGGTACTAAAAGATAACAGTGTTGAGAGATGAGAGAGAAACAGCAGTAGTAATGCATGTACAAGCACGATTCTTTTTTTCATTCACATCAAAAAATAATGTGCATAATTGCTGTAGTTTCTCAAGGGGATATGACCTGATATTTAATAATTTGTCTGAAATTCACATACTTCAGATAGTTTGATAAAGATGAAAAGTTACCTGATTAGATTTTTTAAAACTTGTTCTCTTATAGATTTCTAGTAATCTTTATTTAATTTGATACAATAACAGTATACCATATTTCATTTTTTGGTTTGATAAAGATATGAGTTTGGCTATTTAAAACACATATAACTGTGTGAAATAGCAAGCACTCATACCCTAATAGTAAGAGTAGTGATTGTTTCGATCTCTTTAGAGGATAATTTGACAGTATATGTAAAATTTTAAATGCAGTCACTTTGGTCTAGCAATTTTATTCCTAGAAATTTATCTTAAAACATATGTGGGTATAAGGATATACATGAGATGAATGTATTCGCTGCCATTTCATTTATACTTGCAAAATCCTAGAAACCACTCAAATGTCCATCAGTTAGGAATTGTTTAAAAAACTAAATGAGGGGCGCCTGGGTGGCTCAGTGGGTTAAGCCGCTGCCTTCGGCTCAGGTCATGATCTCGGAGTCCTGGGATCGAGCCCCACATGGGGCTCTCTGCTCAGCAGGGAGCCTGCTTCCTCCTCTCTCTCTGCCTGCCTCTCTGCCTGCTTGTGATCTCTCTGTCAAATAAAAAAAAATAAATAAATAAAAAATAAAAAAATAAATGATATTACCTCTGTACAATGAAATGTCATGAAGGTATTAAAGTGAATGAATGAAAATGGGTATAGCACTTTGGAGAACTGTTCGGCAGTCTCTACCAAAACTGAACATGTACTGTACTAGGTTGTTTCCATTCCCCAGTTAATGTGTATTGTGCTGCTGTGAACACGCAAATTCGTGGATTTGTTTGGGTACCTGGTTTCAGTTCTTTTGGATATATGTCTAGGAGTGGAGTCATTCAGTTATGTGCTAATCTATGTTTAATCTTCTGAGGTGCCACTACGTTGTCTTCCATAGAGGCTACACCATTTTCCTTTTCACCAGCAATTTATGAGGGTTCCATGTTCTTTACACACTTACCAACTTAGTCATTTTTCTTTTTACTTATTTAGTTAGTTATAGCCATCCTAGTGGGTGTGAAGTGATATCTTGTTAATGTTTTGATTTGCATTTCCCTGATGACTAATGGTATTGAGCATCATTTCATATGCTCAGTGCTCAAACTTGTTGGCTATTTGTTTATTTTCTTAGGAAAAATGTCTGTCTAAGTCCTTTGCTCATTTTTTAATTGAGTTGTCTTCTTGTTAAGTTACAAGATTTCTTTATATATCCTGGGTAATAGACCCTTACCAAGATACAAGATATGCAAATATTTTCTCCCATTGTATAGACTGTTTTTCACTTTCTTCATTATATCCTCTGATGCACAAAAGTTTTTAATTTTGATAAAGCCTGATTTATCTATATTTTTCTTTCTTTGAACTAATTTTTGTACATGATGAGAGATAGGGGTTCAACTTCATTCTTTTGCTTATGGATATCTAGTTGTCCCAGCACCATTTGCTGAAGAAAATATTCTTTTCCATTGAATGGTCTTGGCACTCTTGTTGAAAACTAATTTATTCATGAATTCCCAATTCCATTCCATTTGTCTGTATGTCTGTTTTTATGCAAGTACCACACTGTTTTATAGTAAATTTTGAAACCACAAAAGGTGAGTCCTCTAACTTTGATCTTTTTCAAAAATGTTTTGGCTATCCATGGCCTCTAGTAATTTCATATGAAGTTAAGGATCAAGTTTTCCATTTCTGCAAAAAAAGACCATTGTAATTTTGATAGGGATTATAATAAATCTGCAGAACACTTTTGAGCATTGCCATCTTAACAGTATCAAGTCTTGTAAATCCATGAACGTGGAATTCCTTTCGGCAATGTTTTGTAGTTTTTTAACGTACACATCTTACACCTTAAGTAAATTAATTCCTACATGTTTTATTCTTTGGGGTGCTATTGTAATTGGAATTGTTTTCTTAATTTCATTTCAGAGTATTTGTTGCTGATATATACAAAAACAACTAACCTAAATAGTAAGACTTGGTTTCAGGTCAGATCCAGATCTTGGGGTCATGGGATCAAGCCCTGCATTGGGCTCCACTCTCAGCACAGAGTCTGCTTCAGATTGTTTCTCCCTCTGTCTCTCCCTCCACCTCTCTAAAATAAATAATTAAATCTTTTTTAAAAGAAAGATACCCTATCTAATATAGCACCTAATAATACCATTCTTTATTTCCTTTCCTTACTTTTTTTTTTCTTTTAAAACCCTTATCACTATCTGACATTTTATGGAATAGTTTCTGGAAGACAGATATTTTTTCTGTTGTTTATTACTGAAACTCCAGCTCTTTGAATGCTTTTAGGTATAATAGGCATATAATAAATATTTGTCAAATTAATGAAAAAAAAACTGAGGCCTCCTCAAGCAAAAGGAAAAAGAAACTGATGTATACTGAATACTTGTCATTGTTTTAGGCATGTAATATATGTTTATCATATTTAATCTTTTTTTAAAGAATAATTTCATCTTTATTGATATTTTTTAAATTTATATTCAATTAATTAATGTTGTATTATTAGTTTCAGAGGTAAAGTTCAGTGATTCATCAGTCTTATATAACACCTGGTGCTCATTACATCATGAGCCTTCCTTAATGCTCATCACCCAGTTACCCTATCCTCCCCCCACACCTCCCTCCCTCCAACAACCCTTGTTTTTTTCCTATAATAAAGACCCTCTTATGGTTTATTTCCCTCTCTGGCTTTATCTTGTTTTATTTTTCCCTCCCTCCCTGATAATCCTCTATTTTGTTTCTTAAGTTCCACATATGAGTGAGATCATATGATAATTATCTTTCTCTGATTGACTTATTTCGCTTAGCATAATACCCTCTAGTTGCTTCCACATCATTGCAAATGGCAATATTTCATTTTTTTCCAATGGCTGAGTAGTTTTCAATTGTATATATATACCACATCTTTTTTACCCATTCAGTCCGTCTGGTCCAGTGTGCCATTCAAAGCCCATATTTCCTTGTTGATCTTCGGCTAAGGTGATCTGTCTGTTGCAGTGACGGGAGTGTTAAAGTCCCCTCCCGTAACTGTATTCTTATCAATGTGTTTCTTTAATTTTGTTATTAACTGGCTTATATAATTGGCTGCTCCCAAGTTAGGGGCATAAAAATTTACAATTGCTAGATCTTCTTGTTGGATAGACCCTTTAATTATGATGCACTGCCCTTCCTCATCTCTTATTGGTCCTTGGTTTAAAATCTAATTTGTCCAATATAAGGAATGTTACCCCAGCTTTCTTTTGACGTCCATTAGCATGATTCATGGTTTTCCACCCCCTCACTTTCAAGCTGCAGATGTCTGTGGATCTAAAAATGAGTTCTTGCAGACAGCATATTGATGAGTCTTGCTTTTTTATCCAATCTGATACCCTGTGTCTTTTGATTGGGGCATTTGGCCCATTTCCATTCAGAGTAACTACTGAAAGATTTGAATTTAGTGCCATTGTCTTACCTGTCAATCGAATGTTACTGTCTATTGTCTCTGTTCCTTTTTGTCTTTTACTTGTGGGCTCTCCCTTTGCCTAAAGAACCCCTTTTATATTTCTTGTAGGGTTGTTTGGTGATCACAAAATCTTCTAGTTTCTATTTGTCCTGGAAGGTTTTTAACACTCCTTCTATTTTGAATGACTTCCTAGCTGGATAATGAATTCTTGGCTGCATAATTTTCTCATTTAGCACCATGAATATATCCTGCCAGTCCTTTCTGGCCTGCTAGGTCTCTGTGGATAGGTCTGCTGCCAGTCTAATCTTTGTACCATCGTAGGTTACAGACCTCTTGTCCTCAACTACTTTTGGGATTTTAGCTTTATCTCTGAGACTTGCAAGTGTCATTATTATATGTTGGGGTGTTGACTCATTTTTATAGATTTTGAAGGGTGTTTTCTGTGTCTTCTGTATTTTGATGCCTATTTCCTCCCCAAATTAGGGAAATTCTCCATTATCATTTGCTTCTGTGTACCTTCTGCCCCCCCTTTCCTCTTCTGAGATCCCAATTGTTCTAATATTTTTTCACTTTATGTATCATTTATCTCTCGATTCCTCCCCTTGCGATCCCGTAGTTGTTTATCTGTCTTTTTTCAGCTTGTTTATCCTCCATCATTTAGTCTTTTATATCACTAATTCTGTCTTCTGCCTCATTTATCCTAGCAGGTAGAGCTTCCTTTTTTTTTACATGTCACTAATAGCCTTTTCAATTTCGACTTGATTAGATTTAAGTTCTTTTATTTCTCTAGAAAGGGATTCTCTATTCTATGCTTTTTGAAGCCCTGCTAGTATCTTTATAATCATTATTCTGATCTCTAGTTCTGACTTCTTACTTATATCAGTACTGATTAGGTACAGTAGTACCTAATTAGTACAGATTAGGCAGTCAGTACTGCCTCTTATTCTCTTTTGTCAGGTGAGTTTTTCCTTCTTGACATTCTTGGAGAAGGTGATCATTTTTCTATTTGTAGAATTGCAGCAGTTCTTTTCTTAGGTCTCTGATTGAGTTTGCAGGTGTTTAGAATGATTTCAAAGCTATCTCAGTGAATTTCTGGGACCAAAAAAACTACGGTCTCCTCCTCTGCCATCTTTGAGTCTTTGGTCATATTAATCTTCTTGACAAACTCATGAGAATTGATATTATCACCATTGACCAATAAGGAAACGGAGATATGAAAAAATAAAATAATTTTATCTCGAGTAGCTATGATTTGAATTCTGGTCTACAGTATTTGACTCCAAAATAAAGGCTTTTTCTACCCTGTTATTTTTAAATTATTAAATATGCTATGTACTATAGAGAATATAAATTTAAGAAGTAAGTAGTTATTTAAATTAAGGATAAGATAGTATATAATTAAATTTCAAATGAGTCTAATAAATAATTTTGTGGTTATATAGAAAACTGAGAAATCTTTAGCCAAATTGAAATATTTGGCACATAGTGGGTTCAAAATGAAACAATGATTCAATAAATTTATGAATAGGTAATGATTTGGCTTTTAATATTAAGTAGAATGTGAATTGGTGGAAAGAAGGTGCAAGGCCATTTTAGGTATGGGGCAACATAAGCCAATATGAAAAAGCAAATTTGTGAAAGACTAATAAAATTCATCAGGAGATAAGAATTAATGTTTAAAAAAGAGCACTGTAGGTTAAGGAAGAGTGAGTTGGAGACCAGATTGTGGTGAAGAACTTAACTTACAAGGCTATGGTGTTTGAACATTGTAGCTATTAGAGTACTACTGAGTAATAGTGGTTACTGAACATTTTTATGGGTATACGGACAATAGAATGTAATGGTTAAGACTGTAGGGTTTGGGGTACCTGGGTGGCTCAGTGGGTTAAGGGACTGCCTTCGGCTCAGGTCATGATCTTGGAGTCCCAGGATTGAGTTCCGCATCAGGCTCCGTGCTCTGCACGGAGTCTGCTTCTCCCTCTAACCCTCCCCCTCTCTCATGCTCTCTCTATCATTCTCTCTCTCAAATAATAAATAAATAAATATTAAAAAAAAAAAAAAAGACCCTGTGGGGTTTGGAGCAGAACTGTCTGAGTTAAAATCCTGGTTCTGCCCTCTACTTGTTTGGTAATCCTGAGCAAATTAGCCTCTCTGTGCTGTAATTTCCTCACCAGTGAAAGGGGGATAATAGTTTTTAACTCATAGAACCAGTGGGAGGATTAAATGAATTTTTACATGTAAAAATAGAGAAGAATCCTTAGCACATAGTAAGCATTCTATAAATACTAACTGTTACCATTAATATGACATTACCTTGTTCACTTGCTTTTACTTTCAATTGCTTTCATGCATACCATGTCTTAATTTTCACAGCAACTCTATGAGAGAAGTATTACTATAATCAGTTTAATAAGAGAGAGAGCAAAGCCAGGGAAGTTATATCATGCCGGAAATACTTAGCTGACAGAACTGATCTTTTGGTTCTAAACAATTTTGCTCTTATTCTCTATAATCTAAGAAACTAATGGAACAATGGACTAACGTGCCAAAAGTCAAGTGTTAGGAAAATTATTCTGGTGAAATTTTGCAGAGTGAAATAAAAAAGGGAAAGAATCTGGAAGCAAGTTTCTCATGCTCTTGAGATGATCTAGGCTTAGGTTTTATTTGTAAAAAACTTTTTATGCCAAAGACTGTGTCATTGAGTATTAAGAAAAAAGACAGCTAGAGGAGACATTATGAATTTTCTAACTCACCAATTAATTGATTTTTTTTTCAGCTGTATTTAAACTTGAAACAGATAGAAGTATATGGCCCTTGATAAGAATCTATCGAGGTGGCTTTCTCCTGATTGAATTCCTTTTTCTACTGGGCATCAACACATATGGTTGGAGACAGGCTGGAGTGAATCATGTGCTCATCTTTGAACTTAATCCAAGAAGCAATTTGTCTCATCAGCATCTTTTTGAGGTAATCAAAGCAAGAGACAAAGTCCCATGAATTTATTTCACATTAGCTTTATATAGCTGTTTTCGTGGATACTGAAATCCACCTTCTACTTGAAGAAGATTATTGACATAATATCTAAACATTTATCCTACCTTTGTTTTATTAAAGATGTATCTGAGTAATGGTAAAGATAAAAATAACAATTTTCTCTTTGTCTTTCCCATCCTTCATCAGATTGCTGGATTCCTTGGGATATTGTGGTGCCTGAGCCTTCTGGCATGCTTCTTTGCTCCAATTAGTGTCATCCCCACATATGTGTATCCACTTGTCCTTTACGGATTTATGGTTTTCTTTCTCATCAACCCCACCAAAACTTTCTATTACAAGTCGCGGTTTTGGCTGCTTAAACTGCTGGTAAGTCCAGAAATTTGTCTACCACTTTTAGAGTGGCATATTGGTCATTGGCTTCCTCCAGGTGGAAACCCAGTCTGCTGTACTGTACAACTCCAGAAGGCGTGGTTCACTTCATAGTCTATGTGAGTGGTGCTCTAGAGCCAGGGGCGTAGAATATAGTGTAATTGGTACACCTTATATTGTACTGTGCAGTGGCCCTGGGAAAAACACTCATGCATTTTTTTTCCTCCTAAAAAAGAGGATGAAGTGTCCAGATATGAAATGATTTTGCAAATTAATAATAATTAATTCATGATCAATTTAAGTACTTTTAAATACAAATTATTTAACCAGTTGTGATAATATGTAGAACTCTTTGAATTTCTTTTTTTAGAAGTGGTGAAACTATTATTTTCCTGTAAATTGATAGTAGTAGTGAACCATTTTTATTGTACAAAAGATTAGTTCTCTAAAATCAGTAAGAATATCTTACCAGATTGACATCTTTAATTGAGAAACTGATTTTGATTATTGTTTATAATAAATTGCATTTCTTTTTCCACTTTACCTACTTCTTAATGATCTCAAAATCATACAGTGTCAGCAATAGTATATAGAATTTCTTGCAAAAATAGCTACTGTTATTTTTTGTGATAGTGTAAATATAGCTCGGGGAAGGACTTTTGCTTACTCCTGAGTTAAACCAGCTCTATTTTCAAAAGTAATCAGGAATGCTCTCCTGTACTTATTTCTTAGGTTGTGAATGACAACTAACAGTAAAGTGAAGATTAGTTATTAAACTAACTAGACTGTACACATACTTTCAGAATTCTTATAGTTATTGTCTTACTTTTTTTTTTACCTTAGAAAGTATACTGCCTTGAAAATTGTAGTTTTAACTTCTTTTCCCTTTTATATGGCCATTAAGTTTAGCAGAGGTTTTTTTTGTTCTTACCAGTACATTTCCTATATCTAGCATTAAATTTTTTTAAATCTGAAGACATAAATTATGGCTTTCCTATTAAAAAACATAGTAAGCACACAAGTAAAGAGCTAGTTTTGTTATAGTACAGGTTAAGTATGTATAGCAATCAGGAAAAGAAAATGGCCCAGATCTCCTTGATTTTTTTTTCCCCTAAGTTGATTATTATTTATTTTTATTTCTTATTTCTTCCAGTGGCATTTTTATCACAAATTGAGAATATCCCTCTTTTTCTCCAGTTTCATTAAATATAATAAATAAAAGAGCAAATCCCTATTAAGTATAGCACCACTAGGCCTAACTTTGGGTCTAAGTGTGGAACTTAGATGTACAAGGTATTTTGAAAAGTGTGAAATCACCTTGCATATATTTGGTCATCATTTAGAAAACATGTTTTTAAAGGACTTTTTTTATGACAGAAAAATTTGAACCAGTTTTTTTGAAATTTATATTAAAAATAAATCATGTCCAGTTAGTACCATATTAGATCACCTTTTTATTTTGAGAGCATTTGTCATTTTATTGCTAGATTTTGTAGAATTGTAAAACTTATTTGCATAAATATGTAGTATTCTTCTGGTTAGAAGGAAATAACTTTAAGATTATAAATACCTATTATCTTCTGCCTCAACTATTGTGAAATCTCTATATAGTTATTTTGAAATGAGGTCTGAAAGACTCAGAAAACTCAGACGTTAATATGGTTTGCATTATTGCAATAACAGAATAATATCATTGTGTACATTGTGTATAAAGTGAGCATTTCCCCAGTGCATCCTTCTCTGTTTAAATAGTAAGCTATGATTCATGCATGACCAGTTAGTCTTATTAGCAGAACGATTCCCCATTGAGTAGACGTTTATCGATGCATCTGCTGTGTGCTAATAAATGAGGACTTATTGATGGAATAGGTTGGCAGTGATAATATAATAAGGAATAACAGAATAGTAAAATGCACCATCAGAAGCAGTGAAATGACAAAGAAGCACTATGGTTTGTTATATTTGTAATAATAATTGTATACAGGAAAAATGTTATTTATAGAGCATCTTAATATTAATTGGCCTATTAACTTATTTTAATTCAGATCTTACTGAGGAAACTTAACCTGAGACTTATATCTAGTGAATTAACAAAAATATTTCCACCCTAGTTATATTTCTCTTTTTTAAAAGCCTCATCATAAAGTAAAAGTATATTTCCTTCTTTTTTTTCCTTTAATTTGCAGTGGAAAAGAATACATATCACTTAGCCATAGTGGTAGGCACTTGATGTCATTTATAATCATATTTAAATCTGAATCTATGGAATTTATATGCTATAAATCTCCACCAAAAAGCTAAAAAAATTTTATTAGAAATTCATTTATTTTGATACTTACATGTCAAATTAGTAGTTTATTTGTATTAATTAGGTCATAAATCTCTGCAGATCTGTATTTATCCTAATTGGAAATCCAACTGGGAAACATAAGCAATGGCTCAGATTTTCTTTAAAAAAAAAAAATTATTCTAAAAGGCTACTTAACGTATTTTTTTTTAAGATTTATTGATTTATTTTAGAGAAAGAGGAAGAGAGTTGGGGGGGAAAGGGGCAGAAGGAGAGAGTCCTAAGCAGAATCTAATCTGAGCATAGAGCCCAATGTGGAGCTCCATCCTAGGATCCCAAGATCATGACCTGACCCAAAACCAAGAGTCAGATGCTAAACCAACTGAGTCACCCAGGCGTCTCAAAGCTACTTGAAGTTTTTAAATTAAAGTCCTTTCCTATATAATTTGGAAATTGATTTTTCCAATAATTTCTTTTGTTTTATAGTAAAGTGTTTACACATGTCTCTACTGTGAGAATAGAGAGGTATTCTCATTAAATAGTGCACTTTTCTGGACATTTTTATGTGCTAATTTATTTCATCCTTTAATAACCATAAGGTTGGTTCTATCAATCAACATTTTATAAATGAGGAAACTCAATTTCAAAGGAGTTAAATGCATAGCCAGTAAGTAATGGAGATGGAACTGAGCCTAGGCAGTCTGGTTCTACAATCCATACTCTTAACCACTGCCATTTAACAGTGAGACCTGATAGTGACCTTACCTAAGGTGTTTAACTTTGTTCTAGTGGTTCAAATTAAAGAATATAAAAATCAAAGAGTGTGATTATTCACAAACCTCTAAAAGTAGAAATTAAACTTCATTTCCTTAACTATCTGCTTTAACTTAGAAAATGATGTTAGCGCATATCCTTTGTAATACCTTATTAGTGGCTTTTTGTGTATGTGGGTAAAACACCAGATTTTTTTGAATTGTTGCTAGCTTTCTTAATACTGTTACCCAGTGAATCATTATCATTTTAATCAAAATCACAATGTAGAAGTTGGAAGCCCTTAGCCAGAATTAGAACAGAAAGAGAATTCTCTTTACTCCAAAAAGGGAATTCAGATAAATATAAGAAGAATTTGAGTATGTGTAAATGTCAGGAGTTCAGTATGATCTGTTTATTTTCTACCCCCCTCACCTCTACCCTATCTCTGACAGAGCTACTTGCTCTCCCTTCTTTGTATTTCTAGGATATTTTGTGTATCTATCTGTAATAGCACTTAATACACAGTGCTGTCATTATGTCTTTAGGTACCTATTTACCCAACCAGACTTTGGTTCCTTGAGAGTAGAAACTATGTTTTATTTTTCTCTGTACTTCCACAATGGCTGACATTTGGTAATAATTAATCTTTGTTAAATGTTGTATAACTATAATAATATTGATTCCTTCCTTAGTTGTATTATACCAACATTTACTATCCCCTCCTTTTTTCCTTTTTTCACTTTCTCTTTTCTGTATATTTTCCCTTCCAGTTTCTATTTTCATGGCATTCCCTTTCTTTTGTAATCCCATTTCCCTATCTCTTAGTGCATTCTCCTCCTTTTCTGCTCTTAAGGAGGTTTTCTTTATTAGCAACTTTTGAGGCTGGATTTGGCAGATTATGAGAGGGATGGTAGCCTGTCTCATGTCCACAAGAAATTTGCTCTATGCTATCGTTTTCATGAAAGTCCATGACTAGGGATTGAGTTAGATTTCCTGATCCTTTTGATGTTATATCTTGAATTATCCTCTTGTTCTCTCTCTTTGAATCTTTAAAGTCTGCTCTGCACCCCAGAGTTTCTTAAAATACTATATAAACTGGTACCAGAACCTCTTCATGCCTAGTTAACTAAGATCTCAACCACTAAGCCCCACCCCTTACCCCACTCCCCCAAAAAAATTTATGGTTGCAAATGATATAGCTTCTCTCTCTGGGTTATTGTACAACTTATTAAAAGAGCAAGAGAATGATCAAGAAATTGAGCCATGGACTCAAAATATATCAGCTCCAGAAAATATTGCAAAGCCTGTACTATGCCCTGAAGATATCTGGACTAATTTCCAAAGACCCAGTCCAATACCTTTCATAGATAGTTGGTGTCCAGGATGGGTTCATAATATAGCCATTTATCTCCATCAAATAATAAAGAGAAATGTTTACAAAACAAATAGAAAGAACCAGCCAAGTGTGAGGGGAAAGAGCCATTAGTCTCCCATGCTTAATATGTATACTAAATGAATATAGCTAGATGGTAAGAGAGCTGTAATTTTAATTTCTCAAAACTGCTGCTCTGTGAGAATTCCTTGTATTAGGAGTTCATTTTTACCTGTTTGAGATAGAAAGGGTCTGACAGGTTGAGAGTAAAAGCTGCCTTCATCCCATCTTCACTTTCCTTAGGGCCTCTCAAGGCATTCTGCACAATTGGAGCCTGTTTCTAATGGTTACATTAGTATCTAAGTCTTCCTTTCTTTGCAATGCCAGATTTCCCTTTGCATTGCTAAACAGTCTTCCACAGAATAGGTCAGGATGAGTTTGTTCATCTGTAAAAGGTCATCTGTAAAAGGGGGATATGAATAGTATCAGGCTCATAGAATTGCTTTAGTTAATGGATTATGAAAAATACATTATGAGAAAAACATATAACATGGATTAGTACACAGTAAATATAATCTGAATTCATTTGACATTGTTTTATAACAGTGGGGATATGATTTGATGATTTTTATGGCATAATTTCAAGATAAATACCATTATTAACAAGGCATTAGTGAATTAAAAGTGACTTTGATTTAGAGAATAGGCAGGCATGCTTCAGGTGATGTACTATTCTTCCTTTCCTCTCCCTTGTAGGCAAAGAAGAGCTTTGTATTCAGTTAGGTAAGCTCTCATCGCAGCTAAGATGGGAGGATATTCCAGAAATTATCATAGCACATGGGTCCCTAGCAAAATTTACCCTAGAGCCTAACACTAGACATCCTCTCTGTGCTTCCATCTTCTGCCACCCTCTGCTTTCAGCTTCAACTCTTCCCACCCTCTCTGCTTTCTATTTTCTAACTATAGCTATTCATGCCTTCTCTATCCTACTTCAATTTCCTTTCTTGGCTATCTATTCAACTCATTCCCTTCACTACTAATGCTCAACCTAGCCACTGTTGCCAGGTCCCTCCCTGTGTTAGTGATTGGTTCATTGGTTTCCATTTTATCAGCTAAAATAATCATGCTGCATGGTCAGACAAAAATTAGAGAAATTTAATATGAATTTTCTTGTTTCTGTGTTTTTAAATTTTTTTTCATTCCCCCAGTTTCGAGTATTTACGGCCCCCTTCCATAAAGTAGGCTTTGCTGATTTCTGGCTGGCCGATCAGCTGAACAGCCTGTCAGTGATATTGATGGACCTGGAATATATGATCTGCTTCTACAGTTTTGAGCTCAAATGGGATGAAAGTGGGGGCCTGTTGCCAAATAATTCAGAAGGTAGGGTATGAATGTGCGTCCGTACCTCTCAACTGCCAACGTAAATCAAGAAATATTGGGAATGAGAAATTTAAGATCATGGTGAAAACTCATCCAATAATATTATAAACTTAATTAAATGTATTTGGCACTCTTTTAGCAATCTCTTTATCTGATACAATTTGGCTCTTAAATTATGTTATGATTTTAGCCATCCATTTGCCAAGAGATTTGCAACTTACACTTAAAAGAATTCTAAAACCAAAAAAAAAAAAAAAAAAAATCTAGTACATTGGTAGTTATATCACGAATGCTTTAATGCCAACAGTTTCCATCACAGTATTGCTTTATTATGAGCAAAAATACTGATTATTTAGAGTTAGATCACATGCTTTGAGAAAGTCATCATGTACTGTTTTTTAATTCTTACTAGGGATCTTGTTTTTTCTTCTGGCTCTTTTCCCCACGCTTGGTGTATGCCAGGAGTTCAAATTATTAAGGAATTTTGCCTTAATGTCAAAGACCAAATTTAGACAGATTATGTAACCTCTAATAAAAGTTAATAAAGCCAATGGCAACACATTTTCATTGATTGCCAGCAGACCACAACTCTGTTGCAGTGTGATCACACTATAATGCATCCTCAGAATTTGAAGAAAATTTGATTTGCCAACTCCATTCTTCTCATTTAAAAATATAAACTCTGCTCTTCATTAAAAAAGGGTGGAGTAGAGCGTGTATAACCCATTGCCATAAATTATGGAACTAATATTTTTCCCTTAATTAGTGTACTCATCTTCTAATTTTCCTATAGTTTTATCACATTGCAAAGAAAGTGATTCAGAACAGGTAGTCTGAAATATGAGAGGGCAGATTTTCCCTATAGGTTCACCCTATGGAATTACCTTCTTTCCTTGGCTTATCTATCACTAAAAAGTTTGAGAACGTAGTTGTTGCAAAAAAGAAAGAGATTCTGAAACACAGGATTCTTGCTTTTAGGGACTTTTGATAGTGGTTATAATATATAATGAAATGATCTGAACAGGTTATTCTCTTAAATTACAATTTTTTTTCTCTTTTGAAATCTTCACAGAACCCGAAATTTGCCACAAATACTCGTATGGCGTGCGGGCCATTGTTCAGTGCGTTCCCGCGTGGCTTCGTTTCATCCAGTGCCTGCGCCGGTATCGGGACACAAAGAGGGCCTTCCCTCACTTGGTCAATGCTGGGAAGTACTCCACAACTTTCTTCACTGTCACGTTTGCAGCCCTGTACAGCACTCACAAAGGTATTCTGTGACTGCGAAGAGATCTTTTAAAACCCGAAGATTTTTCACTACTTATATCTGTTTCTTACTCTGGTTGCTCTTCCATTTGTCATGCTCTTTTTTTCCATTGAAGTTGGAATCCCCTCACTTATACTACTTTGTTCTTGAACACAATTTTAGTCTCATTCTAGTACTTACTAACATGTACCGCCAAAAAGAGTCAAAGTCATCCAGAAGAGGAAGGATTTGTGATAATGTGTAAAATCCTGATTATGTTTAATTGTGCTCTATCTTAGACACCTTGGGCTTTCATTTGGTTTTTTAGACCCTTGTTCATTACTGAGGTTGGAAAATGCTAGGTGAAAAAGATTCCCTCTGGCAATCATGTATATTTTTAATCGCATTCCTTCACCAAGTAGTAAGGATTGTTTCCAGCCCATTTAACTGCAAATTGAGTTCTCTGATCTCTCTAGTTTCTTATCTCCATAGCAACCAGTTATTACTTGAGACTGCTCTTCTGTTGGGAGGAGAAAAAAGCTTTTAGGTTCTGAGCCACATGCATTCAGTCCTTTTGAATTTTTAACCTTTTTCCAAGAACTGTCAATCAAACCTCTTGCTTGCTTTTACTAAAATGCATTCTGTCTTTGTCTATTTAAGTCAGCTATCAGCCCACCCCTTTGAGGTTGCACCCTCATCTGTGGGTGGTAAAGAAGTGTTACTTATTGAAATTATTATAATTATTTTTTAATACTTAAGTAAATTTTTTTCAGTGACTTTTTTGAATTGAAATACTGTATTTTAGGAGCCTTAACTAGTAGCTCCTAGCTACTTAGCTAAAGTATGTCTGATGGTCTTGAAAGCCTGGGGTACTGGTGTTTTTGTGAGGCTTGCAGTTTGGTCTAGTAGAACACTTTTTAGCATACTTCCACTTTTTGCAGCAGATTCTGCAGTTACAGTAATATTGATAATGCAGCCAATAATTTTATCATTATGTAGGCATTCTGATTAAACGATATAATTTAACTAAGTGCTTCCGTGAGAGAAACACATCCTGAAAGCTCCCATAATTTTAACTCTTGCTAAGGAATGCTATTCTTTAGTCTGGGCAAGCATCATGATTCACAAGGTTGTCACTAGACAATTTATAAGTGAGACAACTGATTTGATACATGGTACCTTATGCCTTAAGGGCCCTTTAGTTTTCTCCCATGCTGGGTAACAAAGTGGTTTTGGTTGAATATTTTAGGATATAAGTTATCTTTAACTATACTGATACTATTCAGGATGAAGCAGAAAATCTGAATTCCTCAAATCTGTGCCAGCTTCACATTTAATAACCTAAAGCTAGAAGCATGGTTTGGATTGTATTGTGATCTTCAGACTTTTTTTTGTGCTCACATATTCCTTCAAAGAATTTTTAAAACTATATTATTATCATTTTTATTTTATTAAACTATTATTTAAACTATATTCTCTGACATTTTTAAATTTATGTCTGAAATTTTTATCTTAAGTTTATTTTTTTTTAAGATTTTATTTATTTATTTGACAAAGAGATCACAAGTAGGCAGAGAGGCAGGCAGAGGGAAAGGGGGAAGCAGGCTCCCCACTGAGCAGAGAGCCCAATGTGGGGCTCGATTCCAGGACCCTGAGATCATGACCTGAGCCAAAGGCAGAGGCTTAACCCACTGAGCCACCAAGGCGCCCCTCATCTTAAGTTTAAATAATTTCCTAAAATGTAGTTTACATTATATTTTAAATATTCAAAAACAATTTTTAAATATTTTTTAAGATATATTTATTTGACAGGGTAGGGGGAGGGCAGAAACTGTGTCTCGAGCGGACTGCGCTGAGCAAAGAGCTGGACAAGGTTCAGTCTCACAACCCTGAGATCATGACCTGAACCAAAACCAAACTGAACAATTAACTGACTGAGCCACCTGGGTGCCCCTTAAATATTCACATTTTATTTTATTTTGTTTATTTTTAAAGATTTTATTTATTTATTTGACAGAGAGAAAGGGCACAAGCAGGGTGAGAGGCAGGCAGAGGGAGAGGGAGAAGCAGGCTCCCTGCTGAGTAGGGAGCCCGATGTGCGGCTCAATCCCAGGACCCCGGGATCATGACATGATCTGAAGGCAGATACCACTGACTGAGCCACCCAGGTGCCCAGATACTCACATTTTAAAATAAAGCTGCTAACCATTTTTATTAAGCGTATCCAGGTAATCTAAATATAAAAGCATGATACTTACCATGGTTTATTGTTTTAAAAATAAAGCAACTTGGGGCGCCTGGGTGCTTCACTCAGTTTAGCATCTAATTCTTGATTTCAGCTCAGTTCCTGATCCCAGGGTCATAGGATGGAGCCCCAGCATCGTGCTCGACACTCAGCATGGAGTCTGCTTGTTCTTCTCCCTCTGATCTTCTTCCTGCTCCCCCCACTCCCACTCTCTGGCTCTCAAATAAATGAATAAATAAAATCTTTTAAAAACGTGGAGCAACTCTGACACAAATTTTACATCTCTTTTCCTTGAACTTTTTTTTTTTTTAAAGATTTTATTTATTTATGTGTCAGAGAGAGTGAGCACAGGCAGACAGAGTGGCAGGCAGAGGCAGAGGGAGAAGCAGGCTCCCTGCTGAGCAGGGAGCCCGATGCGGGACTCAATCCCAGGACGCTGGGATCACGACCTGAGCCGAAGGCAGCCGCTTAACCAACTGAGCCACCCAGGCGTCCCTGAACTTTGTTTTAGTGTTATGTATTTTATGTTTTAATGACTTTAGTCTGATATATATATATATACACACACATATATATATATATGTAAATTGAAATTAAGTTACTGATCTCCTGTTACTAGAAGATACTGAGAGATTTTTCTTCCTGTGTTATAATCATCATTACCCTGATTATTATTTATAGCTGGTCAAAGTAACATTACAAATGTATTATAAATTTTAATAATTATCACATAAACATTTCTTATTGAGAAAAATTTATGTTACTATTTCATTTTTCAGTTTTTATAGAAGTAAACTCTGAGAAGCCTTGTTAAATAGCCATATATGTGAGAATGCAAGTTTTATTGTTGCAGTGTCACTCAATATTTAGGTAAATCCTCAGTTATACACAAAAGTTGCATTGTGGTCCATCATCATTAATTATTTTTATTGTTTTATCAAGTTCTCTTACCGAAAGCAAAAAGTTGAAAATAAACTGAAGAAAGTAAAGAATTAAACAAACTAAATGGAAAAACGATTTGTTGATCACTAGAATCATTCACTTTCTTTGTTTACAGTGAGTATACCAAGAAGCTTGAGTTGAGTAGGACTATAGGATGTTTAATTTCAGATGTTCCTTGGTTAGCTCAGCATGCTCGAGAAACAATTAGGAAAATTGTTTTTTCTTGTGAGGATTAAATAAGGTATAGTGTACATGGAATCACCTTAGAAACTCTAACTTGCTATACAAATGGAATTTATCATTAAATGAAATAGAATTTTCTTTGCTGTCTAGAGCTGGTATAGGTATGACTTCCATAAGGAGAATCTTTTTAGGAGAAGCCCTTATGATCCCTTGGGTGAGGGCGTGGTACTGGACAAGTATCAGTTAGCAATGTGTTGGCTTTTTGTTCATGTAACACAGATATTTACTCACTAAACTTGATTCATATCTCACAGTCAAATTTTTTAAAAGCAAGCATTTTTTAGAGGGACCATTGGTTATATATCTTAATTGGTTATATATCTATAAAATATTAAAAAAACTTTGTATTGCTGACACAGTAAATCTTTCTGTCACTTTTTTTTTTTCCCCAAAAAAGCCTAAAACAGAGAGGAAAAAATTGGAAAGACAAGTCAGGGACAGTTGAGTGATGGTCAAAAGTAGAATTTGATTTCTGTTGTTTTATTGGATAGTGTTCCAAGAGAAAAGGTATCAGAAAACATACACATTAGAAATAATCCTTGAGCCAGAAAAATAGGTTCTGTATAGGTAACGGGGTAGATATTTTTCTATCGAATTTATAAGTGTTATGATGATAAATTTTATGAGGAGAGGAAAGCATAGAAGATGGTGAGGTAACCTTGTTCAGATTCAGGAGTCTGAGTCGTTTCAGAGAACTAACAAGAGTTACTATAGTAACTGCATTATTGGGGGCATTTCTGAGGTTGTTTCAAAGGTTGTCTATGCTGCATGATTTGTAAAACTGGAAACACAAGGGTTACCTCTGTACCTAGAATCATTTTTTTTTAACAGCGAAGGAGGGACTTAGACCCATTTTAGAGAAACTAATTATAATATTTCTGCTAGCCCTTGCTTGTTATAGTAAGGAGACACATTTTTAAAAATTCCATATATTTTACTTTCCATCATTAATTTTAGACACAAAAGAATTTAGCTAGCAGCCAATCTCCGTATCTTAAGAATTCACATTTCATTACAAGCCTAAATTTGAAGCCAACTCCTACAAGTTTTTTTGTTGGAATTAGGATTGGAGGAGACAGGAAAGTGTTTTGAATGTTTTTTGTGTGTCCTTGAGGTTCCTTGGCTTTGTCAAGAAAAAGCCTGTGGGAGGTACAATAATAGAAAAAGCCATTGTGTTATTTCTGACCCGTTGATGGGGGACCCAAAGAGCACTTCATTAGACTTTCTGTTTTTCATTTATAGTTTCCAACATTCTAAAATATTTATAAATTCTCAGTGGATTTTGCTCTTTGTTTTTCTCTAAATCTATAGAAAAAAACCTTATTTTAAAAATACTGAATATTTTACTTTAAACTTTTTTATTAGCATTTGCTAACAAGCATTTGCTATTAGACTTTAAAAAATACTTGGAAAATCAGAGATATTCTCTACTCATTTAAAAGCTGAGTTCATTTATGTTTGTTTGCTTGGTTGTTTTCCAGTGCCCTGAGCCCTTCTAGATCCCTTCTTGTTTAACAGTCTGTAAGGGGTGTTGTGCCCCCTAATGAGGATTCCTCAGCAGTAGTGCAGTGCCTTCAGTGCAAATAGTCATTTCATTGTTTTGAGTGAGTACACATAGTCCCGAAGTGCTTCCTCTCTGGGGAATGGTCAGTATGTACCTCTGTTTCTACCCTGAATAATAAGCTGTTATGCCAGAATTTCCAAATTTTAGCCTTGTTATATTATAATAGAAACACTAATTTTTTTCTAATTCTCTAGGGAAACTTTTATTTCATTAACTTTTTTTTAAACATACACACAAATTTTAAAAATGACTCATTTGGATAAATGCTTTCACTTTTGGCATATTATTAAAAGTAGCTCAAATCTTTAACCCTTTTGAAACTTGATATATTCTGCTGTAACCATTCTCTAGCCTAACTAATCCACACAAGAAATAGACTTTTTTAAAAAAATTCATTATTTGCCAATATTGGTTTAAATTCTGCTGATGGTAAAATCAATCAAATGTGATATTGTATGTTACTGATTATTAATTTCACTTATATACATATTTCTCAAGAAGCTTTATCTACTTGGCATTATACTAATTTTAAATGGTTTTATAAATATAAACCAACAATCCCATTTGTACTTCATCTTAAATTGCTTTAAAAATACTAATTATAGCTTTGAATAAATTAAATTTCCTTTGAAATCTTCTTTGTCATGTTAAAAAAAACTTTAAAAAAACCACCACATATCCTTATACCCTGATATCATTTTTGTTGTCTTTTCTGTAGTCATCTTTGTTTTCTTAATTGCTTATACAACTGATTCATGTAGTTTGGTAGCATTTCTATATAAATTATGTTGCTTTGAAGAATTCATTTACAAAGTGTAAAGTTTAAAAATAATCTGTTTATTGCTTAGAAACTGAGAAAGAGGCTCTGTGATGTTTCAAATATGTTGAACATTATGAATTCAACTTATGGAACAATTTTATCTAATTGGAAAGGAATTTAAAGACAATTGCTTGCAAACAGAATTTTTAACTTTTATTTCAGTTATATGTAATTTTACATGAGAACATTGTTGGCAAGTGTAAAAATCAATGGAAACTACTGTGTCTAAATATTCTCAGCAGAAGAAAAAAGAGGCAAATGTATTATTGGAAATGAATTCTAGCTTTTTTCTTGAATAGCAGATTATATATGAATCTATTTCCTTCAGAGTATTATAGTATAATACAATAAGTTTACTAATCAGCTATTACTACATAATAAGTCACCCCAATACTGAGTAACTTAAAACAGCAGTAATTTATTCTCAATTATGCATCTGTGGGTCAGCTGGGAATTGATGGAACTAGGCTGGACTCAGCTGGACAGCTCTGTTTTAGGCCACTGTTCCTGCTGGGCTTTTGGCTCTTCCCTGCAGGTTTGGTTTGGGTCTGTCCTATGTGTTTCAACTTGGGGTCCCAACTAAAGAGGCAGTAGTTACCGCCAAGGAAAACTCCTCACGTGGTACTAGCAGAAACAATTCCTATTGCATAAACATTGTAAGCCTCTGCTTGCTTCGTATCTGCTAACCTCCTACTGGCTGAATCAGCAAGTCATATGTTCAGGCCCAAAGGCTCATTCTGCTCATTCTGAAGCCAAAGCAAATTATTAAACACAACATCAATGGGGTAAGACATGAGAGAGGGGTATTGGGAGTGGGGGTGGGGAGGTGGTGAATATTTTTAAACTGTAATCTAATCAATCCACAACACAAATCAATTTTAACTGATTTTTTTAATTGGAAAAGGATATAAGTAGTTCTAAGAGTAATTAAACTTGGCTAATAAACAAATGGAAAGTGTTCTACTTCACTGATAGTAAAAGAAATGCAAGATGAAATATTTAATCAAAGAAGTGATGATGCTTATTGCTAGCAAGAATGTAGAGATGAACACTCATTCTGTTCATAGAGTATAAATGGGTAAGCAGTTTGGTAATTCTACCAATAGTCTTAAAATCATTCATACCTTTTGACCTAGTAACACCCTTTCTGTAACGTTTTCCTGACAAAGTAATAAAGAGACGTGGGTAGAAATGAACTTACATTTACAATATTATATAGTAAACTGAAATAATCTAATAAGTGTCCACCAATAGGAAAATAATATGGCACATGGAATATTATATTGTGGCTTGTCAAAAGTAATGCAAAGCACCTACAAAGAGTAGATGAAGAGGGGCGCCTGGGTGGCTCAGTGGGTTAAAGCCTCTGCCTTCAGCTCAGGTCATAATCCCAGGGTCCTGGGATCAAGCCCCGAATCGGGCTCTCTGCCCAGCAGGGAGCCTGCCTGCCCCCGTCTCTCTGCCTGCCTCTCTGGCTACCTGTGATCTCTGTCTGTCAAATAAAATAAATAAAATCTTAAAAAAAAAAAAAGAGTAGATGAAGAATAATCATATTATTAGAAGCTAATATTTATTGAATATTTCTATGGGTCAAACACTCTTTTAAGCACTTAACATGTGTTGACTCTTTTTATCTTCACAGCAGCCTTATGAGGTATTAGCATCAGAGGTGAACAGTATTTAAGGGTGCAAAAGCACATTTTATTCAGGAACTATTGAGGTTAGAAGAAAAGAGATCTCGTTAAGAGAACTAGGCTCAATTATGAGTGTAGGAACAAACAAATGAGGATTTATAGCCAAGGAGAAAGGTAGGGGTCAGTGGATGAAAAATTACTAAAAGGAAACATCAGGGGTGAGGGAGGATTCTGGTTAAACTAACTTGACAGGATTCGTGCTAAGGGAAGACCAGAATGATTAGATGAAGGGTGGAGGATAAAGAATCTGATATATTGGATGATTAGATATTGAGGGCAGGGTTTCCTCTCAAAACTGACTAAGATTCTTGCTACAACTGGGTGTTGTAGGTAGGCTTGACAAGAAGAGACACCAAGTTTGGGGCCTAGAGAGCACTAGAGGTAGGTTAAGGAGAGAGTCTTTATCAGAGGTGAGCACTTGATCATCATTTTACAGAGGAGGGCATTGAAAACAGAGAGGTTAAGTTACTTGCCAAAGTCATACACCTATAAAGTGGAAGAAGCTAGGTTATGAATCTGAATACAAACAGTGTAGCTCCAAAATCAAGTAGCTATTGGGTGGCAAAGATAGGATTCATACCCAGGTCTTGTGAGGATTTTTTATTCTACCATACTGCCTTCTAAGTTTATAGAATGCTCTGAGATCTTCCCAAAGATTAAATGTTAAATGTTAAACTCGTGGTAGACAAAGGCAGAAAGATCAGATAGAGCAGTGTGCTATTCCTACGTGTGCCAAATAAATTTATGTTTGAGAAAGCACAAAGGTACGTTGTGGTAGAATAATTCAAACAATTCTTTTAAGAGAGTACGCTCATTTTCTGATCTTTTGGTCCTAATGACCACACTCATGGAAAGCCAAAGACATTGCCAGGCACTGGCTATTTCACATTAATAGTCACAGGCTTTTCTTAGTAGGAGCAATATGGAGTCAGCCCAAATATGTAAATAATTTCTCTCTGCCAGAAAATTGAAAGTCATTCTTGAATTAGAGGGAAGCAAGCACTAACATATTAGTGTTATTTGGAGTTACAGGAAAATAGTTTGACATGAATAATTTACTTAGAATTGTATTCTTTGTTCAGGTCTTCAAATTCACTTCTTAAGCAGTACCTGAGGTAATTAGGTATTTGTTGAAGCTCACTCACCATTTTCTTAATATATATGGTTAATAAACAAGGAATGTTGCCAGCATGCTTCTTAGAATGTAGTGAGCAAAATATGAAAAGAAAGCCTTATGAGCTTATACTTGGTTTCATTGGTGCTTTGAATAAGGTATAAGATATGGTTTTCATGGAAATTTTTAAAGGAATTTTTCTTACATTAAAAGCAGTATTTTCTTCACATATTAAAAAAAATAGTGCTGGTACTTAATAGCATGGAAAATAAAGTATCTACCTACTGTTTAAATATTACATGGATGTGTTGCATTTCTTTGTTTCTGGTCATGTGGGATTTTCAGAGCTGCCTATAAATATTTTTTAGTTGCTTCTGAATAATAACCTCAGGCATAATTTTCTTTAAAGGCAGAATTGTACTGCTTGCAACTATTTTATCCCTACTCTCCTTAAAGGAAATGAACATCTACCAAACAAAGTGGAATACTAAAGACTACCCAATTTCACAGCTGGTATGGAAAAGACTGAATTCCTGAGGAAAGATGAACTGAAAGTCTAGGGTCTGTTGTATAATCTTCCTCTTCCTTCTCAGTTGTGAATACACAAACAGTCCCTGACTTACCAAGGTTCAACCTAATGATTTTTCAACTTTTTGATGATGTGAAACCAATACTCATTCAGTAGAAACCATACTTCACGTTCTAAATTTTGATCTCTTCCTAGGCTAGCGATATGTAGTAAGATACAGTCATGATGCTGGGCAGTAGCAGCAGCCACAGCTCCCAGTCAGCAACGCAATCACAAGGGTAATTGACCAACACACTTAGAATCATTCTGTTTGTCACTTTCAGTGTAGTGTTCACTTACATGACATATCCAGCACTGTATTATAAAACAGGCTTTGTGTTAGATGATTTTGCCTAACTGTAGGCTAATACAAGTGTTCTGAGCACATTAGATTAAGGTGTATTGAATTCATTCTCAACTCATCATGTTTTTTTTACCATAGGTTTATTGGGGTATAACCCCATCATAAGTCTAGGAAGATCTGTATGACTAAGTATATTTCCTTCCTCAAGAACTGGGGGAAAAAAAAATGATTTCAACAGATACTTAAAATCAGTTTTTTTTAAATCTTTCCTTAAACCATCTGTTGCAGAAAGTAGAGAAAGTTAAACCTCCTTGAGAGATACATCCATTTCTGCTCAATTTCATGAAGTCCTCTGCCAGAAAGGATTTCAAAAGCACCATCTTAGTGAAAGGCGCTATTTTGTCTGAGAGAGAGAGAACATGGGTTTGGAGCTAGATACAGTAAGACGAGGTTAACTTAGCCACTTATTTATTATGTTACCCTGAGAAAGTGACTCCACTTCTTTGAGTTGGAGGTTAGTAAAATTGAGATAATTCCTGGGGCGCCTGGGTGGCTCAGTGGGTTAAGCCGCTGCCTTCGGCTCAGGTCATGATCTCAGAGTCCTGGGATCGAGCCCCACATCGGGCTCTCTGCTCAGCAGGAAGCCTGCTTCCTCCTCTCTCTCTGCCTGCCTCTCTGCCTGCTTGTGATCTCTCTGTCAAATAAATAAATAAAATCTTTAAAAAAAAAAAATTGAGATAATTCCTACCTCATAAATTTATTATGAGAATTAAATTGTATAAGTATACTACAACTGATGGTAATTGGTTATTGGTATCCTTTCCCATGATCTATAATAAAGTGTGAAAAAACTCCTGCAAAATATTAGGAAAGGGGTTTTAACTGTAGACCTAGAAGAATTAAAAATAATTATGAGTAGGTATCTGAATAAAATGGACAGTTTATTTTTATGAAATTGTAAATTAGCAACCCTAATCAAAAATTAGGGTCTGCCTTTGGCTCAAGTCATGATCCCAGACTCCTGGGATCAAGTCCCACATCCCTGCATGGGCTCTCTGTTTAGCAGGGAGCCTGCTCCTCCCTCTCCCTCTGCCTGCTGTTCCCCCTACTTGTGCGCACTCTCTCTCTGTGTCAAATAAATAAACAAAATATTTTTTTAAAAAAAGCATAATTCAGAGAAAGATATTCCTCAGTCTTACATATGAATATACCAGAAAAATTTCTAATAACATTAGAAGCTAGAACCCACCAGAATGTTAAAAGAATAATACGCTATGACTAAGATATTTTAGGGATGATTTACCATCACTTACACTGGAGGAGAAGCCATGTGATCATCTCAGTAAATGCCAGACACATTGACTAATTTAAAAAGATACAATATATGTAAGGTTACATCCTAAATACAGCGAGTACTATATTTTTTATACACACATACACACATACCTATCATGAGCAAAGGTGAAATATTAGAGACATTCTCATTAAAATCTGGACTAACATAGGGTATCTGCCATCATCACTATTATTTAACATTTAACATTTATCAGACCATTACCCTTATGTAAAAAAATGAAAAAAAGTAAGAATATTTTAAAAAAAATTTTTTAAAGATTTTATTTATTTATTTGACAAACACATATCACAAGTAGGCAGAGAGAGGGGAAGCAGGCTCCCGCTGAGCAGAGAACCCTATGCGGGCCTCAATCCCAGGACCCTGAGATCACGACCTGAGCTGAAGGCAGAGGCTTAACCCACTGAGCCACCTAGGCACCCCTATTAAAATTGTTTAAAGCATGAATAAAAATATATCAATATTTATAAATATGTTAAGTGATCTCATTTTATTTGCCTTTTTAGGAAATTTTTATGGTAAATGTGCAATTTTTTATAAACAGGAAAACCATTATTTTCATTTAAAAATTAAAAGGGTGTTGGCCTTGACCATATTTCTTAATGTGGTCTTTTTTTTTTTGCTTCTTGTATTTTATTCTAATAGAGCTATTTGCCACTATGTAGCTTCTTGGCACTCATGATTTCGTTTTGAATCTGAATCTGAATCTGAATCTGAATCTGAATCAGATTGATTGATTGATTTATAAATAAGTCAGGAAGGTTATTTTGCCTGCCGCAGGTCACATGGCAGTAAGTAGCAAAACCAGAATTCTTAGTCTCTGGATCCATTCCTTTTTACACTCTGGAAAGTTTTATTGCCAACAAGGCAGCAAAATGTAATGCTCTGATTCTCAAGCTTTGGTAAGTATATGAATCACCATGGATTATTACTTAAAAATACTTAATTCTTGGGCCCACTTTCAGTCTAATTCAGTAGGATTAGGGTGATGACCCCAAAGTTTGCCTTTTTAATGTGTGTCTCATGATGCTTCTACTGAACACACTTAAGTAAATAGTGAAATAAAAAGAATAGAGATTTCAAATGGATATGGTGTTACGCAAATATGTAAACTACTAAGTTTTAGTACTGCTTCCTCCTACTGTACTACTTGTAAGATCTTAGACAGCCAAGCAATGAATGGTAGGGAAGCATAGAACATACTGAATGAGAGCATGGGCTTTACATTATAGCACCTTGAACATGTTGCCTGATGATAACAGTCCCTACTTCATAAGAATGTTCTAAGGGAAGTTCCTTAAGGAGAAAAAAGAATGCAGGGCAGAGACAGACTAAAAGTGTTAGTCTAACGGAAGTTTCAACAACAAACAACACTCAAGAAAAAAGTACCAAGGGTTCTTTACTGACAAAAAGATTTTGTTTTCCCCATCAGCTTTTATTCTGCTTCAAGTCATTAGAGACTACTTAAACTTTTTATCTTTAAATCTCAAAGTGTATTGATGACTCCAATTGATGAGATAGTTCCTGAATTAAATATTTGAATAGATGTTTCAGAAGTACTGGTAAAGTTTGAAATAATACAGGCTATACTCCTAATATCTAATTTGAAAGAAAAGGTATCAAATGAAAATTTCTATAAAAAGGCATTACAGTCTTGGACTGTTTCATGCTGAGACTAAGAATTGTTTCAGATGGCATTTTTAGATCTGGTATGTTAAACTAGTATAGAATGTTGGCAACTTGTGTGAAAAATGGTGGAAAAGATTTTGGCATTCCCTCTCCATGCATGCCTCCTATTATATATATCCTCATGTTTTTTTAGATCTGTTAATTAACCATAATGTGGAATATATATTATTATTTTTTACATTTCTAGGTTCATTTTTGTGATCTATATTTTTTATCCAGCTCTAATTACTGTATACATCTGTTATGGCTGCTGAAATCTTACCCAATCTTATTTCCATTTATGTATATATATGTATTTATTTATTTACTTATTTATTTAGGCTTTGTACCTTTAATAAGAAAAAGAAATATATGGAGCTCAAGAACACTGTGTTTCATGTGTCTCTAGGTCAAGGTTTGAGGATACATGACAGACCTAGCAAACAGGACATATATAAACAGAAACAGTCATCGTTACAGACTTAAAAACTAGTGCCCAGCACAGTTAAATCTCCATTTCCTCATCACTCAGCGGCATGTTAGGGATTCCTCAACTGATGGGGAACAGACCTCTAGATTCTGAACACTTCAAGGTGCCCTCCAGCACATCCACCTCCAGCAGAACTTGGTGCATCTCCCTCAGGAATTTCTCATCATGTTCATACCCTTCAGTCAGCCCCCTGGGCACCTCCACCAGATGTAAGGTATCCGCCGCCCCCAGAAGCAACGCCCATTCTACCTCGGGTATCATACATGCCGGAAAGTCCGGGTTGAACTCCATGGGGTTGATGGAGACCTCTGTGGCCTGCCAGGCCAGCGGGGTTTTGTTAGGGACTGGAGCTTGGTTTCCCTATTCCGCCCAGGAGACGGGCGTGAGACTTTTATTTCTATTTTTAATTGACTGTAATTTTAGCTTGTGTTTACGACTTAATTTTTTTCAGTTCAATTAAGAAAAAAGTGCCTGGGTGCCTGGGTGGCTCAGTGGTTAAGCCTCTGCCTTCGGCTTGGGTCATGATCCCGGGTTCTGGGATCCAGCCCTGTGTCGGGCTCTTTGCTCAGCAGGGAGCCTGCTTCCCGCTCTCTCTGCCTGCCTCTCTGCCTACTTGTTATCTGCCAAATAAGTAAATAAAATCTTTAAAAAAAAAAAATAACAGAAAAAGAGGAAAAAAGTTCCTGCCCATGTGAATGTACTACCTGAAGCTTTCTTACAGCTTCAGAAAACAAGCACCTGAGATATTGTCAAAAATTTACAGAATCCTTCTTCTCTTTGTAAAGTGATTATGGTAGATAGCATTCCATTTAGTTAAATCATGTCTCTTTGCAGGAGAAAAGGCAGAAACACATAATTAAAGTAATTTTTTTAATTCAATTTAATTAATATTTACTGTATTATTAGTTTAAGAGGTGGAATTTAGTGATTCATCAGTTGCATAAAACACCCAGTGCTCATGATTCCAAGAGCCCTCCTTAATGTCCACCGGCCATTTACCTCATCCATCCCCACCTCCCCTCTAGCAACCTTCAGTTTGTTTCCTATAGTTGAGTCTCTTGTAAGAGTTTGCCTCCTTTTCTGCTTTCATACTTTATTTTTCCTTCCATTCCCCTATGTTTGTCTGTTTTGTTTCTTAAGTTCCACATCTGAGTAAAATCATGGTATTTGTCTTTCTCTGACTGACTTATTTTTCTTAGCATAATACCCTCTGGTTCCATCAAGGTCATTGCAAATGGCACAATTTCATTCTTTTTGATGGCTGAGTAATATTCCATGAAGCACATAATTTTATCCACTCCAGAATTATTGTTATTTGGTGGAAAAACTAAAGGATTTGGGAAAGGCAGCAAGCAATCTTTAATAATCACTGAAGAGATCATTTTATTATTGATGGGCCAGTACATAAGAATTGTACATGGGTGCCTATGTGGCTTAGTCGGGTAAGCATCTGCCTTCAGCTCAGGTCATGATCACAGGGTCCTGGGATGAAGCCCTGCATTGGGCTCCCTCCTTGTCAGGGACCCTACTTCTTCCTCTCCGTCTGCTGCTCCCCCTGCTTGTGCTTGCTCTCTCTCTCTCAACTAAATAAACAAAATCCTTAAAAAAATATTTACAAATAGTAAATTGAATATAAATACAATTTAGTAATTGAATTGCCTTCTTCTGTCATATCTATTTTATTCAACACTTAAAAAACACCTAGAGAGTGTTAGTCTGTGTTTGGTGCTAGAAATGTGTAGATGAACACAATATATCTTGCCTTTAAGACATTCTCCTTTTTTTTCTCTTGGAGCTCCCAGTTTAATAAGGGAGAACAATAAAATAGAACATAAAAAGTGTAGTAATACTGTATTATCAGTCTTGTGTAAAGTACTGAGGTGGTTCACAAGAGGGAGTAGTTAACTCAGGGTTTTGAGGAACAGCCAATTTTTATTTTTTTTAATTAAACTTTTTATTTTGAGATAATTATGGATTTGCAGTTGTTAGAAATAATGGAGATCCTGTATACCCTTCACACAGGTTCTCTAATGATAACATATTACACAAGTATAGTACAATATCACAGCCAGGATATTGACATTGGTACAGTCTAGTATAGAAGGTTTCCATCACCATAAGGATCCCTCATGTTACCTTTGTATATCACACTGTCTTCCCTCCTGCCCCCACTTTCTCCCGAGCCCCTGACATCATTAATATCTTCTCCATTTAATAATTTTGTCATTTCAAGAATGTTCTATAAATGTGATCATATAGTCCTGTAACCTTTTGAGGTCTGCTTTTTTCATTTAGCATAATTCTCTGGAGATTCATTCAGGTTGTGGAATGAATTAAATTTGTGCCTTTTTATTGCTAAGTAGTATTCCATGGTATGGATGGAGGTACTTTAGTTTAACCATTCACCCACTGAATGACATTTGTGTTGTTTCCAAATTCAGACTGTTAGGAAGATAGCTGCTATAAACATTCATATACAGATTTTTAAAAGATTTTATTTATTTATTTGACAGACAGAGATCACAAGTAGGCAGAGAGGCAGGCAGAAAGAGAGAGGGGGAAGCAGGCTCCCCGGTGAGCAGGGAGCCGATGTGGGGCTTGATCCTAGAACCCTGGGATCATGACCTGAGTCGAAGGCAGAGGCTTTAACCCAGACGCCCCTCATATACAGATTTTTGATGGATATAAATTATCATAGCTCTGCCATAAATCCCCAAGAGTGCAATTGCTGGTTGGTGTGGTAGCTGCATGTTTAGTTTTTTTGTTTTTTGGTTTTTTGTGGGGGTTTTTTTAAGAATTTTTTTTTTTTTTTAATTTGACAGAGATCACAAGTAGGCAGAGAGGCAGGCAGAGAAAGAGGAGGAAGAGGAGAAAGAGGCTTCCTGCCAAGCAGAGAGCCCTATGCGGGGCTCGATCCCAGGACCCTGGGATCATGACCCAAGCTGAAAGCAGAGGCTTTAACCCACTGAGCCACCCAGGCACCCTGCATGTTTAGTTTTTTAATAAAAACTGCCAAACTATTTTCAGCGGTTGTACCATTTTCCATTCTTACCAGCAGTGTATGAGTGGTCTGGTTTCTCCTGGCCAGCCTTTGATGATGTCACTTTTTAAAATTTTAGCCATTCTGATACGTATGTAGTGAATATCTAACTGGTTTTAATTCTGTTGAACATCTTTTCATGTGCTTATTTGCCTTCTGTATATCCTCTTCAGTAAAATGTCTTTTCATGTCTTTGGCTCATTTTTGAGTTGTATTGTCTGGTTCTTTATTGAATTATTGTTTTTTAAAATATATTTTAGATACAAGCACTTTGTTGGATAATGTTTATAAGTATTTTCTCCCAGTCTCCAGCTTTTCTTTTTTCTTATTTTTAGTGATTAATGGACTTGAGATTTTAGTATAGTTTTAGATTTGTTGAGTAATGGAGCAGATAGTACCTAGAGTTCCCTATAACTGCCCTACCCATCCCACCTCACTCTCATAGTTACCCCTTTTATTAACATCTTGCATTAGTGTGGTATATTTGTTACAATTAATGAGCCAATATTGATAAATTATTATTGACAATAGTCTGTAGCTTATATTAATATTCATTTGTTTGTGTTTTAGAGTTCTGTGGGTTTTGACAAATGCATAATACCACATATCCACCATAACAGTTTCATATGGGATAGTTTCATTATCTTAAACATTTCCTATGCTTCACCTATTTGTCCCTCTTTTTCCTCTTTACTCCCTGTGAGCAACTACTGATCTTACTATTTCTATAGATGTGCCTTTTCCAGAATGTAGAGTCCAGTAATTCACCAGTTGCATATAACACCCAGCCCTCATCACATCACGTGCTCTCCTTAATGTCCTTCACCCAGTTACCCCTTCCCCCATCTACCTCCCTTCCAGCAACCCTCAGTTTGTTTCCTATAGTTAAGACTCTCTCATGGTTTGCCTCTTTCTCTGATTTCTTTCCATTCTCTTTTTCCTCCCATCACCTACGATCTTCTGCACTGTTTCTTGTATATGTGTACCCTTTTCAGACTGATTCCTTTCACTTAGCAATAGGCCTGTAAGGTTCTTTAGGTTTCTTTTCATGTTTTGATAGCACATTTCTTTTAATTGCTAAATAGTGTTCCATTGTATGAATGTACCACTTTTGTTCATCCATTTGCCTCCTGAGGAGAATCTTAGTAGCTTCCAGTTTTTCGTAGTTATGAATAAATCTTCTGTAAGCATGCTGGTTTTGTTTGGTCATAACTTTTCATCTTGATGTAGGAGTACAATTATGGTAAGACTATATTTAGCTTTGTGAGAAACTGCCAAACTGTCTCCCAAACTGGCTGGACCATATTACATTCCTATCAGCAGTGAATGAGAATTCTTGTTGTTCTACATCGTTCTCAACATTTGGTAGTCAGTTGTGGGGGTGGTTAGCCACTCTTATTAGGTGCATAGCGGTATCTCATTGCTGTTCTACTTCGTAATTTTCTAACGACAGTGTGATGTTGAGCATCTTTTCAGATACTTATTTGCCATCTGTGTATCTTCTTTGGTAAGGTATCTGTTCAGATCCCACAACCATTTTTTAATTGGGTTATTTGTTTTATAATTGTTGAATTTCAAGCGTTCTTTGTATATTTTGAGTACAAGTCACTGGATAATATTTGCAGATATTTTTCTCCCAGTCTGCAGCTTGTCTTTTTATTTATGCAGTCTTTTCATTTATACAAATCAAAAGTTTTTAAGGTAAAATTAAATTTAAAAATTAAACTTGTAAATTTAAAGTTAAGTTTATTGGTTTTTCCCTTTTATGGATCATGCCTTCAGTTTTAAGTCCAAGAACTCTTTGCTCAGCCTTAAATCCTGTAGGTTTTCTGTATTTTTCTTTTCCTAAGAGTTTTATGTCTTATATTCAAATTCATGATCCATTTTGAGTAAATTTTTATATAAGGTATGTGACAGATTGAGGTTCATATTTTTGCCTATGAATGTCTCTTCATAATTACCCCAGCACCTTTTGCTCAAAGGGATATCTTTCCTATATTAAATTGCTTGTGTGCCTTTGTCAAAAATCAGTTGGGCATATTTCTGTGAGTCTGTTCCTGAGCTCTCTATTCTGTTCTGTTGATCTATATATCTGTCCCTCACCAGTCTTTTTTTTTTTTTACTTTGATTTTTTTTTTATGGAATAAATTTGATGTATGACATTTTGCAGGTTTAAGGTATATACTTTGATATGTGTTGGCATATGATTGTTGATGTAGCATTATTTATCACATTACATAATTATAGCATGATGTAATTGTCTATTGTCACTTCATTGGTTAAATTTATTTATCAGTATTTTATTATTTTAACTCTATTGTAAATGGGTTGGTTTTCCTTATATCACATTCTTTATCATTAGTGTAAAAGAATGCAACTGATTTTTGTATATTGATTTTGTATCTCGCTACTTTACTGAAATTTATAATAAATTCCAACACTTTTTTGACTGATTCTTTGGGATTTTCTACATATCAGTCAGCAAATAATGACTTCTTCCTTTCTGATTTGGATGCCTTTTATTTCTTTGTCTTATCTCATTGCTCTAGCTAAGACTTAGAGTACTATATTGAACAGAAGTGGTTTGAGTGGGCATCTTTGCCTTGTTCCCGATTTTAGGGGACACACTTTCAGTTTTTCTCCATTGATAGCTGTAGGTTTGTTGTATATGGCCCTTACACGTTGAAGTATGTAACCTGCCATACCCAGTCTGTTAAGAGTTTTTGTCATAAGGGACTCCTGGGTGGCTCAGTCAGTTAAATGTCTGTCTTCAGCTCAGGTCATGATCCCAGGGTCCTGGGATCAAGTCCCATACTGGGCTCCTTGCTCAGCAGGGAGTCTGCTTCTCCCTCTGCCTGCTTCTCCCCGTGCTGTGTGTGCTCCCCACCTCTCTCTCTGACAAATAAATAAATAAAATCTTTTTTTAAAACAAGAGTTTCTTGTCATTAAAGATGTTGTATTTTGCTTTTTCTGCATCTATTGAGATGATCATGTGATTTTTATCTTTCATTTATTGATTTATATATTACATTAATGATTTGTATATATTGAGCCATCCTTATTACATCACAGGGATAAATCCCACTCAGTCATGATATATAATCCTTTTAATGTGTTTGTGAATTCAGTTTGCTAATATTTTGTTGAAGATTTTTATATCTATTATTCGTCAAGAACATTGGTCTATAGTTTTCTTGTGGTGCCCTTATCTGTTTCTGGTATCAGAGTAATGCTGGCTTCATAGAATGAGTGTGGAAGTATTTCCTCCTCCTGGCTAAATTGGAGGTTTGAGGAGCATTCGTGTTAATTCTTCTTTGAATATTTGGTAGAATTCTCCAGTGAAACTATCACTGGAGACATCACTATCACTAATTGTTATCACAGACAACAATTAGTTGTCTGTGTTGGGAATTTTTTGATTACTCATTCAATCTGTTTACCTGTTACTATTCAGATGTTCTATTTCTTCCTGATTCAGTCTTGGCAAGTTATAGGTTTCTAGACATATGTCCATTTCTTCTGGGTTATGTAATTTATTGGCATAAAATTGTTCGTAGTAGTCTCTTACGATTCTGTTTTTTGTAGTACCAGTTGTAATGTCTCCTCTTTCATTTCTAATTTATCTAAGTCTTCTCTTTTTTTCTTAGTGTACCTAAAGCCTTATAGATTTTATTTATTTAAAAAAAACAGGTTTTAGTTTTATTGATCCTTTCTATTATTTTTCTGGTCTTTATTTCATTTATTTCTGCTCTTACTATTCTCTTTCTTTGAACTAACTTTGGGCTTAATTTGCTCTTCTTTTTCTGGTTCCTTAGGTGTTATTTTCAGATTGTTTATTTGAGTTCTTTCTAATTTCTTAATTTATGCATTATTATAAATTCTCCTCCCTAAACTGCTTTTTGCTTTATCCTGCAATATTTGATAGGTTGTTTTCATTTTCATTTGTTTTAAGATAATTTTTTATTTCCCTTTTGATTTGTTTTTTGACCCAATGGTTGTTTAAAGTGTGTTACTTAGTTTCTACATACTTGCAGATCTTCTCACTAACCTCTTGTTGATTTCTAGTTTCATACCATTGAGGTCAGAGAAGAAAATTGGCATGATTTCAGTCTTCTTAAATTTTATATAATTTGGGGAAAAATTTTTTTTTACTATGATTTGTTTTATTGCCTATCATGGTTTGTCCTGGGGCATGTTCTATATGTACTTGAGAAGAATGTATTTATATAATGTATTTTGCTCTTGGTTGCATGTTCTGTATATGTCTATTAAGTCCATTTTTCTAAAGTGTGGTTTAATTCCAGTTAAGCCAATTTGTTCATTGGGGATAGCCGTGTATTGAAGTCCGCAACAATTATTGTAATGTTGTCTATTTCTTCTTTAATGTGTCAGGATTTCCTCTGCCATTTTATCTCTGCCTTCTGGTTATTTTGTTTCTCCATTGTTTCTTTTTCCCTCTCTTTGTGTCTACCTTTATAAGTTAGTTTTCCAAGGTGATTTACCCAATCCACTCCTTTTGTTTGTTTGTTTCCTGTTTCTGCTCTAAAATTTTGCTTTGAGGTATGCATATAACGTCTCATAGATAAAATAATCCTTTCTCTGGGGATAGCAATTTATCTTCATTTACCTTTAAAGTTTTCATCCTTTTACTCTTCCCCTTTGATATTTTTAATATCACATGTTAACTCTTCTTATGCTGTGATTTTGATACCAAATTATAGTGGCTATAGTTATTTTTAATGTTCTTTTAATTTTTGTGCTATAGTTAAGAGCTTAATGTACTGTTCTAAAAAACAGTTGGGGCACCTGGGTGGCTCAGTGGGTTAAAGCCTCTACCTTCGGCTCAGGTCGTGATCCAGGGTCCTGGGGTCGAGCCCCGCATCAGGCTCTCTACTCAGCAGGGAGCCTGCTTCCTCCTCTCTCTCTGCCTGCTTCTCTGCCTAATTGTGATCTCTTTCTGTCAAATGAATAAAATCTTTTTTTAAAAAAGTTAAAAAAAAAAAGAGCTACAGTATTGTATGACTGTCATCTTAATTAATTTTGTGTACTTTTGTTTCAGCTTCAAGAGTTCCTTTCAAAATTTCTTGTAAGGCAGGTCTAGTGGTGAACAACATCGGCTTTTATTTATCCAAGAGAGGCTTTATTTCTGCTTCATATCTGAAGGATAATTTTGTCAGAGTAGTGTTCCTGGATGGCAATTTTATATTTCATTTATTTTGAATATGTCATTCCATGGTCTCCTGGCCCATAGTTTCTGCTGTTAAATAAGTGGAGATAACTTTGTAGCTACTGTCTTTTTCTCTCTGGCGATCTTCAAAATTCTTTATCATTGACTTTTGACTGGTTTATTTTTTTAATTTTTTTTAATTAACATATAATGTATTATTAGCCCCAGGGGTACAGGTCTGTGAATCGCCAGGTTTACACACTTCACAGCACTCACTATAGCACATCTCTTCCCCAGTGTCCATAGACTTTTGACAGTTTTAATGTAATAGTCTTGGAGAAGGGTCTTTTAGTGTTGAGATGATAAATGTTGTATTAGCTTCAAGGACCTGAATATCCAATTCCTTCTCTGGGTTTGGGAGTTTCACAACTACTATTTTTTGGTTTTTATTTTTATTTTTCTCATCTTTTTAAAATTTTATTTTATTAATTGATTGCTGGAATATAGAAGTAAAATTGGTTTTGGATAGTGATCTATCCAGTAACCTTGATAAATTCATGTATCAATTCTGATAGATAATGTATAGATTTTATATTTTCTATATACACAAGCACATTGCCAGCAAAGACCATTTTATGTCCTCTGTTCAGATATTTTATTTTTCTTATTTATTGCACCAAGTATGACTGCCAGTAAAATGTTGCTTAAAAAATAGAATTATTAGCATCCTTGTTTCATTTACAAATCTCAAGGGGAAAATCTTTAATAGTTTACCAGTAAGTATAAAATTTACTGGAGATTTTTTTGGTACCCTCATCAGAATAATGATGTTCCCTTCTATTCTTCCCTTTGAAAAGAGATTTTTTAATCACAAACTATCATTGAGTTTTATCAACTGCTTTTTTTGCGTCCATTGGTATTGAGATTTTTCTCCTTTATTCTTTAAATGAAAAATATTATGTCGCTTTTTTATTACTAACAGCTAATATTTTTTAAATGTAGTCTCTGTTCCCTTCTCCCTCTTTTCTCTTTCTGGGATTCCCATTATTCTAATAGTAGCTTTTTTTTTTTTTTTCTAATGGTACCTTTTCCAATGGATTCAGGTAACTGTCTTACAGTTTCCTCATTTTAAAAAAATTTTTCTTTCCTCTTCCACCTGAATTATTTCTATATTTCTGTTGTCAAGCTTGCTAATTATCTTGTCCCATATGATCTGTTCTATTTCCAATGAATTGTTCATTTCATTCATTGAACTCTTCAGATCCAGAATTTGTTTGGTACTTTTTTTTAGACTTTCAGTCTCTTCTGTAAAATACTCCTTCTGTTCATTAATTTTATTCCTGAGATCACTGAATTATTTTTCTGAGTTTTCTTGTAGCTCTACCCATCTCCTTGCTTACTCACGCTCTTTCTCAAAATAAATAAATAAATCTTAAAGAAAAAAAAAAGATTGTATCTAAAGGACAAGGAAGATATAAGGAGTTTATTTTTAGCTCTTACAAAACAAATTCCTCATAAACATGTAAGTCTATTATTTAATTTTTTCATAGTCAGCTTTTTTTTTTTTTTTCTTTTTTGGGGGTGGGAAGAGGGAAAAGGACAGAGAGAATCCTAAGCGGGTTCCACACCCAGCACAGAGCCCAATACTGGCTTAATCCCACAACCCCGAGATCATGACCTGAGCTGAAATTGAGTCAGATGCTTAATGGACTGAGCCACCCAGGTGCCCTCATATTCAGCTTCTTACAAGTTTTCAGGGATTCACTGTATATGAAGTATGCCCAGAAATCATGTTACCTTCCCCAAATCTGTTGGAAGGTAAGGTATTGTGTAGAAAATTAAAAAGTATAACACAGGCATTGCCCTCCGTTTAATTTAGCAGATATTGTTCTTATCACATAGAGTATAATGCATAGGCCCTGGAAAAATGCTGTCATGATACCTTTCATAAAAGACATTATAGTTTAATGGAAAAGACAATTTGGTACATGCACACACACAATTCACTCCAGTGTAAAGTAAAATTCCTTTTTAAATGCTGGATAGGATAGTCTTACAGGAAAGAGAAAAGAGATGTGTACGTAATAATGAAAATATAAGTACAAACAAAATGTTTTATGAAAAGAAAACCATAGGAAGGGGGAGATTGCCTTTTTTAAACTTATGGGTGTTTTGTTCTTTGCTTTTTTTGTTTTTAACTTTTTTTTTTAAAGATATTTATTTATTTTACAGACAGAGATCACAAGTAGGCAGAGAGGCAGGCAGAGAGAGAGGGAGAAGCAGGCTCCCTGTGGAGCAGAGAGCCCGATGCGGGGCTCCATCCCAGGACCCTGGGAATCATGACCTGAGCCGAAGGCAGAGGCTTTAACCCACTGAGCCACCCAGGTGCCCCTGTTCTTTGCTTTTATTATTAAATTTATTTATCTCAGAAATGTTAACTTTGGAAAAAGGAGGGGGGGTTCATGATACTCTTACTGCTTTTCTAAAGCCTTCAATTCAGTTTTTACACTCTTTACCTTTATAGACCACCATGTCTTCTACTAACAAGAAAATTGAGCCTATCAGAAGTCATTTCCCTTCACCTGCCTTCTACTGATGTACTTACTTAATCCAAACTCATCACTCACTACATATTTTTTCCCAGTCTTGGGTAACTGTGTTTCCCTCCTAAGGGCCCTGACCTCATTTCTTTCTTTCTCTTTCAGGATCTCGCTCAAGCAGTCATTCTTTTTCTTTTCCAAGTCTTCAATCTCTTCATCATTACTAGCTCCTTTCCTGCAGCCTGTGTACATGCTCAAGAGTCTCTGACCCTAAAAAGACTTCCCTTATTTTGTTAAGCCATCTAGAATACTCTCTTTTCTTTTCTCATTCTTACATCTCAAAACAGTAGTCTGCCTGTTCTCACTGTCTCTATTCCTACAGCCACAATAACTTTGTATAATCATGTAAACATATTTTAAGACCTTGAAATATAGAAACATTAGAAATTATATTTTGAAAGAATATAAAATATAGAATCTATATTTTGAAATATAGAAACATTAGAATTTATATTTTGAAAGAGATAAGGAGAAACTGTAATATTTGAAAGAGCTCTCATTTCTTTGGATCTTTGGTGTAAAGAAACAGGATAAATACAACCAAATTTAGTCAAATGCAGTGTAAATGGACAACTTCTATTTCTGATTGCCTTACCCTTTTCATAGAAGGTACTTGTATTATTTTGGTGGTTCCAAAATGGGTTCAACCACTGTCTTATATATATGTGACTCCCAAATCTGTATTTAGGTTCTTATTTCTGTTTCTGTTTGTTTCCTGAGCATTTTCCATCTCAGTGTCTCATAGGACCCTAAGGCCAGCATGTTCAAAATTAACTCTTTTTTTCCCCCTTACCCTTCTTCGGGTCCATGTTGTTTTCTATCTTACTGGTTCATGGCCCTTTGCTGCCCAGTCACTCACCCAGGTTAAACTATGAGTTGTCCTTGACTCTACCCTTTATCTCACCTCAAAATTCACCAATTCCTGCCAGTAGTAGTTCCTATTTTTCTTTTTTTACCTGACCTCCCTATACCTTGTACTTCTACTCAATTTTAGTCCTCATCGTTTCTCACCAGGCTACTACAACAACCTCCTTATTAGTACACCACTTACAGTCTTTACCGTTCCAATTCATCTGCTCTCTGAGCACTGCACTACTTAGTAATATAGTTACTAGGAGCTACTGGGTACATATAACTACTGAGCACTTGGAATGTGCCTAGGCAAAACTGAGATGTACTGCAAAATACAAAATGGATTTTGAAGACTTATGAGAAAAAATGTAAAAACTCTCAATAATTTTATATTATTAAAATAACACTTTAGGTACATTAGGTTAAATAAAATATAGTATTAATTTTAGGGGCTTCTGGGTGGCTCAGTTGGTTAAGCATCTGACTCGATTTCAGCTCAGATCATGGTATCGGGGTCGTGAGATTGAGCCCCACATTGGGCCCTATGCTGGGTGTGGAGCCTGCTTAGGATTCTCTCTCTCCCTCTCCTGCCCCCACCAACCACTCGTGTATGCTCTCTCTCACTCTTAAAAAAAAATAATTTTACATGTTTCTCTTTACCGTTTTTCTTTTAAAGATTTTATTTATTTATTTGGAAGAGAGAGAACAAGAGCAGAGGGGAAGGGTAGAGGGAAAGAGAGAAGCAGACTCTCCACTGAGCAGGGATCCCTATTCAGGACTTGATCCCAGGATGTGAGCCAAAGCAGACACTTAACTGACTGAGCCATCCAGGTGCCCCTCTATTTAACTTTTAAAATATGGTTACTAGAAACCATAATTAAAATCACAAATGGAACTCTTACTCCAGTTTTTCTTGTGACTGGCTCCTCCTCATCACTCAGGTATCAACTTACAAGTCTTCTCTGTCTGAACACTATCTAAAGGAATTCTACCAGTCTCAGCCCTATTACCATGTTCTTTTTTCTTCATGTCACTTTTCACTGTGTAAAATTACCTTGTTTATTGGTATATCTGGTCATTGTCTGCCCCTACTGTGAAGTAAGCTTCACAGGGACAGGAAAGTTGCTCATTAGTAAATAAGATTTACTACCTTGTGCTTAGTACCTAGAACATCTGACATATAGTAGGTACTCATTCATTGGATGGATGGATGGCTTCTACACTGTTTGACGTGGCTCAAGACTCAGCCTAAGTAGTACCTCCTTCAGGAAGCCTTTCCTGGCTGTTATCCCTCCTGAAAGCCTGGTTTATTGATCCCTCTGTTATGCACAGTTCTACGGTTGTACTTATACATTATCTTTTTGTTTACTTCATATCTCTTCTTTTACCCTTAGCCCTTAGTATTTCTTCAGTATATCCATCCCCATTCTCTAAAATATGCCGGTTACCTAATAGGCATTCACCATGTTTGTGGAATATAGAAATAAAATTTTTCTTTCGAGTTAATCTTAAGTATTATAGCCATATGGAAACAATGCAGCTTATAATAGACAGTAAATATCTGTTGCATGAATAAATGAATTCCTGTATAGTATTTTCTTATTATGAAAACAATATAGCAGGGCTGCCTAGATGGCTCAGTTAGTTAAGTGTCTGCCTTTGGCTCAAGTCATGATCACAGGGTCCTGGGAAAATACCACTACCCTAATAGCAGCTATTTTCTTTAGCCTACTTTTTCCTTTTAATTATAAAAGTAAAACATGGATGTGTATATATCACTATAAAAATAAGATTCAAATAATACAGAAATACCTAAAGTTAAAAGTGAGTCCCTTTAATAATCTTAACTTCCTTCATCAGGCATAGGTACCTCTTTTTCTATAAACATAAATTTTATATATCATATGAAGTAATATATGTGTAGTATTTAAATTCTGTTTTTCACATACCTTAGAAATGTTTTTTAATGTTTCTTCATAGTTTTATGGACTGTCTTTTCATTTTAGAATTGAGACGGATATAGAAAAATAAAGCTGTCTAGTACAAAAAAGTTCCTTGGATAAAGATTCCCATTTCTAATTTCTTCATTTATCCTTAGGCCTAATGATTTCTATTTTTGTCTCAATCATTTTAAATTATGAATTTTCTATAATCACGAAGTTGGAAAGAGGCAGAGTCTAGATTCAGACCCAGATCTTCCTACTTCAAATCCAGTTATCTTTCCACTTACTGTCTCTCTGAACTTAAGCTTTCTTAACTATAAAATAGGAATAATAATGTCTTTCTTGCCTCTCTTAGGATAAATATGATAATGATAATCACCTGAGGATGTATAATATTTTATTTTTTAATTTAATTTCAGATTAGAAACTGGTAAACTGTTATCAGACAGTTATCTGAGTTATCAGAGTAGAAAGGTTTTGTTTGATAAGGAAACCATTCATTTTCTCTTTATACAATGCCACTATTTTCATTTTAAAAAATATCTTCCCCGAAACGTGGTTATAGATGATCTTCATATGTAATTTTTCTGGTTTCTCTCTTAGCACTTTTCCTAATACTTTATTTTGCTTTATCCCTCCTATGGTAACCATGGGTACAAAACTTGAAGAAGCTTATTTTTATTTGTTTTACATTCAGTAGATACCATTACCATAAATACTTCCTGTATGAATTATGCTTCTAACATGACAGGTGTGTAATAGAAGCTTAGGGTAGAATAGCAATGACTTGATTTTCTATGATTCTGAACATCACTAAAGTGGGCTACCAGAGGTAGCCAAGAGAGAATTAGATGTAATTGCTTGCCTAAAGTGATAATATCTTTCCAGTACATCCCCTGAATAACAATAAAGGCAGATGATTTCAGGGAGAAGCTCTCCTCATTTGGGAGATGGGAAAGATCAAGTAAGAGTAATAATTAAAAAGAGACCAAAATGTAACACGTGTAGACTGGGTATACACTAATCATTATTTGAAAAAGTAAGATAAAGCACTATTCCAAAATATTCTGTTGAAATACTTGCTTTTTGAAGTCAGTGAAGGCCTGTATGTGTTTCATAGAAATTTCATGGAAACAATATGAGCTTAGACAGGAGGGAGACAGTTGACTCACTGTACCATCTTAAGAATTATACTCTAAGAATAGGACTTGTATTAAAATCTAGAACACATTAAAGAAAACAAGCATATTGATTTTTGTTTCCTGGTTAATTCTTTCTTTGGAACTCCACCCCCCACAATCTCCTTTTAATAATAATTTGAACTTGATGATTTCTTTAGTAATTAGAAAAGAAAATCAGCTTTCAGTAATAACACTTGATGTTACCTCTACTTACTTGAGAAATACTCATTTTTTAACCTTTTGCTGAATGTATCTATTATTTTAGTCTAATTTCGTTACTTTTACTAGCAAACAAAATAATGGTTTGTTGTTGTGAAAACTATATGAGATAATATATATGAAGTGCCTGGCTCATAGTAAGCATTCAATTTTTTTAAAAAGAATTGCAAATATAATTTACAGTTAAGTTACTTTCTTTTCCTCTTTGTGTTGATCTTGTTTTGAAAATATGAGAACACAATTTTATTAAGGTGCTACATTTGCTTGGTAATTTTCTTTGCAACCCTTAGTAGATAAGTTATAAGATTTTTTAATGCAATTATGATACTAATTATTGAATAATACTACTCAGACTGTGTCTATCTACAGAATGAAGTAAACATCAGAACACATCCAACTAAACTAGATAGTAACTGTTTTGTTAGGACTTTTGAACTTATCATTTATGTGGTGCAGTGTTACAGTATAAATAAATACTCAACCCAATTTACTTATGGTGAAGAAGAGTTTTTATGAAAATAGTTCAAACCTGAAAATGTGTTTATATCTAAACTTGACTGTTCACTAGTATCACATCACTTGTGGACCACTGAAAAAATATTGGTTTCTATGTCCAACCGCTGACTTTCCAGAAAAAGCTGAACAGTGATGTGCTGTTAACATGTTTAACAAACCAGCTCTTAGGTAGGAGTAGGGCTAGGAGATACTGATTTGCAGTGTCTGTTGACTTACATGGTGTAAATACTTCTACCATAGCCAGTATAAGTTACTAAGATAATATTGAATGTTGGGAAAAGATGTATAGTAGCACAGCATTATATAATAGTTCTATCATACAGATACAAAAAACATACATAACCTTAAAAGGGTAATAGCAAAATGTAGTAAAATAATTAGGAAATAATTAATTTTGAGTTTTTATTACCTTTGTTTAATTGTAAGTTTATATAATTTAATTTTTAATAATTGTGTTTAACCGTCAGCTTAGTTCTGAAAATATAACAGTTCTTAAGAGCTTGTATGAACTGATTAATACTAGAACTATAACATACCCATATTTTTTTAAATCAGCTAAGTAATTCTGATGCAAGCAACCTGCCAGCTTAATTATTTTTTCTAAAATACAGATAGGATCCTGAGTACCAAGAGGTCATTCCATAGTCAGACCCAAAATGTCCTTTCCAGACTCATTTTAAATCACACCCATTCTCTTACATCTCCATATGTCACCCACACTAGATTTAGATTGTTTGCAGATCCTCAGACACACCTTGTGCTTTCCCAACCTCCTTCCTTTTCATTATCTTCCTTCAGCTTTGAATGTCCTTGCCTCATCTGCCTGACTTCTGCAACACTGTTTATTCATCCTTCTACAAATAACTCAAATGCTACTTCCTTTTATTTCCTACTGTTGGAAACATTCCCATTCTTCTTGATGTTCTCATAGTGATTTGTTTATACTTCATTTTGAGCTCAAATTTATCATCAGTAACAAATGGCTATTTCCACTTAACTATATTATAAATTTCTAAAGAATGCCTTTGAATCCTACAGTACTTAACACTTTTAATACCTAAAAATGATTAATAAACACTTGTTTTAATAGGAAGGACTTTAACTTATTTTAATAGGAAGGATTGTGGATAAGGCGTGATACATCCTTTATTTTCAATGCCTTTGGGAAACTAACCAAAATTTAAACTTTTTTTAATTAGATGTTTCAAACCTTTTTCTTGTTAATTGAGGACCACATTAATACCTATATCCTGCACAATAACAGGGAACACAAATAATATGATGACTCAAGCTTACCAAAGAAGAATTTCACTAGAGAATATATGAAGGACTTAAGAGTAAAAAATACTAAATTATATAACTACATATGCAAATTATTTTATTATTCTGATTTAGTATTCTTTATAGTGTTCCCAGCATTTGTATCTATAAACAAAAAAAGCAAAAATACCATGCTTTGCTTTGTGATTTGAGAGAAATTTGCTTTCATATATGTCCTTAAGGATAATCATTCTGTTGCTTTCTGGCATTTTATCTGGAATTAAAAGTATCTGACTGCCTTCACAATAAGTATAGACAAGATCTAAGTATAAAGGAAGTGTTTTAAAGTAAAAACAATCCAAGAATTTCTTGAAGCAAATGTAGCACGTTTCTTATTAGTGGTATTTCATAATTTTTTTTCATCTTTGACCCTAATCTGCCACCTGATGGCAAAGATTAAAATGACATCTTTTGTAATACTCAAAACTTCATTGCAGTTATTTGGGTTTTTATGTATTCATTTTTATGGAACCTCCAAAACTCCAAATACACATTTGTACAAATTTTAAGTATTTGGTAAATGTTTGGTGATTACTTTGTATTTCCGGAGAATCAGAGGGTACTATTTAACTTCTATTAGACAGTGTTTCTACTAGGGAAATTTGTTTAAAATCTTACTTCCTTTATGGAGCTGTATAAAGAGTCTGTTTTTTAAATTAGTTTTGTTTAATGAGGAATTTTATTTAAATCTCAATTTTCTCTTTTACCTTTCCCGTTTCTTTCTTCAGAACGAGGTCACTCAGACACCATGGTATTCTTTTACCTTTGGATTGTGTTTTGTATCATCAGTTCCTGCTATACCCTCATCTGGGATCTGAAGATGGACTGGGGTCTCTTTGATAAGAATGCTGGAGAAAACACCTTTCTCCGGGAAGAGATTGTATACCCCCAAAAAGTACGTACAAAGCATGCTTATTATTTGTTTTAAAAACAACAACTCCTGTATATCACCAGCCTACTCCTGTTATGATGCATACCTAATCCCAACCTAATATATTGAGAAAAAGCAACTAATCACCAAAAAATACGAATTCATTCAGTCAGCAAAAATATCAGGTTTTTATTATATGCTGGGCACTATAGAAAATAAAAACAAAGTTGTAGTTCTCAAAGAGGCCATAAACTATATAAAACAGATAAGCCAGCATATTGTAATACAATGCGATAAAGTCTAGAGTAGAGGAATAAATAACTTGCTATAATTTATGACCTAATTTTGAACATGCAATTCACTGTCTCACATGCCCTCTATTCTTTGCCTGCTTTGCAAACTCCTGTTCCTTCTTTTTTATTTTAATTCTTTATTTATTTTTAATTGAAGTATAGTTGAGGCACAAGTGTTACATTAGTTTCAGGTGTACAGCATAGTACTTCAGCACTCTGTGTTATGTTGCACTCACGAGTGTAACTACCATCTGTCATCATGCAGCACTGTTTCAGTACCATCGACTATATATTCCCTGTGCTGTACTTTTCATCCCAGTGACTTCATAATTGGAAGCCTGTATCCTTCCACTCCCCTTTACCCATTTTGCCCATTTCTTTACCCCCCACCACTCTGGCAACCATCAGTTTGTTCTATTTGTGGGTCTGTTTCTACTTTTTGTTTCTTAATTTGCTTTTTAGATTCCACATATAAATGAAATCATATGGTATTTGTCTTTATCTTCTGATTTATTTCACTTAGCATTGTGCCTTCTAGGTCCATCCATGTTGTCGCAAATGACAGCATCTCATCCTTTTTTATAGCTGAGTAATAGTCCAGTGTGTGTGTGTGTGTGTGTGTGTGTGTGTGTGTGTGTATACATCTTCTTTAGTCATTCGTCTATCAGTGGACACTTCGATTGCTTCCATACCTTGGCTGTTGTAAATAATGCTACAGTAAAACAAAGGAGTACAGATATCTTTTTGAATTACTGTTTTAATTTTCTTTGGGTAAATACCCAGTGGAATTACTGGATCATATGGTCTTTCTATTTCTTTTCCTTCATACTGTTTTCCACAGTTGACTACACCAATTACATTCCCACCAACAGTGCATGAGGGTTCCTTTTTCTCCACATCCTCTCCAGTTCCTCCTCTTAAAAAGTCAGTTCAAGGATTACATTCTCTAAAAAGCCTTTCTTTTTCTAAGCATATTTAGCCATTTGTCCTATCCCATTTTAGCCTCTACAAATTTCTGTTATAGCAGTTATCACATTGTTTTATAATTAACTGCTTAGGTATCCATATCCCTCACTACCCAGCATAGTTCCTAGCATATAGTAGACTTAGTATTTGTGGAATGACTAAATTAACACTTGACTGAGTCAGCAGTGCTGTGAAAGCACAAAGGAAAGGAAGTGCCTGAATCTTTGATACGTTAAGAAGGTGTCTCTTTTCATTTATTTCAGCCAATTTTTGTTAAAGTAAAGTGCCAATCTGAAAATGTATGGATAATTCCTTAGGAATTATTTATATGTGAATAAAAGGATAAGAGAACCTAAATTAAAAAGAGACCTAAAGTGGGGCACCTGGGTGGCTCAGTGGGTTAAGCCTCTGCCTTCGGCTCAGGTCATGATCCCAGAGCCCTGGGATTGAGCCCCACATCGGGCTCTCTGCTCAGCAGGGAGCTGCTTCCCTTCCTCTCTCTCTGCCTGCCTCTCTGCCTACTTATGATCTCTGTCAAATAAATAAATAAAATCTTAAAAAAAAAAAAAAAAAAGGAGAGAGAGAGACCAAAAGTATCATTACTCAGATAATAAAAGAAATTTAACAATGAACTAGGAATCCTGGTAAGTGAATTTTGATCTCAGGTGTCTCACTAAATTAGCTACATAACTTTAGGCAACTTTACTATAGTATATTCTCTTCTACCAGATAATCTCTTGATCTTTCCCAGTTCTGAAATTCTGTGATGAGGAGGGATATATAGATTGGGTCACTAATAATTCATACTATGTCAGAATGTCACCAGTACCTCAAAACTACACTTTGAAAAGTGTGTGAATACGTAATATTCAGTTGATGAATAGTGAAAGCTGTTTTAATAAAGTGAGGACTAAAGTAGGAGAGTCATACAAAGAATGATATGTCGGGTAACTTTAGATAAGCAAATGAAGACAGAAAGAAGGGTATTAATTTATACTGATCATTTTTTACATAAGCTATAGCAGTAATCCCAATGTGCAGATTTAGAACATATGACCAACAACGGACTAGAACATATCTTTATATATCTCATTTGAAAAGAAAATCAAGGAGCATCTCAGTTGTTAGAGCATGCCACTCTTGATCTCAGGGATGTAGGTTCAAGCTTCATTGGGTATAGAAATTACTTTACAAAAAACTTTTTTTATAAAGAAAGTAAGAAAATCAGTAATGTCAAGTACAAGTCAGAGAGCAGACATGAGTTCAGGTAAATTATGGTCTTCTTGTGCTCACCAGAATGTTATGCCTTATTGCTCCTTACATTGTTCTTGCCTTACTGAACAATGTAATACGTTTACTTCTCATGCTGATTGCTTAGATAAACTGTTCATATTTTCATATAAATGTTAATCCATGCCTCCTTTTAAATAGTTCTAACATAATGGCTTCTGTGTAATTAAATTAGTGGATAGTTTTTCATTCAGTTTCCTTATTGCATATTTTCATGACCCTAGGAAATACAGTATATGGTTTCCTACATTATAATTTGCAAATTTATAAGAAAAATGTTCTGCTGGATCGCCACATTCCTTTTAATCTTAAAAAGAAAAATACTGGAATAAAATTAATTTACACAAAAAGGGAAGGAAAGCTATTGGTGGAGTCCAGTGAAGCTTCATTTAAAAATTAAGAACACAGTGAAATGAATCTTAAAATCAGTTCCTAGGGATTAATAGTATGTATTGCTGAGTACCACATCCTGGTCCAGGGAGTATTTTTGTTATCTCCATATTAAAACTTCATTTTTCTATGTCTCTGGACCACACGTTAAGTGTATTCCTCCCAAGACTTTCACATTTTTGGTAACATCAGCTCCCGCATAGTCAACTGTGGATCATGTTAAGACTGACTTAAAGTAACACGAAATTGCAGTTCTTCACTGATGAGTTCACTGGATGTGAATTTATCCAAAAACTGCATTATCACTGTATTGGATGGATGGGGGAAGAAACAGGGAGGGTATGTAAGTATGTTAAAATCTTCATAAAAATTCATCCTAATCAGCAGTGGATAACATCTCCCATTGATTAATCAAGATATGCCAATATACACACATTATTTAGAAATATGGAGGATAAATACTAGGAGAGATAGCTACAAATCCTGAAATTGATTGTGCCTAGAGAATGAGAAGAGAAGTGGGCAAGGGGACTGCTCTTCTTTTTGTTAATAGCCTTCTAACATGACTAATACTCCTTTGTTATTTAAAAAAAAAATGCAATGGTATAAATACGTGGCATTTCTAGTTTCCATAAGATCTCACAACCTTTAAATACATATATTTAAAGAGCTGATTATCCAGAGATTAATAAAAAACAAATCCATGAATTACAGTTCTAGTCTGATGGCAATTTGTATACTTGAAACTTTTGTGTAGCTAAAACTGGACTCCTAAGTAGTGGATACTAGTACCTATAAGAATTTGAATGCTGTCTTTCCCACGTAAAAATAGTACATTCCTTAAATTCAACCCATGTTTGTGATATCCAAGCTTCATTTTATTTAACAACCTTGAAAAACAAGGTAAAACTTCTTCAAATGCAGAGTAAGGCAATATGAGAATAAAAGTGCAAATAACACAGTTAACCTGCTAATAGTTTTGCTCTTGAGTCTTTATTAGCATATGTTGTACATATTAATATATAATCTCAATCAGATCAAGGATCTCATCTGGTTGATATTTCTGGCGTTTAGAAGAGAGCCTGGCATACAGTATGAGAATAAAATATAGTTGTTAAGTAATTAATGAAATTCAATAAAACTTCATTTTGATATTGCACTATTTAAGAATATAAATTAGTGAGATTTTTCTAAAATAGAAAATAAAATAAAAATCATTTTTCCTCTTTAACCTGTGCTTGTTGGTGGGACATACGTGACTCTTGTTGCTGTGATAGATGTGCTTATTTGTGAGAAACATAATGGTAAGTGTACTCAATTTACTTATTATTCCTTAGGCCTATTACTACTGTGCCATCATAGAGGATGTGATTCTGCGCTTTGCTTGGACTGTCCAAATCTCAATCACCTCCATGACGTTGTCACCTCATTCTGGGGACATCATTGCCACTGTCTTTGCTCCCCTTGAGGTTTTCCGGTAAGCAGACTACCAGAAAGTCTATCAAAGTTTCTTTCCCTTAGAAGACACCCAATACTTATAAATAAGAATTTATTAAAACAGTATTTATACTTGAAAGGCTTATATTTTCCAGCTTTTCTCAAACTTCTTATTAGCCTCAGAGTTGGAAAATCCTACTTGAAGGTCTAAGAGGTTAATTCTTAACAAAGTTAAAAATACAACTAATGATGGCTTAAAAGCTTTCTTTAGAATTGGGCTCCATTAGAAGGGTTATGAGTGGAAATTGGGAAATAAAAAGTTTTAGAACAGAAATTAAAATAAAAATCTTTTGAGAATTATTATTTGCAATTTGACATTTTGGGTTATTCAGGCAGCTCTTTCACTAGAAACAAAGGAAATGCCAGAGGAATTATCTTTTAAACCTTCCTAAAGACATCAGTGATCTAATAAGATAGCCTAAAATCTAAGTAAAAGCAGGTACCCCAAGGTAAGCAAAGCGTTAAAGCTAATTTTGCACGAAAGAAATTTGCCAAATCTAGAGCAAAAAAGGCACAAATTACAAATAAAAAAATCCTCGAGATATATATATATATATATATATATTTTTTTTTTTTTTTTTTTTTTTTTTTTTAATTTACTTGACAGAGATCACAAGTAGGCAGAGCGGCAGGAAGAGAGAGAGGGAAGCAGGCTCCCCGCAGAGCAGAGAGACCGACGCGGGGCTCGATCCCAGGACCCCGAGATCACGACCCGAGCCGAAGGCAGAGGCTTTAACCCACTGAGCCAGCCAGGCGCCCCAAGATATATATTTTTTTTAAAGTAAGATGAGGGACACCTGGGCGGCTCAGTCAGTTAAGTGTCTGACTCTTGATTTCAGCTCAGGTTATGATCTTGGGCTTGTGAGATCGAGCTCTGCGTCTGGCTCCATGCTGATCATGGAGCTTGCTTAAGATTCTCTCTGTCTCCTTTTTTCTCTACCCCTTCCTCACTCCCCTTCTCTTAAAAAAAAATAAAAAAGTAAGATGATATTATGAGCAGCTTTATGCCAATAGAGTAAAAACTTTGGAATGAACAAATTCCTTGAAAAGCACTGTTTATTAAAACCAATAAAGAGATGGACATTAAGGGGGGCATTTGATATAATGAGCACTGGATATTATATAAGACTGGTGAATCACTGAACTGTACCTTTGAAACTGATAATGCCCTATATGTTAACTGAATTTAAGTAAATAAAGTCAAGAAAGAAATAGAATATCTGATAGGTTTATATGTATTAAAGAAATCATATTCATATTAAAATCTTTCTCACAAGGGGGATGTCTGGGTGGCTCAGTAGGTTAAGCACCCAGCTTGATTTCAGCTCAGGATCATAATCTCAATCATGAGATGGAGCCTGTATCAGCTCTACGCTCAGCAGGGAGTCTGCTGGAAATTCTCTCCTTCTCTCTCTCTCTCTAAAATAAATCTTTAAAAAAAAAAATGCTTCTCACAAGGAAAACTGTAGGCCCAGGGAATTCCTCCAAATATATGAGGAGGAATTATCAGTGTATATAAAACTCTGCCAGAGGAAAGATGCAATAAAAGGAACACTTCTGGGGCACCTGGGTGGCTCAGTGGGTTAAAGCCTCTGCCTTCCGCTCAGGTCATGGTCTCAGGGTCCTGGGATCGAGCCCCGAGTCGGGCTCTCTGCTCAGCAGGGAGCCTGCTTCCTCCCTCTCTGCCTGCCTGCCTCTCTGCCTACTTGTGATCTCTCTGTCAAATAAATTAAAAAAAGAAAAAGGAACACTTCCCAGTTTATTTTGTGCAACCAGCATGGCTTTGATATCTAAACCTACGAGGACATTCCAGGAAAGACCAACCAGTCTGTCTCATGTAGAGAAATGCAAAACTCCTGAAGAAAATATTAGCTAATGAGTCCAACAACATATAAAAAGCATAATACATCACAACCAAGTTAGTTTCATTTTAGGAATGTGAGTTTTAATATTAAAAATCATTTAACCTTTAAAAATTAATCTGTGTTAACTCACCACATTAATAGAATAAAGGGGGGACATCCTTCATGTGTGTAGAAAACACCATTGAGAAAAGTCAGTACATGTTCAAGAATAATTCAAAGATTACCTACAAAAAACATAAATAAGATCATATTTAGTGGTAAAACACTGTAAGCTCTCCCTTGAGATCAGGAGTGAGATTATTATGCATGTTGTCTCTTCATTTTAACATCAGACTGCAAGTATAGCTAGTGTAGTGGAGGGTGGGGAGGAGACATTGTGAGAATTAGAAAGGAGTGGCACCTGGGTGGCGCAGTCTGTTAGGTATCCAACTCCTGGTTTCAGTTCAGGTTGTGATCTCAGAGTTGTGAGCTCAAGCCCTGCGTTGGACTCCATCAACAATCTGCTTGAGATTCTTTCTCCCTCTCCTTGTGACCCTCCCCCCCCGCCTCGCATGCGTGCCCGCTCTCTCAAATAAATCTTAAAAAAAAAAAAAAGAATTAGAAAGGAAAAAATAAAACTAATTATTCATCCATGACACGATTGCATATGCAGAAAATTCAAAAGAATTTACAAATAAGCTATTAGAATATGTGTAGCTGCATTCCTGAATACAAGGTCAGAATAAATAAAAATTTAATGTTCTAAAAAACAATCCCAAATAATTAGAAAATGAAATTTTAAAAAACACCATTTTGAATAGCATCAGAATATATCATATACCTAGGAATAAATTTAATGAATGATTATGTGTACAAAAATTGACAAGCCAGTTCTATAATTTATATGGAAACAGGACAAAGAACAGCTAGACTAGGGGTGCCTGGGTGGCCAATCAGTTGAGCGTCCAACTCTTTGTTTTGGTGCAGTTCTGATCTTATGGTTGTGAGATAGAGCCCCGCCTCAGGCTTTGTGCTTAGTGTGGAGTGGCTTGGGTTTCTCTCACCCTCTCCTCTGTCCCCCAGGCCCTGCTTGCTTTCTCTGTCTCTAAAAACAAGTGAATTTAAAAAAAAAAAAAAGAAAAAAAGACTAGAATAGCCAAGACTATGCTGAAAAGAAAAAAGTTAAAGGACTTATCCTCTCAAATATCAAGACTTACTACATAGCCACAGTAATGAAGACAGTGTCTGGTATTAGTGAAAGAATAGATAAATTGTACACTGGAACAGAATAGGGAGTCCAGAAACAGAACCATACATACATTCACACTACCTGATTTCTGACAAAAGTAGTTAAATAATGGTGTGGAAAAAGAGGTTCTTTAATAAATGATAATAAGTCAACTGGATATCCATACGGGGGGGAAAACGAATCTTGACTCTTACTGTATACTGTATACAAAATCAATTCCAGGTGGACTACAGAACTACATATGAAAGGTAAATCAATAAATTCTCTAGAACATAGGAGAGTGCCATAAAGGCAGCTTTGGGTGTATAATATTATACTTTTTATTTCTGAGCGGTAATTACACAAGGTGATCACTTTACGGTAATCAAGTTGCCCCACTTAGTGATTTGCAAAATTTTGTAGATCTATGTCATACTTCAATTTAAACGCTTATTTTAAAGAAAGCAGCCTAAAAGAAAGGATTAATGTCAAAGTGGCAGTTAGGTTGACTGCTGACTTCTCAACAGTAACAATGAAAATCAGAAGTCATTAAAATGATACTTTCAGTGTGCTGAAAGAAAATGACGGTCTACCTAGAGCTCTTTCTCCATGGAAAATATCTTTCACAAAGGAAAATAAAGGTATTTTCAGACATGTTTATAGCATTCCTCTGAGTCAGGATGGCCACATCTATCACAATACTCTGATAAAATAAGATTAAACCTGAAAGATAAATATTGATCTGGAAACAGTATACTTGTTGCTGTTAGTGCTCCTTCTCAATCATGTGTCAACCCTCGTCTTCACTTTCCCAGATTTCTAGGTCTAGGACCTGAGACTCTCCATCACTATAAGACTGACTCCCCTCCCACTTCTTCCTCTTCCACATAGGATGCTGCTTTATGAATTAAAAAAATTTTTTTTCTAGTAAAGAAAAAAAACTCACTTTTTAAATTCTTGATTATTTCACTTCTTTAAAAATTATTTGCTTAAAAGTAGAATCAGATGTCCTGTCACCCATGAAAACAAAAGCAAAAAACTTCCTTTGAATCTACTTTCCTCCTCCAACTCTTGCCCGTTTCTGTCTCCTCTACAGCAGAACTCTTCAAAAGATGTCTGTACTTGGTATCTCCGCTATCTCACACCTCTCCATTCTCCCTTTAATTCAACTCAAGTCTTTTTTCCCCAATACTCAAACTAAATTGCTTTTGTTAATAATCTACAATAATAACAGTAATAGCAGCAAACACTCATGTATTGCCCACCGTGTGCCTGGCACTGTTCTGAGCATTTTATGTGTATTAACTGATGAATCCTCACAACAATCTTCAGGTAGATACTGTTACTATCCCATTTTGCCGATGACACTGAAGCATAAGTTAAGTAACTCATCCCAGGTCGTTATACTCAGTAAATGGTGGAGTCATGATTTGAATCTAGACCATCTTTCAGAATCTGTGCTCTTGTATCACACTGCCTCCCTGTTTGCTAAATCCAGCATTCAGTTCTCTGTACCTACCTTACTTTATCTCTCAGCAAGGCACTTTTTTCACTTCATTTCTCAGAGGCTTACATCTTCCTAACTATTCCTTCTCAACTCCTTTAGTGGTTCTTGTTCCTCTTCCCAAATTCTAGTATATGTGCTGCCGAAGCGAGCACCCTCTTCCCAAATTCTAAATGTTGGAATGTTCCAGGTTTTAATCCTCTGCCCACTTCTTTCCTCCACTTATATTATTCCTAATCCCATGACTTGTGCAGTTCTCCAGCCCCAGACTCTCCCTAGAACTGCAGACACATATCCTTCTAGTCACTGGAATTTCCCCCTTTGCCTAAACCATTCTAGTTCCCTCCCCACCCACCCCCACACCATCTTTTCCCGTTCTAATATCCTAATCCTTCATTCCTTGTTTTTATTTCGTTGAGTGGAAACTTGATAATACTGGGAGGGTTACAGGTTATGATAGCTCAGATTTTATAAATAATTTGCTTACTTACCCCATTTTGCTAAGGCGATTTGTGTGGAACTTCTTCCGCCTGGAGAATGAACATCTGAATAACTGTGGTGAATTCCGTGCCGTGCGGGACATCTCTGTAGCCCCTCTGAATGCAGATGACCAGACACTCCTAGAACAGATGATGGACCAGGATGACGGGGTACGAAACCGCCAGAAGAACCGGCCATGGAAGTACAGCCAGAGCATATCCTTGCGCCGGCCTCGCCTCGCTTCTCAGTATGTATGGATTCTGCTTTTCAGAGACCAATTTCCTTCAGGTGTTGACACTGGTTAACATTTAAGCCAAAAAGGTATCAGGTTGAACCACATGGAAATCCTGGCATTCAACCATTTTTCACCTACCAAAAACAGCAAGAGTGGCAATTTCATAGAATCCAATCTATAGAATGTCTTAACACAGAGAGTAAAATGTCATTAATACATTAATTAATGCATTAATGCTACGAATATGATATTAAAAGTACACTGGGGAAAATTTGTTGGAGAATAATTTACTTGACTCTTCAGTATGTTTTGTATACAAATAATTTTCAAGTTACAAACTTTAGGAATCCTGGCCCTGCAACTTGGCCTCTATGTAACCTTGACCATATTACCTAAATTCTCTATATTGCCCTTCCCCCTGAAAATTGAAATTAATATGATCCCTGCTTATAGAGTGGTTATGACATGGGATTTAGACCAGTTTCCTCACAGAAAAAGTTCTTACATATAAATAGCTTGTATTTATTATTTTTATTTTCTTACCAAAATACCCAAATAGTATTTTTATAAGCCATTAACTTTGTATGATCCTAAAAGAAACAATAAATGTAGACTGTATTGTGGCTGACTTGGAATTTAGAAACAGATTTCACAGTGGATTGGAATGACGGGGGAGACTTAAGTTGAGCGTGGGCAGTTGTCTAAAGGATAAGAGAACACTTGACTAGGCCAGAGGCACAGTAAAGACAATTAGGGGCAGAAGGGAAGCCATGTGACTAGAACTATAGTGAAAAAAAGAAAAAACAAACAAACAGAACCTGTAGCTGAATAGATGAAAAATGATTATAAAAGGCTGGAAAATACAAGCTTGATCATATAGGTAGGAAGGATTCAAAGATTGTTTTTCTTTTCTTCTTCTTCTTCTTTTTTTTTTTTTTTTTGGAGAATGTTTTTCGTGGTAGAATGACATGAAAGTAGTATTTTCAGAAGCTTTAATGCCACTGTGCAAGATACGTTGGGAAATGGAACCCTAAAGTCCAGAAAACCAACTGGAAAGCCACCATGGTATTCTGAAGTATCAGACATGGAGGACTTGGGTTAAGATGCTTTACAATAGGACTAAAAATAATATAAGCAGATGTTTTAAAGGACCTAAAAAAATATGAGGTGGTAATAGTAACCCATAGGTATAGAAGAGCAGAGGAGAAATTGCCCAAGCTTCAGACAGAATTTAGAACTTCTCTGAAGAGGACAGGTAGAGAAAAGAAAAGCAGGGAGCTAAGCCTGAGAGAAACAGAGAAAAGGAAAAAAGGAATAAACAAAAGGAGCAAGAAAGGAAGGGCCAGCGAGGTCATTGGGAAGAACAACAAAACAAAGCATGAGACTATTGTAGTAAGGACGCAGAGTTTGAAGAAGCAGGAGGAGGGCCTGGGAGGGATGGTGGGGTGAACAAGGTAAGTGCGGCGAAGGACGGGAGGACTGGAGGCAGTTGTGTCGTTGAGCTTATCCTTGTCAGTCACCAGCAGAGGGCAGTCTAAACATACACTATTTCTGCTTCAGAACCAGGGAAGCTCTGGCACTAGACCATTATGTTCAATTCCAAGTGTGAAGTGGAAAAACACTGAGATAGTAGACTGCAACCAGAAGATGATGTTTAGAACAATGGAACAGGTTATGTGCAATGGAGAGAGCAGGAAATCTAAAATAAGAAGTTCGGAATTTGAGTACTCACTCGGTGACTCGCACAGCCTTTAGCACATCCTTTACCTTGCTGAATGTCACTTTCTACCTCTGTCAAGTGGAAATAATGACACCTGCTTCACAAAGGACCACTTGTACCTCATAGGGCTTATGAACTGCAGATTATTTTAGTATAGGGGTGCCTGGGTGGCTCAGTGGGTTAAAGCCTCTGCCTTCAGCTCAGGTCATGATCCCAGGGTCCTGGGATCGAGCCCCGCATTGGGCTCTCAACTCAGTATTATCAAATCCTATTTCTCATCTAGTACAGGAGTGTCTCCCATTGCCTCCTGATTAGATGGCCATCTTATGCTGACTGGAAATTGTCAGTGATAATGAAGTTTATAACTCAATGGGGCACCTAATTTTATTGTTGGATGGTCATTATGGTGGCTAGCTTATGTTAGGCTGAAACATGCTTCTCTGTAACTTTAACCAGTTGGTCCTAGTTGGGCTACCATGTCTTAGTCTCCTCCCTCTTCTATATCATACCCTGTCAACTTTTGAAGACAGCTGTCATGCCTCTCCTTAGGTCTTATCTTCTGCTGGTTTACTCACCTAGTTTCATGTGCACCTCAAATGGCACTATTTCTATCAATGCTCATCATAATTCCTCATATTTCTCTCATACTTATGCTTTTTATATCCATTTTCTCACTTGATATTGATACTGTCTCCCTGAGGTAAGAGTACTGTTACGTGAAATGGGTATTATTATTCCTGCTTTATAGAGATGAAAATAATAACAGTCAAAAAGTTACATCATACAATCAGTACTCAAACTCAGATCTCCTTTTTTTACTCAAGTAAATTTACATACAGTGTTTTATTAGTTTCAGGTGTATAATATGATTCACTATTTCTGTGTATTACTCAGCATTCATCACAATAAGTGTACTCTTATTTCCCCCCATCTTCCCACCCGTGTCCCCTCTGGCAATCAGTAGCTTGTTCTGTGTATGTAAGAGTCTGGGTTTTTTGTTTGTCTCTTTTTTTTCTCCTTTTTTTGTTCACTTGTTTTGTTTCTTAAATTCCACATGTGAGTAGGATCATATGATATTTGTCTTTCTCTGACTTACTTCACTTAGCATTTTACTCTCAAAGTCCATCCATATTGTTGCAAATGGCAAGATTTCATTATGCTTTATGGCTGATCAAACTCAGTTCTTCTTCTAGATTGCTTCTTTCTCTGCTATGCATGACTGGACATTTTTCTTGTCACCGTCTTGGGGTTGCAGTCTAGTTTCTTAATGTTTTTCCAGTAATACCCAAAATTGAGCACGAACCTCCAGGAATAGTCCATAAGGCATAACTTGGTGCAATATGTAATTCCCATTTAAGATGTATTTTTAATGTTGATAAGATGGGATATGTACCTAATACTGTGAACATGTTTGCATTTTAATAATGGACTAAGTGCTTTTTTTCCCCCTTATTCCACTAGATCCAAGGCTCGTGACACTAAGGTATTGATAGAAGACACAGATGATGAAGCTAACACTTGAATCCTCTGAAGACTAGATTAACATCTTTGGTTTTCCTACTCTACAATTCTTTCCTCGACCAACGCAACCTCTAGTACCTTTCCAGCCGAAAACAGGAGAAGACACATAACACATTTCCGAGCTCTTCCAGATCGGATCCTATGGACTCCAGACAAGCTCACTGTGTTTCTTTTCTTTTCTTCTGGTTTAATTTTCATTTTCTATTTTTAAAACAAATATTTACTTCATTTTGCCAATCAGAGGACATTTTAAGGAACAAAAACATAGTATCTTATGGATTGTTTACAATCACAAGGACACAGATACCTATCAGGATGGAAGAACAGGCATTGCAAGGACCCTCTGATGGGACGGTACCGAGATACCTCGGCTTCCGCTGGGCCCGGTTTTGACTGGTTGAAACCGGACATTGATTTTTAAATTTTTTGTCAGTTTATGTGGAGAATTTTTTCCTTTCCTTCATACCCAGCGCAGATGCACTGGCCGCACTTGCAGGGAAAGTGCAACTTAGAGCAGTACCTTCATTCATGAAGCTACTTTTTAATTTGATGTAACTTTTCTTATTTTGGGGAGGGTTACTGGGTGGGCGGGAAATATGATGTATTTGTTGCATATAGTTTTCTCATTATTTATGAAACTTAACCATAAAAGAATGCTATAACTCCTGTGCAATGAAGGTGGTAACAGTGAAAGACGACAGGGGAAACTAATGTTGGACAGCATGTGAGGGTTTAGTCCACAATACCTCTTTGATGAGACAACTCGCACCAGTTTGACTTTTTCTTTTCTTTTCTTTTCTTTTTTTTTAATTTTAAGCCAAAGTTTTATTACTGATTTTTTTAAGTTGCTGCTGCTTTAGAATCCTGAGCATGTCTTTCATAACAAAGTATCTATATACTTCTACGTAACTGGTTGAAATTTTTTAAGAGGTCTGATACTTTTTTTTAAGGAACAAATGTGGAATATATTTGCCCATACTCCAACCATAACAACTGAAGTTATGCCTTATTAAGCTTCAGCATTTAGGGTAATGGAAGTATAAACTTTACTGACTCTGAACAAGAAGATAAAACTATTTCAGAGACTCCCTACACCTTACTGGATAGTTTTTCTTTTGGATTCACTTGCTTTAGCCAGAATTTGGTCAAATTAAGTCTGTCTTGGGGAAACCATATTTTTGAGAGCAAAGAACAAATTCTCCTTCTTCTGTCACATTACATGAATAAAACAGACCTTGGCAACCATTTCTTCCAGCAGTTTTAAAGGATGAACATTGGATTTCATTCCCTCCTATGAGAGAAAAAACAACCTGCTTTTAAGATTTTTGAGGTCTAAACTTGGTGTAAACAAAAGGTATATTTCTTAGACATTATCAGACTCTCATGGTCTGTGCACAATGCCCATTTTTACTTCTTTGTCTAATTTCTTTCCTACGTTCCTAAGTCATCCAAATAAGCCCCCAAACCTTAAAGGATTTTGCTTCCTTGAATGTGGTTGGCATTAAATTGAGCATTTCATTATCTAACAAAATTAATAGAAATACCAGAAAAAGTGAAGTATGTTTTAATCCACCCATCCCCCCCAGGTCCAGATGAAGATTCCAGCATCAACATCAGTGGATTCATGAAAGTAAATTACTTCTGCTGTTTTCAGCTTAATCTTAGGCAAAGAGACAAATGAGTGGAAGGGCAGCTGTTATTATCACTTACTCAGTCTTGAAAATACATGGTCACTTGCCCCTTACAATACCCCCATGGTCAGTAGCTCTTCTACCACGTATTGCCAAGTCTTCCTGACACCTGTTGTGATTCTAGTAGATTATATTAAAGTTACTGTTACTACCAAAATTCTATCAATTAACTGACAAATAGTTCCTTTTTAAAGGAGTTTATTCCATTTTTATTCTGACAAGCTTCCAAAGTTTTTTCCCTTTCCAAATTGTGAGATTTTTTTTTTTTCTGAAAAATCATACAAATTTTTGGCTTTTGTTGTTTTTTTATGTTTTGCCAAGCATGTTCTTTGGCCCAAAACTGAAGAGGAAAAGTTTAATTACTTTTTTTTAGTTTAAATAATCATTTATAATAATCAGTGGTAATAATTTAGTGACCTTTAATAGATTAAAGGTTTCATTACTTATACTTGGGATTTTTTTTTCTAACTATTTTGTTTTTGTACTTTAAAACTATGGGGGAAATATCACTGGTCTGTCAAGAAGTAACAGTAATTATTACTGAGTTGGATAAGTCCAGTGGACCAGTCATTTCTTGTACAAATAAAACTGGTGGTACTAATGTGTATCCAGAGCAATTTGAATTGTCAACTTCATTTTCTGTTAGTGGCACTATAGAATGACACATAAAATCTTATAGTTGACTTCTGGTATTTGAACTCCCCAGTGTTTTTCTTTCAGTGTATCCTATGGGCAATTTGATCTTTCTTCAACTGTTACGATTCTAGACCCTAATCAGTATTATTTTTTTCATAGATAATACAATGTTAGAGTTTGTTCCTTTTCTGATGTGTTTGTCCTTTTAGCATAGTCTGTTCAAGAATGAGAAGACTTATGTAACATTCAGCTTACCATGACAGATGCTCAAATAAGTATTTAAATACACAGCTTTATGTGCCTCATGAAGCTGTAGAGAGAAAAGCGGATTTTTCCTCATCAAGAGGAAGCAGTTTGGGAGACAGAGTTTACATTTAAATTTTCTTCCTTGAAAAAAAGGCAATGTGCATTTTTCTCTTCTAAGTTTTAAATGCCCTACCAGTTGCCAATGCTGTGTCCTACCTAGTGTTTTATTGGAGATGTCTGTACACTGAAACTCTCAGAACTCTTAGGAAATTAATATCACAGAGTCATTTTAAAGGAGTAGCAATCTAACCAAAGGTAAAAACTTCATCTGATTTTAGGTTTAGAAATTCTAGTTTTATTTTATTTGAGAATCAGTTTATATCATCAGTTTAAATACTCCCCAAAGGAATAAAAGGGAAGTATTAAATGAATAAAGTTCATTGATATGTATAGAGAAATCAGAAGACAAAGAAAAATGGCTTATTTTCTACTCACAAACATGCACCTATGCTTAAGGCTGCCTATACCATTAAAATGGAATCATCGATGATTTCATCCCATACAGAGAGACAATAAAATGATAAAATTAAGTCATCATTAACTAGGTTATAATGGTAATTTTATGGAAAATGGAAAGATGTTGAAAACCCATATGCAACTTTCTTTTCCAGTGTCTCTCATTTTTCTACTTAAGAAAGCTGCTCAGCTTCAGAGTCGGAAGCAATGCTGTGAGAGTATGCCAGTCTCCTCATCAGTAACCTATATGGCCTCTTAAGGAAAATGGGGCCTAGCCCCCAGGATCTGCAACTCCCCAAAGTTTTCAGCATGAGAGTTTTAAGATTTTAATAGATTTTACCAGAAGTAAGTGGTTGATCTAGGGTCTCCTTCCACCATAGTCTGACCAAAGTACATTCATAACTACAGAAAGCAGTGCATCCTTTCTTAAGAGGTGATCTAAGGCAAGTTAAGAATAAAAAACAACTGGGGCGCCTGGGTGGCTCAGTGGGTTAAAGCCTCTGCCTTCAGCTTGGGTCATGATCCCAGGGTTCTGGGATCGAGCCCCATATGGGGCTCTCTGCTCCGCGGGGAGCCTGCTTCCTCCTCTCTCTCTGCCTGCCTCTCTGCCTACTTGTGATTTCTATCTGTCAAATAAATAAATAAAATCTTAAAAAAAAAAAAAAAGAATAAAAAACAACTAACCTGTTACTGAGTTGTACTGGCATCAGAGTAGCAGACATTTAGGTGAAGAAATTAAAATGATTGTGGAGATGGCAGAGAAGAGTGGGCGGGTGTTGGACTGTGGCAGCCAGAAGCAGGGCCTCACTCATGCCTCGCTGTCCCCATTTGTGGTTGTGCTGGGAGAGACCTGCCTTTATTTTCCCGTCATTTTTTTTAATTAACTTTGCATTATTCAGGAAATAATGCCCAAATGTAATTTCCTAAGCAATGACTAGGAAAACTTCTTAACCTAAGGAAACTAATTTAGGAAATAACCCTATCCATGGCATTATTTTATTCAAAAACTTAAGATTCTCTGAAGTGATTGCACTGTTTGGTAAACAAATTTCAGAATACAGTTCTCCTTAATTTGCATGAAATTTTCCTGCCTCAGAAAATAAGTACTTCTTGCTATATAACATATTTAAATTTGTTTAATTAAGATTGCTTCTCAGATTAAAAAAAAAATCATGTTGAATCTATGGCTTTTTCAACTACAAAATTGCCACACTTTTCTCAAATCTAATAAAGCCAGCATCATTACATATAAAATCAGTAGTTTCTAGGTAAGGACAATACAAGTTATGGTAGCACTTCAGAAAAAGGTAAAGAAGAATAAATCAGATTTATCAGCTTATTTCATTTTATAATGCATCTAAATTTTATTTCTTGCTTATGATGATTAGGAGAGTTAAAATGAGATTTTGCAAATTACTTAAATACATTTCTACATTTCAGGTATCAGCCTTGATAGTAAATCTTAAAAGCAAACTTTCTGCATTATACTTTCAATCTGTACAATGTCAAAGCACAGTGATAATGTGGGATAGAATTGATTATTTTAGAGCCTAAGAAGCTTGTAATGGTCAGTGCTACAGACCAGTAATTTAACTGGCATTAAACCACACTCTACTCACCACACATGAAAAAGTAAAATCATCTCATTAGATTGGAAAGAGATTAATTTAAGCAATATGAGTAGTTTGCCTGGGAATGGAGATGAGCCTCCCGATTGGTACACTTCATAATGGCCGTTCTTGTATGAAATTGGCAAAACTCTGATACTGAGTTGCCCCATAAAAACAACCTTCCATCAAATATTTGCTTACTTACAGTGGAAGAGGAAGTAAGAGGGACAAGATGAGTGTTTCCCCTGAAGTGAAAAGAATCATTATACTTATTTTCATCTAAAATATGTTTCCTTGTAGCAGACCTTTGGTTTATTTTATTAGTATATCGAAGCCGCCTTCATTTTGTTTATGGTGCCATCAACCTAAGGAGGACAATCAAATAACCAACTGTTTGCCTTGGATTCAGTGTGTCTGCTAATTAGTCTCATCTTGTATACCTTCAAAACCAGTTACTTGACTAAACTTCTACCACATTACCTTAGTTCTTCCATATGCCCTTTCCTCTGGACCACCCAAATCAGAGGAAAGACTTACTACCAGAAAGGTGTGGACTTATAAGAAAGAGCAAGGATTCCATCTCACTACCCAAACTTCCTGAAGTTCCTACCCAAATTTCCCTGATTGTCCTGTAACAACACCAGCATGGTGGGAATAGGGAGAAAGATCATGGGGAATCCTGAAAGAATGCTGTAATTGATCATGGCATTGTTATTCTTTTGAAGTGTAAAGTAAAATTGTGATCCACTCACATTTGCAAAAAGAGCAGAATCCAAGCTTTATCACATTAAGATTAATTTCTTGCTATATTCTGGATTAGCACAGAAGCTTGTATCAATGAAGACTATTTAGGAGGGGAATAGGGTGTAAAATGTATCTGTCTTTTCAAACCCTCTCCCTCTACTCATGTTTCCTTCACCTCCCTACCACATTGTGTTGGTCAAATGATACTATTCTATGAAACCCTGAGCTATAGTTGTCAAAAGTAACTATGGAATGTGATTAGTCCTCTGTGGGTGCTTCTTTCCCTCTTTTTTTCTCCCTTGCTTTCTTTCTTACTCTCTCCACTCTGGTAAATGGAAAAGGTGACGTCAAAGATTGATGCTTGCTTGGACTCATGTTGTATCTGTGACTATGCTATTAGCTGTCTCCTTTTTCCTTCTTATATGGGTAGAATTCTTACGATGTGTGGAGTTCCCTTCTTGATAAGTAGGTTAAATGCACAACGTGGTACTGTTTTATAGTTTCTAGATGGTTGTATAAAGCAAAAAGTTAATGTGGTTATGTGTTTTTAAAAGAAAATAAGTGATTGGTTACAAACTCTGTCCCTTTTTCATTATTACAAGCTCTGTTTTCCAACAGTTTGCTGACTCCTTTGTCATTGGCGAATGGCTTGTGTGATTGCATGTTTTTCTGTCTGGGTTTCTTGGGATTCCTGAACATGATTCTTCTTAAGACTAACGTGTGTAAGAGTTTAGGACAAACATATTTCAAGGATGAAACATTTTTTTAACTTTTTCACTAAACTGAAAAATAATCTTAAATGGCCTTTTGTCTTTAGGAGTCTTAGGCATCTAATGGAATGATATAACAGCTCATTTTTTTCCTACTCATACAGAAATGCAATTATTAGATGAAATGATAGATTTAATTGTATTTTGGAGAGTTGGACTCTGTTATCACTGACATATCCATGTAAAGAGGAGACAGTAGCTATAGGACACTAAGATTGGATGGCTTTTCTAAGTGTCACTGATGCCTACAGAAGGTTAATGAACCACTGAGGGCAAGTATCAGGTAATTGAAAGCCAGATGTGAAAACGGCCTCTTTAGCTGCATACAGCATTCTCATTTCCTACAGCAGGAATCAAAGGGAAAAAGGAGAGAATGAAGACCAAGCCAGGACTTAATAGAGTAGCAGAATTTCAAAGACAGACGACCAAGACAGATCTGTTATGCAAGGTCAGGGTCCTTATCGGGAAAATTGGACACATCAAATACAACACCTAATTGGATCCCCTTCCAAAAGATTTTAATTCCACAAGCTCCTGGGAAAAGTCCTAGTCTATAGACCTATTTCCCCGTAATCCTCACTAACTCCCCAACCCTACTCCATGATAGGAGACATTAAAGAGACTTCTCTTGTGCAAGACAATACATGCACCACTCAGGATCCTTATAACTCAGCTGGGACCACACTGGCCCAGCTAAGGGAAGATAGAGACTATACACTAAAGGGACCATAAGATAGTACACAGGTACTGATAGGAGTTGGAGGAGATCCTGAGGATGCCTGAAGAAAGGAGCCAGAATATAAGATTGAATAGAGAAGAGTTTTTGACTTGGAAGTACTCCAAGTTACAGAATTTAATTCCCTAGTAAAGATTCCAGGAGTTAGTGCAAACTTGCTACTAGCATGGCTACCAGAAACATGGAAAAAGTGATGGCCCACTTGAGTTAAAAAATGGCCCAGTTGAGTGGAGTTAAAATCCAGAACTGCCTTGGCAGACAGTGAAGGATGGAGCTAAAAGTCTCAGGGAAGCAGTTATGCTGGATATACTACGGCTGGAAGGGCAAGAGGAAACACCATGGACAAAGGTCCTGAGGTTCAGAGGTGCACTAGCATCACAAAAAATTCAGAGGTGACTCTTCTATAAAGATGCCTCTACCGAACAATGTTGGCTGATAGCAGCAACAGGGATGATAGGACTCTGAAACAACAGAGCCAGGTGGCAACCTAAAACCATCCAAAGCCAGGAAGTCAGGATTACTCTCCTGATGGCAAGGTCAGAGTGGCAGCCAAGAGGGCCAGAACCACAGAGAGGTATGAGATACTTCCTATAACAGTGTCTCTAGAGGCAAAATAGATGGGCGGTCACCCAGCTTGTACTACTTAGCTTATACTAGCAGAAGTCAATGATGGGCAACTTCAAAGCTGAGGGCAGTTGCCCCAGTAAAATGTCATAATCCCTTGCCCGATTTCTGAACCTGAGCAAGCCAGTTTTCAGACCCAGAATTGCTGTCAAAAGAGATGGCTGGGTCCATAGGAGGGAAAAAACACTGCAATAACATGGCAAGTATACACAATAATGATTAGGTAACTACCCATTAGGAAAAAGGGAATACCCAGACATTTGAGAATGGTTGGACATAGGTCATGAGTTGTCATTAATGGCCCAAGACCTGAATCATCATGGCCCCCATGTTAGAGTGGGCCCTGTGGGGGCCAGATAATAAATGTAGTCCTGACCAATGTCCAGTTTACAGAGATCCTCAGCATCCATGGGCTCACTCAAATAGAAATGACCTATTTGGTGGTTGGCCCAACCCCCACTTGCATCCTTGGTCTGCAGAATAAGAGCTATCATATTGGAAAAGGCCAAGTGGAAGTCTCTCAACTTCCGTCACGTATAAATAAATGTAAAGTCATATTGTGGGGAGAAGAGAATAGAGATTTATTGCCATATTCTATTTACCTCCTCCTCTCAGTCCTTATTAGTTTGACCAGTCTGGTCCCTGAAGAAACCACATGGAGTAGGAAGGGTCACTAAACTAGTACAATCTCAAGTACAATAACCCCAGTTGCCAGCACAGTGCCAGATATGGCATCTTCATTAGACCAGATCAATACCACTTCAAGAATATAGTATACAGCCATTGACTGGGGGAAGGCATTCTTTTTTCTTTCAGTCAAAACAAAAGATCAGAAACAACAGATTTCCATGGAAATAATAGACATTAATAGTTTTGCTCCAATGCCATATTAAGTTCAAACACACCTGTGCCAGCTGGACAGCCACAGAACAACACATTCATCTATTTCATCAGTGACATATTGAGTCAGATGACCAAGAGATGACTGGCTTGCTGGAGACCTTTATAAGACACGTGTGTTCCAGAGGGCTGGAGCTAAACCCTGCAACAATTCAGGAACCTGCACAACTCTAACATTTGCAGAAGGCCAGGGGTCAGGTCCAGCAACCAGGACATCTGCAAAACAAAGACAAATTATTGCATCTTTTACCTCACTATGAAGAAGGAAACAGGTCTGGTGAGCCTCTTCAAGTTCTCGAGTCAGTATATTCGATACCTAGAGATATTGTTGACTCATGCACCTGGTGACGGAGAAGGCAGCCAACTTAAGTGAATCCCGGAGCAGAAAAGACATCTCTGCAGCCAGCACAGGCTACCAGGCAGGGAGTCCAGATCCATACGATCTGACAGGCCTCCTGGGATTAGAGGTATACTTGGGGAGGAAAGGCACCATGTGGAGTCTGTGGCAAGTTCCTGTGAGAGAATCACAAGGCAAACCCCAGGGCTCTGCAGCAAGGCCATGCCATCTGCAGTGAGGAATTGTATATTATTGGAAAACAGCCTGCTAGGAGGCCCTGGTAGAAAGAATCACCAAGTACTTTGTGACCAAAATCGCCCATTAAAAGTAGGGTCTACTAAGACCCAATGAGACTAGCCCAGCAATAACCCATCATAAAGTGGAAGTGGGACCTCCAACAGGAGGAGAGGGTACAAGCAGCCTGCGTGAACAGGTAACCCAGACCCCGGTCATCTACCATGATTACCCAGAGGTTCCTCTTCCTGGGCACACCTATGGCAGGATGAGGGATCCTGTAAGTCCAACTGGAAGAGGAGGGGGAAAACCTGAGTTGTTGCATGGATGGGCTGACTCCATATGTGAGAGCCAGCTGAAGTTGGATAGCCTCATATGGGGTGAAGGGCGGTGGGAAGGGGCCTTAAAAGATAGTAATAAGAGAAAATCCTCCCAAAATTCAGAGCTTTGAGTAGTGCCCTTGGTGTAGAAAAAAGAAGTGTCCCAAGGTTAGAATATATTGGCAAATGGCCTAGCTAGCTGATGAGGAAAAACAGGAAAATTAGGGATAAAGGGTCTGGGATGAAGGTGTGTGGATGGACTTATAGAAGAGGACTCAAAGGAGGAAAATCTTTGTATTATATGTTCAAATCCCCAGAGAGCATCCACCATTGATGAAGAACTAAATCAAGTAGACGGATGACTCAGCCCACTGGCCTCAGCCAACCTCTATCATCAGCCACTCCAGTGTTGGCACAAAGGAAACATGAACAAAATGTGGAAGCAGCGATGAAGGCTATTCATGGGCCAACGGCAAAGACTCTCACTTACCAAAGATAATTTGACTACTGCTGCCACGAAAGCTATCCTGCCTATAGCAGCGTCCAACAATGAGTCCCCAGTAGAGCACCATATTGATTGGTCTTCCTCAAGAGACAAACCAACCACTTGGTAGCAGTTTGACTACCTCGGGCTCTTTCCACTCTGGAAAATTCAGATATCTGTTCTTTGTTCTCAGAAGAATAGATACATATACAGGTCATGGGTCAGCACAGTCTCAACCAGCACCACCATATGAAGGTTTATGGAGTGTTTGATCCACTGGCATGGGATTCCATATCCTATCACCTCAGACCAGAGGACCAACTTTACAGCATAGAGGTTCCGTGAAAGAGCTCGTGAACATGGAGTTCACTCTATCAAAGCATAGAATTCATCTCTCAGCTGCCAGCCTGGAAGAGCACCGAAATGGTATAGTGAAGACACAGAGTGCTACATCAGAGGCAACACGCGGAGTATGGGTGTCATCCTCCAAGGTTCGGTACATGCATTGAAACAAAAACCTGTATATGGTGGTACTGTGCCCACAAAAAGGACACAAGGGTCTGAGTACCAAGGAGCAGAAGCAGGAGTAGCTCCACGTACCACTATGTTCATTATTCCATATTAATGGATTAATGCTTTCTGTCCCCCTAACTCAGCTCTGCAGGACTGGTAATCCCACTGAATTATGAGCTCAGGAATTGGGGGCTTCCTATGTCCAAGCACGAGCAGGCAGGAAGAGGAATCACCTTCCTGATAGTGTCATCGACCCTGATCACCAGGAAGAGGAAGGGCCACTATTACACACTGAGGGCAGGGAAGATTACGTTTGGCACCCGAGGGTAGAAAAAATGTTTGTGTTTCCGCAGACACTAGGTATCATTTATATCACACTTTTCCGGGTTATCAGAATCTGGTCGTGTTCCTTGTCTTCAAGTAATTTTTCAACTTTTTGTAAATTGTAGGTAATTCTATGAAAATTCTGTCTCTTCTGGGAGTGATTTTAATTGATGTATTCCGCACTGCATTAAAAAAATTTTGTCCCTATTTGCAATTCATCCCAATATCCCTTAGTGCCAAACATGCTTGTGCTCTTTTGACTTTCTTGAATTTTCTATGTATAGGCTTATCTCATCCCTCTTTGTATCTGTTTGAGGGTCCTGACTTTTTTTTTCTTTCTGAAAAGAAAATTGTCTTTTAATACAGGTGACTCAGCACCTTTTGTACTCTCTCGCCCAGTAGTGACGGTAAACGGAAAGCTTATAGGAACCTCCGCTTACAAAGGGGCTCAGGTCCCCTGGAGAGGAGGTCTGGGCCATATCAGACCAGCCTCTGAAGCCAGAGGAATGGTAAGCGATGATGAGAGAACCCAACGGCACCACCAGGGGGTGGCTCATCCTAACTCCCCTTTCAGAGTTTCTCCTCAGGAAGAAGCATTCGCCGTGATCCTGGAAGAGACGCTGTCTGAACATGTATGGAAAAGCAAACTGAATGGAACAAGGAGTGAACTGTGGGGGACCCAGAATTGCACCGCGCACACCTCTCTCCAAGGAAGGACTTGGGGCCCAGGTGTGGGACCCAGGTGTGAGGCCTGAGGGTCCGACAGTTCCTTCAGGGTCTGCCTCAGGGCCAGAAAGCTGCCTCACCCAAAACCTGCCCTTCCTGATTCAGTGACTAGACAGATCCCCACAGAGTGACTGTACTTTATTCTGGGGACACGAAGACCCAGCCATCTTGTCCCCACACACAACACTCAGAGGTACAATATTCACCCCAGAGTTTCATGCTGGGTTGGCCCTGGTTTGGTCAGGCCTGCCCTGCGATTCAACTTCTCCCTGCCTCAGCCGGCTTCTCCCCTTTACTTTCACAGCTCGTCCACCCCAAACTCCCCATCACTGCCTTCTTTTGGAAAGCCTGCCCTGAAGTGCTAGTGCCCTTGCTTCTAATCCTTCTTCCCTTATAGTCTGGAATGTCATTTGGTTTTATATTGGTTTTTTTTTAAACACCCGTGCAACCATGTCATTTTGACAGTGACTCTAAATCATCAGTGACTTATCAGACCAGATTATTGGTTCCCCTACGTATGCCAGGAGACCTGAGAAGTCAAAAACTGTGCTCTTGGGGTCACTGGGTGGCTCAGTCAGGTAAGCGTCTGCCTTTAGCTCAGGTCATGATCCCACGTCAGGCTCCCTTTTCAGCAGGGAGCCTGCTTCTCCCTCTGCCTCCTGCTCCCCCTTCTTGTGCACACTCTCTCTCTCTCTGACAAATAAATAAATAAAATCTTAAACAAATAAAACTGTACACTATTCCATAATTTTAGACCTTACCCACAATCAGTTCTGTACATTATAGGACACAAGGCCCTTTGGAATCTGAGCCATCTGCTAGTCCTCATCTCTGTCTGTCCTCAAAATGGAAGCACCAGGAAGGTTCCAGCATGAGGCTGATACTCCAGAGAATTCTCCCCTCTTGCTCTTCACCTGCACAGGCAGGGCCAGGAAGCATTACTTCCTCGCTCCTTCAAGAAGACTCAGACTAAGGCCACCAGTAACCCCCTCCACCTTTAGAGTTCTCCTCATCTCTTTTTTCTTCCTTTTTTAAATTGAAGTTTGGTCAACACACAACGTTGCGTTAGTTTCAAGTGTGTAACACAGTGATTCAGCAACTCTACACGTTATGCTAAGCTCCCTACCAGTGTAGCCGCCATCTGTCACCATACAATGTCATCACATTACCATTGGCTATATGCCTTATCTACACCTTTCATCCCTATGACTCATTGAGGCCATAACCGGAAGACTGTAGTTCCCACTCTCCTCCCCCATTTTGCCCATCTCCCTACCCCTTCTTCTCTGGCAACCATCCGTTTGTTCTCTGTATGTATGGGTCTGCTTCTACTTTTTTGTTTCTTCACTTTTTAATGTGTTTTATATTCCACACAGGAGAAAAGTCATGGTATTTTTTCTTTCTCTGACTTATTCCACTTAGTCTAATACCTTCTGGGTCCAACCGTGTTGTTGCAAATGGCAAGATCTCATCCTTTTTTAAATTGCTGAGTAATAGAGCACTCCTTATCTTTACTGAATCTGGTCACTTGTCATTTTACCCACCGCTGCTAATTCCCCACACTAGCCTGTTCTCAAGGGATAAAATGCTGTCTATTTTCCTATCTTGGGTGTCCAACCATAATGTCTGGTTTACATTAGGAAATATTAGTTGGACAAATTCATCAAAAGATCATTTTTTGTATATTCCTAACTGCCAAAAACAGAAAACAAGAAAATATCCACCAATAAGTGAATGGATGAACAAATTGGGTATACAGTCTTAGTCTGGTAAGGCTACCATAAAAAAATAGTACACACTATGTAGCTTAAACCACAGAAATTTATTCTTCCTTGTTCTGGAAGCTGGAAGTCCAGGATTAAAGTATCAGCAGATTAGGTGTCTGCAGAGGCCTTTCTCCTTGGCTTGCTGATGACTACCTTCTCACTCTCTCCTCACATGGCCCTTTCTCTGTGGATGTGTCAAAAGATAATTTTTAGGGGCACCTGGGTGGCTCAGTGGGTTAAGCCTCTGCCTTCGGCTCAGGTCATGATCTCAGGGTCCTGGGATCGAGCCCCTCATTGGGCTCTCTGCTCAGCAGGGAGCCTGCTCCCCCCCCACTCTCTCTGCCTGCCTCTCTGCCTACTTGTGATCTCTGTCTGTCAAATAAAATAAATAAAATCTTTAAAAAAAAAAGAATTTTTAAAAGAGGGCATGATCGTGCCTCTCATGTAGCTGTAATAGCTGTAAGAGGAACACATGTCAGAGATGTGATTTAAGTCATTAATGAAGGAGAGAACCAGTACCATGGTACCACCTAGGCAAAAGAGAATCCAAAACACAAATATACAGACATCTGGAAAGCTGAGAAACATTTACAAATAAATGCAAAATCAGCAATATCTTGCTGGTCAGTATCCATGGGAATATCCACTAAATACAACTGGCTTTTGGGTGGACAAAAGTCCTTTGCGTGACTATCCATTTTTCTACAACTTAGAGAATTATAAAATAGCTTAGACAATCTGGAAGGATGCAGTAGACAGTGCCCCCAATGATCTTCTTAGTCCAATGTCTTTCCCGTCTTCCCCTACAGTTTAATTAATGTCTAACTCTTCCACCCCAAATTATGCATTTAATTATGCAGTCATTTAACATAATTTAAAAAAAAACACACACACAGCATAATGCTTTGTTCTCAGATACGCTAGAGAACAATCCTTTCCGGCTTTAGTCAGTTAGCTAAAAGCCAGCAGTCTGGTTTGGGTCCTGGGGCAGATGGAATCCCCCGTCCCCTGTCCTCTCGTTTCCTCTAAATTTTCACAGATACGGCCCAATTCTTAGCAAGAGATATTATTAACAATATCAATTTTAGCCAGAGAAAGACTTTGTTGTCTTAGCTGCTCCGAAGAGTTAGAAAAAGCTAACCGCCTTTCTGGTGGTGTGTAGGGCTCTACCAACCGTGATTTTCACCATGGCTTTCCTGGGGGGGGGAGAGAAAAGTCACATGGGCCCAGCTCCCAAGGCAGGTACAGAAATGGAGCTGGATGCTGGGGGAGAAAGGCTGGGGGAAGGAGCCCAAGGGGAAGAAAGGAGAACAGGAGTCTAGTGAGGCTGTTCCGAGTGAACGGCATCTAGGAGGGAAGTTAACAGCCGTGAACCACACAGACTGCGTCTCTAGACGTAGCAGCTTGTGAAGAGGTGACTCAGGCGGCTCAAAGGGCAGGACTTTGCTCGTGTTCAGTCAGAACTTTCAAGTGCTTGAAAACCCTCAGACACCGGTGCTGGCAGAAGGCCTTCTAAGAAGCTGCATAGAGCCCACGTTGGCCGGACCCCTGAGCCCACCTGAATGGGCTCTGCTCCCTCCACTCAGGGAAGGGAGTGCTCCACGCCCTGTCTCGGCCCGCAGAGACCTCTCCCAGGATGCCCTGAAAAGCAACTGTGTGACAGGCATGTCACACCCTCGACACACACTCTCCCACACAACCCTGAGTCTCCCCCAGGGACTCCCTGGGGACGCCCTTACCTCCCCTGGGTCCCCTCCACCCCTTTGCTCTCCCCCATAGCGCTTTTAAACCTGTCGGGGGCCCACACTCTTGAGTCAGGAGCTCTTTACCTTTTCTTACCAGCTGATCTGTTTATTACTTTCAAGACACTAAGTTTGTTAAAGAAAAAAAAAATTGCCTAACAAACCAACCATTTCTATTGCATAATAATCCTTGTCCCCGTGACAACCGATGCTGCCATACTGAGTTGATACAATATCAGTCAAAAGCAAAGACACTTCTCATGGTAAATGTATAATTTCCATTCGGCTTCTTTAAATATTAGAAATAGCCTCTGCTTTTCTCCCCATTTGGTGTCTGGGGACCCCAGGTTGGGAACTTCTGAGGGCTAGTGTTGAGCGGGTGCCGATCAAGCTGCCCTAGCTCTCCCTTTTCACAGATGGGCAAACTGAGGCTGTTAATTTTAAGGTGAATTGGCATAATCAAATTGGCAAAGAATCAGAGTATAAACTGAGTTTGTTTTTTTTTTTAAGTCTCCCCTTTTTGGTCTCTGACTCCTAGCACTAAGTTTTCTTTCTTTTTTTTTTTTTAAGATTTTATTTATTTATTTGACAGACACAAGTAGGCAGAGGGGCAGGCAGAGAGAGAGGAGGAAGCAGGCTCCCTGCTGAGCAGAGAACCTGATGTGGGGCTTGATCCCAGAACTCTGGGATCATGACCTGAGCCGAAGGCAGAGGCTTTAACCCACTGAACCACCCAGGTGCCCCAGCATTAGGTTTTCTTAAAAACAAAAACAAAACAAAACAAAAACAATAAACAATAAAATAGAGCTGGGAGGGACTGCCACTTGCCCCCGAGGGAGACTTTTCTACTTGCAGATAGACCTCTCTGGGATCTTGGATTTTCTGTATAGCCGCTGCCTGCTCCTTCCCTGGGGTGGAGAGGTCTCGCCTACCCCGGGAAGAAGGAACTTGAGACATTATCTGGTTGGGTCGTCCCAAGTGGGTGTCCAGGATGTTGACTCTTATTTTGAGGGAAAGGGCTTCTGGGGTCAGTTACTTTTGAGAAAGGCAGGGTTAGACTAATGTAAGCTGGTTTAGTTCAGTCTAGTTTAGTTTTCACTGTGGGACTTCCTTCGAAATGATTCTGGGCCTAATGACCTGGCAGGAGAATGACATAGCATGTATTATCACCCAAACTTACAGGACCTGAATTCTCTTTTTCATAGGAGACCTATTAATACCTCATGGAACTCTGGGGTTCCAGGGAACATTAGTTTGGGACCTGTGAGCCCCATCCACCATTTCCAGAAGAAGAAACTGAACTCCATGGAGTGACCAGGCCAAGCTGCTCACAGGTTGCTAGAGTCCAATTCTGTGCTTTTCAAATCTGGGTCCATACCTCACCCACCATGTCCCTTAATTTAACCCCAGGAAAAAGTTAGCAGGAGATCACAGACATGGAGGGAATTCTGCTCAGAGAGAAGCTGCTTCTGAGGCTCATGGGTGTCCTCAGCAAAAGCGCCCAGGCTGGAGGGGGCAGGAGGGACCTGGGAGGCAGGGACCCCACAGGACCACAGGACGAGCAATTGCATGGCCAGGGGGTCTAGAAAGGGCTTCCCTCTGGAGGCCCCAGATAATCCTAGTTCTAAGGCAGCCCCCCGCAGCACAGAGGGAGACCCCAAAGGCAGCTGCCACTCGGGAAGCACAGGCTTCCCCAGGTCCCACAGGAAGCCTCTCCCCAGAGTGCCCCTGCAAGCCCGCATCTCCCGGCCAGGGTGGGAGAGACCCGGGCCAGGGACTCCCAGGGGCCTCCGGGGAGGGTGTCTCGGGGAGGAAGAGAGGAATCCGAGGCCAGGAGTGAGGGCTCCGAGGGGCTCCAGGCCGACTTGCCACTTGCCTGAGGCCGTGTTCCAGGAGCTGCAGGCACCAAGATAAACAGGCACTGGGCCCCTTCGAGAACAGGCTCGGGTACTCGCTCCAGACACTGGAGGCCACAATGAGCAATGACGAGCTGCAGCTTTCCGGGGGGCCGTGGTGCTGCCATGGCTCAGATGTCCCAAAGCAGCTTTTGAGATTCGGGGAGCCCTCTCCCACCCAACACCTGAGCCACTCTGCTTGGCCAGGTTAGACCTCCATTGGCCAAGCCAGGTCCTCTTCCCTCCCTGCCTACCCCCCCACCCAAGTGTGGGAGGGACGCACTGAGCAGCTGTCCTCATGCCTAGGTGACCACCCCCGTCGAGCCCTGGAGACGGGACTCTGATTCGAGAGGAAAGCATTCTTGGGGGGTGCTGATCTGAGAACAGCAGTCTGGTGGGGCCGGGGTGGGACTCTCCCTGATACACGACACAGCCAGGTGTGTGGTTTCCAAGCCTGGCTGGGGCTGGGGCGGGGTCGCTCCCCAGCCTTGTTAACTGTGGGCAAATTCCTAGGCCTCCTTGGGTCTTGGCATCCTCCTCTGCAAGATCAGATTTGGGAGTCTTGCTGGGGGGTGACTTATCGGCCCCGCAGTGCTGCCCCAGTGCACTTGCAGGCATCCGCCTTCCACAAGAGGAGGATGGAGGTGAAGGACAGTGTTTAACCCACATCCCTGTGGACGTGGGAGGGGCGATGTGGGGAGCGGCGCCCACAATCCAGGACCCGAGCCCATCAGCCCTGAGAACCTCCTTAGAAAGTCTCTTCAACAAGTACATGCATTTCCACCACCCTCATTGCCTTTGTCTCATTCGATCAAGCTTATTCCGAGACCTGAGCTTGACCCTCTGCCCAACTGGTCCCCAGACAATCTGTGACGTCTTGGGGCCACCACGTACCAGCTAGGGAACCTTGAGCAAAGTTGTTAGTCTCTTTGAGCCTTGATGTACTCATCTATAAAACGGGAATGATAATACCAGTTCCTGGGGTTGCCAGTGAATTAGACTAAGTGACAAAGGCAAAGTGGGCTGATTCCAAAGCTTAGGCCTTAGCCACTGCTTAGAGCTTAAGGACACACAGAAGTGACAAAAAGATGAACCCACCCAAAAGGCACCGCAATGAGAGGTGTTAGGACACAAGGAGGGGGTATTTACTCTGGCTGGGGCCCCCCAGGTTGGGCAGGAAGGACCCTCCAGGTGGGGAGTACGCAGACGTGTTCATGGAACGTGAACTCCAGGGTGACGTGAACGGTGTGTGGGGTGCGTACAGGAGTTGAGGATATGAGACGAGGTAGGAGAAGGTGGGTTGAGGGGCTATCAGGGGTGTGAGCCTGCTAGGGACCACTTTTCACTGGTCATGAGGACTCTGGTCACAAGGTTTTAGGATCAGCAGGTAGCTGTAGCAAGCCACGGTACTGGAGCAGGGGGGCCAGGCCGGAGGCAGGTTCAGGTCTGTGATGGCGATCCCAGTGCCCCAGACTGAGATAGAGGCAAGGGAGATGGGAGAGGAGATGCCTCCACGAGAAGGGAAAGGGGCAGCTTTGTTGTCTTGGAAGGTGAAGGAGAGAAAACTTCTCAGTTGCTGGCGTGGGTGACTGATGATGCCACTCTCCGCAGTAAGACTCAGGGAAGGGGAAGATGATCCGCTCAGATGCCACCGTGTCAAGTTAAAGTGTCTGAGCAGGTGGAGGTGTCCCCCGGCCGGTTGTGGAGCACGTGGTAGGAACGTGAGCATGGAGGCGCCCGGCAGAGGGGGCACCTCATGAGGGTGTGGAGTAGGGGTCTACAGCATGCAGAGGTGGATGCTTGGATGGCTTGGATTAAGATGATGTCCCTCTGGAAACCCAAACAACACAAGACTGGAGAGACGAGCTCCAGGGGACAGACCAGGGGCGGGAAGAAGAGTCAAGGAGGAGCAATTAGAAATGAGTGAGGAGGGGCGCTGGGGTGGCCCAGTGGGTTAAGCCTCTGCCTTCGGCTCAGGTCATGATCTCAGGGTCCTGGGATGGAGCCCAGCTCAGTGGGGAGCCTGCTTCTCCCTCTTTCTCTGCCCCTCACTCCCACCTCCTGGCTTGTGCTCCGTGCTCTCTGTCTCTATTGAAATAGTATCTTTTTAAAAAAAATGTTAACTACGGGGTGCCTGGGTGGCTCGGTGGGTTAGGCCTCTGCCTTCAGCTCGGGTCATGATCTCAGGGTCCTGGGATTGAGCCCCGCATCAGGCTCTCTGCTCGGCGGGGAGCCTGCTTCCCCCTCTCTCTGCCTGCCTCTCTGCCTACTTGTGATCTCTCTCTGTCAAATAGATAAATAAAATCTTTAAAAAAAATGTTAACTACAAAAATAACATAATAATAATTATTTTTAATCTGGTCAACAAATATTTATTGAGTGCTACTATGTGCCAGGCAATATGCTAGGAGAGAGCTGTCCAGCAGAAATACAATGCAAGTCCTAATGGTTATTAGCTGTTTGTACTTCCTCTTCTCCTGTAAACTCTTTACGTGCTTTGCTCATGTTTCCTCTGTTCTTCAATGCAGTGGTATTACATCATGACTTAAATTTGTACTGGTCTAATGACAAGTGATTTCGAACACCTAGTCACATATTTGTTGATCATTTGGATATCCTTTTTGGGAAATGCCTACTCAAGCCTTTTGTCCATTTTTAAACTTCATTTCTGTCTTCTCGTGATTTTAAGAATTTCAGGTATCTGTTTGGCAGACAGATATTGCAAACATCTTCTCCAAGTCTGTGATTTGCCTTTTCACTATCTTAAAGGTGTTTTCTGATAAACAGAGATTCCTAATTCTAACGAAGCCCAGTTTATCATTTCTGTCTTTTAAAGTTGGTACTTTTTGTCCCCCTTTAGGAAAGATTTCCCTAACCCAACATCATAAAGATCTTCTCCTGTTTTCTCCTAGGAGCTTGACTGGCTTTCATATTTTGTTCTATGATCAATCTCTCATTAGTTCTTGTGAATGGTAAGAGGTAGGGGTCAAGGGGTCAAGATTTACTTCCTTTCCAGGATGGATATACAATTGACCCAGCACTGGTTATTGAAAAGATCATCGTCTCTTGCACTGCCTTGCTGTGGAGCTTTGGTTGTAAATTGGGAGCTTGCACATGTGCGAGTCTGTTTCTGGACACTCTAGTCTATTCTATTTGTCTATACTTTTACTACTGCCACATTGTCTGAATTAGAGTCACTTTATTGTAAGTTTTGGTATTTACTAGCTAAGTCATCCAGCGCTGTTCTTTTTGAAAATTGTCTTAACTATTCTATATCCTTTACACGTCCATATAAACTTTAGAACCAGCTTGTCAATTGCTACCAGAAAGAAAAACTGTTGTAATATAGATCAGAATGCATTGAATACTATTATGGGTTGAGCTATGCCCCCCCTGCAAAAATTCATATGTTGGAAGTTCTAACCCTCAGTACCTCAGAACGTGACCTTGTTTGGAAATGGGATTGTTGCAGATGTAATTAGTTAAGATGAGGTCCTACTAGAGTAGGGTGAGTCCCTAATCCAATATGACTGATGTCCTTATAAGAAGAGGAAACTTGGACACAGACACGCACAGAGTGAGAACGCCACATGAAGACTGAAGTTGAATTGCCATAAGCCAACTACCAGAGCTGGAAGAGAGGCCTGAAACATCCTTCTCTAGAACCTTCAGATGGAACATGGCCCTGCTGAGACCTCAATTTTGGACTTCTGGCCTCCAGAACCGTGAGACAATACATTTTCATTGTGTCAGCCCCCCAGTTTGTAGTACTTCATCACCACAGCTCCATAGAACTGAAACAAATACATTGAACAATTCAGGAGAAATTGACATCTTAACGATAATTTTTCTGATCTATGAACATGGTATATTCCTCCGCTTATTCACATGATATTTAATTTCAGTAATGTTTTGCAGTTTTCTTTTTTTTTTAAGATTTATTTACTTATTTTAGAGAAAGAAAGAGAGAGTATGTGAGCAAGGGGAGGGACAGAGAGGGAGGGAGACAAGCAGACTCCCCACTGAGCAGGGAGCCTGACGTGGGGCTTGATCTCATGATCCTGAGTTCATGAACAGAGCTGAAATCAAGAGTCGGACACTTAACTGACTGAGCCACCCAGGCATTCCTGTTTTGTAGTTTTCAATGCAAAAGTCTTGCATTGATCTTTGTCAGATTTTATTCCTAGGCAAGTGATGTTTTTTGATGCTTTTCTTCATGGTACTTTTTATAAATATCACTTTCAACTTGTTCATTGCTAAGTATATAGAAATGCAATAGATTTTTATATATTGATATTGTAGCCAGAAGCCTTGTTAAATTTACTTCTTAATTTTAAGAGTTTGTAGTTTCTTTGGATCTTTCTATAATAATAGAATCAGCAAATAATTTTATATGTTTCATGATTTATGCTTTGTTTTCTTTTTCTAGTTGTATCATACTATTCCATTACAACACTGAATAGGATAGAATAGTCTATTGTACTGGATAGACTTTCCTTGTTTTCTCAGGAAAAATGTCCCATATTTCACTACTGAGCATCATATTAGTTATATATATTTTTTGTAAATATCCTTTATTAGAGAAAGAAAATGTAGGATCCATTTTTATACTATGTGTATATACTATGTATAGTAGGTACGTATACTAATACGTACTATATATATACTATATTCATTACGTTACATTACTCTGTTTATTTTGGCATCAGTTCCTCTCTATTTTAATTATTATAAACTTATAATACAATTCTGTATTTTGTAGAATAAACTTCCTCTCCTCCTTTTCTTCTTTCCTTTCTTTTATAATTTTTTTCTTAAATATTCTTGCCTAAATATAGAGTCTTGACTGAACTCACACTTGACTCTTTAAATTCAATGAATATTTTCATCTTTATAATATACAGTAAATGTTGTGAGCACTAAGTAAGTATTTCTCCATTCACCCAGATCTTCTTTGACATATATAGTAAAATGGGGGTTTTTTCATGTAGTTTCTATATTTTTAAAAATTATGAAATATGTTTATGTACATTATATATACTATATTATTACACACATTCTACATATGATACGATATGTGTATACATATAATGTTCATTGTAAAGAATAATAAACATCCATTATTCACCACCCAATTCAATAAAACATTACTCTGCCTCTGAAACTCTTCTCCCCAATTGTCATCCACCATTCTGTTCCCACACCGAGGAGGCCATTATATAATCATCTGTGTTAATAATTCTCTTGCTCCCCATTAGTGTGACCCCATAGGCATGGCATGTGTCCCTACAGAATGTATGGTTTAGTTTCATCTGTTTCTTTTCCTTGCTCTGTTTGCTCTACAACCCGTAAGAATCAGCCACGTTGTTCCACGTAGTTACCATTTTTCAATATCGTTGATCTCTAATGTTCCATTTTACAAATACACTAAATCATCCCTTCTACTATCGATAAACATGTGGATTATTTTCAGTTACCTTGTATTGTGAACAATGTTGCCATCAATGGGCTATTGCTCTTCTGGATTCTACTCCTATATTTCTTCATAGCCTCTCATATGTCTTAAGCAAATGACTACTCTATTTCTGAGCACTTTTCTGTCTTTTCTCAAGATGGAAAACTGTCACAAACATGACTTCAGGTCTCAGTCATGCTCCGGCACCTTTCTCCCTGAATCTGCTTTCATTCTGTAGGTGAGAAAAGTGACTCGGCCCAGATAGTAGTGATCACTGATAGGCAGGTGAAAGCCAGGTGTCCTCGCCTCATGCTGATGCCGCCCCCCGCAGAGCAGGCGTGGTAGAATAGGAGGGAGAGCACAAATAGTTTCCTAATCCCAGTCACTTCCTGTGATTAGGATTATGAAATGAAAAGTCGTGGTTTGGACTCGGGCATAGGAACAGATGCCTGGCAGTGAGGGCAGAGGTGGAGTGAGGGGCATCAAAGGCAGGGAAGTCTGAAGTCCTTATCTCCAGAGGAGGTCCTTGTCCCATCATCCTGGGGGACGCCCTGTCCAGCCGCCTGGGGGAGTGGTTCAGGCTAACGCCGGCAAGGTAAGAACCATGTTTCTCTTCTCCTTGGGACTTGGACAATTCAGGCAGGTGTGACATAGGAGAGCGTGTGTGCGTGTGTGTGTACGTGCATGTGCACGCCTGTGTGCTGGAGTGTGCAGAGACGCATAGCAAGGTGGCTGCTCCCTGGAGGTGCCCTGCTGTCCTGTTGCCTGAATAGGTGAGCCTCGGCCACCCTGCCTGTGCTAGTGCCTCGTTGTCTGCTCTCTCCTCCCCCATCCGTTTCTTCTTCTGAGAACTATGTTATCTCCTGATTTCCAGGCTCAAAATGGAAGCTTAATGCCCCTTCCACTGTCTGTGATGCGTGAGCACTGGGGGAGGCGGGAGGAAGGGCATGGCAAGCAGGTCTGGGCGTCAGGGGGAAACCAGAGGCAGTTAGGAAGCCTGGGTGCTGGGCCTGGCCCTGCCAGGGACCGACTTTCTCACAGACCCTGAGGCAGGACTGGCCATGTCAAGCGAATGAACCAAATCCTTCAGAAATGACCTTGATCCTTGTAGCAAGCAGTGGCCCCTCTTCTCCTGTCAGGCAGCCTTACTTGATAGGGACTTTTTCTTTCTTTCTTTGAGCTGCTTGGCATTTAGTCAATGCCTTTCATGCGGCAGGCACGTGGTAGGGGCCGGGGACACAGATCCAGATCAGGAAGTGCTCTGTGTCCATCAGTGTGATAAACGGTCTGGCCGCAGTGGTTAGGAGGCCTGTGGAAGGAACTGGGGAAGACGTCCCTGAGGGGGGCCATTTGAGCTGTGCGGAAGGTCTCCTCGGAGACAGCCAAACTGCATGTGAGGGGAAGCAGCGTGTTTCGGGCTGAAGGAAAGCCTGGGAAAGGCAAGGAGATCGGAATCAGCAAGGCCGGTCGGGGGAGCTGGAAGCAGTTCTGTGTGGCAGGTGTGCGGGACGGGCTGTCGGGCTGGGAGCTGAAGCCGGAGGTCCACAGGCCTTACGAAGGGGCTAGAGTCTGAACATAGGACACTTCTCCAACCTGTCTGGGCCTGAAAGCACTTGGGCCGCTAGAAGGCTGACTCCGGGCCTTACTCCAGCCGAGAGAGTCGGAATCTCCATGAGCAGGCCTTGGACTCAGCCGCTCACCAGTGTCCCAGGAGGGTCCACACAGGCCCTTGGCGAGTGGCAGGAGAGTAAGCAGGGGAGAGGCGGGCAGGGAAGAGGCAGGTCCCAGGGCTCTCTTGAGCCTCTGCTGGAAGGAAAAGGGAAGAGCCTGAGGGCAGACCCTGGAGCTATGAACAGCATCCCAAAGAGCTGACAGGCTCAGTGGCCTCTGCGTGCTCCTCAGATCATGTACCCCATGTCCAAGACAGGGGTGACCAGCTCCTCCAGGCGGTACAGTGGAGGGATGGCAGAGGCGCCCTCCCACCTCATTCCCACTCCACCCACCTCTAAGGGTGTGACCTGAAGGACCATCTCTCACCCATCCCTTTATCCTAAGTGAAACTTGATTTCCACATCCAACATGGCTCCTCGTTCAAAGCTGTGTGTTCAGAGCATGTTGAGGGAAGGCGGGGAGGAGGCGTGAGAGGCTGTGTTTCCATCCAAGCTAAGTGGAGGGAGGCTTCTTGGGATGGTGGGTTTCCCTCATTGTTCAAACGGAAGAAGAAGGCTATGTGATTGCTACTTACCCTGTATTTTTGTTCCTCCAAAACATGGTAATGAAGGATTCTGATACACAGGACATAAGGGGCCGTGCTCGAGGTAGCCCACCTTCCAGGGAGGGCCACTTCACAGGACAGCGTCCAAGCCCCTCACCCGGACCCCAGATGCCCTCCAGCAGGCCACGTCACCCCTGCTTTGCAGTGCCAGCCCTGCCCTTGCCTTCTCCAGTGTAACTTTTACACGTAGTAACAGGGGAACCAGTCAGTTTCACGCCGGCTGCCTGCGTTTATGCTAATTCTCCCCCTGCCCCAGCCCCGTCTGGCTGGCACCTGCTCTTTGTCCAAGACGCTGCGCTCCGTGATACCCCTCCCCACCCAACACACACCTCAGTCACACACCTCAGCTGCTCCTGCCAGCAGACCTTCACCACCACCCCTGTGCTAGCCTGACTGGGGAGAGCTTACATGGAAAGTTTCTGTTTCCCTCCCCTGCCCAGCTTGACCAGAAATTCCTCAAGGACAGGGCCTGTGGGTATTATATTTTGCCTTTCCTGTGCCTGGCATGTAGTAGAAACTCAATGCATGTTTGCTGAACCAAACAGAATCCAGATGAATGAGAAATACCTTCCCACGTGTGACTGTTGTGGTAGTTTAATAGCTTCTGAGGATAGGCTTCCTGGTACTTGTAGATGGCTTTTAAAACCTCTGTAGGGTTTAAAAACCCATCCCCCTATATTAAGTGTAAAGTAAGAAATGTAATGAGTAAACTGAAGGTGATTATTTACATCTCAAAAGGGGAGGCAGGTTTCCTTTAAACATTAAGCTTTTGCTGGAACTTTCAGAAACTTGCCTTACAGATCATTAACTTCTGGGGGTGGGGAATAGGAGTCCTGAAGTTACTTACCTCTTGGAGTCTGGGCTCTGAGATGCCTCTGAAAAGAGGAAAGAAGGCAGAAGATCTGGGAGCCCCACGGGACTGGATTCAGATTCTGAGTAGACTAGCCGTGTGGCCTCAGGCAAGTCCCTTAACCTCTCTATACCCCGATTCCCTTATCTCTAAAGAGACACACTACACTCACTTGGTGGGATTATTGTAAAGATCTAAGGGATCCTATATGGAATCTCTTAGAAGTTCCACAATAGGTAAGAGTATTGTTGTTGGGTTTGACATTGCCAATGGATGCGAGGAAGAGGTCTTAACAGGTTTCCAGAACTTTACCTTGGATTGCAGGAGTAAGGAAGGCAGAAAGTATCTAGACTGGAAAGGCTAGACCAGGGCGGCAAGCGTATTTTTGCTCTCACAGCACTTGACAATGTTTTGATTTTTCAGACTGACTCTTTCCATGCTCAACTCGCACAGGCACAGTGCCAGCCACACTCTGTGGTGTGGTTGAGGTTAAGGTCTCAAACGCTAGAAAGCCTACCACTTACGAGCTCCGTGATCTTGGGAAGATCACTTAACTCAGTTTCATAATCTGTAGAAAAGAGACAATAACAGTACCCATCTTTTACGGTTACTGTATGAGATAAAGAACATAAAGTGCTTAGCCCAATGCCAGGTGCACGGTGCCTCCATAAATCTCCATAAATGGCACATGACTGTGTTACGAAGGGATCCGTACTAATAAACGGCGGTTAAGTGCCCTGCTGGAAGAACAGCTTGATCTGGGAATATGGAAGGAAGTAGGGATTCACTTGCAAGATTGCAGACTTTGGAGACCACCCAACAGGAGAACTGTGTGACCTGGGGCCTGTTCTGTAACATAGAGGATTTGCCCTAGATAATCTCTCAGGTTCCTAAATCAGCCCAAGGCCAATATAGCCCATCTCCCCAGATAGCTGCTCTCGGTTCTGGGGCAGGGGTGGGGGGGGCTCGTGCCTTGCCCAGATGCCCCCACCTACTACAGGGTAAGGCCTCCTCACTCAATAGCCAGGCCTTGCCTGGAAACCATCCATCCCCTCCACCCCGGTTCAGGCACTTAGCCCATTGTGTGGTCTTGTTGCTGTGCCTGTCATCTAGAGGGTGACAGGACCACACAAGTACAAACAGGAGCGCAATCCATACTTGAGCGAGAAGCCTGTCTGGCTGAAGGAACAATGAATGAGCGCTTTTCCCTTTGCAAAGATTTCTGGAATCTCCTGGGTCCAAACTCTCTTACTATTTCCTGTCCTTTGTTGACAAATGTTTGGAAACAGGTGAGATTCGTTACCTCCCTCTGGGTGGAAAAAGACAGAAAGCTCCGTTGGCAGGTGAAGCCCTTTGCGGCTACTTCCTCCCAGGTGTGGAGAAAGTGGCAAAGTCCCTTCAGGAGTCCCCAGGGCTCTGAGAACCCGTCCCTATCCCTGGGGCTGGCAAGGCAGGTACCAGGCTCTCCCGCTGGCAGGGCAGGATGAGGGAACCCGCCTCCACTCCGGGTACCCTCGAGCCTCTGAAAGGCAGAAACGAATGACCTTGACCTCCGAGACAAGGGCACCTCGGAGAGAAGGGCCGGAGTTCTCTGGAAAAGTTGTCTAAACAAAGGGCATTCCTTAGCTTCCACCCGGACAGCCGAGCCTCCTCCCCAGCGCCGGGGGTAGAGTTACACGCACTGCCGCGGAGCCGGCAGGAACGCCGCGTTTCCTAGCCTTGGCTCGCCGGCGGCCGGGTCCCACGCCGCGCGCGCCCCGAAGCCTCGCCGGGCCAGCCCCGCGCGAAGGCGGTCGGTCCCGCGGGGTCCTCCGAGCGCCCCGAGTCCCCTCGGTCCCCGCGCCCCGGCCCAGCTCGTCCTCCTTTCCCCGGGACGGGGGAGCCCGCGGCCGCCCGCGCCGGGAGCAGGAGGGAGCGGAGGGCGGCGGAGGCCGGGGTGGGGGCCCGGCCCCGCTCCTCCAGCCCCTTCCGCTGCTCCGCCTTTCTGCCCTCCGCGCTCCCTCTCTCCGCTCCGGCCCGGGGCGCGCCGGGCTTGGCCTCTCCCGGCGCTGGCAGAGCCCATGCCGCTGCCTGCCAGCCCGGGCCGCGCCCGCTTCCCTCCGCGGACCCGCAGGCAGCCGGCGGCCCGCACCCCACCGCGCGGCCGGAGCGCAGGCCGCAGGGCCGGAGAAGGGCCGCGCCGCGCGGCGGGATGGAGGCGGTGCCCGAGGCGGCGGCGGCCCGGCCCGCGGGCGGCGGCCCCCAGTGAGTACGCGGGAGCGAGGCGCCGGGCCGGCCGGGGCGGCGGGGGACGGGGGGGCCTCGGGGAGCGGAGGGGAGGCCGGGAGGGGGAGCCCGGCCTCGGAGCGGGCCGGGGCTCGGGGACGCCGCCCTGCGCGTCCTTCCCGCGTCAGCCTGTGGGAGTCGGAGGCGACCCCGGGCTCGGCCGGCTGCCCGGGAGGCTCTGGTGCCCCGGGGAGCCCCGCGCAAGGCTCGCGGGCTCGCGGGCTCCGGCGGTGCGGGTCCAGGGCTGGCCCGTCAGGAAGTTCTTTTCCGCTCACTGGCATCGCCCCGAATCCCCTGCTTTCCGAACCGAACTTGAGAGGATCCGGTGGCTGCGAAGAGAAAGTTGGTAGATTCTAGACCAGCTGGTGGAGGAAACCATCTCGCCCTCCCGAAGATACTCCTTACACTTCGCAGGCTTAAGGCTGATGTGACATTTGCACTATGTGCGTATTGTGCCTTTTGAACCACGTACATTCCAGAAACACGTATACATCGAATTGTAGTGAGCGACGATGGAGGGACCTGCCATGTCAGAGAATCCCGTGGTGAACTTTAGTTCCTATCCGAAGTGAAAAATTCACTCCTAATTTGTAATTCATGTAAATATGAATTTTTATACATGCAGTTTACTTCAAATGAGACCCATCTAAATGTACGGTGTTTAAGGAGCATTTTCTCTGGGAGTGGGGTAAATATTAGTGCACTGAACCACTTGGTGAGTAAAATCCCGTGCTCACTTTCACTCTCTGTGAAGACACTGACTTCAGCTCTGCCACCAAGGAGCCGTGTAATTCTGGCGAGTCACTTAACCTCTCCCGACTGGATATTCTCATCGACAGAATAAGGGGAGCTGGGGGGAGGGTTAATAATCATCCCATCGCTGAGTGCTTTAAAGAGCCCTGGCCTTAGAAGGAGACTTGCATTCCAAATCCAGCCTCCTTTCAGCCCGTGTGACCAGATCTCTGTGTGCCTCAGTTTCTCTGTGAAAGTGAGGAGGATAATCCCCTTCTGGCAGAGTGTGTGGGGATCATCTGAAAGAGGGTGTTTGAAAGCTCTTGCAGGCCTGCCTGGCACAGAGCAGATGTGGCTAGGAGCTGGTGGCTGGTCGTGGCCACCCTTGGAGCACAGCCCTGTGCTACTGTCCTGTGGCTTATACACAGGGAGGCACCTTCGACCAAGGGGTCAGATCCTGTGTGGTATCTTCCTGAAGTCCCTCATCCCTTCTGGTTCCCCTTAAAAAGGGAAGAGCCTGTTAGCTTTTAGCAGATCTGACATTCTCCCCTGAGACTGCCTGTCAGCAAAGATGGGGGCCAGGGATTGGGAAATCTGGCCCCTGTTGTCACTCTGGTCCACATTTGTCTGTTGTTTGAAGCTTCATTGTGCCCCATCTGTAAAATGGGGATAGAAAAACTAGGACACTGCTGAGAATTGGCAGAAAGACCCCAATAACTTATTTGTGCCATCTAGCGATTTGCACTTTTCAAAGTTCTGTCCCCAGGTTGTTCGCATCTGCACAGGCCTTGATACCAAGACACTTTGGGGACCTAGGAGGTTGTTAGAGCTATTAGCCACATGCTGGGTCTCAGGAGCTCTGTCTGTTTTCTCCCCCAGAGGGACCCAAATAGGGAGCAGAACAGCCAGCTCCATGGAGATGACCTCAGCTGTGGAGAGAAGTAGCCGTGAGCCACAGCTGCATAATGGACACCTTCCAAGACCCTGGTCCTGCTCTCTGGAAGACAGAACCCCCAGCCTGATGGCCCCCCAGCATGCCAGGGCATGGGGCATGCAGCTCCAAGGCCCCTCTGTGCTGGAGTCCAAAGTGAGGGCCTTGAAGGAAAAAATGTCCGCAGGCAAACAGGGGGTGAGCCCCTGCCTCACTTCTCATGAGCGGCTGTCCAAGAAACCCAAATGCAGGCGAGTCAAGGGGGGCACATCTGGGATTCTGTCGGAGCGGTCTTCCTTGACCGATGCAGAGGAGGGCCTCCCTACTCAGAATCTGCCCGATGGGCAGCTGGACAACGGTATCAACAAGGAGGAGCCTGCCCAGAACGGGGGTCCCAGACCTCCCAGGCCACCTTCTAATGGGCTGGAGTGCTGGAACGGGAGGAGCCCGTGGCCTCCAGAAGCAGTACAGGCCTTGTCGGACAATGAGGGGAGTCTGCCGCCAGGGCCTGGCTCTTTGCAAGAGAGCCCTGTTCACAGAGTCACCCCAGGCCGGCCTGGGGGCCCTGGGCCTTGTAACAAGGTCGCCCACATGACCAACCTGAGGAAAGGAAGGTCATACGCCCTTCAGGATGGTCTAGGTTCAGGCGGAGACCTGGACAGCTTGTCTCTGACCTGTGAGGAGGACTTTGCTCCCAGGCCAGCCCTGCTGGGGGGGCTCTGGCGAGCTGCAGAGCTGGGGGCTCTGGGCACTGGGGGCAGTGCCTTATCCCTGTCTGACCAGGTGGAGAGGAACCGCCTTTTGCTGCAAGAGATGTTAAATGTTGGAGGTCAAGGCCCGCCCAGGGTGAGAATCCCAGCCTGGACTCCATCCTGGGACAGACGCCCACCAGGTGAGGCTCACTCTGTAGGTCTGGGTGGTAGGGGCAAAAGGAGGGAGTCCGGGAGGAGACGAGGGGCCAGAGGGTACGCGTGGGGGTGGTGTGTGGCAGGAAAGGCAGAAGAGCACAGCCGCCGGCCACCTCGTTCCACAAGATGTCCTCTTATTCTGGGCTTTGACACAGACTCCTTACCACCTCCCAGCTAGCCTGCCTGCTGAAGACCCCCATGAGCCCCCAGACCAGTTGGAGGCCACCCTCTGAGCTTGGGGTGGAGGCGACCATGATTTCTTCCCTGTGGCTTACAGCCCTTTCTGGAGGGCCTTTCTGGACCTTCCTCTGATGACTTGCCCCCAGCCCCAGTGGACCTCATCGCCCCCTGGTGGAGACCCCCCCTCCACAGAAAGCGCAGGCATTCTCTCAGGAGGCCGCCCTGCTGGGATGGGATGTGTAACTGTTCAGGCCAGGGAGAGCCTTCTTACACGTCCTTCCTGCCACTCCAGAAGTCTGTTCCTCACCCACACCTGAGAGGACCCACACGGTCCCCTTGGTCTATGGCAGTGCTCACCAGCGGTCACTGTGACAGGCTGCGCCTCCACTTCCTAGGCTGAGACCCAGAGTAGAGTTGAATTTATCTCGGGAGTAAGCCACTCCTGGAGAAAACTTTCTTCTCCGTGTTCATGAAGTGGCAGCTGAGAGCCCGGTTTCTGGCTCCGCCCTGATCTCTGCTTCTGTTCTGTGTCCTAGAGCGGCCAGCAGGGGACGTGGACTGGGACTCCGGTGTCTCCCTCCAGGACTCAGACCAGAGCAGGTGAGAGCCCAGGATGCACGCGTCCTCTCCCTCCATCCTCGCTGGGCTCCCCCTCGTTTTCCCAGCACCAGGAGAGTGGGAGGGCTCAGGAAAGCCAGGGGCAGGCAGGACCCCACACCAGCAGACCGGTGACAGTGGGCCACTGTGGATCCTCATATCTGAGACCCTATAGAAGCTGTCCATCCCCCCCCCCCCCAGGCCCCATGGGTGCCTGGCTACTACTCGAGTAAAACCACTGGGCACAGGACGCAGTGTCAGAGCACTACCAATGACCCGCTTTACGTCCCTGGGCATCCTTTCCCGGCCCTGGGCTCGGTCTCTTGATCTTTAAGTTGGCCCATATAGCATCTGTCTGGCTTCCTTCCCAGGACTGTGGTGGGGCCATCAGGAGACAATTGTTGTGAAAATCCTTAGGGCAAGTCCACAGATTGCAAAGCTTGTCCCCCACAGCTCCTTCCCCAACCAGAGAGCTGTGGTTCTGTAAAGGGGTTTGCCTCCTCCGACCTCACCTGTGATATCCCACAGGCGTGCTGCAACCCTGCCACCAGCGTCCCCAGGCAACTGTACTCTGGGTGGTCGGGACAGTGGGGCCACACTCCAGAGTGTAGTGTCCTGGCAGGATATGGGCTCAGTGGTGCTGAGCGGCCACCCCTAGTGCCTGCTCAGAGGTTGGCCTCCGTCTTCAGTGAGCTCCTGGCTCTGGGCTCACCGGGCTCTGTGTCTCTGGCTGCACAGTGACGTCCCTTGGTGAGGGTCTCCCAGCTTCTGTGGAGGGCAGAGGTCAGCATTGGTGCTGCTTCATTCCCAGGCCACTCCCTACATAAATTCCACTTCCGTTGACCTGCCTTCCAGAAAATGTGGAAGAGGTCCCCCCCTCACAAATCAAGGCTGCCCCCGTTCAGGCGATCCAGCTTTTGCTTGGCGATTGGCCTTTGCTATGGCCTTGGCCAAGGGCCTGGTGGAGAGGGGCCTTTCTGACTCCTGCGTTGCTCATTATTTATGACTTGGAAGCATCACTGACTCCCCTCTGCCAGGTCCCCACATAGCCGGGCCACCGTATGGAGGAGTGTGGCTGCAGAAAGGACTGGTCCTCAGGGACTCCCTGTCCTCCTCCCCATCCCCTCCTCCTTCCCTGGGGAGCCACAGAGGAGGCAGCTGGGGCAGACGAACCTCGAGTCCTGTGAGTTGGGGCCTTCTCTTCCTGCACCTGCTCCGGCGTGCCACTTCTCACACGCCCCCAGCCCCGTGGTGTGCACCCCCCGCAGGGTGTCGCCCCTGGGGGTTTTGTCCAGAGCTCACTGTTGAAAGGAGAACGTGGATAATAAGTACTAAGAATATCTGTTTTAGAGGAGGAGAAACTCAACTGTGGGGAAGGAAGGGACGCCCCCACCCCCGGTCCTGTGCGGCGATGGTGTTTGTGTGGAACCCTCGGGATGGGGATTTCTGGACGGTTGCTTCAACCCCAGGCCACCTGCAGCATTTGAGGGTTCAGGTTGGGTGTAGGTGTGCCGGGGTAAGGTGTGTAGGTGTGTGCAGATGTGTGTGTAGTGTGATGGGCGTGTGTGTGTAGAAAGAAGTTGTCTTAGTGAACTCTAGGACTGTGCCCAGCATATATCTGGGCATGGAGTTGGCCTGGGGAAAACTTTGGCCTCTGGGGTGACCCACTGACCTGCGGTGCACAGTCAGGCCCCTCCTGAGCAGACACCCAGGCCCAAGGGCCAGGGAACATGCCTAGTTCAGGGATGAGAGAAACATCAGCCTTGTCGGGAGGCCCCCTTGGACAGAGCTCCTCTTTGGTTCTCTTCCTGAGTCTCCTGGGCAGAAATTGAAGCTGTCCCTAAGACACCACAGGCTCCCTCTGTTCCCTCAGGGGGATGGATTTATTGACACCTTTTCCTTATAGCTGAACTTCCCCCGAGACCTTGGAAATAAGGCCTGCTTCTCTCCACTCTGTAATCCAGCAGTGCCAGTGGGACCAGCATCCTGGGGACTTAGTATCTGTACGGAGGTGCCTAGGGCCCTGGGCAGGGGGGTGTTCTGCCGCAGTGGCCGTGCTTCTCGGTGGCCATCCTTCAGGGGGTCAGAACAGACTCTGGCAGTGAGTCCTCTGATCTCCTCTGCAGGTGTGACGCAGAGAAGGTCCGGCCTCACACTCTGGTCCGGCATCAGTATCTTTCAGAATTGCAATCAAATAATCATGGACCATATTAATCCAACCCGCACTTAATTATAATTGTCTGTAGTTGTTATCGCTTTGCATGGCGATCAGAAACGGTGGCCACTGCAGAGCCTGAGACAGTCATCACGGTGTGCACAGGATGCGGGCTGGCCTATTGGGGGGTAGTCTCCGAGACAGTTGACCTTGCAGGTGGGACACCTGAGATGCTACGAGAACACTAGAAGTGCTCCGGGACCCTGAAGGCTAAGAGCCAAATGCAGAGGAGACCTCCATCCCCTGATCCCAGGGCAGCCCCCTCTACTGGGAGGGTTGAGTCCTAGAGAGCTGGAATGTGCCAGTGCCTGTCCTTCCTTCTGGAAGACCGTGCCAGCCCCGCCCTTTCCCAGCCCCTGTTGTGTGCCAGGCTTGTGCCAAGTCTCTGCCCACATCCTCACTTTATCCTAATAACTAACTGTGGCAGCTGTTCCTGGTCCCTGACAAAGAGGCCCCTCTGGGGAGAGGTTAAGTGACTTGCCTAGGGTCATACAGCTAGTAAGTGTGAGAACCAGGGTTTGCCGGCAGAGCTGCCTGGTGCCACGGTCTGGGCGCTCACCCACACGCCACACTGCCCCAGCTGTCCTCTCTGGGCCCCACAGGCTGCTCCTCAAGTTAGGGATCTGGGGGTCTTCTGCCTCCCCCAGTGCTGGCGAGGTGTTCTCAGGGAAGGGCAAAGAAGGGGAGGTGCCAGGCTCCATGGGCTAATCTTGTTTCTCACCCAAGCACTGTTGAGATGATTTGGGGGGTGGGGTTCTGGTTTGGGGAGAGGAGGACGTGGCAGGCAAGCACTTCCGAGAGGGCAGGTGGGGGCCAGTGCTGTTGGCCACCTGTTCACAGGCTGAGGGGGAACCGGTCCCATCCGAGACAGGCGCGGGGAGGAGAGTGAGGTGGGCACTCTGCTCAGGGCTGGCCTGCCCTCTTCCATGCTTAGCAGCCCATGGGCATCCCACCCTCACTGATAAAATGGCCTGGACCAGCTTGGCCTCTTCCCTATCTGGAGGCACTGAGAGAGCAGATCAGGATTACAGATTGCCTTAGGATCCCAAGTTAACCCGGCTTGAAACATCGGTGAAACAAAACATCCGTGAAGCCAGGGGGGCAGTGTAGTCAAGGCAATCCTCATCCCAGGCCTGGGCCCCAAAGAGAGTATGAGCTGAAAGCAACCGGCCTTGGGCGGCGGCAGGTGCCAAGCGCCCCCTTGAGGCCGACTCCGGCTCCATCAGGACCTTCCGCGCGCCATCCATGCGCTGCAGGACTGTAGTGATTGTTCAGCCTTGGGGAAAATGGAGAGAAGAGGGTCTTTGGGGTTGTGTTTTATTTGTGCTCTAATGATGAAGGAAACTCAGAGGATTCCCAGGTTGTTGATTTCCCCCATCCCTGTGGCAGAATCGTGCCCATTTCAGAAGCTGAGGCCCGAGGGAAGCCCAGCCCCCCCACACACCTCTTCATGAGAAGAGAAGGCAGAGGACCAGCCTGCAGCGGCCCATACCCTAGTGGGTTCCAGTTTTCTGGCCCCTGCTGGGGTGGCTGAAGGTCAAAACTCCCTGCCCCAAAGCAGCTCATAGACTCCAGTGCAAAGGGAGGCAGGCAGGGATTCCCCCAAGGATTTCAGAGGCCTGGCTTGTGGCTCAAGGGGTCAGGCCCACAGCTGCTAAATCTCTGGCTTTTTAAAAATTAACATATTAACTAGCATTTTCAGAGAGCATCCTGTGAACCAACCGCTGTGTATGATTTCGGAGGGAATTGCCCATTTTTGCGCTCACTGCCATCCTCACTTCTATCAGCTTTGGCCATAGATGCTGCTGCTGGGTCTCCTCCTGGAGCTCCTTGGGGACAAAAACTGTGCCGATCTTATCTCCAGGGCCCTGTGCCTGCCAAGCAGCGGCACGGAACAGGCCCTCAGAAAACGTATGGCAGGGACGCCTGGGTGGCTCAGTTGGTTGAGCGGCTGCCTTTGACTCAGGTCATGATCCCGGCGTCCTGGGATCGAGTCCCACATAGGGCTCCTTGTTCTGTGGGGAGCCTGCTTCTCCCTCTGCCTGTGCTCACTCTCTCTCACTTTCTGACAAATAAATAAATAAAATCTTTAAAAAAAAAAAAAAGAAAAAAAAAGAAAACGTATGGCAGAGACTCAGAAGCAGGAGTGTAGGTGGGCTTGGTAGGAGTGGGATGGACACAGGACAGGACGCCCCGTGTGTGTAGGGCCTGCAGGAGGGCTTTTGAGAAGGCTGAAGCGGGATGCGTGAATACTACAGGATACAAGACGGGAAGGCTGGCTCTCCATTTACGGAGAGGTATGCAACTGAGATTTTAAGTAGGGCAGTAAGAAGCAGACTGACATTCTCTGTCTTCCTTCTGCCGCACCCACTGCCGTCCATTGTCCGACGACCTTGTCTTTAGACTGCGGGGCTGTTGCCATGGCCTGTGGCCTGGCACCCGTGCTCCACAGCTGGTGAGAGGGTTTGAAGATCATTCTGGCTGACTGGTCAGGTTCTGGATCTTCTGAGCCCCTAGGATTGGGGGGGCATGATGAGTCCTGGGGGTGAGCATGGGAGAAGAGGCGTTCTAGCACATTCCCAGGATTCTCCCGGCTGTAGGGCTACCAAGGCAAGGGAGCGGGGAAGGATGGCACAGCCACGGCCTGTCCTTCATATCCCCAGCCACCCCCAATCCTGCCCGCAGACTCAGATATACAGACGCAAAGGAAAACTGGGGGACGGCCCCCTTGGTGCTCCCAAGCCCACCAAGAGCACACCTAAAAAGAAAAGAAAAAACCACTCACCAGTGTTCCAATCCTGTGTTCTGGATTATGTAGGGTTCTAAGTGCTGGGTGGAGAAGGAGGAACCCTAAGGCTTGAAGCCTTGACGCACAGCTCGTGCCTCCTGGAGCGCTCATGCCACATCATGACCACACTCGCCCACACGCCACACATGGAAACCTCACGACGGTCCCGGTCTCTGTGAATACAGAGGCTGCAGAAAGCTGCTTTGCCCCAGACCACCTGTGGGCTTGGGCTGACATTCAAGAAGAGGAAACCCTCCTTCCTGGCCTCTGGAGTTGAGCCGGCCACTCTCCCTCCCGTCGGTGGGGGGCGGGGGTCTTGGGCACCTGGCTCTGCACACGGAGGCCAGGCGGTGCTGCCCAGAGGGGCCGCCCCCTAGGGAACTTGTTAGCCTTCAAGATGCAAGAACAAAGCCAGCCGCCCTACTCTCCCCAAGTAAGAAGTTGGCGTCTTAAGGAAGCTCTGTTCGCCTCCACCCAGATCCTTTCCAAGGTGTTCAGTGAGACAGCAACCATTCTTAAGGACGCCCGCTCTTCCTTCTCTGGTCAGAAGTTGCCTGTTAATTCTCTGGGCAACAGCTTCCCTCTGCTACCAGTCTCCTCGGGCTCCCCATTCGACGGGCATCACCTTCTCGGTGAGCCCTGTCAAGAGTGGTCCAGAGCAAAACCACCAAGCCTTCTTGAGTTTCAGAACAGGTTCCCTTCCAAACGTACCTTCCCCTTGCAGACGAGGACAATGTCATCTCTGGGATTTCAGTTCACAGTTGGGATTCCATCCTTTGTTCCTAAGGAGAGAGTAACTTAAAATAAATAACCCCAATAATATCAGCAGTAGGAGTAGCAAATGCTAACCTGATTGAAAGTTACCCAGTAGCCGGCTTCTTTTAAAAGGAGCTCAGTCTCTCTTCTCAGCTGAGCCCTTAGTTAGCAGATGAAGAAACTTTGGCTTAACCCCAGAGTAACCTGCCAGGGTGACCCAATTGTAAGGGGCAGCCCAGAATTAGGACCTGGTTAAGCTGCTCCAGAACCACACTTGGAACCTGCGCTCTGCTCCAGCCTGGCCGTGTCCTGCCGCCCACGACGGGGAAGGCGCCAATGATAACGTCCCCAGGATAGCATCCCACCGTCAGGCCACATGGAGTCAGGACTCAATTTCAGGCCCGCCTTTTCTCTTCCCCTCACTCGGGGAAACTGTGCACAGTGGGACAGAAGGAGAGCTCGGCCCTCGGTCATCTAAAAGCTTTATCGAATACAAAGATGAAACAAATGCCAGGCAAGAAGGTTTATATATGTCCTGTATGTGATACATTTCCCCTTTGCCCATGGGTCCTGGAATCTAGGAAATGTCAGATCTCCTTATAGTCCAAATTATTTCCCTAATTCGTGTTCCTGGGATCAAAGGGTGAGATCCAGACTTGCTGGAGCTTATTATTTTAATCCAGGATTATAATGGCTGTAGGAAGAGCCTACTCTGTCCTGTTGACCTCCCTCCTTTGCTAGGAGAGGTGAGGTAGCTGTCCGACTGGCGATCTCCACCTGTCTGGCCATTAGGGGAGCTGAGGTCAGAGCTAAGCCTGTCTCTCCACCAGGAAACTGGCTTAGAGGGAGAGACCAGACGGGGGCACAGGCCACCCTTGTCCTTGCAATCAGCTTGGGACACTAGTGGTTGGAGGGACAGAGGGAACAGCCAGAGTACTCCTGTGGTACTCTAGCTGTCCCCAACAATTAGTTCCTTAAAAAAAAAAAAAAAGAGAAAAGATTTTATTTATTTATTTGAGAGAGAGAACATGGGCAGAATGGGGGGTGGTGATGCAGAGGGAGAGGGAGAAGCAGGCTCCTCACTGAGCAGGGAACCTGTCACGGGGCTCAACCCCATCATGACCTGATCCAAAGGCAGATGCTTAACTGACTCTGAGCCACGCAGGCGCCCCAACAATTAGTTCCTTGTAGGTGTTGTAGCTCCTTGGTAACTAAAGCTCTGTGATGTGAACCCCCCAGGGAGAGGACCTCAAAATCCCCCACCCCAGCCCGTGGGGTCCACCAGACCACCTGGCCAAGACCTGGGCTCCCAGGGTAGCAGCGCGAGTCTCTGCGGCTGTCCAAGTCCCACTGTTTGCAGATGGGGGTGGCTAAGGCCCAGGGAGGAACAGCACTCAGCCATGTTATCCCTGTGCCCTACCCGCTGGAGCTGATGAGTCCCAGACGGGCAAAGCTTTCGGGAGAGTAGCAACGCTGTCTGTTCTGAGATGAAATTGCCTAAGGTTAGCCATGCACTGACGACCCCAGCCCTTCCAGTAAATTTCCACAAATGTGGGAGCTGAGATGGCGGGGTATAGGCCGTAACGGGAAGGGGTTGGCTCTAGGGCTGCATGCCCTGGGCAGAGGCCAGGGCCAGACTAGACAGGAAAGCCTTGCTCGGATGGAAGAGTCTGGACCTGTCAGGCTGGCAGGGCCAGCACCCCTGGGGCAGACGGGCAAGAGGCAGCGATGGTTCCAGAGTGGGTAGTTGGGCTGGGAGAGGCTCAACGTCCCCCGGCACTGCAGCCGTTGGCCCCCACCTCCCACGAGAAGGAGCCCTTTCCCCCTCCATGGGGCTGGCCAGGGCCAGGAGTGCCTGCCCTGCTGACCTTGACTGCCCCCTGTGAAGGGGGCTGCCACTCCTCTCCCTGCTCAGCTTGTCACTGCACGGATGCCTTCAGGAGCCTAAAAAGACTTACTTTTCCAATCAGTGGAGAAAGCAGCTTTGTTTCAGGAACCAAAGCAGGGTAGCTGATGAAAAAAGAAAAAAAAAAAAAAAAAAGAATTAACAGCTCCAAGTAGAGGGAGCAGAAAGGAAGCAACAAAGCTGGAAAATGGCTTAAAAACCTGGGGGGCAAGGCCGGTCCTGGCAGCATCTGGCCAGCTGCCTGGGGGCCCTCCTGCCTGCCCACCAGATCTTGTGACAAATGCCCTCCGACAGCCGGGGAAGCACAGCTGTCACCGGAAGGCTCGGGGCGTGTGGGCGGGCAGCCAGCGGCCCGCGGCTGCAGGGGCGTCTCTCGGGCTGGTAACCTCATTATCTCTGCTGTCGGAGCAGGAGCCCCAGGGAGCACAGCTGCTCTCAGCAGCACATCGGAGGGGCCGCCTGCCTGGGAAGCCTGCAGAGCAAGGTCTCCCCTGCCAAAGGAGGCTTCACGGGGCCTCAGGCCTGGAGATTCACTTTCACGTCCCTCCAGTAAACCTGCCTCGTTCCAAAACTGTGCCTGGGCCTTGCCAGGGTTCGTATGCACAGATGGTGCCTTTATTCTAGCAGTTCTTTTTTTTTTTTTTTTTTTTCCCTTGGGCCCCAAAGCAAGGTTAGGTGCAAAGCATGAGCAACAAAGAAAGAAACAAAAGCAAGCAAGAAGAGAAAAGAATAGGCAAGAAAAGAGAAAAAGAAAGAACCATAGACTGCCCGAGCTTGTCCAAGGATGTCCCAGGGAAGCCCCAGAGTTATGCCATTTCCCACTCACGTCTGTCATCTGTCATCCAGGAAACTGTTTGCTGCCTTCCCCCAGTCAGGCCCCTTTCTTGGGGTCACCCATGCAGTGGGCAAGACACAGGATTTGGGGGGCTTTCATCTGAGACCTAAGCCTGGCTGAGCCTCTACCTGCTAGGGTTCTCTTTTAGTGGACCCTCCCTGGTGAGGACAGCCCAGCGTCTGTGACAGTGAGGACAGGGGCAGCCGCAGGGGATGCTGAAGTCACATCAAAGAGTGTGACTCCAGCCACAAGCCCTCTCAGCCTGCCCTGGGATCCAGGGATGGGAGGAAGGAGATGACAGAGGGTGTGGGAAGGAGACTGGAGGCAGGGGGGTTGGCGATCGTCTGCTTTGCTCTCCACTGATGTTCGACCTTGAGCCATGTGCCAAATGTTCGTGTCTGCTGCAGAACGTCCTCATCTGTCAAGCAGAGAGCACACCTGCCCTGGGCCAGCCTGGCTGGGGAGAGGGAGCTCGGCGGAGAGAAATGGCTTGTCAGTGGGAGGTTGTGGGGCTGCCGTTATTCTGTACCCCAGTGTGGGCTGTATGTCACTGTCTGCCAGACAGCTTTGAAAGAGGGCCATAGCTCTGGACTGTGGCTCTGGACCGGCCCGGGAGGCCACACATCTGGTAGGTGGGAAGGGCTGGTAGAGGACCTTTATTACAAAATTCGAGCCATTGGCTGACTTGGTGTGGGTCTAGCTTAACTTCTCTCAGCCCTGAGCTGATGCCTGATGGGTTTGGATGGGGACTGAGGCGAGCAAGCACCAAGATTTACAGAAATGTCATTCCCCCCAAGGAGCAGAATGCGACGGGCTGAGGCCTGACTCCTCGTGTCTGCGGTGGGGGCTTGCATGGGTACATGTGGGTGCAAAGAGAGGCAGAAGGAGAGAGGGAGGTGATGTGTGTAAAGACCATCTGGCTGGGCACAGGCCCAGTCCGACAATGCCAGGCCCTTCCCCCGTCCTCCCGGATAACTCCCGTTGCCTGCCCAGGGAAGGAACAATAGAATAATCTGGAGATTTCCCTGCCCTTCTTAGATCCTCCTGGGATCTCTGCATCCGATCCCTGAGCAGATGTCCAAGGCGGGCCAGCTCCCCGGCCATGTCCAGAGATACTCAGAGCCATTGCCCAGACCCTAGGCCCAGGACCCCAGGCCCTGGGCTGGCACCCTCTGTGCAGGAGCTGAACAAGGAAGGCTGCACACGCAGGGCATTTTCTGGCACAGCCGAGCTCAATGCTGTGAAAGCCCTTCTAATCCATGTTATTTTCTTCTAATCCCTCCCCTGCCTGCTCTGGCCCGTGTGTCACCCTGCAGGACCTTTGGTCCCAAGCCGGAGTCTGTGCTGAGCCCCAGGCATGAGGAAGCCAAGCACCTGCTGCAGCGAGCCCGCATGAAGGCCCGGACTCGGCCCCTCCGTGCCAGCCATGAGATCGCGCCCGTCGTTGCCCAGGGTGGACGGTGAGTGGGGCCCCGGCCAGGCTGGCTGAGGAGGGCTGTGGCAGGGAGGAGAGGTAGGATCTGGCCGAAAGGCCGCCGCTCACTCCTCCCTCTGTCTGTGTGCATGGTTCCCATGTCAGGGACTTGATCTGAATCATTTAGTCTCTCAACGCACCTTGACCGGGTGTCAAGTGTCAAACATCAAGTCGTCAAATGTGAGTGACATAATCCAAGCTCCCTGGGGGGACAAATGTCATGGTCTCCAGGGAGAAAGACAGGCGCACGGATTAGTACAAGTCTGCGTTGTGGCGTAGGAGAAGCGAGACAGGTGTGCAGGGCAGGAAACCCGTACCTCCACCTGGGAAGGACAGCAGAGGCTCGAGAGGCTGGGGCTGCAAAGTCGGGACTTGACGGAGGTGTAGACCTTCACTGGACACATGCTGGGGGCTGGGGTGAGCATCGCAGGGCAGAGACCCTGAGTAGAAGTACCACGCTCATGGGGGATGGAGGGAGTGGCTCGAAGGCCAGAGAGCTCAGTGGAAGCGCGTTGTGGAAGTCAAGTTGAACAGTGTGGAAGAAATCTCCAGGATCTGAAGCAGGTAGAGAGCATGACCACACGTGCATCTTAGTAAAGCTGTTCTGGCTCCGATCCAGGGGCCCCAGGGGAGTGAGCGTGCTGCGCTGTGGTCCTGGTGAGATGGGACAGGGAGGAGGCTGTGGAGACAAGGCATTGCCAAGAGCCAGAAGCAGGCAGGTTTACTGAGGCAGCAGAGAAGGGAGACGGGTTGAGACTCTGGAACCAGACCAGTGGGTTCATACTGGCTGTATGCCATTAGGGAAGCCTCCGTGCCTCAGTTTTGTCATCTGCACAGTGGGAATTGTCACAACGCTCATCTTACGGGGTTGTTGTGAGGGTTACATGAAGTCCCATGTGTCAGGTGTGTAGAACTGAGCCCGGCGCACAGTGGACACTGTGTGAGTTAGCTACCCGTAGCCCTTGAGTTAACTGGACGTGGGAAGTGTGAGGCGGGCAAGCATCCCAGGTGAAGTCCAGGGTCTGACTGGGTATCTGGAGGTTTGGTGGTGCCTCAGCCTGGGGGTGAAGTCTAGGCGCAGGGTCGGGCTTTGGTGGGGGCTGCCCGTGGACCTCGCTCTGGACTTGCTTATCGGGCAGTTAGATACGGGATCCGTAGAGGAGGAGAGAGGTCAGAATGGCCAAATTGGGCATTACCCTGCTTTCACGATGTTAGGGTCATGGGTGGGGGTGAGCCGACTGGACATGAACAAGTTCAAGGACATTCAGACCAGCACTTCACCTAGGTGACCACTCCTTGGGTGACTTTGATCCCGTCATCGCGCCGTTTCGTGTGCTGTGCCCCTCCAGGAACCATTTACACATGGAGTTCACACACCCGAGCCGGTGCACCTGGGTGGGCCTGACTCGGAGCTGCCAGCCCGTGCCACACTGGGCCAGCCCCAAAGCAGGACGTCTGCGCTGTTGACAAAGCCTGTGCTTTGGTCACCATGATGGGCACACTGGCTGTGCTGGTTTCCATCACGTGGTACTAGCGGGAGCGGGGATTCTCAGTGGAACTGAACCATATGCTCTTTGATGGGGAGCGCTAAGCCCGCTCATGGAAGGTCATGGCACCGCTGAGATGACTCCAGCATGTGCAGAAGGCTGAGGCCTGCCTCCGGGTTCAGTGTCACTGTGACACCTAGGAGGGGCTCCAGAGATCCTAACCCGGCAAGCAAGCTACCCTTTTATTTCTGCGTCTGCGCCTTGTCTCACTCTGCTTGGAGGACACTAGCTGGGAATGGGCATGGCTTCTTGGGAGCATCCAAACTACTCTCCTCTGCACGTATGTGGCACCCAGAGCCATAAAGTTTCACAGAGCCCTCCGTTCCACTTTCTATAGATCCTTGGGCTAGGTTTTGTAGCCACAAAACAGTCAAGAGGATGATCTGCAAAACAGACGTGACTGTATGGTGGTCCTGTTGGACACCTTCTGTTCCCCAGATCCCCCAAGCAGCTCATAACAATCCCAGTCACTGACCTTAAAGTACGTTTCCTTTCATCAGGCTGTCCTCTGGCCATCGAAATGCTATGGAAATGCAAGGTGACCCACTTTAACAGCTGCTGTGTCCAGAAAAGAATTACTTCGACTTGGCAGCCCTGGTGAATCCTCAGAGGGGGTAGCTGAAAAATCAACGCCAGATGGCTTGCTGCAGATGCTTCTAAAGGTTATGCTTGTCAGATCACCCTGGAGAGCCATGCTGAGTTCACATGGAGATGCCACACGGGCCCCAGGCCTGAGTCAGATGCACGAGCACCCCCGTGCCCTCCCCCGCCCTTGGCCCAGAGGCATCCCTCCTTCCAAAGAGCAGTTCAGTGAAAGATGGATGAGAGAGTGGGGGAAGTCTCCAGAAGGCCTTCTCTGTCCTAGGTCTGGCTGGAGGTGGCTGGGGCAGGCCCGAACAGACAGGCTTTTCCAGCAGGTGAAGAGGTGGCAGTAGCTGCCTTATCTGGAAGCAAATCAGTGTAGAAACCCAGTAGCTCCTGGAAACACAGGCTTTTGCCATTTGGGGCACAGGCACACTGAGGTTGCTATTTCTAATACCAGGAGGGCAGAACATGCCAGAAAGATGCAGGGCCCGGGAGGAGGATGCACCATGAGAGCTCTTGTCCTGTGTCAGGTCATGGCTCCGTTAAGACTCTAGAACATGTGTGGGTTGCATGGATCGTGTGGTTGGAAACGCACTGTTATAGGAAGTGGGCCTCCAGAAAGGGCTTCTGCTCACCTCTTGTTCCGGGGGGGTGGGGACAGGATGTGGATTCTCTGGCCAGAGCCTTCCCTTCCTGGGCAAGAGGGCTCTAGAGAGCTGACCCAGAAACCCCCACATGGACGGCAACCCCTTAGATCCTGAGCAGTGGAAGAAACACAGGTGCAGGTGGGGTCCTCAGGGGCCAGAGCTCGGGGCTCCAGGGGCTTCACAGGTACCAACAGAGAACCGTCCCCAGCTCAGGGATCCCAGGGACCTCCCTGGCCATGCGGAGACAGGCAGGGAGACCCTGAACCACCAAGGGGGCGATCTAGCGAAGAACTTCACATCTCAGCCGCGAACCCCTCTCTGAATGCAGACCCACATTACGACTTTTGGGGGTCCCGAGGCACTCTGGCCTTGTCTGCCTTCCTCCATAATAAAAGTTAAAAGTTACAGTTTATGACCATGCTGGTTTAAAGGTATCACATATTAGAATGTTTTCTTAGACTTTAAAGTCTGTTTTCTTCTGATTTGAAAAGAAATTGAAACATTTTCATGGGTCCCTGGAAGTATCGTGGCCTGTAGGTGTTGCGACTTCTGTGCGCTGTGGGTAGATAGGGCCCGGCTGAGTGTGAGCTCCAGACAACAGGAGGACTGACAGCTCTGCAGAATTCCTCCAAGCAGAGCTTTTAAGCACAGGTTCCACTCAGGCCTCAAAGCAGGCAGACCCACTTGCTTGACAGTAGTTTAAAAAAAAAAATTTCCTCCTGGAGCAGTGCTCATTGAGAGAAGATACTGGAGTCAGGATTAGCAGTCGGTGTGCAGGCCCCCAGGACCCATTGCATCCCAGGGCAGGGAAATATTTAGCCAACACCTATTCCTGGCCTCCAGGGAGGCCTCTGTGCTTGCCCTGTGGCACTTGAAGCTGCATGATTTAGGAAGTGTTCGCGCCCCCCCTCCACCCTTAGTGTGGCAGGCAGGACCCTGGCTGTCACTTTCCTCTGCCCGCTCAGCATTCCTGGTTAGGTAACCAGCAGGCCTGTGGGACCGGAGGCCTGGGCTCCAAGGTTTGAGCTGGTAGTCTGCCTGACAAGGCCCGGGTGAGGAAGGGCCCTAAGCTCCCAGCCGTAGCTGGCTCCCGTGGAGCTTTGCAGAGACTCAGTCTTGAGCAATGTCTCTCTGACCTCACAGCCCACCCCCTGATTCCCAAGGGTGGTAGCCTTTATACACCATATTGGACCCCCTCAGCCATCCAGACCATTCCAACCCATCAGGACTGGGAGGTCAGCCAGTGGCTTTGCTGTCAAGACACAGAGATAGGGGTGGATAGGGATGGCCAGTGACACCCCCAGGGCACCAGTCACATTCACCTGAGCCACACAGGCAATGCCATTTATTCAGACAGAAAGGACAGCTGGGACGGACAGCCTGCCCAGTCCAGTGGATGCTGTGTCTGCGTCTGGGCCGCTCTCCCCACTGGCTGGCATGCTTTAACAGTAACCGTGAAGCATGTATGGTTTCTTCCCGCTGCTATCTGAACTCCTTTCCTTTTAATTGTGTATCAGAGTTGTCCTTCTGTTGGGTAGCCGTAAGCTTGGTGAAGGAGAAACTCACATTAAGGCAGCCTTTTCGAAAGCATTGGCATCCTTCTTCCAGAGTCACTGGAGCATCCAGTTAGGGGAAGAATTAGTAAATCCACTAATCGCCCACAGACATTTCATTATAATAAGTTGCTGGCATCTCCAGGCAGCTTGAGCCAATTGTGCTCTGTACACAATGCTACTGGAGAAGAGTCTACTTCTCTGTTGGGGGAGGTGGGGGGTAGGGGGGCCAGAGGAAGGTAACATTAGGGAAGGCTTCGGAGACACTTTGAGGACTAAAAACAGTAACATAACACATGGACTATACCAGTATAGATAATTGCGTATGTGGGCACATTTCTAAGCAATTGGAAAGAAGTAGCAGGTCTCCAAAATGCAGGCTCCTGTCTCCAGGCAGGACTAGACCACCAGCTCAGTCAGGGTCTAGTTCTATTTTTGTGGCCCTGTCTGGGGGAGAAAACATACCCACAGCTTGCCTTTGCAGCCACTCAGGTGCCCGTCAGCCTGGGAGCTGGTCCTGTGTGGCCTCTCCTTTCTAGGAATGAGGCCGGACCACGTGGCCACGGAAGAGCCTTCCAGCACTAACATCCTGGGAGTCTGTGATGACAAATGAGTGGGGCAGGTGGTGCAGGTGTTCAGAGGAGGAGATACGATCACGGTGCATTAGGTTTCTTCAGAGGAAGAACCAACAGGGGTGTGTGTGTGTGTGTGTGTGTGTGTGTGTGTGTGAGCGAGAGAGAGAGAGTGTGTGTGTGTGTGTGTGTGTGTGAGAGAGAGAGAGAGAGAGAGTGTGTGTGTGTGTATGGAGAGAGACAGGGACTGAGATTTATTTTAAGAAATTGACTCATGTGATCATAGAGGCATGATAAGTCCAAAATCTGCAGGGCAGGCTGGCAGGCTTCAAACTCAGGGCAGAGTAGCAACTCCAATCTAGAGGCATTTAGTCTATTGGCAGAATTCCTTCTTGCTCCAGGAAGATCCGTATCTATGCTGTTCAGGCCTCCAGTGGGTTGGATGAGGTCAGCCACATTGTGGATGGTAATCAGCCTTATTCAAAGTCCACCCACCTAAATTTTTAAAAAATTTTATTTAATTTATTTATTTGACAGACAGAGATCACAAGCAGGCAGAGAGGCAGGCAGAGAGAGAGGAGGAAGCAGGCTCCCCGCTGAGCAGAGAGCCCGTTGCGGGGCTCAATCCCAGGACCCTGGGATCATGACCTGAGCTGAAGGCAGAGGGTCAACCCACCGAGCCACCCAGGTGCCCCCGCCCACCTAAATTTAACCTTACCCAAAAAATGTCTCCACAGGGGGCGCCTGGGTGGCTCAGTGGGTTAAAGCCTCTGCCTTCGGCTCGGGTCATGGTCCCAGGGTCCTGGGATCGAGCCCCGCGTCGGGCTCTCTGCTTAGTGGGGAGCCTGCTTCCTCCTCTCTCTCTCTCTGCCTGCCTCTCTGCCTCCTTGTGATCTCTGTCTGTCAAATGAATAAATAAAATCTTTAAAAAAAATGTCTCCACAAAAACATCCATAATACTGTTTCACCAAGTAGCTGGGCACCATGGTACCCATCAAGTAGATGCATGAAAGTAACCATCACACATGGGATGTCGATACAGCAGGTAACATGTAACAGATAGGATTCTGATGCAGGCAGGTTAAGAAAAAAGACCGCCCCCTCCAAAAAAAATACCCAGGAAATGGGACAAGCGGGCTGCATGAGGGGGATAAGGTAGGAAGCCTGGGGGTCCTTTAGAGTGGTTGGTGGGGGGTAGAGCTGGGGAGGAAAACATTGTGGAAGGTGGAGGCACGGTGTTTTTACCACAAAGACTGGGAGCTGAATCTTATACCCCCTTGGGGGACAGTGTGACAAGGCTGCGCTCCAGAAGGACCAGCAGACAGGAGGCAAGGAGTCTGGGTAAAAGGCAGGAGTCCAGTGTGAGTGATAGAGAAGTGATAAATGAGAAAGATGGTGTGAATGTCAAACACTGAGCAGTGCATTGACAGGGACGCCACTGCAGGGGAAAGGAAGGGAACATTTAGTCCTTCCTTTGGCAGCCTTTGATAGGAAATGCCTGGAAACTCCCCCGGCTCCGGGGGGCCCTGGTGTGAGATTTATGTAGTGTTTTCTTGAGCGGAGCAGGACTTGACCACCAGCACAGTGTCTCCTGGAGCAAAGGCTGGTGACAGGATGACTATTCCTAGCACAGTCCTTGTCCTCACAGCTTTTCAGAGTGTGGGGAAGGGGCTGAGGAGGGCAGGTAGGTGGGTGCTGGAACAGACAAGATGCAGGGCCCAAGGAGAAACATTGGTAGCATTCTGTCTAAATTTTGTCTGAGCAAGATGGTTAGAAACCCTGAGTGGGCACCTGTGGGAGCAAGAATGCTTAGAAACCCTGACTTCAGGTCACCACATGCTCTGTAGAGACTTACAATTTCCTTTCCCATTAAACCTTTATCGCAAATACAGCACTGGGAGAGTTCATCCCTACCCGATGCCCACGAATGCCAGGCTCGCCTCCTAAGTGTGCATGCACACACGCATGTGCACACACGTGCACACACGCACGCACACAGACACGCACACCCCACTACGAGGATTTTGCTGCCATCCTTCTGTACATCCCCTGTTCCTATATAACGTTTCATCTTGAATCAGGCTGCGCCACGCTACAGAGGGAAAAGCCAAAAGTAGGGAAGCGCATATCGATTTTCTGCAGTGCTGGGTCTCAGAATCGGGATGGGCTCGGAAGCCACTCGGAACCTACGTGGGGTAACTTTGCAATTGCGGTTATCACGGAGCTGTCCCCCGGGGTACCTTCCTCCGGGTCTCCTGCCTGTGACCTGGCTCCCCCTGTCTCCCCACCAGAGACGGCCGGAGAAGCCCCGCCCCGGACGCGAGGATGCCCTTTGCCTGCAGAGACACGCCGCAGAACGGAAACACGAGCGACTCCTCCAGCGGGGAGTCCAGCAGCGGGCAGTGGCCGAAGCGGGGCGCCTCCCCGTCCCGCGTGCGCTTCGAGGACGAGTCGGCCCGAGACGCCGAGTCCCGCTACCTGGAGCGGCTGCGGCAGCGCCCGGCGCGGGGCGGCGCGGGGCAGACGGCGGCGCAGGGCCCGCTGCGCTCCAAGCCCGAGCTCGCCCACTACGTCCGCGGGGCCTCCGCGCGCACCGACGCCGGCGAGGGCGCGCTCTGCCGGCTCGTGGGGCGGCTGGAGCAGAGGGGCTTCCCCGCGCCGCCGCCCGCGCGGGGCAGCGACAGGAAGTGCCAGGCCTGCGGCAGCTGCCTCGACGACCGGCGCCCCGGCGCGGACCCCAGGGACCTCCGGGAGCGCGAGGGGACGAGTGGGGGGCCGGGGGTGCGGTCGGAGCCCCTCAGCGCTCGGGGCCCGAGCCCCCCCTCCAGGCCCCTCCCTGCCAAGCCGGGGGGCCACACCGAGTGGATCCGGGAAACGCACATCGGAGACGCGGTGCGCCCCGAGGAGGCGGACTCCGCGCTGGACAGCACGGACACCTCCGACAGCTGCAGGACCGACAGCGAGGAGGCTGGGACCTCGCAGCCCAGCAGGGCTCGGGGCCCGGCCCGCGGCAACAGCCCCGGTCCGCGGGGCTCCAGGCCCCGAGGAGGCCCCAGGTGGTTCCGGAAGGCCGGATTGGAGCTGCCGGGGAGCCCTCAGGCCCCTCACTACCTGCCGGGGGTTGAGCACATGGAGGGCGTCGCGGAGGTGAAAGAGGGCAGGGGACACCTGCCCGAGGGGACTCAGTTTCCCAGAGAAGATGCTTTCACCAAGCCTCCTACCCTGGAATCCATAAAAGCTTCCCTGGGCTCCCAGCGGCCGCCTGGACCAGGGCCGGGAAACCACTGGGTCCACGCTGTGGATTCCCGGGCTCTGAGCAGGACAGCCTGTCCCCTGGCCTCTTCCACGAAGCTGGGGTCCTCCGTGCCAGGCAGACAAACCCAGGATGGAGGAAGCCATGAGTCTCTCCAGACTGTGTCTGCTTCCTCCCTGCAACAGAGTCACGCAGAGCCCTCTGCCCTGCACCAGGCCCAGAAGCCGACTTCCTTCTCCGCCGATGGCTGGGTGCCAACCCCTCCATCTTCAAGGAAAACCACTTCACCTGTGTCTCACAGGAAGGCAACCCTGGCTAGACCCCACAGGCAGGGAGAGCCTGTGGACCCGCCTCTGCCTCCTCCGAGAAGTGGAGTTCCCAGGACCTGTGAGCTCTCCCCTGCCCAGACCCAGCCCTGCGGCCCTCCAGTCAGGCATCCTCTGCTGGCCCTGTCCACCAACAACTGCAACAACAGCTCGCCTCTGGGGCTGCAGGAGCCCCCCAGAGGGGCTGGCCTCGAGGGCAAGGTAGAGGAGGGCCCCTGCAGCCAGGAGCTGCCCCCAGAGAACGGCAGCAGCCACGGTAAGCAGAGACCCCAGGCCAGGCGCTCTGAGCCCTTCCTTACCTTACATCTGACTCAATGGCACAGCTGTGCACACTCCCAGCGGCCTCTTGGAGCCCTTCAGAGCAGTGGCAGGTGTTTCCAGAACCTGCGGGGTCTGTGGGTTGGGTATAAGACTCGGCAATCAGCCTGGACGCAAATTAGCCACCTCCTGGGTGGGTAGGGGGAGGCAGAAGTCAGGGAGGCAGGGGTGATTCCCTCCGACTGTGGGGGACCCTGAGGTGTGTACAGAAGCAGCAAACTCTGGCTGCTGGAGGCCTGGACTTTAAGGGAGATTTACTACTAACAGAGCAGGAATGGTGGAACAACTCTAGGTTTGCTGTTTGCTTAGAGCAGTCGGTGCCTACAATCACATGGTTGAGGCCCTTTCCTTCAACATCTTCATTTCATTCATTCCCTCATTCATTCGTTCAGCACTGATGGAGCACCTTTTACATGCCAGGCATCGTAGCAGGCACTGTGGGGAGTACATAAGTGAATGAATTCAGCAGGAGTCCTGCCCTCCAGACCTTCTGTGGCCAGGCAGACATGCCATCTGGTCACGCAGCGGCCAGCAGGCAGAGCCCTCCCAGACCCGCAGTCCTCCTGGACAGGCTCCTGGGTTTCAGCAGGAAGGGCTAGAAAGGGGTGAAGGGCATCACCACCGCCCTTGGAAGATGTCCTTATATTGTGGACCGATCCTGGGCATCACTGGTCATGGGCTCTGATCCCTGGTGCTGTGATCTGAGGGGAGCAACTCGGCCATTTCACTCTTAGGCAGAGATAACAGGTCTGCCCCCCACAGCCTTGCCTTCGCCTGTCCAGAACTGTGACAGCCCTGGAGTTGGGGTGGCTTGGGAGGGATCCAGGGCTTGGAAACACAGTGAAAGAGGGCAGAGAGCTGGTAGACTGGGCTGACATTACTGAAGATATGACGGCCAAGAGCCCTCCTCGCCACCCCCTCTGCTGCACACGGGGACACAGACATTTTCCCTCTCCTTCCCCTGCTGACAGGAGCCTGTAGAAGGCAGGCACTCCCCTGAGCTGCCTGCTGCCCACCCTCTTCTAAGATCTGGTTTCTTCTGTGGGGTGGGCTCTAGGCCGGCTGCTGGCTGCCCCCAGCCACTTCCTGAGAGGCTCCTGTCCTACAGCCGCTGGCCTTTCTGGGCAGCCTGGCCTTCTCCGGCTCGGACTCCTCCTCTCATTAGCCAGGAGGTCCTGGCTAGGCCACTCCAGCCCTCCATGCTCCAGGCTCTTCCTCTGTAACCTGGGGTCCTAGGAGAGCCTGTCTCCTGGAAACCCATGACATCATCTCTGTAGAAGGTTTAATTCATTGCCGAGCACCTCAGACATGCTCCAGAAAGGTGCCTATCATTACAGCTGTTAGACCTCACAACCAACAAGACTGTGGTTTGCGTCCCAGGAATGCAGAAGTTCCCCATTCCCGACCATGTCTCTTGTTATAGGAAGGGCATGACTTCTCACCAGCAGCCCCCTCATCGTACAGACATTTATTAATCACTGGCTGTGTACCAGTTGCGGTGCTGCGGGTGGGGAACTATAGCAGTAAACAGCCCCTCATTCCCGTCCTGCTGTGTGGGGGGCTCTCCACTGCCTCTGTTTCTCTCCTGGGGCTCCCGCCTTTCTTATTGGGCATGTCCCCTCCCCTGACCGTGACCTTCGGGGACGGCTCAGCGACACGGGAGGGCTGTGGTCGTTGCAGGAGGAGTGCAGGGCTTTCCCGATCCCGCAGCTGCTGGCACGGTCAGCTCCGTGAGCATCACCCTCTCCCTGGCCTCGGAGGAGCCAGAGTCCAGCCAGGAGCTAGAAGGAGGTCTGCAGAGGCCAGAGATGAGTCCTGGAGGGCAGGTGTTATCCCGGTGAGTGACGGGAGCAAGGGCCATGACTGTGGGAGGTGGGGGGCTGGGTGGAGAAAGAGACCCCCTTCCGTGGCGTGACTGGCCTCACTACTCCAAAATCCGTAGAGGGTTCCTAGACTTCTTCCGGGCATGGCACCGTAAGACTCCTTTCCCTGCCACTCTGAGTGTGTTGCACGCGCTTGCTCTTTCTCAAGCTCCTGGTACTGTGCTCGGCACACTTGAGCAGACAGTCCCGACCCTCGGGGTGCTCCCCAGGCAGGGTGGCCTGAGAGCACTCGTTTCTGACTCAGGGCTTGGAAACAAGCCTGGCATTCACCTTTCCATTCATTCTCTCCTTCCACGCGGAGGGGCTGAGTCCTCGCCCCAAGTCCTCGAAGTCTTGGTGAGCCAGTGCTGTGGCCACGACGTTCTTTCCTGCACTACACCACATTCCTGGTGACCGAGAGCCAGGTCCCCATCTCTGGCCCCCTGTTCTCTCCAGAACCCCAGCCCCATATATCCGCTTTCCCCTGACTTCTACACTAGGGTGTCTGAGAGGCCCCTGACCGAACCCCTTCCCCAGACCTTCTTCCGGCAAACACACCATCCACGCGGTGCTCATTCCCATTCACCTCCTCCCCGCCTCTCTGACCCCCTGGCATGCCCTTCCAGCTGCTTTCTCCCGGTCTGAACTGCATGACTTCTTTCTGACAGCTCCAGCAGCCCCAGTGGCTCTTGCCTTCACGGTCGCCCCTACATTCCTTCTCGGCAGAGCAGCCATTAAATAATGTCATTTTTCCTGCTGAAAACCCCCAGTGGTTTTTTTCTCCCACTTGGAATAGAATCCAAGCCCCTTACCTTGGCTTCCGTGCTTGGTGGAATCCAGCCCACCTGCCTGCCTTGCGGGCTCCAGCCCGGTACTAGTGGCCTACATGGGGCCTCTTCCTGCCCGGGAGCTGTGGCCTCCCTCTGCCCCGGGTTCTCCCCTGCGGCCTTGGCAGGACGGCTCCTCCTTACCGTACAGCTCCCAGCACGAAGCCATCTTCTCAGAAAGAGCTGGCCATCCTCTCTCTCGGCTTGGCATGTCTTGATACTTGCTATGGGTTTTTCTCCTTCATTTACTAGTCTGAGAGTAAGGACTTTGTCTGTGCTGTGTCACATACCCCTGTTGTTTCTAGAAAGCACAGAGGCTCTGAAGAAATGCTGAATGAATGAATGGAATGAATGGGTGGGTGAGCCCGTAGTTGGGGGTGAGGGGCAGGGTCTTGCCTGAGCTCTTGTCGGGAAAAGCTGCCCAAGCAGAGCATCCTGAGGATGTCCTCCCAGCCTTTCTGTAGCCACCTGTCACGTCGTCCACAAGGCTGGCCGTCCTGGGGCCCGCAGGACCCGGAGGGACGGTCCGCCCTCCCCCCAGCCGCCTGCCGCCCGCTTCACGTCCACCCTTGCATTGCAGAGCACCCCCGGGGGTGAGCGCAGGACCTGGGCCGCGCTCCGCTGCCCCTTCTGACGGCAGCAAGAAAAGCAGCACCAGCCTGGCCTCCACCCTGGGGCTGAGAAAGCTCTTCCAGGCCCTCGGCCACGGTGCCAGGCCCAAGCTGGGCAAGGCCCGCAGCCACAGTGTGGAGCAGCTGCAGCCCCCCGCGCTGGGCCCGGCGCCCCACACCAGCACCCCCAGAGTGAAGAAAGCCCCGTCGTTACAGTCCCTGCATCTGGTGAGTCTGAAGGGCCCAGCCAAGGGCTGAGTGGCACCAGTGCCACTGGAATGGAAGGTGACATGATGGGAAGGGCTGAGGATGCCCCCCGAAGAGCCCGGGTGGAAAAACGGAAGCTACTGGCCTCCGCACACTTGATCCACGAGACCCGGCTCCCCGCCGGGGTAGGCAGCACCCCATGGTTCTGTTCTTCCACGCAGCTACCCCAGATGGGTTCATCCTAAGCTTCTCTTCCTCCCTTTGTCTCTCCCTCAACTCTGACACCTCTGCCAAGTCCTCGAGTCTATTGCCTGATCATTCTGGAACCTTCTTCATGACCACAGTGACTCTGTTAGTCTGCCCAGCTCACTTCACACCCAGACTAGCGCGAGAGCCTCCCGACTGACATCCCTGTGGTGTCTTTCTCCACCTGGTTTCCACAGTGGTCCTTCTGATACGCAGATCTGGTTATCTACCCCCTTGCCAAACATCTGCCATTGGACCCTTATCACCCACAGGGTAAAGTTCAGATCACCTGACATGGCCAGAGGGCTTCTGTGATCTGCCTTCATCTCTCCTCACTCTCCTTCTAATGCCCTCTCTGTTATCCTTGACCTTGCTGTTCTGTCATTAGGCCACACACTGTCTGACTTTGAACCTTCACCTGAAATGTTTCTCGCACCTTCTCTCCCTGCTAATGTCTGTTCATCTGGCAACTTTTCAGAAATTGCCTCCTCCATGAAGCCGCTTCCAATCCTTTCTTGGGCTGAGCTGGGCGGGGGGTGGGGGTGGGGGGGCTCTGCTCTATGTTCCCATCCTATCCTGTGCTTCCCTCTTTCAGGGAACTTGCCATGTAGTATTTTAATGGATTTTTGTCTGCCTCCCCTCACTGGAGTGTAAATTCTTTGAGGAAACACCCCTTGATCTTTATATTCCCGATACAGGTTCCCCTTGTGTCCAAAATTAGAGAGTTCCTACGAAAACATCCATAAGCCAAAATGGTATAAATTGAAGAAGCAGTCACCGTTAATTAATATGGAAAAATTTTTGAACACTCTCAGACCCCCAAAATAACCTCTCTCTGGCTTTTCTGAAACCCCAGGACACCTCTGGCTAGCGGATGCCCACATAAACCAAGCTGGAGCCCAGACACTCACGGATGCAGTGGTGTGGCGGCTTGATATGAAAACGCTGACAATTGCTGTATCTTCTTATTGGATTGTCACCTTAATGATTATATAGTGTCCTTTGTCTCTTGTTCAGTCTTTGTTTTAAAGTATATTTTGTCCAATATAAGTATGGTTACCCCGGCTTTCTTTTCATATCTTTCTACATGACAAGTGTTTCTCCATCCCCTCGCTTTCAACCTGCATGTGTCCTTAGGTCTGAAATGAATCTCCTGTAGGCAGTGGGTGTTGCCCTTTTCTCCATCCCACCAGCTTGTGTCTTTTGATTGGAGCATTTAGTCCATTTATAGTCAAAGTAATTATTGATACACATGTACTTATTGCCATCATGTTACTTGTTTTAGGGTTGTTTTTGTAGTTCTTTTCTGTTCCTTTCCTCTCTTGCTCTTTTCTCTCACAGTTCGTTGTCTTTCTTTAGTGATATACTTGGATTCCTTTCTCTTTGTTTTTTTGCGTATCTATGACTGGCTCTTGATTTGTGGCTAGTGTTGGGTTTATAAATTACATCTTCTGCATATAACAGACTACATTAAGTTGATGGTCACTTCAGTTCAAATCCATTCTTTACTTCTCTCCTCCCCACTCCACATTTTAAGTATATGGTGTCCTACTTTACATTTTTTTTTTTTTTTTTTTACTTTGTGAATCCTTGGACTTATTTTTATAGATGTACTTGACTTTACTGCCTTTGGGCTTCCTAATTTTCTTACTCATACTTATGGTCTTTCCTTTCCATTCAAAAAGTTCCCTTCAATATTTCTTGTATGGCTGGCTTAGTGGTCATGAATTCCTTTAACTTTTGGCTCAGAAGCTCTTTATCTCTCCTATTCTGAATGACAGCCTCGCTGGATAGAGTACTCTTGGCTGCAGGTTTTCTTCCTTTGGATGTATCATGCCTCTCCCTTCTGGCCTATAAAGTTTTTGCTGAAAAATCAGCTGATGGCCTTATGGGGTTTCCCCTGTATGTAACTGTTCTCTTTTGCTGCTTTTAAAATTCTCTTTGTCACTAGTTTTTACCTTTTTAGTTACTATATATCTTAGTGTGGACTTCCTTGGGTTGATTTTGTTCAGGGCTCTTTATGCCTCCTGGCTCTGGATCTCTGTTTCCTTCCCCAGATTCAGTAAGTTTTCTGCCCCCTTTTCTCTCTCTTTTCCTTCTGGGATCCCTATAACAAGAATGTTTTTATGCTTGATGATGTCACTGAGTTCCCTAAGTCATTTTCATTTCTTCTTATTATTTTTCTTTCTGCTTTGCAGCTTGATTGCTGTCCAATACTCTATCTCTAGGTCACTGATCCATTTTTCTGCTTCCTCTAGTCTACTAGTTATTCCATCTAGTATATTATTTTTCATTTTAGTTTTTGAGTTCTTTATCTCTGATTAGTTCTTTTTCATGCTTTGGTAAGGGTCTCACTGAGGCTCTCCACTCTTTTCTCAAGTCCAGTGAATATCTTTATGACCATTATTTATATTATTATTATTATTATTATTATTATTACAGAGAGGGAGAGAAAGGGGGCAGGAGGGACAGAGGGAGAGAGAGAGGGAGAGAGAGAATCCAAAGTAGGCTCCATGCCCAAAGTGGAGCCTGACATGGGGCTTGATTTCACAACCTGGAGATCATGACCTGAGCTGAAATCAAGAGTCTGATGCTTAACCAACTGATCCACCCAGGTGCCCCTGACCATTACTTTAAATTCTCTGTCAGGCATATTGCTTATCCCTGTTTCATTTAGCTCTCTTGCTCTGATTTTGTCCTGTTCTTTCATTTGGGACATATTCCTCTGTCTTCTCATTTTGTCTAACTCTGTGTCTGTTTCTATGTGTTAGGGAAATCAGCTATGTCTCCTCTTGAAAATAGTGACCTTATGAGCAAGAGCTCCTGTCATGCCCTGCAGGGCAGTGTGCTCTGTTCATCAGAACCTGGTGCTTGAGTGGTGTCCCCTATGTGTGTTGTATGTGCTTTGCTGTTGTGCCTTCAGTCTAGTCATCTGCAGTGGCTCTCTTTGCCTTTTACGGGCAATGTTTGTTCCCTGTGGTGTTAATGGGCCACTGTTGGGCTGGCTTAGACTTGACTCACACCAGGAGTTTGCCAGAGATGCAGTAGTATTGAACTACAGGATGTTTTCTCTACGTTGCTCCCCAAGAAGTTTTTGTTGGTAGGCAGGGCCTGCAGTCAGACTGGATGTCTGCCCCCAGTCCCCTGCTGGGGCCACAGTCTCAGACCGATGTTTATGGTCATCATCCCCTCTCTTCAGGGCAGGAATCACTGTTGGGGCTTCTTTGCACACTCAGGCTTGTAGCACCACTTTGAATGGGCTCTGGCCAAGGGCATATTGGAGGGGCCACATGCACAAGAGAATGAGGGTATGGGCCATGCTGTTAGCAAGTTAGGTGATAAGTGTTGGTGCTGTGCTTGTTTCCCTAGCTATCCATGTGTCTAGGCTGAGGGGCAGGGGAGGGAAATGGTGCCTACCAGCTCCTTTGTTCCTAGAAAAGTCTCACAAAGATCCCTGCCCTTCCAGCACAGGCTCTATTAGTAAAGAAATCTCCCTCCCATATATCCCAGTTGTTTTTCATACTGCTGCTTCTCTCTGCTCTATCTCCATGGGGCCCTTTGTTGTGCTATCTCTTTAAGTGCAGGGATTCAGTTTCCTATCATCTTGCCAGGTCTCCCAGAGCCAAGGCCACTGAATTTTAAAGTTCCGGTGTTAAGCCCCATTGATTTTAAGAACTCCTGAAATGAAGCCTCTCTGGTTTTCTTTGTCTTTTTTTAAAATTTATTTTCTTTTCTTTTTTTGTTTAAAAGACTTTATTTATTTGTCAGAGAGAGAGTGAGAGAGCACACAAAGCAAGGGGACTGGCAGGCAGAGGGAGAAGCAGACTCCCAGCCAAGCCAGGAGCCTGATGCAGGACTAGATCCCAGGACCCTGGGATTATAACCTGAGCCAGAGGCAGAGGCTTAACTGACTGAGCCGCCCAGGCGTCCCAGGCCTCTCTGGTTTTCAAAGCCAGGTGTTATGAGGGTTCATCTTCCATGTCAGGTTGCTCATGCCTGGTATGCCTGGCGCGAGGGTTTGGTCCTCTCCTCTCTCTGCACCCAGTGTCTCTCCCTCCCTCCAATGGTCTGTCAGGTCCAGTTAGCTCCCAGTCTCTGCTCCTCCTACCCTCTTCAATGTGGACTCTTCTCTACGTTCAGGTGCAGAGAGTCTGTTCTGCCAGTCTTTGGGTTGTTTTATGGGTTACTTACACTGATATGCATGTTATCTCATTGTATCCATGGGACGAGGATTGTTGTACTCAGCCATCTTTCCTAGAAATCCTCAGATAAAAAATTTTTAATGTAAACAATCATAAAAGCGATACTAAAGAATCACAAAGTGATTATTAACAAAGTGTTAATATTTTAACTCTAAAGCCATGTTTATTATTCTTCAATTAATTTGCTTTCACTCTTATTTCTTAATGAGAAAATTAGATTTTCTTTATAAATGAAATTATTAGTATCCTAGCGCTAAGTTTTTTGCCCAAAATAAAAATTGAAACTTCAGATCACCTGTATAGACCCATCTACTTGAGTAAATTATGGTGATTCCAGACGGGCACTTTGAAGTAGTGACAAAAGCTTGTATCCCCACTTTCATAAAAAACCCTCGACTGAGTTCACGGTTGGGGTCAGGTCTTTGCCAAACCCTGGCCCCGTGGCTTTTCTTACCTGCAATATTGGGCTCTTACCACCAGGTGTCGCCATCCCACCAACATCGGAAAGCTGCCTCCTTTCAGAACCTCCATTCTCTGCTGAGTGGCAAGGGAGACCGGTCCAGCCTCTACGTGGTAGGGGAGCCAGGGGACTACAGTGCAGCTGGCCGGTAAGAGTGGGCAAGTGGCATGGGGGGCAAATCCAGAGCGTGGTCAGTAGAGGGGTAAGCTTAACTTGGTCCTTCATCAGGTGCCATGGGAGTCTTGGAGCCCACACCTCAGAGCCTTGCCCTGTGCACCTGAGCTCTGAAAAGGTGTGGAGTTGGTGGAATGGGGGGAGTTGGAAGGTTTGATTCCTCCATCCCTCTGCTGTCTGATGACATGCTAAAATTAGAATGTTCAGAGAGCTTCCTGAGCCCAGCTGAAGATCTGATTAGAGATCCAGAGAGAGGGTTCCCAAAGAGGCACCTGACTTGTGTCCCTGTCTAGAGGACTCCCACCCCCCTGACAGGACCCTCTGGGGTAGCTGCTCTTCCCTGCAGCTCCATGGCAGCACCTCAAGTGGCCTGTTCCCTCCTGGAAGTGTTCTATAACATTATAGCTTTTCTTAGATTCTCAGAGAGGTCTATGCACCCACAAAGATCTAAAATTGTGTGGAGGGGGTGGGCAGGGGGGAAGTAGGGGGCCTGTGGTTCAGAGCGGGCTTTGCAGAGCCTCAGAGAGAAGAGGTGTCTGTCATCTTTAAGGTGGGGAGTGATTGGGCCCCAGGGCCCAGCCCTCTCTGCGCTCACTGTATCTCTGGTCCCCTGGCAGAGCAGCCAAGGCCTCACCCCGGCGTGCCCTCAGTGTGGAGGACGTGAGCACCCCCAGCCAGGCGCGCACGGTGGGCCGTGTGGTGGAGGTGTTCCCAGATGGCACAACCCAGCTGCAGCTACAACGCTCCCCAGAGGGCTCTTTTGGCTTCTGCGTGGCCTCCGGAGATGGGCGCCGCGACACAGGTATGGCCCCTCCCCTCCTCTGGGCTCCATATCCCTGGGGCCTTAGCAAACCACTTTTGGCTGTGGGCATTTCCAGAATGTGGCTGAGACGTGGAGCTCCAGACTCAGACAGCCTCATAGCCAAAGAGCTGGAATTCTCCCTTCAGGGGTTCTTCGGGAAGAGTCAGGTGCAGGGCTGCTGGGGTGGGTAGGGAGGGCGAGGCGGACTCCGCTGCCCTTGTGCTGTCCGCTGACATCCTGAAACCGGAACCTTGAAGGCGTTTTGCTGGAGCGCCCAAGGGAGACGGTGCTTGCTGGGTCTCAGGAGCCCTTTGATGTGGCTGATGTGTGTAATGGCTCCCTTCCTCCTGCGGCTGAGTGTGTCGGGGCATGTGGAGCACGCCCGCCTGGCTGGGCGTCTGAGCCCCTCCCGCAGCCCTGGCCCCAGAGGGCGACGTTCTCAGGGATCCTGCCCTGGCCGGGCTCTGCTGAGTGACCGCCTTGGTCAGAGTCGTGTCACCTGGAAAAAAAAAAAATCTGCCTCTGCTGCCAGGTTTGCCAGACGCAGCGAGCTCTTACCTCTGTTCCATCCTTCATTGTTTCAACACGTTTGCACTGAGCTCCAGCCAGGTGTTCTAGATACAGGGTAGGGCAGGAACGGAACAGAAAAAGACCCGGTCCTCAGGAGCCCACGTTCCAGGGAGGGAGGCAGCTGTACCTACAAAAAAGTATACACGTCTATATATTCTCCAAATGAGGTGCCAGTTAGCAGAGAGTTTGAAGACACAAATCCAGGCAAAGCCGGGTAAGGGCTGGAGTGTGGGAGGATGGGTGTGCGGGTGGGGCAGCCTGTCCCAGCGGAGGATGCTGGAGCAAGTTGTGTGCGGAGGAAGAGCCCTCCAGGCCGAGGCTGGAGGGATCTGCACAGAGCAGCAAAGCAGCAAGGGGGATAGAGTCTGAGCCCGGGAGGTCGTTGCCCCCCCCCCCCCCCACTGAGCTGGAAGGCTACGGGACTTGGAGCCCCACCATCGTGCTCTGATTTGCGCTTGGAACTGTGTCGCTGCCCAGCGGCCGGACCTCAAACAGACGCTAGCGAGCCGAAGGTGGACCAGAGAGACCCTTTGTAAAGATACTTTGGTGGAAAGACTTGACAGTGGTGGCTGGGGCTGAGGAGGCGGTGGGGATGTGGGAAGGGCTAGACTTGAAGGTGGTGTGACTCAGTTTGCTGATGGATCTTACCTGAGCATGAAAGGAAGAGGATGAGCTACCCCCACGCTGGACCTCAGCACGGTTACGGTGTCTGTCCTCACAGGCAGATGGTGTTTGTGAAGCTGGGCTGGTCTTCCCAAAGTGCTAGCAGGTTGTTAGCCACTCCACCTCCCCTTTCCTCAGGTGAGAGGCGGCAGGCCTTCCAGAGGGGCAGAGAGGTAGGTGACGTGGCACGGTTTGTACTCCAGAACCTCTGCTCTGCTGTGTGGCCCCAGCAGGTTACTTACCCTCTTTGAGCCTCAGTTCTCCCGTCTCTAAGCTGAAGATATGCTCAGACCTGCCTGGAAGAGTCAGGAGCTTCCCATGAGGTCCATGGGACAGTGCCTGGCACTTTTCATCCCTTCTCTCTTCACAAAGGGCATTTGTATTTGGGAAGCAGAACTCTGCCAGGGACTTCCATGATCTGCCCTGTCTCTCCGTGTGAGGTCACACACACCCAGGCAGTATGCTCCACCCTTCAGCCTCCCCCGGAGTCTTGCTGGGCCACGTTGCAGACGGTCACGGAGTTGATGTCTGCTGGGCAGGGGTCTCTAGTGACCAGGGCTCCTTGGGCTCTGCCTTGGTCCACCCCCAGGGCACCCCTCACCTGGGTTGGTACGAGCTCTTCCCTGTCCTCCCAGGGGGTGCCCTGCTCCTGCTGCTGCTGTTGGCCATTGGACACCTCACAGAGACCCCCAGGCATGCGGGACGTGACTGGTGCTGGTGCCTGTGGGCCACAGACTATCCTCTGACTGCCAGGGGTCGCTTCTGCTGTGCCTCAGGGGGGCCATGAGCTGGGGCCGGTCCGCATTCCTCGCCAAAACATCAAGGTGCTGGGGTGAACTTGCTGGCTGTCCCACCAGAGAGCACATGAGAACAGCAGGCTTGGCCTCCCACTTCTGAGTGCCACAGAGAGATCAGACGTGCCTAACAGAGGCCCTTTCCAGCAAACAATAAATACCTACGACAGCCATCTCTCCGTCCTATTTTTGTCATGACGTTCTATGGTGAAGCCTACCCCAGAGTCTCCCCAGAATGAGTGGCACGACATCAGAGTCTGGTCCAGCCCTGGCTACATGCTTTTGGGGTTTCTCATGGCTCCCCACATGCACCTCCTGCTTACAGCGGCTGCTTCTGTAGGCCCCCCTCTCCCCTCCTTACCTTCCTTCTCTCCCTGCCACCAACATGCAGACGGGACGAGTAAGCGGTTAGAGCCCCCGGACGGAAGGGGTCAGAGAGAGGCCAGGGGTTGAGAGAAAGGCCTTGAACCCCTGAGATGGTCGGCGTCCCTCATCAGGAGGGAGGCAGCCTGGAGGCCAAGGCTCGGCTTGGCTGAGAAGCCCCTGTGCTGAGAGAGAGTTCCACAAGTCAGACCCGGGCCGGGCTGTGTCAGAGGCTGCTTTGGCTGGCCTCCAGCGACTGACCTTCAGGTGCCTTGAGGGAGAGTTCAGTGCTTCCAGACCCCCTTTCAGAGGGTGGCTCTGCAAGGCTTGCTGGAAGCTGGGCCGAACAAAGCTCGTGTGGGGCAGGTGGCGGGGGTGGGGGGGGAGTAGAGGCAGGACATCCCACTATGGTTCAAGTGTGTTAAATGCCCTCAGGCCGGAGACCGAGCTACCAGAGGAGAGGCCCCTGCAGGCCCTTTCTAAGGAAGCGGATTCTAGGACGCAGAAGTAGAGTGGAGTGTGCGGCCTGGGCTGGGGAGCTGCGAGGTCGTCTCAGGCAGCGCTGAGTGATGCCCCTGAACTCTGCACAGCCCGGCCTTGTGCTCTCAGATCACCCGTGTTCGCTCAGTGTGTGAGGGGGTGTGGGCTGGTGCCCAGCTTTCCCCGTAAGACTCTTCACTCTCTTAACTGAAGGGGAGTCTGGAAGGTTTTCAGAGGAAGTTGAGATGAGAGGGGTCCCTCAGCAGGACTGGCTTGCACTGTGCACCCAGGAGAGTCCCAGGGAGCTCAGGCTCGCCAGCCTCAAGGCCCCACAGAGCCTGCTCCTCTGATGTGGGCTCCCCGAGTCAGACGAAGGGAAAGGGGAAGAAGTGGGCTCTGCCTAGACTCACTCTGCACCCAAGAGACCTGGGGACTGTCACACAGGCCAGGCAGGGCCTTCCTAGGGGGCAGTGTGGGGGACAAGATGTGTGTGAATAAGGGACAAATGAGCCAGCATGTTTTTTTTAAATAGGGGGTGGAATTTCTATGTTTCCTGGGCTTTTGCCCAGATGCTTCCAAATCCCAGAGAGGAATCACTCTGAGGAAAACTGAGGCCAAGGCTGGTCCTAACAGGAATATGAAGCAAACCAGGTTTGGGGTTGACCTCAGCCATGTTCCTTACTCCAGTGATACCTTCCCATGGCCCCACCTACCTGAAAGCAGCAACTGGATGGTGTTTGTGAACCCCAACCAGTGGCAGGCGTGAAGTTGGTCTTTTTCTTAACTTTTAAACATCAGTTTCCTTCCTAGTCTACAATCAAAGCTCACCTCAGGAAAATGTAAGATTACCTCATTCACACTGGGGTATACACAAATAATAACAGCTTAAAGCATTATTTGCTGAAAGTGTTCTTTCATTAAAGCCTTATTTGTGCAGCTTTTTAAAAGAGAAAAATGAAATGTTACCCTCAGGTATCATTTCACACTGTATCTATGTAGAAAGCCAGTTGTGGTTGTGAGGTAGACTAATGAGGGTGTGTACGTGTGTGTGTGTGTGTGCATGCGTGCGTGCGCGTGTGCACTCATGGAGCAGTGTGCTGTATGAGCACCTGCACCCGCCCCCCAACCCCCGCCTGGGACAGCGCCCACCTGGTCAGGGTCCCACAGAGCTGCCTCTTTGGATTTCATGTGCTCAGTTGTTCTGTTTTCCTTTGCAGGGTTCTACGTGCAGGAGATGGCTGATGCGAGCATGGCCAAGCTGTACTCGGGGCTGCTGGGGGTAGGGGATGAGATCCTTGAGGTGAATGGGGCCAAGGTTGCAGGGCTGGGCTTGGCTCACGTTAAGGAGCTCCTGGCCCACGCAGAGAGCTTGTCAGTCCGTGTGCTGAGGCAGAGACCTTTCCCTCGGTGACCCAGGGCTGCTCTTGCCCTCACTGTCGCCCCTTCGGCTGCCCTGACCTGCCCCGGGAAGGATGGCTGGAAATGCACTGCATGAAGCTGCTTCGTGGACAGGAAACAGGTCACGGTGGCGTGCAGCCCCTTGGCTGTGGCGGGGCTCCTGGGATGGAGCACCTTCAGGGGAGGGCGGGATGGTGTGTTCTGTTTAAGGATGTTAATTGATGCTGAACTGGGGACAGAAAACATGGCTCTCCTTCCATGCCGGGAGTGGCGTCAGTGTCCTTCTGTACCTTTGTTGGCAGGAGGAGGAAAGAGATTCAGGGGTACTTGGGTGAGCCCCCAATTGTCTCCTCACTCCCAAGTCTCATCCCACTCCCGAGCAGGGGCTCTCCCAGCCTCCACACTGCAGAACCAAAGAAAGTGCTTGGCCCTATTGGCCGTGAACTTGCCTTTAAAGTCTCAAGTTCTCCATGTCCCATTTGACACTTTGCTCTTTTTCCAGAAATGGGTGAAGTGTCCTTATGTAACAGCCTTACAGCCATTGGCCATATATTCCAAACCCAAAATTGGAACATGTGGTCTGGCATGAGAGCTTATATGGTAGCCAGAATATTAAGAATCTCTGGGAAATTTTTGTGATATATAAAGTTAAGGGGGAAAAAATGAACCAGAGACCAAGGTCAGGGAAAGGCAGCTGTGGCCAGTAGGTCTGGCCAGCCGCTCCCCACAGCCCCCTGCCCTCTGCCTTTGCCCAGGGCGGGCGCTGGCGAGCAGGGCCTGCCTGCCTTCTCTGGTGGAGTGTGGACTCCAGCTGCAGCTGGTGCCAGAGTGTCCCCAGCACATGCTCTCTGCCCAGATTCCCTGGTGGCCTCTGTGGGTGGGCCGGCAGGGAGTGCAAGGACAATGTACCGGCAGGGGGATGGGCTCTCCACCTGGGTGCTTCCCAGCTCTCAGCCCAAAGGGTTGGGACTCTCTGGGAGTAGATGGCTGTGTGTCAGTCTTAAATTATTAAAAAGCAAAGCTGAAGCTTCTCTTGCTCTGAGTCTCTAAATTCTGGGCTGGATGCTCACTTGATCTTGAATGGCCTAGAGTAGGGGTCTGGGGTGGGGGAAGAGGGAGGGAGGATGCGGGCACAGCAGTGAGCTATGTTGGGCCTGCCAGAGGGGAAGGCCGGCGTTGTCCCCTGGGGTTGGGGTGACAGCCAAGGTAGATGCAGAAGCTTCCAGAGACAGTCCTTCGGCTGGGAGAGGAGCCTTGGGCAAGGTACATTTCTGAGAAGACAAAATGGAGCTAGGGGCTTTGGGTAGGTGATACTGGGGGTTGGGGAGGGGCAGGGATTGCAGAGGACAGCTTCAGGGCTGTTGGTAAAACACACAGCCTTTGCTAAAATGAGTGTCATAGCAGCTCTCAGTGGGCAAGGTCACTGAAAGGCACATGTGGCCTGAGGGAAAGGTGATGAGGGAGGAGGCAGACAATCCTGTAGAGTGTGCTGTGAGTGATCTTGCTGCAGGCCTAACCTGCAGGAGCCAGTTAAAACCCCTCTTTACTGCCCCCGGAGGCTAGGGGTTGAGGCGTGCTCCCAGAGCCCCTCCGCACTATAGAATGGGGAGACTGAGTGGGGGAGGGCGGAGGCAGGTGTGTGGGAAGAATGGGGAGGCTCCAGCAGGGGAGCAGGGGAGCCAGCAGACAGGGGCCTGCAGGGTGTGAAGAGGGTGCTGGGACAGCTTAGAGAGCAACCTGGCCCCCAAAACTTGGGAATGGCCCCATGTCAGAAACTACAGTCATGGGGAAACGCTGGCAGCTCCTGTACCCCAATTTCTGGCCTGGAGGTCATGAAGTTTCATGTTGAATTAAAGCTTCTAGGGACGAAGGCACTTCTCTTTTCTCTGTATGGTGATCGTGGACAGCATGCCCTTCCGGCTCCAGCTGGGAAGAAAGGGAAGAAGAGAACTCCAGCCGGGTCGAGGCCCAGGAAGGTCTCTAAGGCATCCCGAGCCGCTGCTTCTATTACTTCCTGGGGACAGGGCCAGGTTCTCAACATATCCTACTCAGTTCTTAAAAAACAGACCTGCCAGAAATGCTCTGTGTCCTCTTCCTTTACACAGATGGAGATCCTTTACACAACGACGGGACGTTCAGACCTGGGATCTCTGACGAAGGCCCACTCCTCCCGCTGCTACCCCTCCCACACACACCCCCACTCCGGGAAAGCCTTGAAGAGGGGAGTAGACACTCTGGACCGTGTGGGAAGTAGATGTGTACTTCTTGACTAAAGTAGTGCCAGGGGCCCTGAACTGTGTGGGTGGGAGGGCACTCGGATTCCTCTGGACCCCTGTCTGACCGTCCCCATCTGCTCTGTCTGGGGAGCTGCTCGCCAGGTCAGCCTGTGTCACCCACACAAGCATCAGAATGTTCCTTCTTGGAACCAAGTGCATTAACTAGGCGCCAGGCCCTAGGACAGCAGTTGCTCAGGATGATGAGAAAACGGCTTCCATTGGCCGCCGTCTAGGGTAGATGCAAACACTAGGCCTGGTGTAGGCAGCTGAGCAGGTGAGGCTGGCCCCTGACGCAGCCTGGGGTGATCAGCCACCTGGGGGTAGGGAGGCTTACCCAGGAAGGGCACCCATGCAGGGTTTTGTAACAGGAGTAGGAACTTACAGGAAGGATGAGGGAAAGGACACAAAATAGCACGTGCAAAGGAGTGGTCTTTTCCTGTGTCTGACCTGTGTCCCCGCTGCTGGCAGGTGATTGGTAGTGTCCGGAGCTCGCTCCCCAGAAGGCAGCAGACCCTGGGACTACACGGAACAGAAAGAGGCTCCAACTTGGCCACATGACAACATCCTTAGGGTGACATGCTCCTTTATGGGGAGCAAGGGGAGAAGCCGAAGCTGCGGGGTGCGCTGGCCTGGGAGGGAAGCGTCGTCGTGGGCCGGCTGGCTCCCGCAGTCGCCTGTCACAGCATTTCGTCTGGGCACCTTGTCTGGTGGCCAAGGGGCCGGTGGGGGGGGGGGGGCGAGTGCACATCTCGCAGGGCGCGGCCTGCGCCAGGAGCCCTGGGAGTGGGGACAGAACCCGGTCGCTGGCGAGTGACCAGGAGGCCACTGTGCATGGGCAACCGCCCCGCGCCCTCCCCACCAGGGTTCTCTGCTCGGAAGTGCGGTGCGTGTGGCCTCCAACCCCGCGGGTCCCGACAGTTCGAAGGCGGCCGGCTCCCCCTCCGTGCGCCCTCCCTGCCACCCGGCCGCCCGGGAGGTGCCCTCCTCGCCCGCCTCCCGGCCTCTCTCGCGTACCTCCCGCTCTTCCGCCGTGGTCCCTGGTCCCCGTGCTGTCCCTCCTGCCCTCGGCGGGGGTCCGGGCGGGAGACGGGGCTCCGGGCGCAATGCCCCGCTAGCGCGGGCTCGCTTAGAGCCGCAGGGTGACTGCAGCTGGAAGTTTGCCAGAGGCTGGGGGCTTCTGTGTGTGTGTGGGTTTTGGGGGGGTTACCCGCCCCCAGCCATCAACACACACAAGACACCTTACTGGGCACCGGAGGCCAGGTAGAGGCTGGTTCCCCCTTTGCCCTCGAGGGACGCAGGGCCGGAGGGGGTTGGGGAGGGGGGGGGGAGGGACCGGAGGACCGCATGGTGACCTGGTGACCGCGCTTGGCTGGAGCTGGCGGGTGGGATGGGACAGGAAACCAGGTGACTCCGGACCCGCAAGCTTGGTGGGGGCGCTGGGAGGGAGGGAGCAGGAATGGCGACTGGTGCATGCAGTGTCCCCAGTCTCAGGCAAGATGGAGAAACCGCAGGCAAAGCTCAATTTTTGAAGTCAAGGTTAATTCAAGGGCATGCAGTCCCTATGCCATCTCCCAGCCTGCTCTGTCTGCTCGTCAAATACTCCAGAGCTCTGTTGGGGACATCAGGATTCAATTCTGAATCCTTCCAGCAGCTCTTCGAGGGAGGGAATACTTATCTCCGGGTTACAAACTAGGGGCCTGAGATCCAGGTTAAATTACTTATCCAAGCTCACACTGCAAACTAATGGATGTTGGATTTGAACTCAGCCCTCTGCCTCTCCCAGCCTTCATGCGTCCTCCCTCCTGGGACCTTGTGGGGGCTCATGTTATCCCGAGGCCCTCCAGCACCCCTCCTGGCCCTCACAGACGGCCCCGGCACCTGGCTGGGCCCACCCCATCGCTGACCTTCACCAGGGCCGGGCTGAGGGGTTCGCTTCAGCTTTTCTTCAGGGAACTGGCATTAGCGCACCCACCTTTCCACAGGGGAACAGATCGCTTTTCAGAACAGTGTTTCTGAGATGCAGGTGTAACCCACTCATGGGTCACAAAATTGGTCGAGACCAACATTTAAAAGAACATCAGTGCTTTGCACAAGCAAGTGTAGGTTTTGTTTGGGAACTGCCTCTGCCAGGGATGGGGGTGTCCTGAGTTGTAATTTTTTTTTTTTAAGATTTTATTTATTTATTTGTCAGAGAGAGAGAGAGGGAGAGAGAGAGAAATCACAAGTAGGCAGAGTGACAGGCAGAGACAGAGGGAGAAGCAGGTTCCCTGCTGAGCAAGGAGCCCGATGTGGGACTCTATCCCAGGACGCTGGGATCATGACCTGAGCCAAAGGTAGCTTAACCCACTGAGCCACCCAGGCATCCCCTGAGTTGTAATTCAAAGGGTCGTTAAGACCCTGTTCCAGAGGACTCGAAAAACATGCCCTCAGGGCTAAGCCTGAGGAGGCTGCCTCCACCCTCTGATACTCCACACTCCACGCGTGAACCTCTTTGGGGGGCAGGCTGCCTCAAGAGGCTGCAGAAACAAACCTTCCTGGACTGAGTGTGCCTGGCCCCCAGGGGAAGAGGCATCCCCGATCCTACATCCTGGTCGCCGAGAGGCCCATGTCCCAGGGGCATGGTATGATGATGTGACTGGACTTCCCGCTCCTCCAGACTGGCCTCGGTGTGGTGGGATTCGCCGGTCGTATGTATCGGCAGGAGCTCGGGCTGTTGGTGCCCTGATCTGGCCACACCCAGACCCGTACACTCACCCACTTCGGGCTGCATATTCATGTGCCCTTGTCCACGATGGACTCCTCGGTAGCCTTCAGAAACGTCAGAGGTGCCTATCCTGGAAGGCGCTCCAGGACACCTGCATGCTGACTTGGGCCCCCTTTCTTAGCTCCCATATAATCAGGTACAAGCGCTCTTTATTGTGGCTCTTTTCAAATAGAATTTCTTGCTTATTCTCCGCCAAACTCACCTGGCAACAACTGGACTTCCCTGGTCCGTCCTCTTAACCCACTTCCCACCCCAAGTCCCCAGGCTGGTTCTGGTGCTATTCAGAGGGCCCTGCTGTCACCCGATCCCCTTCCTCCCCTCCCTCTCTCCCTCCCCAGCATCCTCTCTGAACTTTCCCTCCTTCCCATAGAGCCAGAGCACCTGCTTAGAAATGGCAATAGCCTTCCTTGGCAAGGAGCTCTGCCCAGCTTTCTCAGGCTGTGGGCTTGGCCAGGTCGGAGTCCTGGGCCCTGAGGAAGGGACTGCCGGCGTTGGCTCCAAGTCTCTGCCCACAGAGCCAAGCTTCAACAGCTGTCCTGCCAGGCCTGGAGGACATCCGGGGCTCTCCTGTGGCTGCCCGGCTGCCCGCTGGGCCTGCCTTTGTCTTGTCCTTCTGCAATCTGGGCTCAGGCCCTGACTCACAGTGTGGGGCTGACATTAGGGGTCTGGCCAGGTGCCAGGTGCTGGAGAGAGGCCTGCCCTGCCTTGGGATGCCCATGTCCCCGGGGTGGAGACAGCCACAGCTGCAGAGACAAACCAGTGTGCCAAGGGCTACAATGGAAGCCCCAGGCAGGAGGCCCCGCTCCACCTGGTAAGCAGAGAGGCTTCCCAGAAGAGCCCACCGTGGGCTCACCGGCCTCCATCTGAGCTGTGCTGTTACCTCAGGAGCAAGGAATGCTGGCAGCCACGGGCGCTCACAGCGGCGTTCGGATGCCACAACGCTGCTTCTCCCCCCGGGCGCCTCCGATCGCGTCTCCAGACTTTTCTGAGTTCATTAATGAGTTTGGCTCATTTACTTTTTGCACATTTCCAGCCAGATAAGAGCTCTGAAACTTTTTATCAGCAAGGCCAACCTGCTTGAGGTCCTTGGCGAGTAGACTTTGTGGACTGCACGGCGGGCGCATAGGGTCAGAGACATGGTCAAGCCAGGGCACCCGGTGTCGAGGTACTTCTGGTTCAGAACTTTAACCCACCATGGACTCATACTACAGCTTTTTTGAGTCCTTGTCCTCGCCTCTACTTTACCTCTTCTCAGGTCAGAAAGACGCCTTCCCGAGATGCTTGCCTCCCCTCAGATCTGAATGGTGCCTTTTTTGTCTGAATGGAGGTTGGCCTCTTAAGGGTACGGTCAGACCTGGGTTCTCATCCTGACTACCACTTCCTCTTGGAACCCTGGGGCAAATTCTTAATTGTTTCGTACCTTTTTTCAGGTATAAAGTGGGCCTCGACAGGTTTTCCTTCGCGGGGTTGTGGGAATTAAATGAAGACATAAATTTCACTCCTCACCGCATCCCAGATGCCTTCTGACAACCCATCAGATTCTCATCAAATGTTGGTTAGAATTTCAGCTGCTAATTCAATATAAAATTTGAGAAACTTTTTTCTAGGAGTTGATGATCCCTTCCCAGAGGGTGACCAATCCTTGTGTGGACCTCTGTGAAAGCAGACAGGACACGTCTGATGGTGTGGTGGAGAAAGGGAAGGCCATCACAGAGGTCAGAAAGGTTGGATCTGGATTTCTCACATCCAAGCTTCTGGAACCCATCCCCTGCTGGGAGACAGGTTTGTGGGGTATCTGTGCTCAGACCCTGCCTGCATCTACACCAAACGGAGGGGTCAATAATATTCTGTCATCAGCGTCATTTGTGGAGGTGTTTCCAGACGAATGACCCCTCAGACGTGCCACAGATCAAGGTTTATGGATCTGAACTATGTTCTCTTGGATGGTGCAACATTATGGCAGCATGGCCTTCTCTTCCTATGAGTTTAATTTTTGCCTCATGTCTTGTCTTGTATTTTCAGAATTTTACGTAAGATCTGTAGCCAGTGGGGACCTTTTGAAAGACAGCAAATCACTCTTTCGCTGCACAGCAGAGCCAACAGTGCAGTCAAGGTGCTGGTCGGTCCAGAGCCCTCAGCCTTGTGTGGGGGGGTGTTGCTTTTCCCCCTTGTCCACACCACAGTCCACGTTTCCTCGGGCTGGGGTGGGGGAATGAGTTGCTTTCATTAGGGGCACATATAACCATGTCTTCCTCCTAAATCCCATCCTCCTCAACTATTAACTAGAACTCTCAAAATAAGTCATTTCCCTAACAAGGCTGGTTATAGGTTGGTTTGCGTCAACCCTCCTCACTATTACCTTTGGGGGAAGTCAAAAGACTCATGAAGCGCTGATGTCCCAATTTCTGTGCTCAGTGCTGGGGGCACGGTAAGTGGCTTTGCCTCTCATCAGCTGTGTGACCTTGAGAAATTACTTGTGTCCCAGTTTCGGCACCTGAGATGGTTATTAGATGAGGAAACCTCACTATTTCATGCAGCTGTTTTAAGTCTCTGCAGACAGAATACCTAGAACAGTGCCAGGCACACGGAAGGTATTTGGTTAATAGGAGTGAGGATGATGATGACAGATGGAATGATGAAGGTCTGTGTCCTTAAGGCACTCATGTAGCCTCGTGACCTTGTCCCCACACAGAACTGAAGGCAGGTTCTGTCAACTGCCAACTGGGATGGCCCATATTGTTGTTGGCCAACACTTCGGTGAGGGGGAAATAAGACTCAGGTCTTGTTTCTCTACTCCCCACACTCCTTGTCCCAACTGAAACTGTGCTGTATGACATTTTGAATATACAGTGTGGTTATTTGGGGGTTTCATAATTCATGTGACTTGTCCAGCCAAGGAAATCACAATTTGTAATTCAGACCTTTCAACAGCCACACACTTTCCCAGCCCCAGGCGTATGCATATGTCCGTGTTTATTAATGGGGGCAGAAGGGGGGTGCTGTGTGTAGGTATGAAAGGAAATAAAAACAGAGACAAAACCCAACAAAACAAAGACAAGAACAAACAAAACAACAGCCCAAGACAAAGGTCATGGTCTTTCCATTTCTCTTTTAATACTGAACAGTAGTATTCTTTGTACAGCTTTAACATGATTTCAAGAGCAGAAGTAAGAAACATTACTGATAGACTCCAGGGTGTAAAAATACCACTTTGAAAGACGGCTAGTTGAGATTTTTCTTACACAGTATTTTTAAAAAGTTTTCAAGTGTGTAGTGTCATCAGTTTGTTTAATGTCAGAATTACACACAAAGCTGCAGAAGAGGTTTTATTATGCAGGGATGGTTTACTGTAGCCTAAATTCCACGACGCAGTAGCAGTGATTCTGAAACTAGACGGGGCGTCAGAACCCCCTTGGAGGGCTTGTGAACGCCCCAGAGCCTGTGATACAGCAGGGCCAGGGAGGGTGCCTAAGAACCTGCATTTCTACCAAGCTCCTGGGCGATGGCTGCTGAGGCTGGTCCCACACCGCACTTAGAGACCCGGCCTGTAGAAAAAGCAAGACGCATCTACCTGTGGTGAGGAGTGTTGACTGGCACCAGGACCACCGGGCTCTTCTCATGGGGACTAGCAGGGGAATGGGGGGCACCACCTGGAAGTCACCTGGGCATCTGCAATTCTAATCTTTGATCTCACTTCTTTAGTTTGTACCTTCTAGTTATTTAAAAATGAAACACTGTAGGTTATTTATCTTTCAAAAGAAGATTCCATGGTTTAATCTGGCTGAGTACTGCCAGGTATTACACATTTCATTTTTTCATTACACTAATTTCTGATTGCATATGAGCTAGTGAAAGCGTATTTTTCCACTTAAAAAAAAAACGAATCCACAATCATTTACAGCTTGCTGTCTTTGGCCCTTTCCTGGTTTCCAGGCCACCCTCACCCGGGCGTTCTCCCAGCCTGGGTCAACCTAGGACGGAAGCACATCAAGCTTACAAGCAAGTTCCAGTAACTTATTCTACTGGGAGGCACCTGGCTGGCCTGTCCTCACCCCGCACGGATACTTTCTTTTCCCGAGGACTAGGACGTCTGCCACTCCCAGGGCAGACTTCACCTACAGGGTTGCGATTTCCAGCCTGGAGCAGGGTTTCAGCTAAAACCCACTTTCTGCGGAGCAGAAAGAACAATGGTTAACGTGGTCTCAGCCTGGAAAGCCTGGCCTGTGTGGCACGTTGGGCTGACACCGAGCTACACAACAAGGTCCAAGAGCTCAGCGAACAGTGAGGCTGGGGGTCTTATTTCTAACACCCCCTGGATAATCGAGTGGCTTCTGGGTTCAAGAACTCCTAACCTTAAAAAGAAAAGAAAAGAAAAGAAAAGGATAAAATACACTTTCTCACAGGTCCATGCCAAGCAGCCGGGCAGGTGACTGGGACAATCACTGTCTCAGCAGAGTTCCCCTCTACACAGCCTTGGGGAAGGGCATTTCTGGACAAAGGTCACATGGGAAGGAAAACAGCACCAACACATTAGCTTATGTCGCAGGGAAACCAAGTTCTTCTTTCTTTCCGCCTTGCCACACACCTGTATGGGCAAAGAGACCAGAACATAACGAACTCCCGCCTACAGCTAGAGGGCAGCAACACGGCCCAGGCCCCGCCGGGGCTTTCAAAGCTTCAGTGTTTATCCAAAAGCAAAAAACATCAGATGGTTGGGGTGAGGGATGCGCACGACAGGTCACTACCGGCCTACCTTGTTATGTCACCGAGGTCACTTGTCCCAAGCTGTGCACGAGCTCCCTGGGGTCCAAGTCCAGAACGCAGTGCAACAAACGATCTCCGTGTCTGTGTGGGGAGCCGTGCTAGGCTCGGCCTAAAACAAGACGGCTGAGCTGAGTGGTCTGAGCCCTTCCAATGGCGCCGTCGGGGACGCTGACCCCAGAAGCCAGCCAGCCCGGGGTTCAGCCCTGCCGTGAGGGACCCGGCCCTGAGCCTTAAGAGCAGGAGCCTCGGAGGTTCATTGCACGGCTCTCCCAGTCTGTCTGAACGGCTGTTCTACGCAGAATTCTCTTGATTTTCTGGACCTGACACCTGACGGCAGCTTCAGAGTGTCACAGCGAGGGACCTCGGCGAGGCCGGTGTCCACGCTCCCCTACAGCGGACTGCTGTGGGCCTTGCAAGAGTAAGACCTTCTCCCTTGAAGCGTAAGCATGTCTGTGAAGGCGGGGTGGAGGGGGGCGGTAAGGACAGCAGGACAGGCTCGCCTGGTGACGCAGCTGTCCCCGCTCAGAAGCAGAGGCCCTGGGAGAAGCCCGTGGCTGTGCCCCCGCCGGGCCGCTCACGGGGGCGCCGTCTTCCCGCCCGGACTGGTCGGCGACAGCGCGGCGTGTCGGAGGGGCTGGAGGTCTGCGAGCCCTCTGGTTTCACCTCTCTCTGCTCTTGGTGAAAAAACATGCTTTTCACAAACGTTATTCTTAAAAAAGAAAAAAACCTGGGAGGGAAAGAAATGCCCGCGAGAGGAAGACAAAGGGGCGGGTCGCGCACTCCGTGGCTTCCAACTTCCGCCCTCGGGCCGGCCAGCGGCAGTTCCGCTTCCGAGTTCATCCCGCGACCCGAGGAGAAGCCGCGCGCCGGAGCCCGCCGCGCCTCAGAGCCGCTCCCGCGTGTCACGCCGGTCGCAGATCCTCAAACGCGATGAATTCTCTAGAAAGGTAACGGTCTCACTTTATAGCCAGGGAAATTATCAAGAGAAAGATCTTGGCTCTGCCACCGTCGCTTACAGAAGGTACCACACTTCGCAGAGACAGATTTCTGTTGCAGTCAGACTAGATTTCTCTTCACAGCCCCGAATCTCACGAGGTGAGAAGGAGTGGGAGTTGCCAAGCGGTTGGCTACCAGACCCATCAGTCTGTTTAACTCTGGCTAGAAGCGGAGGATAATGGGCAAGCTCCCAAGTTTCCTCCCTTGGGCTCTGGCGTGAGGATCCTCGTGCGGCACACGCGGCTGCGACTCCCAGCGGCCCCCCGCAGCGGGCACCACCCAGCGCCGGGGCGCGTGGTCCGCACAAAGGCGAGATGGAAACTCGGGACTGAAAACGAAAGGTATTTTGGTTTTCCAGCTGGATCCCCACTCTGGCAAACTCTCTCGATGCTTCATTCCCCCCACCTGTCCCCCCAAATCAGCTGATTAGAAAAACCTTCTTCCAATAAACCGATAAATGTAAGCCGAGCTCTCTTGTATCCATCACATCCCGCCAGTTCCTTAGAAATGACATGTGTCGGGGCGCCGAGGCTGTGGGGAGAAGCCCGCACGCTACAGCATGTGCCTCTGAGCAGGGCAGAGGGTCACCGGGGTCTACTTCTCTCCCCGTTTTACAGGCACGGGGACCACGCAGGTGCCCCCCCCCCCCCAAAGCCCGGCAGTGTGAGGATCGCTGATGAAGAAACATTGTTCTCAAAAATCAACCTAAGCCCCTGGCTTGTTCCCTCGGGCTGCCCCGTTTGCATTCTGAGCGGAGACGTCTGCAGCGATGCCCAGTTCGGGCACAACAGGGTCAGACCCTGGATCACGCTGGCGGGGCCGGAAGCTCTGTTGGGAGCAGAGCCAACGTGGACGATCACGGTAAGGGGCTGCCCGTCCAAGAGCGGTTCCTGCGAGGCCAGAGACGGGGCGCCCGCGGGGGAACGCAGGCACTGCTCGCATCTTGAAGTAAACCTTCTCCTCCTAAGGAACTCCCTGGCCAGCTTCAGCGGGAGTCTGGTCTACAATAGCCACTGCTTAGCAAACATGTGAAATTAGGTGAGGTCCTCGCGCCAATTCCAAATCTCTCCGGACATTTAGTAATTACCCGGGTCACAACACTTGACCCGCCGACCTCAGGAAGCATCTTACCCATTAATGACCAGGCACGCTCCCGACAGGCCCCAAGGACACCCGCGACAGTGGTGCGGGGCACAGTAAACCTGGTAATAGCAGGAGAAGAGCACGGCTTTTGGATGGCATGATCATACAGGTCATTAGGCTGCCAGCCGCCTCTTGTAGCGCGGAGTGTGGATTACAGTACTGAGACAAGGTCCCCATGTACGGTGGACAAAGACCTGTTCATTTTAATGCAAATCTAAGGACCATCCCTGTTCTAAGTTTAGAGAAAACTATTTGAATGAGTCTCAAAACTTGTAAAACAAATAATCTAGTAGCCTATGTCTGAAGCCCTTTGTAGTAATCTTGGGTTTTTTTTTGCTAATTTGAAAAAAATAACTTATTTATATATCAAATAGAGTGTAAACGTGGATGTCAGCCACCCTTTTGGTTTTAAAAATCTGCTTTTAGCTTTCAGCAAGAGGCAGATTTCCTTACCTACCGTGATCCTAACCATGAGAAAATACCCTTCTTTAAAAAACTGTTACAAATATTTATTAAAAAGTGCAATTCATAAGTCAGCTGGGCAAGTACATCATTGCAAATCACAAAAAAGGGCGGGAAAAGCCCAAAGCAAATAAGCAAAAATACCCCCAAGAAATATAGACAAAACATGAAAAAAGGGAAAAAGGAAAAAAAAAAAAAAGTGTGCCAAGGAATGGGCCCCAATAAAATGAGGAAACAGGAAGTCAAAGCTAGAGCTCTATCCAGACATTGCCGTGCTTTCCAAGTGCAGAAGGTGGTGGGGAGAGCGTGGCCTCTGCCGCCGGGCTCCGGGTCGGCTGGCGCTCTACACCGGTGACGGCATCGGGGAGGTGATAAAAATATCCTACAGACGCCAGGACGCTGGAGGCGTTTAAGAAGTCATCGGAAGCTTGAAGTTTAGCATCTCAGCAGTTTCAGCTACTAAAACTCAATTAAAGCATCCGTTCTTCAAATTTGAATTGGCTCAGTTATTTGAATGGGTAATAAAAAAAACTGAGTTGTCATCTCGGGGGGAAAAAACCCCACCCAAGTTCACCTACAGCCATTCTTGCCATTCCTCCCAGGTCAAGAGAAATCTGGTCCAGAACTAGCCTTTTTGGTCATTACGGTTTCTGAGTGAGTGTCGCTGTACCTGCCAGTGTACTAACCGCCCCTCCCCCCCCACGCAGAGTGCCACAGCAATGACCTGACCGGCCGCCAGACCGGCCCTGGGTCCAGACCATCCAAGTGAGCGGCTGAGCTGTGCAGCAGCCGTACAGGTAAGGGGCATCCTAGAAACACAAGCAGCCCCAGGGTAGTGACACGAATCTGGCAAGGCTCTGGCCTCCAGTAACCTCGTCCACCCTCCCCTCAGCTGTGCAAACCCTGGGTCCCGCTGCCCCCTCCTCCCTTTGGTTCAGGCCACCAGCTGTCGGCACCCCCAAAGCCTTGTGCTTTCTTTCCATTATTTTCCATTAGTTGTTTCTACCACAGAATAATGAGCCTGGAAAAGCAATTTTATCCCAGCACTTATCCCTGAAAAATGGACCACTGCGTTTTCTGTCACAAACTGCTTCTGGGCCTTCTGTCCCCAATAGCAACCAGCTCTGGGGGGGGGGGGGGTCACGGGCCGCGGGGCCGCTGCCGCCACGGGAGAGGAGACCCGCCCAGGAGCCGGTGCGGCCAGCGCGGTCCCGGAGGGCACAGGTGTGCTGTCTGGGCGGGGGAAGGAGTGGTCAGAGATGGATGGAATGAGCAACAGCAAGCACTAGTTGAGTCGCGAACTTTCCTGGATTCCTCAGAGGCTGTCCTGGGGGCCCGGGCCCCGGAGGCAAAGCAGCGGCGAGCCGTCCTCAGGACAGGCGGTGCCAGGCGCGCACAGTCGTCTGCCTCCTCTTCCCAGTGCCCTGCCAGCGCCGGGGCAGCGCCGCTGTCTCCACGGCAGGGTCGCGAGGAGGGAGGTCAGTGCAGGCTGTGTTTTCCAGACAGGAGTGTGAGGAGACGGCAACGCGGGGCGCTGCTGCCCGCCTCCCCTGGGGTCCGTGCGCAGGAGCCGCAGGAGCCGCGCAGGGCTTCCGTCACAGCACTAAAAAGAAGACCAGCACGACCAGCAGGACCACGAAGAGGACGGCAATGGCACACCACTGGCGCCGATCTGGAAGGCAGGACAGGAGGATTAGCGCTCGTGACGCTACACTCCCCAAGGTACAGCCACAGGCAAGGCCCCGCGGCAGAGCGCACTGAGGCTCTGGAGCCTGCCTGGGGGGCCTGCCCGCGTGTGCATCCACGGCTCGGCCCGTCTCCTGAAAACGGGCCTCTAAGTGCGTGCTTCGCATCTCAAGCCGTGAGTTAGACTCTGGCTCTCGGTTTGCTGCTGCTCGGGGGCACTGTGTCCGCGGGAGGCGGCTGGCATCGGCCTTACAGACCAAAGCCCGTCTGCTTTCATCTCCCACCGAAGTGAAATCATTTCATTCAACAGGAATCATGTTCTTTGTTCAGTGAGCACTAGGGGAGGGTGGACAGAGGACAGAAGCGCCTGCTGGTCACTTCAGGAAATGAGGAGCTGAGAAAGCAAACTCTGGGATCAAGAGTAGGATCCACATTGCCCCACAGCCGGTCAGGAAAGGAGTAAGATCACTTCAACAACCGGCACAGCCTGCCTGACAATGAAAGCGGAATGTCTTCCCTGAAACATTCTGCCCTATCGACGCCTGAAGACAAGCACTGGAAGCTAAGTGGCTGGAGTCCAACTAAACGGCAAGAGCAAGGAGGCTCGAGGGGCAGGAAGGGGCAGGAGAGCCACAGGGAAACCCCAGGGGAGCCCCAGCTGCACCCACAACCCTGGGTGCGGGGCCCTCACACTGCACAGCAGCTGCCTGGCTGGGCTCTATGAGTGTGAACACGAACAGCCTCACACACTCTGGACCGGGCCGGGCGTGGGGCCCAAGATGCTGCCATTGCCAGGATGCCTCGTTCGCTTGTGCAGGTGTAGAAAGAACACACGGTCTTTCTGCAGACGAGTCCTGCATTTTCCACGAAGGGTCAAACTGAGAGAACAGGATTTCATGGGCCTATGAAAATGCAGTTCAACAGCTAGAAAAGATCACTCGGTTTAAACAGAAACATAAAGTCATACTGATTCATCAGAAGGTTACTGGAGAGCCTGCAGACTGTGGCACACCCTAGTTATCAAGAATCACATTATACAAAGGTCTGAATCTAGGAAAACAAATTGCCAAACTTGCTACAAAGCATTGCTAAGTCCACAGACCGAGCACTTAAATTATTTAAATGTCATGGAGAGCAGACTCTTAGAACCAGCCAACAGCCAGCCACCAAGTGGCAGTAAGCAAAGCAAGTATCATCTCAGTGCCAACCACCTTGTTCTACTTCAGACGTGCTACAAACTCACTAGTAAGTGTGATCAGGGCAAAGACCCCAAGTCTGTCGGTTCCTTACCTGACAGGGGCTAGTCGAATGGGCATGGGAGGCAGAATCAGCCTACTCAGAAAAAAAATTTTTTTTAAAGATTTTATTTATTCATTTATTTGTCAGAGAGAGAGAGAGAGCGAGCACAGGCAGGCAGAGTGGCAGGCAGAGGGAGAAGCAGGCTCCCCGCTGAGCAAGGAGCCCGATGCGGGACTCAATCCCAGGATACTGGGATCATGACCTGAGCCGAAGGCAGCCGCTTAACCAACTGAGCCACCCAGGCGTCCCTCAGAAAATATTTTTAATCTGTTTATCGCTTCACTGGCCAAGAAAACTTGAGTATCTAGCATTTTTTCATCTATTTAAAAATGTTTATGATGTTTTAAAAACCCTCTCATTAAAATGATTAGTCAGTATTCCTCCAGGACAAAACAGTCAAGGTAACTGCTTCCTCACCACTCCTACCCCCCAGCCTCATACTGATCCCTGCACCGCTCCCCATCCTGCATCTCAAACCCAGATTCCCGATACTGAACCAGTTTTCCACTTTCTGGCTCTCCACCAGCCTCTACCCAATCCCCTCCCACCCCCAATCATTTTCTCTTCCACAACTGCATTGAACCGGGGGTTTTCATCAAGAAGTTGGGTCACATGAGCCAGCACAACCCAGAACTCTGTTCCAAGCCACCTTCCCCTCTGTAGTGGAAAGCTGCTGCTGGGTTAGCCTGAACCAGGAAAGCTTTGGGACCCATTACTCCAGCTGACTTCTCCCCAGAAGGGGTGAGTCCTAACCACAAAGGCTTCTGTTCTTTCAAGTGAAAAGCCTAACCAGCTTGGCAAGTTCAAGACCTGCCTCAAAAAGTCAGAGAGGAACAAAGAGAACTCCAACGGCAGGGGTTTTTTTTCCCCCCCTTCCAGAATATTTTCCTCCCCTAAAGAGAAAAGATAACGGAATTTTGGAATGTGAGGGGAAGAAAACCTCCGTATCTACTCAAAAGAATAGACTTTCCTTGGGTCACTTGGAAAGGCAGGTGCGGCATCTTGGCTGTCCTCGGCCCGTGGAACAGCCAGCCACGGGGAGGGCAGCTGCTGCCCTGTGCGTGCTCAGTGACCGCCTCGTCGAACGTCCGTGCGTCTTACTACACTTCAAGGACAGATGAAAAGGTAGTCAACCTGCCCCAAAGTTTTGGAGAACAAGAGACAAATACAAACTGCCTTGTTGTCAAACTGAAGCCAGCACCACCGTGCAGAAGGTCCCTGAGCAAGCTTTCTTTTGGGAGCGAGCAAAGATTAAAATGAAAACCCCAGGCGAGCTGTCCAAACTGAAGGGCCTTTCAGGCTGAATGCTCTGTTTTCTGGCTCTTTCTCTTAGACAAACATAATTGAAGTCCCCACTTTGCTCCCCAAACTTTTCTTTCGGGATAAAGTAGAATAAAGCATAAACAAGGCTCAGTGCTATTTATACACACTGAACAGCTTATCACAATGCAAGTACTTTTCTAAATTATTCATACCCGGAATGCTGTGAAACAAAGACACAGTGCATCTTTGTTCTTTGCTCTTCCCCAAACAAAACTGGTGCTGAAGTAGCTACTTGACTTTGTGACTAATACATACACTAGTGAGAGGTCTGGTGTTGCAACTGGTTATATAATAGTTCATTAACTTTTTTTTTTTTTTTTTTAAGTAGAGGGGTGAAGGTGGGAGAGGAGAGAACACGGAGCAGTAAGGAAGGCAGCTTTGCGAAACTTTCTCTGAAGTGTGTGAATGATGAACTAAGGGGGCGCCTGCTTCCGGCAATGACTTGCTAGAAGCATAAAGGTATTTGTCCCTGGAGAGAAAGAAAGAAGGAAGTCTGGCCACCAGCTTTCCTCTGTTTTGTCTCTAACAGGTCTTTTGCCCTGCAGGGCCTTATTCCACCTGCCTAGGTATTTTTTTAAAACACAAACATTTGGTAAGTACTAATACATGGGAGACACTGTTAAACACCTGCAGATTAACAACTGTTACTTCATTTAATCTTCACAGTGATCTTGAGATGAAGGCATCAACCTATTATTTTATAGATAAGAAGCTGAGCCCCAGACGACTGTTCTATAACCTGACTATGAGTTGAAGTGCTGGAAAGCAAATACACATTTGTATTTAAGTCTCAGCTCAGAAGTCCAAACTATCAGACCCCATAGCACAGACCTGAGGGGAGGAAACCCAAAGAAAGACGTGTCAAGAAAGAGGTGGGGGGATTCCGGTGGGGGAGCTGGGAGCTCTGGTTCAAAAACAGCTACATCAGCTCAAGGAGCAGCTCAGGTCCCCCCTTCACCAGGCCACTCCAGCCAACGAAAGAAGAAAGGAGATACTGGATTTTCTTTAATTTAAAATACACTATTTCTGGGATGCCTGGGTGGCTCAGTTGGTTTAGCATCTGCCTTCGGCTCAGGGCATGATCCTGGGGTCTTGGAATGGAGCCCCACATTGGGGAGTGTGCTTCTCCCTTTGCCTCTCCCCCCTGCTCATGCTCTCCATCTCGTTCACTCGCTTTCTCTCAAATAAATAAAATCTTCAAAAAAGAATAAATAAAGCATATTATTTCTAATATGCTAGGGAAAGCAAGGGTTGTTACGATAAAAAAAAAATAGAGTCATTGGAACATATTTTCCTACACAGTGACGGATTTGAAAACTGTTATTTCTTCACCCCATCCTGCTGCAAACCCGATGGAGTATTTCACTGTGGATTTAAATGAAAACCATTAAATTAGATCTGTAAGGCCACCTTATTCTGAAATGGTAGGAGTTTCTCAATGAAAGAAAGTCAGTCCAGAAGAAAACAGTAACTGGCTTACTTATAAGAGTAATTTTATAATAAGTTCCCTATTTTGGCAAGGAAATAGAAAAAAAATTAAATAAGAAAGGATTTTCTAAAGAGAGTTGATCTGCCAGGAGAAAAGCCACCCAACACCACCAGCCTCGTGCAGTGGAGGTGCGCAAAGACCACTTCTCAAGCCACAAGCAGCAGACAAGGCCTGTGCAAACTAGTCTTCCTTCTCCGACCGAAGAGCAGAACCAAAAATGTCCCACAGGAGAGATCCAAAGGGGCATGCCTACGAGAACCCTGTAGACGGTGTTTCTAGATTTCAGTAGGAATTCTTAAGCTTTAAATACCATACATACCACTGGTCATGTGAGATACTTTTGCAAGTTTCTTCATCACATTGTCCAGCCGAGACTGAGTGCTCTCCAACTCATGAGAAAAGTCATCCAGCATACTAGAAAGAGAAGCAGACCCAAAAGGGTAGCAGGTCAGCACAAAGGCTTGGCAGTGCATTGGCCACGGAATTAAAACAGGATCTATGCCTCCGTTTTGGCAAACCTAAAACCGGGAACTTTGGGATTCAAGCCCGCAATCGATTATCCAAAATCCTTAGCACAAGATAGGTTTTTGAATTTGGGGGAATTAAAAAAAAAGGTACTAAGTTGCACGTGCTGAGTATTAGCCAACAACCTCAAGCAGGATCGGGGGCAGACCTCGTCATCAAACACAGTAATATCACCTCAGAGCAAACCATGAGGGATCATAGCTGCAGTCAGTTCAGGTCAGGTTCTTCGTAGTTGGAACTTGCTGAAAACTTTTTTTAAAAGACTTCTTTTTTTAACACCCTCTCGACTTCATGATCGGAGATCAGGCAGCACGAACCACAGAGTAACACAAACTCAGGGGCAGGGCAGCATACGCGGAGGAGGCTAAGCCAAGCCCAACAGGCAGGCTTTGCCACTTGCTTACCTCACTGCCCTGACAAGGGACCCCACTCTGGGACTGTTTCGCATCTGTAAAATGGGGCAGCTTCCCTGCCAGGGTCTTGTGGGGACCAGGGCGTAACACAAAGCACTTTATGGCAATGAGTTAAACACGCTTTAATCACATAATCATCTCCCTAACCGTGCTCTGTGCTTTGTCACAGAGCTGGGAGGCCCTGGGACTGACACTCCTGCAGGTGCGCCCTCCTCATCTATACCCACAGAGGAGTCAGTGTTTGCCCGCTAAGAGAAGTGGCTCCAGGAAGCAAATACTATTGGCTGTCCAAGCTGCAGCTGGGAAAGAAAACACCAGAATACTCTAACTCCAGCGGTGTTTCATAAATGACAAAACATTCCAGACTTTTCCAATTGGAGAAAAACAACTATCATGTGATCTCCCTGATATGAGGAAGTGGAGATGCCACATGGGGGATTTGGGGGATAGGAAAAGAATAAATGAAATAAGATGGGATCGGGAGGGAGACAAACCATAAGAGACTCTTAATCTCACAAAACAAACTGAGGGTTGCCGGGGGGAGGAGGGTAGGGAGAGGGTGGTGGGTTATGGACACTGGGTAAGGTATGTGCTATGGTGAGTGCTGTGAAGTGTGTAAACCTGGCGATTCACACACCTGTACCCCTGGGGCTAATAATACATTATATGTTAATTTAAAAAAACAAAACATTCCAGACTTTTCAACTTGTGGTGAACATATGATTATTCCGAGTATGGAACCGAACACACCAGTTAGTAGCAGAGGTCTTATTAAAAAGGCCTTATTACCCTAGGAGCATCAGTGGCAGCTAGAAATGACTGGGCTTGGTCTGTGCCCACATGAGGCACCTGAGTGCCCGCAGGACTCGGGACAACCAACTCCTCATTAAGTCAATTATTAAATAAACTCCATGTTGACAACTAAATAAACAGATCTTTGTCCCTTACCTGAAATTTCAAATTAACACACTATTAGCTCATCTAAGATCCTGGTAGCATCTTGGCTGCAGCTGCAGACATACCCAGGCAGGGCCAAATACTGAAAAACAAGAGCCACCCTTGTATGCTGGGCACGACTTTTCCTACTGAGGACAAAAAGGCCAGTCACCCAACCTCCAGCCCGAGGACACCCACTAAACTAGGTTTCTAGCCCAGATCTGACTTGGTGCTGTCCGAAAGAAACAGACTGTAAGTCCGATAGGCTATTTAATATTTGCTAGTAGCCACATTTGAACCAACAAATGAAATTAATTTTAATAATCTGGTTTTTTTGCTCATATATCCCAAATATTATCATTTCCAACATGTAATTAATATTAAGAAAAATCTATCACAAGCTATGCTACTTTTTTTCCACAGGACGTCTTCAAAACTTGATGTCCCTTTATACTCAGGGCACATCTGTGTTCAGACTGGCCACATTTTATGTCATCACTGGCCACAGCTGCCAGTGGCCACCGTGCTGGAGGACAGAGGTCAAAATCCAAGACTCAGGGGCTTTCCTTTTAATTTATCTATTATTTTTACCAAAGTGAGACACAGTTTAAAGAGCTAAATAGCATGTTCAGGCTTTTTATAAAAAAAAAAAAACAAAAAAAAAAACGGCTGTTTCCCGTCCCCTTGGACAACTACTGCTAACCCCTCCCACTATCCCCTGGGGTGCTTTCTCCATGCGTTCAAGTAACACACTCACACCAGAATCCTGTCCTACCGACTCGACTCTAGAAAAGCTAGGGCTTAGCTCTGAGCCCACCTCCTTCCTCATCTCTGCATCCATCCCACCACTCATCCCCCTTCCTTCTAGTAGGACCGTGTCACCACGTGATGAACGCGCCCTTCACGGCTCACACTGCCACGAGGCAGGAACTGTCTGCTCCTTGGCGCCCCCTGTGGCTGGCGGAGGATTCAGCTTTCTCTGGTCTGTTGAGTCAGTAGCCATTCATTTTCCTACTTTCCAGGACCTAAAATGTTATGGTTACTGTTTCTTATTTCATACCCTATGTCCCCACAGGTCTTATGACAGGTTTTTAAAAAGCTCCCTCTGTTAGTGCCTTAGCGGGCTGTCGGGAAGGAGCGACATCAAGGGTGTGTTCGGTGTTCAAGTCACCATCTTTAACTGAAGTCTGCCAGGCTTCTCTACCATCTACTGAACCTCAAGGAGGAGTCAGGCAACTAGTCCTTCTCCACCCACAAACTGAAATTTTAGGGGAACAATGCATTTTAGAAATTCAACACGCATGCCTAGACTCCCACTCTTAGAGCTTCCCCCTGGTCTCCCTGCCTCCGGTCTGGCTCCACTGCCGTCTTGTCATCCAAACCACAGCTAGATGGGTCTGCTCCAAATGTAAACCTGTCCGTGGCATTAGTCCCAACATAACCTTCCTGGTTTCCCATCACCCTCAGGAGAGACAGTTCTAACCCAACCCCTTCATGGGGCTTCAAAGGCCTCCCTGCTCTGTGCTCAGCCACCCTGTCCTGACTTCTGCAACCTCCCTTTGTCTACACACACCAGACCTTTCCATCCCATGCACTCTCTGACTCTCTAACCCCCGGGCGACCCTCCCCCGCCCCTCCCCCAGCCACCTTCCACTCATCCTTCAGGTTCCAGTTCCAAACGTTTTCTCCAGGACCTGGGCTAAGTCAGGTCTGCAGCTTGAGCTGAGAGAGGGCTCGTAAGGCACCACACCCTTCCCCCTTCCATCTCTGCGCCTCTTGATGACCTGCACCGTCTGCAGAATGTCTGTTCTGTGCAGTAACTGGTCACCTCTGACGGCAGACACAGTCTGTTCTGTTCCCTCCTCCGTGGGTACCCAGGACCTCCCAGCAGAACAGATACCAGTCTGAATTTCTGAAGAATGAATGTGTAAGGCTGAATTCAAGACTGTGATAGGGGAGGTTCTGCAGTATCTTCTTCGTAGATGGTCTTATTTTTCCAGAAAGAAATTTGTGGAATGAAAGCATTTAAGGATGCTTTTGGTGTCCTACTTCTGAGCACAGAAGGGGACTGTGCTGAAGGAAAAAACAAAGAAATTCAGCTATGTTTTCATCTGCTTTGTTTTTACTTTTTATTTTTGAGAGGGAAGTTTTTTTTATTAATCAAAGTTAAATTTAAAAACTTTTCTTCGTTAAGTTAAAGTTTAAGATGTTTGACAGAGGAGGAGAGTCACAGGATGACAGAGGGAAGTGAGCTCCTGTCCTATCCTCTTCGGGATCCAAATCTCCAGGGAGGTTACACAGCCCTATCTGTCTCGTGTTCCCATCCGTCACAACACCCTGAGAATCTGCTCAGAGGAAGCTGTATCTGCTTTTGCAGGGTGTAAAAATCATCATGAAAATAACTTTGCCCAAACCCTGTTGAAAATTTTATCTGATAAATGTGCTTCTTTGGGGGAGGCTAGTCTGGAAGACAGAGTAAAGATGCTGCTAGATAATTAAAACAGCTTTTGGGTTTACTAGCCATGTAACTGTCAGGCTTTTTAGGGGTCTCCTAAGACGGCTCTGCCCCTCCATTTCACTGCAGCGAGAGGGGGCGTGTCACACTCACACGGCCTGCTCCTCCAGCTCCCCTCCAATGCGCTGGGACATGTTCTTCAGCACCCCGATGCTGCCAGAGACCAGCTCCAACTGCTCATCCTGCTGTTCCACGATCAACTGGTGCCAGAGAAATAGGAAAGAAGCAATTAAAATCCATCTTACCTGGTTCCAAGCCCAGTACTCTAGCAGCTGCTAGCTTCTTTGCCAACTTGGGACAATTCTCATTCAGAAGCAAAGCCCAGAAATCGAAGGACCAGACCATCGCCTCTGAGAACACACTGCTCCAAAGGCTGGGTTGTCAAGCTACTGATATTTCCTGCTGATCCAACTTGTGAGCAGTCAGCAGGCCCGGAAACCACCAAGAGCGAGTTACTCTGGTTGGCTCAAGTCCGATGCAGGAATAAGCCAGGGTCAGAAGCACCTGTGCAGTGACCACTGAGACATGGGATGCTGGGGAGAGGAAGCCCACCGCCAGGGTCAAGGTCTCAACCACAACAGACTACCTCAGCCTGACTACAAGAGAGAGGCCGGCTAATCTGTGAATGCAGGAGAACTGCATACACAGTCCTTTCCCTCCTCCACAAGGACAAACTAGGGAAGCCCCGTGGCAGTAAGCTGCGTCAAGGACAACTACTGAGTGATAAATAATTACTTTTAGTTGTGGTGTAGCCTCCTCATTTTTTATTAAAAAAAATCTGCTTGATTAATAGCAGTTTAAGTAGACAACTGGTTACACAGACACGCTAAAGGAAAAAGAACACACAAACGTAGGTGTATAGGTAAAACGTAATATTTAAGAATGAGTAGCTTCAATGGATAATCCTCAAATCCCCAGATACATTATTATCAGCTTCCTTTTTAAACCACAACACAAATCAAAAGCCACGATGTAAACATAATCAACCTTCCTTTCCTTCTACCCTATAACCTCCACCAACGCAATCTATTTCTACATAAAATGGAACCAACAATAATTTGCAATGAAAAAACAAGGACTCAGTTTTTCTGAAAGTGCCTTTGTTGAGATGAACAAAAAACTGAGCATACAAGTGGAGGCAGGGGAAGAGGCTGCTGGGGTGCTTTCTGTGTTCTTGTTTTTGTTTTTAAGTCAATGGCCTTGTCTGGAGGTTTGGATGTCTGGTCTGCCTTCCCGAAGAGATCTAATCAAGCTTGGTTCTCTTGAAAAGGTCGTGCTCTGAAGGAGGTTTTAAAAACCCTTCATCTACAAAACCGCTGTGCACATGGAAACAGGCAGCTGCAGGGCGAGCGCGGTCCCCCTGACTGGCACTGGTCACAAAGCCCCCAGGCTGGGGGGACAGAGGGGAGTGCCCCGCCCCCCGCCCTCGGCTTCTTGGGTACCTGTTGCTGTGCCTGCTGCTCCTCGATGAAATGGGAGTTGGCTAACTGGAGCTCGCGGTCGAGGCGCCCGTATTTGTCTGTCGTTCCCGTGCTCCAGTTCTGGCCACCACTGTCCCCAAGGAGTGCCTGCGAGAGTGGAGCAGGGGGCAGCCGGGGCCAGGAAAACAAGCCATTACTTTCTGAACCAACGCTCTGGCACAGGGACTCGACGAGTTCACACGCTGCTCACGGCGCACTTTCCACCGGGTCGGCCCTTGTGCAGTGAGTGGTGTGGGCTGCTGCCTGCGTGGCGCAATCTCAGGAATGCCAGGAAGGGCACCCGCTGCCTCCCAGCTCTCCCAGGGAGACTCAGAAATGGGCTTTGTCCCGTGCAAACACGGATAAAGATCAACGTAAAATCAACAAACACCCATCTGTATACTGCTTTACGATCTAAAAGCTCTTGGTCTCTTCAGGCCAGCTCTAAGTTTTTTTTTTTTTAAGATTTTATTTTTTATTTGACAGATCACAAGCAGGCAGAGAGGCAGGCAGAGAGAAAGGAAGGGAAGCAGGTTCCCTGCTGAGCAGAGAGCCTGACCTCAGGACTCGATCCCAGGACCCTGGGATCATGACCTGAGCTGAAGTCAGAGGCTTAACCTACTGAGCCACCCAGGCGCCCCCAGGCCAGCTCTCCTACCACCCTCGGAGGTTCATCAGAGATCCAGAGGTTCTAATCTGACTCCACAGATCAAGAGCCCTTTTCATTCAAGTATAAGCCGGGAAAGTTTCTGCATTTCTTTGGAAGGAGGTGGGAAGAGCTCCCTGGAATGACGAGCCAAGTCACAGCCCCTCACTTACCAGAAGGCGCCAGAATCACCAATGTCTGTTCACCTGAACCCATGAGTCAATCCCAGTGCCCGTCGGCTGGTCTAAAAGGCTGCAGGCGTCCCAGACAGGAGCCGGGGCTGCTTAGGAGGCAGGCAGGGCTGCAAACGAGCACCTGGCCCTCACGACCCAAGCAAGCACGGGTTCCCATGTCAGAGCTCTTCCCCAGAGTCAGGTTTCCCACTATGAATTCAAGGAAGTTTGCAGCCAGAACAGGATAAGTCTGGAAAAAGGATAAGTCTCCCTTACATGAAGAGGCCGGCCAGGAATGTGAGAGCTCATTCTCAGTAGCGGGCTCTGACCGGGAGCCCCTCGAGCCCGTCTGACCAGGTGGTCAAGGTCAGCGCTCCCGCCAGCCCTGCACAGAGAACCAGAGACGCTGCTGCTACAACTCTTCTTCCATGTGGAGGAGCCGAATCTTCTTAGCAGGTACTTCTTTTATTTATTTATTTATTTATTTATTTATTTATTTATTTGACAGAGAGAGATCACAAGTAGATGGAGAGGCAGGCAGAGAGAGAGAGAGAGAGAGGGAAGCAGGCTCCCCGCCGAGCAGAGAGCCCGATGCGGGACTCGATCCCAGGACCCTGAGATCATGACCTGAGCCAAAGGCAGCGGCCTAACCCACTGAGCCACCGAGGCGCCCCTTAGCAGGTACTTCTTATCCCTGGAACTGTCAAAGGCCTCACGGGTTACTCGGTTTTCTGTCTGCAAAGCTATTCAACAGCCCCTCGATACTGACACGGACCTCCTGGTCTGACATTCGGAGGTGACTTCAGTCAAATAGCCACACTTCAGGGTCGGGTTCGGCAAAGTTCAGGATGCAGAGCCCAAGTTCTGAGGGAGTTCGGAGAGCTGCCAGCAGCCTAGGACCTCAGTCCAGCCAAGAACCTGGATGGGAATGGTCTCTGGCATAAAGCAGACCCAAGGCCTTTTGTAGATGGCTCTGCCCAACCTGATCACCAGGCTGTCAAGTTTAAAAGATCCTGCTCATTCCGTGGCAGAGACTCTAAGAATCTCTGTGGAGGACACAGAGGCCTAGTGACCATGTTTTCAAGGTCACAAAGTCTATGTACAGTGCATCAAAAGGCTACCCACAGAGAACTGGGGGCTCTATCAGCCTTGTGCGCTCCTGGGGTCATAGTCGGGGCTCTTCTTTCTAGTCTATCTGTGGTCTGCACTTAGGCGGACATAGGTCACGCCGGTAAGAGCTATCTATGCTTTACCATAAAACAGACTAGGCATCACCAGTCTGACTTCGGGAATCTATCTTCATAGAATGAGGGAGAGGGCCTGGGTGCAGGTGCCGGAGCGGAAAGTCCTGACGTAGCAGAGGCTGGAGCACAGGGCCTCGTCCTGGCACGGAGCAGCGAGGCCGACTTGGCCTGCTTGCATGGGACACAGAAAACTGGCCCTGCCATTCCCTGGGAATCTGTCCTTTCACTCCACGCCAAAAACAAAATCCCAAGCCATACTCAGAGAGGCAGGGTGTAAGTACATTTTTTATTTATGGTAGTTCAACTTTCACTATCTGGAGAATAAAACAACTCAAGTTCAGCGTGACGGAGGCCTGGTATTCCCCATGTCACTGTCACAACTGCTTTGAGAGTAGACACGAGAAGGGAGCTGCTGGCCGTGGCCATGCCCTCGCTCCTTTCAAGAGTTAATGCCCAAGGGGCACCTGGGTGGCTTAGTGGGTTAAGCCTCTGCCTTCGGCTCAGGTCATGATCTCAGGATCCTGGGATTGAGCCCCACATCGGGCTCTCCACTCGGCAGGGAGCCTGCTTTCCCCTCTCTCTGCCTGCCTCTCTGCCTACTTGTGATCTCTGTCAAATAAATAAATAAAATCTTTAAAAAAGAAAAAAAAAGTTAGTGCCTGATACGCTGGGGCAGCGCCTGGGTTTCCCCTGCTGCAATGCTGAGAGGAAGGGAGGGAGACAGGAAGGAAAAACCCCAACAGTGACTTGAAGAATGAAATGCAGGGAAAGGAAACAGGAAAACTAAGTAGGTGATATCCTGAGACCCCCTCCCTTTCTTTGATCTCTTACTTGTTTTCGGATGCGATGGGTCAACACCTGCAGGTCTGAATTAAGGATGTACTGATTCCTCCTTAAGAACGATGAGCTGTTTCTTAATAGTCTATTAAAAGGGTTATCAGTAACTTGATGGAGTCTGAACAGACCTGAAGTTAAATCTAAATTTTAGGCAACTGTTGTATTTTTTTAAAAAAGCATTTTTATCAGTCAGAAGGGAATTTCTATCCAAAGTGTCTAATTTTAAAAAGATACTTAAGGGGCGCCTGGGTGGCTCACTCAGTTAAGCATCCGACTCTTGGTTTCGGGTCAGGTCACGATCTCAGAGTCCTGGGATCGAGCCCCACATCAGGCTCCCTGCTCAGCAGGGAATCTGCTCCTCCCTCTGCCTCCATCTCTCCACCCTGCTCACGTTCTCTCTCTCTCTCTCTCTAAAATAAATAAAATCTTTTTAAAAAAATTTAAAAATTAAAAAAAATTTTAAAAAGACACTTAAATTCAAGGACTGGTCTCCTGTAGCTTTTATTTTTGATATGACATTATCTGCCCTGGGGTTTCTAAAATCAGGTTTCATAATTTATCTGTAATAACAAAAACTGGACCTCACCTTTAAAAAGTACTTAAAACAATGAAAGGTCTCATTTAACACAAACTGAAGGTGCCGTCAATGTCTTTACATAAAATTTCACTCGGTAGATGTTTAGTAAGTTCTCCGGGCAATGGAACAGCAGCTAGAGATTTAAAACCAGCTCATCACATAACTGCCCCCCACTGCTTGGGGTCCAGCAGAGAAAAAGGAGACAAGCAATCAGAGCACCTTCCAGAGAGAATGGCTGTGTGCAAGGCCCATAGGGATAAGCAGAGGGAGCTATGGGGGCCCAGACGGGAGAAGCAGAGGGTGTGAGGGAGGAGGGAGGGAAACAACACCGTGGCACAGGGCAAGCTGACCAGACTTTTACAACACCTGCCAGCCTCACGCCAGACTCAGCACGTACAGGTCTTCTGTGTGAACACACGGTACACAGACGTCAGCATTTTTCAATTCCAAATATCTAACCATGCTATTTTCTTTGGTTGATACTGTGTGTTCAGAAGTTTACTCACCTGTCTATTTTTTCGTTCCGCTAATGCCTGCACAGATGAAGCCGACATCTGATCCTTCATGTCCTAAACGAGACGAGGAGAAGACCAGAAAACGAGTGAAAATAAAATCATGGTTAACGTTTTATAGGCTAACAAAATACACATAGATTATTATGAATTTTTTTAAACAAAAAGACAACATTCTTTAGCTTCTAAGTCTCAGAAACAAAGGGAATAGAGAAACTCACATTCCTGGACACTGAACTCAAACAGCAAGAAAGAGGAAGGGAACTCCTATTTCCTGGGTACCTGCCAGAGGCTGCAACACCGTTGTGCACTTACACATGTTGTCACTGAATTTTCACAATGACCCTGTGAAGCTGCTATTATTTCCATTTTACAGGTAAGGAGACTTAGATCTAAAAAGGCTAAGGTATTTTCTTAAGGTCACACAGTCAGTAAATGGCAATCCTGGGACACAAACACAGAAGTCTGTGTTCAAGGGCTAGCTTCTTCACAAACAGAATACACGTGAAAACCACACACTTTGGATCAAGTCTTTTTACCATTAAACATCAGAGGACACTTTCTAGTATTCTTACTTTATTTATTTCTGAGTTGGATTCATGTGCAGTATAGACTCCCCTCCCCTCCCCTCCTCCCTCCCTTCCTTCTTTCCTCCCATAATCTCTACACCCAAGGCTCATACTCACAATCCCAAGAATAAAAGTCATATGCTTTACAGACTGGGGCAGCCAGACACCCCCAGTATAGACTATTTCTAACACAAGAGTGGATTTCTAGAGCAGTACCAAAAATAATCTTGTATGGAAAGAAATGAATGGACCCATTACTTAACCTGAAGCAAAACACTTTATTAAATATGAACCCTTTTCCTTATATTTAACCCCAACCCAATATACTTTAAAATGATTAGAACTGAATACATGATTACTGTAATACAAATTTTCTTTGGAAAAAAAAAAAAGAAAGGCTGCCAAAATACTTTATAATTTTCTGTTGGCAAGTAGGCTATTTTATAGATGCAAATGTTGAGGTATTAGGCTCTTAGAAACTTCTTCCAAGCCCCGTGACAGGTGAACAGCAGATCGAACAGTGCCAGTTTTCGTGATTCCTACTGTGGTGAGTCTGAATCACGACCACCTTGCTTCAGCTTTCCAAGCGCCCATTTCTATGTTTGGCAAATGCTCACTAAAGCCTACTACGCACCCACATGGTACCATGAGCAAGGGAAGGCGTCTGCCCGCGCGGAGCAGGTACTGCCGTGGACAAGGGGCAAACAGTAATCCCACAGACACGTCAACAAGGTGCTGGGAAGGAAGGGAATAGACAAGGGCTGAATTGCATGGGTGATGGACACCACTTTAGAAGGTTGGGGGTTACACTGGAATGGAGATCTGAAGGGCAAGAATGAGCCAGCAACAAAAAGAGCTAAAGGCTGAGAATTCCAGGCAAAGGGAACAGCAAGTACAAAAGCCCAGAGGCAGGAAAAAGCTCAGTGCCTTTAGCTCTGGAGAAGGCAGGCCAGAAAGGCTGAAGGAGCCAACTGTGTGTTCAGGGGTGGAGGAAGAAGGGAAGGTTGGCCAAACACATGGGGGGCGGTGGGGAGGAGGCTTCAGGAGGCTTAGATTTTATCCTGAGGCAGGGGCTGGCAAACTTTATTTGTAAAGGAGTAGATATTAAGTGTTCAGTCCCTGTCATATACTCCTGTGTATTTTCTAATCATCCTTCAAAAAATGTAAATATTACATGGATCGCAGGCCCTGTGCAAAGGCAATGGGAAGGCCTTAAGGCATTTTAAGCAGGGCCATGGAGTATTCTGGTTCACGTTTTTAGAAGCTCACTTTGGTGTTTCTGTAGAAAAAAGTGTTAATCAAGCAGAGCAAAGGTAGAGCGATCATTTTCCTATAACCTGCCGCAAAGTACCAGTGCCGCCCCAGGTAAGAAAGGCCGCCTGCCGGAGGAGCGAGCTCCCTGCGGTTGGGGGCCTTCAACAAGAGGGTGCCTGAGCGCTTGAAAATGACCCTGGGTGGGCAGCGCATCTGAGGGTTGCTCTGTCTAAGGTCCAACTGACCCAGAAACAGGATTCTCTCCCTATTTCATTCATTCAAACTTCAAAAGACAAAAAATAAAAGCCCATCCACAGACACCGAGAAAAATATACTTAGTAAAAGAAAGTATTCATTGTAAAAACAAAGAAATAGATACTGGTATATATTTTTTAAATATATATATTTTTAATTTATTTATTTGACAGAGTACACAAGTAGGCAGAGAGGCAGGTGGGGGGGGGTTGCCGGCGCGGGGCGGGGGGGGGGGGGGGAGGAGCAGGCCCCCTGCTGAGCAGAGCTTCCGATTCGGGGCTCGATCCCAGAACCCTGAGATCATGACCTGAGCTGAAGGCAGAGGCTTAACCCACTGAGCCACCCAGGCGCCCTAGATACTGGCATATTGAAAACAAAGGGAAATCAGTTATACAAGCCAGAGTTCTTAAATGTGTGAGATTTGCTTGATTCAGTCACAGGAGGTGAAACGCAGGTCTCTTGGGCGCCTGCGTGGCCCAGCTGGTTAAGTGTCGGACTCTTGGTTTTGGCTCAGGACATGATCTCAGGGTCGTGACACTGAGCCCCAAGGGCTCTGCGCTCAGAGTCTGCTTGAGATTCTTTCCCTTCCTCTCCCTCTGCCACCCCCACCCCGCTTGCGACGGCACTCTCTCTCAAATAAATACAATCTTAAAAAAAAGAAAAAATCCAGGTCCCTGGACCCCACCCAGATCTATTCAGGCAGACTCTAAAGTCAGCTAGCAAGTCTCTGGGTGAGTCTTATGAAGTCGGAGCTGCTCTGGTCTAGATTCTAGAAGCCCGGAAGTGAGCCTGTCACCTAGTAAGTATCTCCTAGACTGCATGCTCCCAATAACCAACTAGAGTTTAAGATGACATTCTGAATTAGTCAAATAATAATAACAGTACAATCCTATATGTATTACTAACTTTGCAGAGCAAATATCTGAAATGTTTATTGGCTTGGATAACAGATGCTTTAAAAATGCACTTAACGGGGGCGCCTGGGTGGCTCAGTGGGTTAAAGCCTCTGCCTTCGGCTCAGGTCATGATCCCGGGGTCCTGGGATCGAGCCCCGCATGGGGCTCTCTGCTAAGCAGGGAGCCTGCTTCCTCCTCTCTCTCTCTGCCTACTTGTGATCTCTCTCTGTCAAATAAATAAATAAAATCTTTAAAAAAAAAAATGCACTTAAGGGGCACCTGAGTGGCTCAGTGGGTTAAAACCTCTGCCTTCGGCTCAGGTCATGATCCCAAGGTCCTGGGATCGAGCTCCGCATTGGGCTCTCTGCTCAGCAGGGAGCTTGCTTCCCTTCCTCTCTCTCTCTCTCTCTCTCTCTCTCGGCCTGCCTCTCTGGCTACTTGTGATCTCTCTGTCAAATAAATAAAATCTTTTAAAAAATAAAATAAAATAGAAAAATAAAAATGCACTTAATACATTTTATAAACCTTTTTTCAAAACAATGAACATTATTTGCATAATGAAAATATCAACACATGTGTATGGAAAAAGTAACCAAAGTTCAAGTAAACTTTGAACTTCAGCTGTAGAATGTGTTTTTGCTGTTAGAAGTCAGGACAATGAGCAGGAATTAAAGACTGTAAAGGGGCAAAAGGAAGCTTCCAGGGGGTGCCCGGACTGCTCTGGAATGCTTCGAGGTGCTATTTCCATGGCTGGGATCAGTTTATAAACTCTTCACGCTGTGTACTTGGGATACATGTACTTTTCTCCATTGTCATACTTCAATAAAAATGGAAAACAAAACAAAACACTACTGTTCTTCAACAATGGTTGGAAGGTAAACTGGACTCTGAGAAAACTTGACATTCTGTATCAAGAGCTATGATATTTGTATTAAATATTCATGACCTTGACCTAGCAATTCCACTACTAGGATTTATTTTAAGAAAACAAATGTGGTGTTTGGCTGGCTGAGTTGGTAGAACATGCAACTCTTGATCTCAGGGTTGTGAGTTAGAAGCCCACATTGGGTGTGGAGATTACTTAAAAAATAAAATCTTTAAAAAAAAAAGTAAAATATATACCAAATTAAAAAAAAAAAAGGAAAGAGGTACACAGCAGTATTATTTATAATATGAAGGAAAAACAGAAATAAGCAGCAGATCCAAACCAGAGAGTAGAAACTTAGAGTAAACCCAGAATAACATGTCATTACTTTTAAGAGTCTATTTCAGGGTCATATAATGGCTACAGACAATACATGAAACTGTTAACAGTGATTATTCCTAGGAAGTGGAATTACAGAATGGGCAGGGGGCATTTTCACCGTTCTCATACAGCAAAATTACTTGCATTTTAAAAACAGCAAGTATGGATTACCTTTAATTTTTAAAAGTAAAATTTAAAAAATGCTTATGATTGCTTAACAGTATGATCACAATTATGTAAAACACAACTGCCATGTGTTAAGAAAATGACTATGAGAAAACATAACAAAGTTTTGTATTTATTATTTTGAGCTTAGGTTTCTTTTTCTGTTTTTTCTCTTATTAACATTTTTCTAATTTTCTTTAATGAACATGCATTACTTTAATAAAATATATGTAGTGGGGAGGGGCGGTTAGTCCCCATGGCAGTGACTTCTCCAACAGCTGTGTGGTGTGCACCCTGTGTGTGGCCATGGCAGCAGGTAAAGCACTAGGCTTTCACTTCCAGGATGGCAGTGTTTCTACAGATGCTAAAAGTTGTGAGACACTATGCAACAGATTACATTCTGGTATGATTAATTAGGATTTAAGAATTTTAAGCTTAGTCACTAAACAGTTTTAAGCATTCTGTAATAACCCATCAGGCCAAAAACATACTCAATCATCTTTCTAACACATGAAGTTTAGAACCAGCAGTCAAGAAGCATTACCAATATGATTTGGTTCATCTGCCAAAAGACCAACACAAGTCCTGGTTATTTACGCTCCTGTTCCCATGTCATGGTATCTTCCAGACTGAGTGAATGGGACACTACATATATCCCAGTGCTTCCCACTAAGAGGTCTCATATCCCAATGTCCTCTCTGCCCACCCTGCACACCTCATCGTTGTTGGTTAACCATGTCTGTCTTGACTTAGAATGAAAAGTGAACAATTCTTGGGTTGGAACAAGTTGGGTTTCTTTCCCCACAGGGATGTACGATTCTCATTCCTTTGAAAGCTAACATTAGAAAATGTCTAAGAGGGGGCGCCTGGGTGGCCTTCAGCTCAGGTCATGATCTCAGGGTCCTGGGATCAAGCCCCGCATCCGGCTCTCTGCTCAGCGGGGATCCTGCTTCCTCCTCTCTCTCTGCCTGCCTCTCTGCCTACGTGTGATCTCTGTCTGTCAAATAAATAAATAAAATCTTTAAAAAAAAAAAAGAAAAGAAAATGTCTAAGAGGATCTTTTAATTGATAAAGAAAACACAGAGCCAAAGAAGCCAAAGCCACGATGAAAATTTGTTAAGGTCACAGATGAGCCTAGAACTCCATTCTCCTAACAGCTCCTTCCCTGAGTTCCTCTGCCACACACTGCAAAACCTTCTCCTACGAGGTGAAAATGTGGTCACTCCTGGAACAGATTTCCGCAACAGAAAAATTCCCCATGCAAAATCACTGATGTGGCGATAACCCCACAAATGTACAAATGATTACTTCAAAATTATCAAAGGCTATTTATGCACACAAAAGAATATTTTGCTTTCTTCAGTAAAAACTGCCAGCAAAACTTACTAAACTGTACAACCTTAAAAGACACTTGGGAAAACAAGACGCTTAAAACAAGGAAGGCTTCTAAAAGCAAAACCAATGGACATTAAGTGAAAAGAAAAAAAAAGAAAGATGTGATTCTTCAGAGAGAACAACCACAGTCACAAATGTACAGTATATCACTGACTCTCCCGCCTGAGAAGAAGAAAGCACTGCGGGCATCAGCTGCGGATCCAAACGTATTCCTTTCACAGCAACTAAATGAAAACCTACTGATAATGGTTAACAGAGGAGTTTACATGAGCTTGTGAAAGACAAATCCCAAATTGAAGCGTGGTCGTAGGTCTCATTTCCCAAATCGGCGAACTCTCTGACTCCACTCCTTCTCCTCCAATTAGAACCCAGGGATCTCTGTTTACAAATGTTGCTTAACTAAATGCAATAATGTTCAGTCAACACAAGGTGCTTAAAAAAAAAAAATCCAAGTTAGCACCATGACTACCTCCTTCTCTTCTTATTTATCGAAATTAGATCAGCAAAAGCTCAGTTAGGTACTGCTAACCTACAACTAGTAAACAGTAACAGTAACAGCTTCCCCAAAATGGGTCATAACTAAAACAAGAATGATTAGAAACTCTAAAATACTCAGTTGGATTATATAGTTAAGTATGATTTAGACCTCAACTCTAGAAGGACTGCAACACTACATATGAAATATGGACGTGATTTAGAATACGTCTTTCCGGGGCGCTGGGGTGGCTCAGTGGGTTAAGCAGCTGCCTTCGGCTCAGGTCATGATCCTGGAGTCCCAGGATCGAGCCCCAAGTCAGGCTGCCCAGTCAGCCGGGAGTCTGCTTCTCCTTCTGACCCTCCTCTCATGCTCTCTCTCACTCTCTCTAATAAATACAATTTAAGAAAAAAAAAAAATACTCCTTTCAAAGAGTGTACTTTAAAAACCTTTTTCAAGTATTAGAAAATGAACTTCAGTTTCTACTTGCAATTATACCAACTAACTTAACTTTCAATATATTCACCTCTGAATCTCAATGTGCAAAACTTGCAAGTACTATCTTGCAAAAAGAACAAACACAATGACCGAGTTCAGGAATTTGTGTTTCACTGCCTGGGGCCACTTAAATACCAGCCTCTACAGAAGAGTCATTCAGAAAATCTACTACAAAAAATAAAAAAGCAAACTATATTTATAAAATAAATAATTGGGGACTTACCTTATCGGAAAAAGGGGCTTTCTTATCAGAACAGCATTCTGAATTGGCTAGAAATTAGGACTAATACAAATGCTCAGTGTATATCAATGATGTACCCACGTCCCAAAAGGTTACTGGCCCATAAACTATGGGTTTATTTAACAATAATTTACATACACATATACACACACACAGAGAAAGGCAACTACTGAATAAAAGAAGACACAAGAATTAGTTAAAGTTCAGTGATAACCTACGATTTGAAATAATTTCAAAAGGAAATCACATGACATAAAGTCTTTGGCAAACACATAGCAAGGTTCCTGCCTGAGATGACTCCTAAAAAGCCATATGTTAGCACTGGTATGATACCAAGTTTCTTTATTCAAGGAAGCTGCTTTCTAGTACATATGTTAAAGACAGCTGGTTCTCTTACATCTAGTTATGCTAATCAAATGGCTTAGCCATATAGTTTCAAAATACAAACATATCTCAAGAAGACAAAATTTGACTGAAATGGTATTTTCTCCTTGTTTTTCTTTTCTTTTTTTTTTTTTTTTTTTTAAACAATAGGCTATTAGCTCTATAATTTGAGACTAGAGACTTGTTCACTTGGATTGGTGTTTTACACTCTAATGGATGCTTGCTCTGGACAGCTCCCGGAAGGCTGTCAAGCCGTTGTATATGGAAATGTCAGTAACATGGGTTGCAAAAGTTCCAGAAGCAATTCAGATGGTGGAAGAGGCCGCTATCCAAACCTGGTAAGAGTCATTCTTCACAATGCAAAGTGATTACCAATCAATCAAGAAACCAAATGGTTTCTATAATAGTAGTTCTTCCTTTTGTCCAAAAATACAGTATACCGAGAAATTAAGAGGCAAAAAGATAACTGGTTTGGAGAAACGGGAGCTATGGACAAGTAACCTCCCAAAGCCAGTTACCTACTCTCATTTTTGCTCCAAGAAAATAAACCAGACAATACTAAAACAAATTTCTTTATTTGAATCAGAGAAATTAGGTGGGACACTGACATTTAATTCATACTAAAAAGTCGTTTTAAAGTTGACCTATTAGTTTACAATTAAGAAAAAGAGTTTTGAGAAGTGTGGCTATTTCTTGCACAAATAACACAGCAAGATATTCCTTACCCTGACAACTTGCCGAGTACTTGTGATGAAGGTTTTTCTTATACTCAATTCAGTTGCATCGAGGTTGAATTTTCTAGGATTTGCTTCAACTATGCGTGGGTCAAAAAGTCAAGGGAAAGCAATTTCATCATTAAAAACCTAACAAACATCATGTTAAACCACAAAATCTCTCACAGGTAAGCAATAAAATTTGTCTCAGTGTTTCTTAAAGCACTGTCAACTTGACACAAATCATTCTCAAACCTTCTCCTGCCACAGCTGTGAGGGTCTCTGTGCCTCGGAGTGGAGAAGACCCACCCAGTTGAAGAAACAACAGCCCTTGCTGAGTTCGTTACAAATCCATGGTGGGCGGACCATGGCTGAGCCAGGCTCTCCCAGATGCCTGCCAGCACTCTTTGTTGACTCTTTTCTGACTCCAGACCAGCTTTCCCATGACCACTTTGCAAGCCTTTTCCACCTGCTGTTCCAGACCATCTCATTTATGTCAGGGAGCTAACCCTCCTTATTCCTCTAGAGGTCAAGGTTTCTTCAGTGAAGCTTCACCTAATCATCTCGTTCCTAGCCTGGTCCCGCTGCCCCGTGTCAGACGCTCACATGGCTCTCTGGTCTTTTCTCTTACTGCCTGCAAATACACAGTGCTGTTATTTGATTAATGTCTGTCCCCCCGTCCGCTGAGCCCTTCACTCACTACTCCCCACCATGAATTCCACGAGGGCTGGTATACTGTTCTGTTTTATCACTCCAATCTCAGACTAACAAAATACCCAGCTTAGGGTACACTCAACGATTATTTGCTGAAGGAATGATGAAAACACAGGCATACCTCATTTTATTGTGCCTTGTTTTACTGCACTTAGCAGACACTGTGTTTTACAAATGGAAGGCTTCTGGCAACCGTATGTCGAGCAAGTCTATGGGCGCCATTTTCCAAGAGCATTCGCTCACTTCATGTCTCTGCACATTTTGGTAACTCTTACAATATTTTAAGCTTTCTTATTATTATATTTGTTATAATGATCTGTGATTGTGACTCACTGAAAGCTCAGATAATGATTAGACTTTTTTTGCAATACAGTATTTTTTAAAAGACTTTTTTTTTAAAGTAATCTCTACACCCAGCAGGGGTTTGAACTTAAAATCCTGAGATCAAGAGTCACATGTTCTACTGCCTGAGCCAGCCAGGTGCCCCAGCAATAAAGTACTTTTAAATCAAGGTATATACATTGTTTTTAGACAAAATACTGTCGTGCACTGAATAGACTACAGTAGAGTGTCAACATAACTTTTATATGCACAAGGAAATCCTAAAAATTCACTTGTGTCCCTCTACTGCGACCACGATACTCACCTTACTGTGGTGGTCTGGAACGAACCCACAGTATCTCCAAGTGTGCATGTACCTGTTAACACTTCTGTCCTCTTTTTCTCACAATTTCTCGGTCTCATCAATCTTCTTATCTTCCCTCTATCTCAAGGTATCTCCCTGTACCTGTGTTTTTAATCCCACCTTCTCAAGTTTTGTTCCACTAATTTTTAACAATATACTTTTAAAAATAATTTAAAAGGTACCCAGGGTCATATGATAAATAGAAATATGAACAGATAATGCCCTCCACTTATTAACTTCATATGAACCTGAAAAGCTGGTTTCCTAGACCACACAGAGAGAACAAGAGAGAAGTGAGAACATGCAACTGGCATATCTTCAAAATTTTTGATTAACTGGAATTTTTCCAGCTGAAAAAAGGCCATCATTCTCTGGTTCGTCAGTCAGGTCAGTGGATTTCCCAACAACTGCATGACTTAATAGATCTGCTTTTACTAAATGCAGTCTCATGGCACAAAATGCCTCTCTTGGACACTAGCACTGTAACACATCACTTCTTGAACAGGAAAAAGTCCACAAAAGCATTTTCTTTTGGTTTCTAATTAACATTGTAGGACACTGGTCTACGGAATAATGACTAACACTCCCAGAGGCTCACTGCATGGCAGGCCCTCCACTTATCTGCTCAGCTTACACCAACCCTATGAGATAGGTACCACTGTTACCCGAACCTTCTACTGAAAAGGAAACTGAAGCAGAGAGCAAGGCGCCCAAAGTCACATGGCTAGTAACTGGTGTGGCCAGGACTTGAACACACGGTCTGCCTCGAGGGACTGAGCTCTGAACCACTGCACCACACTGTCTCCACGTGGCCAGATTTATCACGCACTGTAGAAGAAGGTGGCCCTATACCTTAGCTTACTGGGCAATTATTTACTCTTACAAATAAGAGTACTATCGGGGCACCTGGGTGGCTCAGTGGGTTAAGCCTCTGCCTTCGGCTCAGGTCATGATCTCAGGGTCCTGGGATCAAGCCCCGCATCAGGCTCTCTGCGCGGCAGGGACCTGCTTCCTCCTCTCTCTCTGCCTGCCTCTCTGCCTACTTGTGATCTCTCTCTGTCAAATAAATAAATAAAATCTTAAAAAAAAAAAAAAGTACTATCAATCGATTATAAAGAAAGAATCTAATCAATGTACTTGAGACATCAGGATAAAAACATGTTCACTTTTCTGTTGACCCCAAAGGCACAGGCACCATGGAAAAGGATATTGATGGTCTCGTCAAGGTCCTCGAGATCCCACTCTATGCTCCGGAGGTTGTTCCTCAGCTCATTGGTGGTCCAGTCGATTTCCTCCCTTGTTGCCGTAGAGGGGTCCTGGAGGAGCTCTGTCCATCTCTGAAATAATCCCTGGGCGGTGTTGACTGCTTTCTGTACCTCTCTGTAATCAAGGTGAAGGGAAAGGACAGAAATCACAGATGTGGGGCGCCTGGGTGGCTCAGTGGGTTAAGCCGCTGCCTTCGGCTCAGGTCATGATCTCAGGGTCCTGGGATCGAGTCCCACATCGGGCTCTCTGCTCACCAAGAAGCCTGCTTCCCTCTCTCTCTCTCTCTCTCTCTGCCTTCCTCTCCATCTACTTGTGATCTCTCTCTGTCAAATAAATAAATAAAATCCTTTAAAAAAAATCGTTGTTGTTGTTTAAAAAAAAAAAAAAAAAGAAATCACAGATTAAAAAAAAAAAAAAAAAGAAATCACAGATGTGTTCCATGAACAAGTTAACTACTGCCTGACCTAGTTAACACCGTGATCACATACCATCTTCAGCGACTACCATCCCCAGAAGTGTTTTTAGACCTTTATGGAAGGATCTTCACGAACAAATACCAAAATTCAAAACTTTAAGAATAACAGTATTACGTTCTCAGCTGATTTTGGAATAAAATGGTCATTATTTAAATCTATATCAGGTTTATTTGAGAAGGACAATTTTTTGAGAATTATTTGAGAAGGCAAGTTTTTCTCTGAAGAGCCTATCCTTAAAAGCCGTGTAAGAATCCTACAAATTAACTAAAGTGCCATTAACATTCACACATGCAGCCATTTTGTGTGCTAGTAACCTGTATTCACAAAAACAAGTCCTAAGCTTTCCTTTTCTTGGGGGGTGGGGATAGAGTGGGAGGTGAGGGAAAAAAGGGTTGAGGAAGGGTTATATTCATGCAACTAGCCTTTTAGAAGGGAATTATTTTAATCTGAGACTTAAAAAAAATTGTTTTAATTCCAGTATTGTTAACATACAGCGTTAGGTGCGTTTCAGATATACAATACAGCAATTCAATAATTTCATACACTGCTCAGTGCTCATCGTGGTAAGTGTACTCTTAATTCTCTTTACCTATTTTCCCCAGCCCCCCACCCCATCCCCTCTGGTAATCATCAGTTTGTTCTCTATAGTTAAGAGTCTGTTTCTTGGTTTCTTTTTTTTTCTCATTTGTTTTATTTCTTAAATTCCACATGAGTGAAATCATATATTTGTCTTTCTCTGACTGACTTATTTCATCTAGCATTATACCCTCTAACTCCATTCATGTTGTTCCACATGGCAAGATTTAATTTCTTTTTACGGTTACATTAATATTCCATTGTTTATATATATATGCACCTCAGCTTCTTTATCCATTCATCTATCAATGGCCACTCGGCTGCTTTCATATTCTGGCTATTGTAAATAATGCTGCTATAAACATAGGGGTGCATGTATCCCTTTAAATTAGTATATTTGTATTTTGGGGGTAAATACCCAGTAGTATGACTCCTGGATCATAGGGTAGCTCTATTTTTAACTTTTTGCAGGACATCTATACTGTTTCCCACAGTGGTTGCACCAATTTGCACTCCCACCAATACTGCACGGGAGAGTTCTTATTTCTTTGCATCCTCACCAACACTTGTCATTTCTTACATTTTTGGTTTTAGACATTTTTGACAGGTGTGAAGCGATAACTCATTGTAGTTTTGATTTGGATTTCCCTGATGATGAGTGATGTTAAATATCTTTTCATGTGTCTGTTGGCCATCCATATCTCTTCTTTGGAGAAATGCCTACTCATGTCTTCTGCCCATTTTTAAATTGGATTATTTGTTTCTCAGGTGTTGAGCTGTATCCGTTCTTTTATATTTTGGATACTAACTCTTTTATCAGAGTTGTCATCTGGAAATATCTTTTCCCATTCAGTAGCTTGTCTTTAATCTGAGACATTTTTAAATCCAAAATCTCATTAGAAGATTTCCTAGTATTATTAGCTTTAAATATAAATATGTATTATTATTTAAATATGTATTAAACATACACGTAGCAGACAAGTGAGTTTCTTGTTTAGAGAGTGAAACTAGGTCATTAAGTTCTATGATTTAGAATGCTTTCAAATTAGATAAAGTCACAAAGTTGTAAAAATTTTCCCACTTCCATTCTCATGGATTAGAAGAACAAATATTGTTAAAATGTTTATACTACCCAAAGCAATCTACACATTTAATGCAACCTTATCAAAATACCAACAGCACTTTTTAGAGCTAGAATAATCCTAAAATGTATCTGGAACCACAAAAGACCCCATAAGCAAAAGCAATCTTGAAAAAGAAAAAGGAAAGCTACAGTCCACACAATTTCAGACTTTATAACAAAGTTGTCATCATCAGAACAGTATGGTACTGACACAAAAACAGACACAAAGATCAATGGAACACAATAGAAAACCCAGAACAGACCCACAAGCATAAGGCCAACTAATCTTTGACAACGCAAGAAAGAAAATCCAATGGAAAAAAGTCTCTTCAACAAATGGTAACTGGACAACAAATGGGAAAACTGGACATCTACACGCAGAAGAATGCAACTGGACCACTTTCTTACACTATACACAAAAATAAATCCAAAATGGATGAAAGACCTCAATTGGAAACAGGAAGCCATCAAAATCCTACAGGAGAACACAAGCAGCAACGTCTTTGACACGGGCCATAGCAACTTCTTACTAGACATGTCTCCTAAGGCAAGAGAAGCAAAAGCAAAAATAAACTACTGGGACTTTATCAAAATAAAAAGCTTCTGCACAGCAAATGAAACAATCAACGGAACTAAAAGGTAGCCTCCTTCATGGGAAGAGATATTCACAAGTGATCTATCTGATAAAGGGTTAAAAAAAAAAAAAAAGACCAACCACTTTTGAGGCAACATTCTGTATTAGTGTAGTGAGAATGACACTGTAACTTTTCGGACATGCAAATAAAGATACGAAGAGAAAAGAAAAAACAACAATAAAGTTTAGCCACCTAACAATGGGCCAATACCCACAATGTAAATGTTATAATTGAATATTACTGCATATAAAAGCCAACAAGGAATCATTTTATAATTAATTATATGGTCTCTTGTATCAAATATTATAATCTTCACACACCTAAACTAAGAGATCTGTTTTGATCCTTCAATGATTTCTTAACTGGTACTTCTGGGGGTTCACTCAGGGTGTTTGCTGCCTATAGCTTTAAGACAGAAACTGCATGCACCCTAGTCCCTCTGACAGTTTAGTCCGAAGATAAAGCACTAGCAAAATGAACAAAGGTGCCTTACAATAATATTTCGGTTTGAGAATACTCATGAGAGCTAAAAAGAGTCTTAAAACAGAGAATAGAGCTATGGGGCCAGGCTGAATACATCACTGAGCTGTATGGCCAACAGTAACATCTCCCCAGGTCTGTTCAACACCCAGTTTAAGGTTAGGAGGGTCCTCTCATTGTTCCTCCCACATCAGTCTTATACTTTCTGTGTTAATGAGAAACTCTATTTAACATAAAAAGGGGAGGGACTAAGCATGCGTTTTTTACTTTTTCCTATGGTTTCTGTCTGGTTTGGTGGAGAAAGAGGTACACATTTCCCCATAATACTGGGTATTTGGGTTTATTTTTAGGTGTTGAATATCACCTATGGTACTAGAAGACAGAGTTAAAAAGGCATCGATCATGACATCTCATTTTAAAGAATATAAAAATTAGCAGTTCTGTAACGTACATATAAATTCCTTTTTGAGAACTAAGAAGCCTTAAACCAAAGAAGCCTGAGGCCAGGCAGGGCATACCATACTCTCCAACCCCAGAACATGACTATATGCTCAAATTAAATTCTCTATGGTAGCAATCCATACACTTTCTTTTTAAGGTTTTATTTATTTGAGAGAGAGAAACAGACAGAGAAAGTGAGAGACAGCACGAGCAGGGAGGAGAGGAAGAAGCAGGCTTCTTACTGGGCAGGGAGACTGACAGGTGATTCGATCCCAGGACCCTGGGATCATGACCTGAACCAAGGCAGATGCTTAACCAACTGAGCCACCCAGACATCCCTCCATACACTTTTTTAATCTCAGGGCTCCTTTAATCTCAGGGCTCCTCAGAGCTCAGAATTACTGAAGACCCCAAAGAACTTGGATTGTACAATGGAATATTACTCAGGCATCAGAAAGGATGAATACCCAACTTTTGCATCAACATGGACAGAACTGGAGATTATGCTAAATGAAATAAGTCAAGCAGAGAAAGTCAATTATCATATGGTTTCACTTACTTGTGGAACATAAGACATAGCATTGAGGACATTAGGAGAAGGACGGGAAAAATGAAGGGGCGGGGAGGGAAACAGAGTGGGAGTGAACTATGAGAGACTATGGACTCCCCGAAACAAACTGAAGGTTTTAGAGGGGAGGGGTTGAGGGGAAGGGTGAGCCAAGTGATGGGTCTTAAGGAGGGCATGGATCATGGAGCACTGGGTGTCATATGCAAACAGTGAATAGTGTTAGTCACTGTATGGTGACTAACGTAACATTAAAAAAAAAAAAAACTTAGATTGGTGTGGGTTATTTATCTATTGCCATTCACCATATTAGAATTTCAAACAGATGTTTAAAAAGTATTTATCAAGTAATCAAACATACTAAACTTGCTACATGTTAATATAATGTTTTTTGCAAAATAAAACTTCTAAAACAAACAAACAAAAATTACCCTGTTTCACATGTTCGCAGATCTCTTTAATATCTAGTTTAACAGAAAACAGCTGGATTCTCATATCTCCTTCTACATTCAGTCTGTTGACATGTTTTGTTGAAGTATACAGGGAAATGCAGCCTCATATAGATAGACAGATGGAAAAGGGAGGAGTATTTTAATAGCCTGTTTAGTTAATTGTGGATATTCTTTTTTGACCCCATACCAAAACTTAACAAAGTGGCAGTTTCTTAAAGGTTATTTGCAATGTGGAACCTGAAACTGTATCAAAGACTTTTTCAACTCTTCGTATATTACCATCCATTGTATTTTGAATGGATCCTTTACCTACCCATGTTTGATTTTTATCACATATACTGGTCATCTGGAAAGTATTAGTTTGCTGAGTACCACAGGTCTTGAAAATGCTGACTCTTTTCATTAAACAATATCCCAAATCATATAACACCACCACCAATCTCATCAGAAAAAGTTAACTACTGGGAACCTGTAAGATAATAGGAATTGATAGAAACTTTCCAAAATCCTGTTTTTTTTTTTTTTTTAAAAAAAGGCTCTAATTTTATCATCTGCAATAAAACCTGTCAATTGTCTATTAAGTGACAGGTTCACTTTCTTCATTTTTGAGAAAATATCTCAAGTACTTTTTAGGTAATTTTCAAGTTTGAGAACATATGCAAGTCTTAATAGCCAGTTTGCCAGGCATACTTTCAAGTAAAAACGAGAGTCTGTGGAGGAAAAAAAAAAAACGAGCTATTTCAGCTAGCAACTCAATCACAAATTGCTTTTCCCAGAGACAACCATCTTATACCATAATATAGCAAAAGTGCTTTGCCATACTCTCAGTTTGTCACATAGAATAGTAAAATGTGTACAAAGGCTGGGGGAAAACATTTATGTGACATAACTGATCAATGTCTTTTTATCTAGAATATAATTTTTTAAAAATTCTCAAAACTGGGGTGCCTGGGTGGCTCAGTGGGTTGAGCCTCTGCCTTCGGCTCAGGTCATGATCTCAGGGTCCTGGGATCGAGCCCCGCATCAGGCTCTCCGCTCAGCAGGGAGCCTGCTTTCCCCTCCCTCTCTGCCTGCCTCTCTGTCTACTTGTGATCTCTGTCAAATAAATAAATAAGATCTTTTTTAAAAAAAATTCTCAAAACGTAACAAGAAAAACAAACCTTTTAATTAAGAAATGGGGGAGGGGGTGGTAGGAAATGAGCAAAAGATGTGAATAGTCACTTCACCAAAGACGACATATAGATGATAGTTAAGCACACAAGATGTCCAATAACGTTAGTTATTAGAAAAATGCAAATTAAATCCACAATGAGATACCACTACTAACTGAGAATGGTTTAAAATAAATGACTGACACCACCAAAGGGCTGACCAGGTAGTGGAGTAACTGGAACTCCTGTGCATTTCTAGTAGGAATACAAAATGGTACAACCACTTTGGAAAATAACGTGCCTTTCTTAAATTAAACAGGTTTATCGGGGTGCCTGGTAAGCAAAGGTAGTTAAGCCTCTGCCTTTGGCTCGGATCATGATCCCAGGGTCCTGGGATTGAGCCCCGCATCAGGCTCCCTGCTCTGCGGGAGGCCTGCTTCTCCCTCTCCCATTATCCTTGCTTGTGTTCCCTCTCTCTGTCAAATAAATAAATAAAATCTTAAAAAGCAAACAAACAAACATGTTTATCATATGACCCAACAATCTCACTTCTAGGGGACATGAAAACGTACATTCACACAACCACCTGGAAATTCTTATAGTAGCTTTAGTTATAATTGTCAAAAACTGAAAACAACCACCCCTCAAGCAATAGCAACTGACCTGACAAGACCTCCAGCCAGCCCAGACCACCCAGACCAGTTTGAGTGTAAGCCCCAACTCAAGCCTGTGCAGACAGATCATGGAGTGACTTCTAGAATGACCGACAACTACCTTTACCACATTATAATATTAAATTCTCCACCCAAAGAGGAACATAGGCCTCATTTACCTACCATACAATGTACACACAGGCATGTTTCCTGAAGGCACATGTGCGACCTTCCACCCACCTCTACATATGACAAGCTTCCCCTTTTAAAATAATCATCCTAATCCTAAATGAAAGGAACCCATCTACACTTGCTCAGGGAATCACAGCTTTGAAAGTTATTCCCTGTGATCTCCTTATTTGCTGCAAATAAAGTTTCCTTTGTGCAACAACTCACCTGGCACAGTATTTTTTATTTAATTTTATTTAAATTCAATTAATTAACATACAGTGTATTATTAGTTTCAGAGGTAGAGTTCAGTGATTCATCAGTTGTATAGAACACCCAGTGCTCGTTACACCACCTGGTGTAGTTTTATCTGTGACTCACCAAGGAGCAAACTCATATTAGTTCGGCTACAATGGGACACAGAGAAACCTTTAGTGGGGATGGGTCTGTCCTATATCTTATTTGTGGAGGTGGTGATTGCGTACAACTATATCCATTTGTCAAATTGTGAAGAAATGTACACTAAAAATTAAGATCAATTTTATGGTAGGCAAATTAGAACTTTAAAATCTGGATGGTTCCGTTGTTAAGCACCTGCCTTCAGCTCAGGTCATGATTCCAAGGTCCTGGGATCGAGCCCCACATCAGGCTCCCTGCTCAGTGAAGAAGCCTGCTTCTCCCTCTCCCACTCCCCCTGCTTGTGTTTCTGCTCTTCCTATCTCTTCTCTGTCAAATAAATAAATAAAATTTTAAAAAAATGGAAGTGTCTTTTTTTTTTTTTTTAAGATTTTACTTATTTATTTGACAGAGAGAAATCACAAGCAGGCAGAGAGAGAGGAGGAAGCAGGCTCCCCGCTGAGCAGAAAGCCCGATGCGGGGCTTGAACCCAGGACCTGGGATCATGACCCGAGCCGAAGGCAGTGGCCTAACCCACTGAGCCACCCAGGCGCCCCAAAAATGGAAGTGTCTTTAAGGATCAAGATTTGATACAATTAATAATTTTTAACTTTTTAATGAAGAACATTTTTAAGGGAATATACCTTTTTTTCTTTTTCACTGCAAGGGAGGAACACAGTAACTACTAGTACAGTTTGGTGCCACTGCCTTGACCTAGGCTAAGGCAGGGCAGTTTTACCTGCCACAGTTTTTTGCATCATTGGTGTAAATGTCAGTACAATGGAAAAAGCAAATGACATCTGAGTTATTATGAGAAGCGTTTTAGGTTAAGGGAGTCTTCCGTGAAAGGGTCAAGAACCCCTTGAGATCCAAGGACCACACTTTCATAACTGCAACTCCTAAGACACTGATAGTCGGACTTGATGGGAAGGAGGGGGCACACAGATGGAGTCAATTCTAGTAGCACAGAGTGAAATCAAGGAGTCCTTAAGCATGTTCTGAAGAAGACATCAGAGAAATGGCAGGAATCAGATAAATGCCACAAAACAATCCCAGGATAACATTCAACACCCACAGGCCTGGCCAGTGACCTGGCTTATTCCACTCTCAATCTCTTATTTTTTCAAGAGGTTTTCAGTTAGTGACACAAGAAAGGGAAAGTGGTGATTATTTTGCAGTTCTAAGACAAACGTTTCAAGGAATTACAAAGGTGAAAACTATCAATTGTTCAAGTCTTGAAGAGCCAGAACCTGTAATGTGTCATGGAATCCTATTTTAACAGCAGCTTGTGGGGTCCCTCAAAGTTTAAAACACCTCCCAATTTCATTTCAGTTTAGTGCTAGCCTGAAAAAAGAAGGCATGAAAGGAGAGTAGAAAACATCATGTGTCACAAACAAATCCTTTTTTAAGCCAGATATTTATGGTAACCAGAATTTTCAAGAGAACTTGGGATTTCTGGTCAGTTTCAAGAGCCCCCAAGCCACACCTAATAATGTGTGAGACTCTAGTGAGACAACTCATTCAATTAGGAACCATTTGTAAATATCTGGAGCTAAATATTTACAATCACTAGGCATTCCAAGGAAATCAATCAGGACAGAGGAAAACAACAACAAAAAGACAGAGGAGTATATAATAGCGTGATCTGTTTGAGATTTGTGAGGGTTTTAACAAGGGAAGAAGAGCCCACTGAGTTTTCTTCACACTACTCTCTCAGGAAGGGCAACGGAGTCGTCTCTCTAAGAAGTGGCGGGTTAGGCAGCCCCCCATCTTCCCGCCCACGTACATGCCCAGCATGGGTGGCTCTGCACAGCCCATGTGAGCCCAGCACCCTGACCAGACAGCAGCAGTGGCTGACTCCTTGGGCAACAGAGATCCAATTTTGTGTAGTCTCCAGAAAGGTTAAAATCACAAAACACTGCTTTCCTTTTCCTGTGAAGTGCGGTTTACTTATTTGAGGTTTTTCTTTCAACTATGTGAAGGGAATGACTGAAGTCTGATGCCCAGAACTTTCCATGAGGGGCCAGGGATACCATGACTTTTTGGATCTCTTTGGCTGAGCAAACTTCTAGGTTAACCATCTGCTCACCGACAGCTCTGGGAATCCTGTCTGGCACCATGTCACCAAAAACTTGCTGACTGCTTTCCTAGAAGTACAGGGTTAGCACCTGACCCAGAGAAGGTCCCCACAACAGTCAAACAGATTTCCTGCTGCCACATCTATTACAGATGTTTCCAAAGTCATTTCTGTCTTACCCAGTTCATGGGCAACAGGAGTCACAGTGTTGGAAAATGCCAGGGACGAAGATCTTCCACCTTGCTGTCTACCAAATGGTCTATCAAAATCAAGGAACCTGTCATATCCTCATGGGTTAAACTCCATGAACACCAGAATGAAGGTCCCTCACTGCAGTCCACATCAATGCCCAGAGAGCTAATGCCAGGCAACTGTCAAAAGTGAAAACACAGTCCACATCTTTGAAGAATCTTTTGGACCAAAATGAAGTCATCAAAGCTTTCAAAACCAGATTCTTCCACTCATTACACATAAAAAGTTGACACTGTCAGAACTAACCTAGTTTGTTTCCGAAGCCAAACACTAACCCTCTGTCATTGCTAGCTGAGCCTCTCCCGTACAACATTCTAGTCTGTTCCACCATGGGGAAGGGCCCAATATCCCAACCAACCTCTAGGACTAAAGGCAATACATCTAGATGTCCATAAAAATCACCAAGTTTTCTTCTCTAGCTCTTGCCAAGTTTCTCAGAAAAGTTGGAGGAAGGAGTATCTCAGCCATTAGGGAGCTTTGATTTTGCAGAATCCGCCACTGGGCCATGCCCACAAGGTGCAGAGTAACTGTAGCTGCGACCTCCGTTAGCCTTCTCATTTCTCCTTTCTTCTTTCATCATGCTGACAGACTCCAAACCGGCGTCTGTTCCGGTTCCTGTGGCTACATAACAACCATCCCAAAACTTAGTGGGAGTAAAACAAGCATTTATTATGCTCATGGATTCTGCAGGTCAGGAAACCAGATGGCTGGTCCCTGCTCCAGTGTCTGGGGCTGCAAACACATGGGCTCCCCAGTGGGGACTCTGTGTCTCTGCACATGATGTCCCTAGCAGAGCAGCTGCAGTATAGCTGGACTTCTCACATGTTCGCTCTGGACACCCCTACCTTCCGTCCTGAGTCAGGAAGAAGCAGGTGGAAGCTGTACGGGCTTGGCTATCTTTTAGGACTTAAGCTTCGGGAGCCAAGCAATGTCCCCTCTGCCTCATTCTGTCAGGGGAGGCAGTCAGGTCCCAGGGAAAGGAACTAGGATCCCAGCTTGGCAGGAGAATGTCAGCTTCACAATTTCAGAAAAGCAAACGGGGCAGGATATATACTGGGGTGGCCACCTGTAGAAAAAGACAATCGGCCACAAGACCAGTATCTGGGGCAGGCAGCGCTCGTTCTGCACAACTCTACTGAGAGGTTCCTGTTTCATCAATATACTGAGAGGCTAAGAAAGGCAGATGGTGTCCATTCTAGTAATGAAATCTGAAAAACTCAGGCTCTGCGAGCCTCTGTAACCATATCCCCCTCCTGCCCCATATCCTACCAACCTCCTTCCACCAGCAATCCCTCGTGCTAGGTAAGGGAGGAGCTCTTGTTGCTGCTTGGCTTCCGTACTCACATCTTCTGTATTTGAGGGGAAAACCACACACACTCCTTTCACTTGACCTGTCATTTCTGAATTCAACTGTACTGTGATACCTTTTGCAATTACTCTTGTGGGGGAAAAACTGACTCTACTTAGTTACCTACGGTTATATACAGTTTTGACCTCAATTTGCTGCTGCTTCCACAACCCCCCTGGGATAGTACCACTACTACCAATGACACCGCAGGTCAAAGTCATGACTGGCTTGAACTCGTCTTCACTTTCACTGTACTTGCCACTACAGCCTTCATAGCTGTTTTCTTGAAACCCTCACTTCCTTTGTTTTTGTGACATTGTGCTCTTTTAGTTTCTAGCAGTTTTCTCTTTCCTTTTCTTCCACTTGGTCCTAGTGTTTCTCAGCACTTTTTAGAACTTCTAGGTGCTCATGAATACTCAGAGGTTCAAATGATCCCTTTCAGCTGAAAACTCCCCAACAGCATTACCAACCCCAGTCACTCACCCAGGATTAACTCCTGGATTTTTGGCTGCCTGCGGGACCATTCCATTTGCCTAAAACCAAACTGATCTTATCCCGCCTACAAACAAATAAATAAAAAGCAAGCATTCAAACAAAAAGATAAAGCAGAAAAAAAAGTCTGCTTCCTTCTCTAACTTCCCCTTTTCAGTCAACAGCGCCTCTATCTTCCAAGATTTCAAACTTGTCTAGACACTCTTCCTCTTCTCACCTTGCACAACTTCTACTTAAGTGCAGTCACTGGATTTTAGATCTGGAAGAAACCTTCCAGATAACTAGTCTGCACTCGCTAAACACACAGAACTGGGCCCAGGCATCTTGAGCATCGCGTCATACGCTTCTGACCCTGACTATGAGGTGCCTTCTAGTACCAAGACTACTCAATCCCATCTTTGCTAAACCTTCGGACAAATCTATTTTCTTTGTGGAATCAGAAGACCTGGGTCTGAACCCTTAACAGCTGTTTGCCCATAGGCAAGTAAACAGTAACTGCTAGTTAAAACTGCCTCCTGATTAAGAACTTACAATAGGAAACAGATTAAATTTAAACTCCTCAGCTGGGTATTCCACATCTTCCTCCCCCAAACTGGCCGACTTTAATATCCAACCTGATTTTTTTCACTAAAACAAAATCTGTGTCAGTTGGCATGTCTCCTTCCCATCCTCCTCTTTCTCATTTCTGGCTCTAGACCTCTGCTGGCTGCTTCCCCAGCAAAGAAAGAGTCCCTACATCTCTGCAAATGAAAAGCACACATTTCCTTTAAGGGCTAGAATGAGACCCTATACTTGCTTCACTAAAATGTCCTTGACCAACAGTCCTACTGGGGTCTTTCCTTTTTTCAAGTCTCCATAACATCTCAATTCTACTCTGAAATCTTACACACAATGCACATTGTCTTTTGCCTACACTCTGCATATCTGCACAGTTGTCCAACTAGACTACAATTTCAGCCAAATATAGTATTAGGCATTCAATAAACTTAAAACAAATGTGTGCAAAGTCTTTACGGTGAAACATCTGATTCTGATTTTAAAACGCAGAATGTGAGATCTCACTTACATTCATTGCATTACACTAAGATTTCCTTGCAAGCAAGTGATTTTTCAGTGATTATACCAATAAATAGTTCTCTCAACAATGTGAATAAAATGCACAATGCTCACCTTCAAGAAACTCACAATCTAGAGTTAAGAAGGCAGCACATACAGACAAATGCCAGTTAAAGAATACAACATAACAGGGGCATCTGGGTGGCTCAGTGGGTTAAAGCCTCTGCCTTCGGCTCAGGTCATGATCCCAGGGTCCTGGGATTGAGCCCCACATTGGGCTCTCTGCTCGGGGGGAGCCTGCTTCCTCCTCTCTCTCTGCCTGCTCTCTGCCTACTTGCAATCTCTGTTTGTCAAATAAATAAATAAAATCTTAAAAAAAAAAAAAAGAATACAACATAACATACACCATATTGCTCATCTGCTTACTCAGGCTATTATTTCAACATTGATCCACAGCCAAGAACCTGGAAATGATCCTTACTCAGGCACACAAAACCTCCAAAACAAAATACTAAAGAGCCACAACATTCATGCCTTTTACCTACAGGAGAGGCTCACTTGGTACCAACAGACTCTCATACTCGAATGTTCAATTTTGTGGTTTTCTAGGTCAGTTAAATTAGAAGTTGCAAATTCTAAAAAGTTGCCAAAAAGACAGGGAAAAATACAGAACCCAAAACTCAAAATGTATGTATTCATCAAACAAGCACCACATGAGTCCCTAACAAAATACAAAGATGAAAACAACAGGATTCAAACATGGCATTTTTTTTCTCTTTGAGAATGAGTAATGATTTCTTAAAATGAGAATCCCAGGACTCTTAAGAGATCAGGGGAAATGGATGGGGGTTGGGGAAAGAGTGGAGATAGGGTATATTCTGGAGGGCAATCTGGTAATATGCATCGAAAACTTTGAAAATGTGCTTACTCTTTGAATTAGCAATTCTGCCGCAGGAATACAGGCTCTGGAAATAATCAGAAGCAGCAGTAAAGACCTGTCAGGCATTCATTCTCCTTGCCATTACTGCACTTATAATAGTGAAAAACTAGAAACATGCTGTCATCCTCGGTAATCATTTATATTACATTTATATGGCAAAATACAACGTAGTCATCAAAAGCCCTCCCCACTGAAGACATTTTAAGGATATAAAAAAAATACGGATGGCCCTCCTGTCCCCTTTCTGCCATCTTTCAGTGCCGCCATAATGTGCACACGAATGTCCTGGCAGAGTCTCTCAAGAGCATCAGCCACGCTGAGAAGAGGCAAACGCCAGGTTCTTGCTAGGCCATTCTCCAAAGTCCTCGTCTCGTCTCTAACTGTGATGATGAAGCAGGGTTCCACTGGTGAATGTGAAGTCACTGGAGATCAGAGAGCCGGGAAAATTGCTGTGAACCCCACAGGCAGGTTAAACATGTGTGGAGAGATCAGCCCCAGATGTGATGTACTCAAAGATCTAGAAAAATGGCAGAATAATCTGCTCCCATACCACTAGCTTGGTTTCATCGCATGGACAATCTCTGGGATCAACCAACCTCTCACGAGTGGCCTCATGGACCATGAAGAAGCAAGATGAAAACACACAGGAGGGAAAATCCTGGGATCCTTTTTCTAGGGATATAATACATATGTGTAAATAAGATGCCTCAAAAGAAAAAAATATACAGGTGAAAAGATTATAATACAGTATGATCCCAATTTCTAAAACAACTATTCAATAGTAATAATATACACATATATAAATCCTGGCCTTTCTGCTTATAAGTGTATATAAGCCTGAAGTTTGTTTGTTTTGTTCTGTTTTTAACTAAGTTTCATTTTCTTCATTTGTAAAATGATAATAATAGTACCAGTACTTACTTTGTAAGGACTAAGAAGATAATTACTGTTAGGCTCTTAGCACAGTGCCTAATACATAGTAAGAGATCAAAAACTGGTGAAAAATATTGCCTTAACTATTTTTTAAAGGATTTTATTTATTTATTTGACAGACAGAGATTACAAGTAGGCAGAGAGGCAGACAGAGAGAAAGGAGAAAGCAGGCTCCCTGCCAAGCAGAAAGCCCAATGTGGGGCTCGATCCCAGGATCCTGGGACCATGACCTGAGCCGAAGGTAGAGGCTTGAACCCACTGAGCTACCCAGGCGCCCCCTGCCTATAACTATTAATAGAAGTTAAGATCAAAAACACACAAAAATTTTAACAAATTATTTCTGGATGGTGGCATTTCAAGAAATTTTTATTCTTCTTTTTATATTTTTGTTTCCTAGATTTTCTAAAATAAGCATATATTAGTTTAACATTAGTTTAAATGTTACTCAAAAACCAGTAAGACGTGGTCTTTCCTCTCAGAAAGGGCACCTTATTTGGCTGGAAACACAAAAACAGACTTTTTTTTTTAAGATTTTATTTATTTATTTGACAGAGAGAGGGAGGGAGAGATCACAAGTAGTCAGAGAGGCAGGCAGAGAGAGAGAGTGGGAAGCAGGCTCCCTGCTGAACAGAGAGAGAGCCTGATGCGGGGATTGATCCCAGGACCCTGAGACCCAGAGCTGAGCTGAAGGCAGAGGCTTAACCCACAGAGCCACCCCGGTGCCCCAGAAACAGACAGTTAAAAGAGAATGTTTACTGGGCATTTAACATGTGCCCCCAACTGCTAGGCCATTTACATGTATTAACTCACTTTATCCTTATAACCAATAAAGCAGGTATTGTTAAGGCAATTTTGTACAGTGCTAAGCCACTTTGTAAAAACAGGTTCAAAGAGGAGAATTCAATAGCCAAAGTTACACCAAGTAATTGAAAGGTGTGATCCCAACATTGGGTCAGCTCGACTACCAAAAAACAGTTTTTTCACCAAACTTCACTGCCTCCTGAAGTCAGATAAAAAGAAAAATTACACCCAGAATCCATTTTCCTTTCTCTTTACCCCCCTTTACTCTTACAGAACTTATCACCACCTGACATACCACGTTATTGGTCTGTTTCCTGTCCCTAGAATGTAGTCTCCGTAAAAATGGGATTTTGTTTGCTCTCTGCTGTACCCTCAGCTCCCAGCACACAAAAACAGACACTCCATAAGGGTGTTAGAATAAAGGATGCTGAATAGAGAAGTGACCTAATCGTGTCTCTGTGGACACATCTGGTAGCAGTGCAAAGCTTGCTGAAGAAGTTGCTTGCAGACGTCCAGGTGGGAGAGAACAAGGACAAGCACTATGGTAGAAGAACCATAAATAGGGAGGGAGAAGAGATTCCAGAAGTATCCAAGGGATGGCCCTGATAGGACATGATGACCAAGTAGATGTGGGATTGAAGGAGAATGGGGAGTCAGGAGTGGAGAGCTAAAAGGAGGAAGATCTGGTCAGGCATCTGTAGGGAGGGAAGAGAGTGGGACCAGAGTGACCAGATGTGCTCAGAATCACGGGCAATACCTGATGCAGGGGGAATAACGAAGCTGCCCCAGTGATAGCACACGGACAGGATCCACCTAAGAGGCTACGAGCGAAGGGCAGGGGGAGGTGTTCAGGAGAGCCTGGAGTTTCAGACACTGAGTTCTGGTGCTATAAACACCACTGGGAATGTCTAGGCCAGGTTGGGGCCCCACATGCCCTGAGAGCTCAGCTGCCCCACTGTGGTGGTTTTCTCCTCTGTGTCCTGGGATTCTGCTCTGAATGGGACACTGATCGTGTCAAACCCTCACAAACTTAGCCCAAACATCTGGGCATTAAGAACTGCATATTTCAATTAACACAGCTTTCTAACTGGTCCCCTTTTAAATCTTTCCTCACATGGATGTCTCCAACAGTACTACCAGATCAATATTCCCCAAAACCCTCATTTCATTCCATTTCCCAGATTGAAAAATCTCCAATGGCTTCAAAATGAGACTCTCCTTGACCCTATTCTACCTGTACTGTGAAGTTTTAACAGTGTGAGTAGAACCAGGCAGTTCGAATTTGAATCTTGGGTCTACCATTTCTTAGCTGTGTGACCCCAGGCAAATAACCCCTCTGGGCTCCCTCAGTTCCTCATCTCTAAATGTGGGTGGTACCCACATCACAGAGCCGTTCCTATAAGTGAAAATGTTTATAAAGTCCTTACTTAGCTCAAATGCCTGGACAGGAGCTGCATCCTTTAAATGTTAGCTATTATTATTACTTCCCTAAATAAACTTCCTATAGCACCCGGGATACACTCCTTGATCATTTCTAATACATAATGCCCATCTCAGGGCATCTGCTGGCGGTGTTCCCACCCAGGAACCACTACTTCTCAACCACCACCACCACCACCACAAGTATTTATTTAACATTTATACCATATATTCAAGGTGCTGGGCTGGAAATACAGGAAAAATAAACAGCCCCAAAACCTCAGAGCTCATAGTCTAATAATGAAAGACAGCCAGAGGAAGAGGTGTAATAACGTGTTACAAGTGCCAAGGGAAGCACTTCCTGGAGGCAATGCAGTTGCTTACACTGATCTTCAAAGCTTAGTGGGTGAACCAGGCAGAGTGGTTGTACGTGGAGTAAGAGCAGCCAGGACTGTGGTTGTAATCACTAAGTCTGACCTTGCTGGAGCTCTGAGCTGAGAAAAGGCAGGCTGGCTGGAGGGTAAAGGACGGCTGCATCATGGTGGTCATGAAGAGTTTGGACTTTAAACAGGCAGCCACGAAATGATGTTAAGTGCGGAACCCCTGCTTGGGTTCTAGAAGAGCTACACCTCTTCTACCCACCATGGGCTCCACACATGACAGTGGATCGCCTACAATGCACTGGTGTGACTGAGAAACTAATTTTTTAATTTCAATTAACTTACATTTAAAAACTGACATGCAACTCAGTTACTGGAAAATTTTTAAGTATGTCTGGGATGTTTGGGTATGTGAATCTACTCTTTCAACTGTAAATTCAATATACTCTAAATATAGAGCAAATATTCCTGATGAAAATTTAGTGTCCAAATTGAGATGTTCTATATGTGTAAAATATACTCCAAATTTGAAAACTTAGTACAGAAAAAGTAAAATATACTATTATAATCTTCATATTAGCCATCTGCTGAAATATTTTGAATACATTAAGGATGAAATTAAAATTTCACTAGTTTCTTTTTACTTTTTTTTTTTTTTTTTTTGAAGTGAGCTCTACACCCACTGTGGGGCTTGAACTCATGCCATGGAGATCAAGAGTCACATGCTCCACCAACTAAGCCAGCCAAATGCCCCTCTTTTTACTTTTTAAGATGGCTACTAGGGCGTGCCTGGGTGGCTCAGCGGGTTAAGCCTCTGCCTTCAGCTCAGGTCATGATCTCAGAGTCCTGAGATCAAACCCCACATCGGGCTCTCTGCTCCGCAGGAAGCCTGTTTCTGCCTGCCTCTCTGTCTGTCAAATAAATAAATAAATAAATAAATAAGATGGCTACTAGGAAAATGGCATATATGGCTCACATTATATTTTAGATAGCACTAACCCAAAAGAACCAAAGGCAGATGACTAGAAGCAGGCAAACCAAATAAGAGACTCTTTAATAAGAGTCCAGATGAGACACAGGCCTGAATTATCTCAATTCTACCCATCTTCATAACCTAATTCAAGACCTACTACTACTTCTAAAAACTTTTCCAATCATAACCAATTCTAATGAGTTGCTTTTCTCAGAACTACTGGGGCAGTTAATCTTCTGTAACATTTGTTTTAGCACTCAATTTATCACCTGTCATTTCTACTTAATTTTGGGGTGAGTTGTTTCTCAGAACCATCAGCTGCTAGGCTAAGGGCCAAAACGTAGGCATCTAATTTTCCACTTTGTGCGATGCATTTTCAATACTTCCAATAAACAGAGGTACACAGTTCCCCAAATATTCTGTCACAATCTGGATACACCCTTATGGCTAACTTTACCTTCTATGGCAGAAGGTAACACCAATCTCTTCCTTCAGACACCTTAAGGACACAAGCTAAAATGATAAAAAAGTCAACCAAGAATCCAGGCCAATGTTCCGATACAGCAGTGATATCTCATCAGTGAGCAAGCACTAGTAGACTCTATAGGATACTATCAGGGGAAAAAAAAGCCAAGATGGTGCCGCAATTCAGCATTTTCACAGATTCCATTAAAAATCAAACAAAAAATTTCTGATTATCCCTGGTTTCCACTGCCAGAGATGATAACCTTTGCAACCTGAGCATTAAGAACTTTCATTCGAGGGAAAGACACATGGCTTTAACATTTAAAAATTAACCCCTAAACTAATCCTTCTAACAAATAACACATTTTCCAGGTAGAGAGCCACATATTACTAATCAAACTGCAACTCAGCATTTTTCCATCTACCTTTAAGTAGGATGAAGAAAGAGACCTTTAAGGAAAATGTTAAGAAATACATATTTTACTTTATCATGGACAACAAAGTACTTCACCTAAAGTACCATGTAAATTTTCTTAGACGAATCCTTAAAAAACACAAACACTCAAGCAACTGGTCAGCATTAATAAGAAGCTAGCAGCAACTAGTTGGAAGCAAAGGGACACTTTGTGGTTATTAGCCCTGATCTGGGAACTATGGAGTTGTCAGATTTTATTATGTCTGACATTTAAAACATAAAGCTGACAAGTTACAACAGCATGAAAATCGACCTTTTTTTTGGGGGGGGGGGATTTGTTTAATGGCTACAAAGATAATATAACAAAGTGCAAATAAAGTTTCTATCTCCAAACAATCGAGCAATCAAAGATGGAGTCAGGACAGCTCCTAGGAAAAAAATAAGTTAAGGCAGTTCTTCTGTTCTGAAAGGCTGGATAAGAAATGGGGGAAACCTGTCAAAGAGCCTGGATGAAATCAGGGAGTTAAAAAGAAAGCACTCACTTCCTTTAGCACTGTGGGAAAATCCCAGTTGCTAATAGAAAGCTGAGGAAAGTTTAGTTTGGCTGATTTCATTTTGTTTTCCTTCCAACATCACCGCCGAGTTCGAACGACTGCTTTTCTCCCCTCACATTACTCAGTAAAAACGCCCCCACTGAATTGAGTTGTCTTCCGGAGCCCTGCTCCCCCGCAGCCCAGCCTGCAAACGTGCTCAGACGCCTCTGGGCGTGTTGTGGTCTCACCACTCTGCGGGCCGGCGCTCCAAACTCAATGGACAATGGGAGCTCACCCCCATCAACGCCAACTACAAAGCTCAGGAGGGCCATTTCCCTTTTCCTGCCCAGATGCTGTTTTCCCTCCTTCGAAGTAGGGCCCCGTGCTCCACTAGAGCCCCAGTGTGGGCTGGGACGCGTGTTCCCCTCCCCACCTGCAGAGCTGCTGATCCCCTCGCACCCCAAGTAAGTTACATCTCCGCGCACAGCCCAAAAGGGATCCCCTTCCCCAGGGGCTTGGTTGGGGGTACGGTTTTCACAGTCCAGGTAGGACGGAGAGGGGAGGTCTCTGGACGCTTGCTCCTGGCCCTGCAAGCTAAGCCGTCCTCACTGTCCCCTCCCTAGCCTCCACTTGTCTCCCCTCCCCCTCCAGAGAGAAAAGCGGGGAGGTGCGGGCTGGCAGCACGGCCACCTCCTCCTCCAGTGGAGCCCACGGAGACACTCACCCTTTCACCACAAAGAAGGGGTCCTCCATGGACATGGCGTCCCGGAGCCCGGCTGCCTCACGCCCGCTCCGCGCACAGGGCGCCCGCGCCCTCCGAACCTCCTCCTGCCCACCCCACCAGTCTGCCGCAGCCGCCGGGGCCTCGGCCCGAGGAACCCAGAGCAGCTGGCGCGCGCAGGCCGGGTCGCACGGGACCGCCGCCGGTCCAGCACTCGATGGCCCCGCAGACCGAACCCCCGACTCTGACGCCGACCCCCGCGCCCGCCTCCTCCCCCGGCTCCTCCCAGCGCGTCTGGCCGGCTTGACCCCGCCCCCAGCCCCGCGGCCGCGACCAACCACAGACGCGGCCCGCTGCACCACTTCCGTACCCGCTCTCACGTGACCAAGGCCAGCCCCGCCCCCCATCGGCGGGGCTTGGGCGCCACGTCACTCAACCCTGGAGGCGGGGCTCGGAGGCGGGTGGGCGAGGGCTACAGTTACTCCCTTGCCGACTCAGGCTTGTTCCCTCCCGGAGGGCAATACCCTAGTACCTGATCTGTATGATCCTTTTACCTTTCCTGTACTTTTAACACTTTATTTTGATGACAAGATTTATAAGTTCGTCTTGTCCATGCAATAAAGCACGCTCATATACATTATCTGACTATGATAATGTTGCACAACTCCTTTATGTAGGTCTTACTATGTGTCCTGCAATGCCCTCAAGGCTGAATGTGCATTATCGCAATTTTCCTGGGGGTAAGGTATTATTTCCAATTTGTAAATGACAAAAGTTCAGAGGTTTCAAGACTGCCTGTGGTCACACACCCTCGACCGGGCAGAGTCACAGATTCTATGCGCTCTCCACTAAACTGGATGTATTTTCTATTGCCGTGCACCCTGCAAGTGAGCAGTAAGGTAATTTTTCTCATACAGCACACCAGGCTTCCCTGGAGAGAGCTCCTTTAAGAGACTAAGAAGGGACCAGTTATGGCAATTTCTTCCCCGCTGTAGTTCAAGAGCCCTTCCAGAAAGCATTTTGGTCAAAACAATTAGCCAGCTCTGGTGCTATGTATGCTATAGGCTTTGTGAACTTTAACTGCTGATGACCACTGAGCACTTAACTGTGTGTCAGGCACTGTACCGTTTTCTCAGTTGCTCTCATAATGAGATAATTATCATTATTATGCCCATTTTCAGAATGAGAAATCTGAGATTCTTGGAGGTTAAGTGACTTGCTCAAGGTCACCAGTCCTTTTGGAGATGGAAGAGTCCTCAGAGCCAGACAAAACCCATATGAACCTGGATTCTATTATTTGATTTCTCCTCTACAAAACATGAATAATAATATTTAGCCTGTGGATTATCGTGAAGGTTAAATAATAATGCATGTAAACCCCAAGGCCCCCAAACAATGGGGCAGCAATTGCAAAGGTGCAACTAAACCAACATGAGTTTGCTCTTTGGTGAGTCAGAAACTGAACCATGTTGAGTCGTGGCACAAAGAAAACTTTTATTTTCAGCAAATAAGGAGATCATAGGGAATGACTTCCAAAGCCTTGACTCCCCAACAGAGGGTGGATGGGTACCTTTTGTTTAGGGTTAGGATGAATAGTTAGATAAGGGAGCCTTGTTCCTATGTAGAGGCAGGCATAAGTTTGCCCAGTGCCTTAAGGAAACATGCCTATACATGCGTTGTACGTTATGTGAATGAGTCTAAGTCTCCTCCTCAGGCAGATGTATTATAATGAAGTAAAGGTAGTGTAGGTCATTCCAAAGGTCACTCCATGGTCCATCTGCGAAGTCATGAGTGGGGGTACAGGTGGTCTGGGCTGGTGGGAGGCCTTATCAGGGCCTTCACCATCACCTAAGAGGTCGTTTTGGGTTTCCTGTGCCTGAGTTGAGAGGTAAGTGGAAAGAAGAGCTTAAGGCAAGATGTAAGACAAAGATTAGTGAGTACAAGCAGGTAGGCATGTAGGCAGTCAATGAGGTTGGGGAGGAGAGAGGTGAAAATCTCCATTCTGGGATGCCTGGATGGCTCAGTGTCTGCCAGTCAAGTTAAGTGTCTACCTTCTACTCAGGGCATGATCCCAGAGTCCTGGGATTGAATCCTGCATCTGGCTCCTTGCTCAGCGGGAAGGCTGCTTCTCCCTCTGTCTGCTGCTCCCCCTGCTTGTGCTCTCTCTTTTTCTCTCTGACAAATAAATAAATAAGATCTGAGGGAAGAAAAGAAGGTCTCCATGCTTCTGAGACCCAGGAGGAACAGCGAGGTCAGATGTGGGAAAAAGAACTTTGGAGAGAGAACCATTCAATTTGGCTATGGGCATATTGAGATGGGAAGGTGAAAAGGATCATTGTTCATTCATTCAACAAACACATGTCATTGAGGGGCAGATGAGAATACTGATTAAGAGCCATACTCTTAATACTGATTAAGAGCCACATTGCTCGAGTTCAAATTTCAGTTCTGCTGCTTCCCCACTATGGTGTCCTGGGCAAGCTATTAAATTTCTCTTTGTCCTCATCTGTGAAATGGACTGCATCCTAACACCTTCCTCACAGAGTATCACAAGAATTAAATGAATTAATGTGTGAAAGGTGCTTAACAATGCCCAGCACCTGCTGTGCTCTTACTGTGTGCTAGGCAGTGAGGACACAGACATAAATAGTCTTGGACCTTGCCTTCAAGGGACTCTCAGATTGGTGGGACAGACAGGCCCCATGGAAAGGAAAGCTATAATTAAAATGAGGGAGAAACAAAGGAAGCTACTTCTTTTTTCTTTTCTTTTCTTTTCTTTTCTTTTCTTTTCTTTCTTTCTTTCTTTCTTTCTTTTAACTTTAACATGCCTCAGGTCCTGGCATACACAATTACTCAGAAAAAAATCTCAGCAAAAAACCATCTCCCCTTATTTCCCTGCCAAAAACAAACAAACAAACAAACAAAAAACCTTAAAAATTCTTATGGAATAAAAAAAAATAAAATAAAAACAGTAGTTGCCTTGACGTGGGAGTATTGACTGGGAAAGGAAATTTTCTGAGGGATGGATGTTGTATATCCTGATAGGAGTGTGGCTTATACAGTTGAACGCCTTTGTTAGACCTCATGAAACTGTAACATTTAGATTCTGTTCATTTCACCGGAAGAGGCTGCCATGCCACCTCTGAGTTTTCTGTGCAGTCCTGAGAGGGCGTCCAGGAGAACTTCCAGTCCCTGCGTGAGTCTGCAAAGTTAGAAGAGTGGGTGATGGAGGGAGCCTGCTGGGGGCCAAGCACAGGTCACTAGGTCAGGGATTGGATGAGAATGAGAATCAGAAAGTATAGAATCACATCCTATCATTAAGGATTCCAGGGCAGACCGGGGCCATTGCTTTCCCCTAAAGGCTGTGGGGGCTCCATGACACCCCTGCAAAGGAATCTCTTCTACTCTAAAATGGGAATAAAAATACCCAACCTGTTCCCTCACTGGATTGTTTTAAGGATCAACGGGTTGCTGTAAGTGCCCCTAATCCTTTTTAAAGAGTAATTTAAAAATATTTTCCTTGTGATAAAATATAAGTAACAATTTATCATCTTAACCATTTTTAAGCATTTAATTCGGTAGTGATAGATACACTCACAGTGTTGGCTTAACCAATGTCCAGAACTCTTTTCATCTTTGCAAAAACAAAACTCTGTACCAACTCAACAACTCTCTTCTACCCTCCCCCCATCCCCTGGCAACCACCATTCTACTTTCTGCATCTGTGAATTTGACTACTGTAGGAATCCCCTAACCAAAAACATGCAGTATTTGTCTTCTTATGATTGGCTTATTTCACTTAGCGTAAGGTCCCCAAGGTTCATTCATGTTGTAGCATGTGTCAGAATTTCCTTTTTTTTTTTAATGTTGGATAATATTCGTGTGTGTACATACAATATTTTGTTTATCTATTCATTTATCCATAGTCACTTGGCTTCCTTCTCTCTTTTGGCCATCGTGAATCATGATGCATGAACATAGGTGCACAAATACTGGTTCAAGACCCTGCTTTCATTTCTTTTGGGTATATAACGAGAAATGAAATTCCTGGATTGTATGTTAATTCTAGTTTTAATTTTTCAAGAAACCACCAGAGTGCCTCCACAGTGGCTGCACCATTTTACAATCCCACTTACAGTGCACAAGCGTTTTGATTTCTCCACATCCTTTCCAACACTTGTTATTTTGTTTGTTTGTTTGTTTGTTTTTAATAGTACCCATCCTAACGGTACCCATCACCTAACGGGTGATGCAATATCTCATTGTGGTTTTGATTTACAGTTCCCTGATGGTTAGTGATGTGGAGCATCTTTTTGTGTGCTTGTTGATCATTTGTGTATTTTCTTTGGCAAAATGTCTATTCAAATTCTTTTTTTTTTTTTAAAGATTTTATTTTTAAGTAATCTCTACACCCAATGTGAGGCTTGGGATCTTGACCCAAGATCAAGAGTCACATGCTCTACCAACTGAGCCAGCAGGCTCCCTTCAAATTCTTTGCTCATTTGTTGAGTTGTTTTTCATTGCTGAGTTCACTCTCAATCCTTTTTGAAACAGCACAGAGTAAGGGAGAAAAGTGTTACATACACGTTAGGTATTACATTCTTCATCATTTTCCCAATTTTTTAAAAACCCTGTGTTCTAGAATACTCCAGGAAACATTCACTTATGTTGGTTTCCATTGATCCAGCAATGGCTATGTTTCCCAGTCCCAGACACGGGAAATATACACACAGTGGTTATTTTCTTTCCTCTCCTTGGATGTTATCAGCATCTCCCACTCTTACTCTCTACATATTGGTTTAAAATAAATAAGGAGGAATTCTATTCAACTCATATATACCAACATTAAGAAGTGATTGAGAGGAGCGCCTGGGTGGCTCAGTGGGTTCAAGCCTCTGCCTTCGGCTCAGGTCATGATCTCAGGGTCCTGGGATCGAGCCCCGCGTCGGGCTCTCTGCTCAGTGGGAAGCCTGCTTCCTCCTCTCTCTGCCTGCCTCTCTGCCTACTTGTGATCTCTGTCAAATGAATAAAATCTTAAAAAAAAAAAAAAAGAAGTGATTAAGAATTTTTTTTTTAAGTACGAGCCAGGCCCGGTGTGGAGCCCAAAGCAGGGCTCGAACTCACAACCCTGAGATCAAGACCTGAGCTGAGATCAAGAGCTGGATGCTTGACTGACTGAGCCACTCAGGTGCCCCAGTGTTTAAGAATTTATAGAATATACATTTGATGATTATTAGAGATGTTTTAAAGTGTGTAATGACAAGTATGGAAAACAGCAAGACACAACATTGTATATATGATACACATTTTTTTAAAAAAGATTTTATTTATTTATGTAACAGAGAGAGAGAGATCACAAGTACACAGAGAGGCAGGCAGAGAGAGAGAGGGAAGCAGGCTCTCTCAGGACCCTGAGACCATGACCTGAGCCAAAGGCAGAGGCTTAACCCACTGGGCCACCCAGGTGCCCCTATGATATACATTTTTATATACACTGTTCATTTTTATGTATACATTTAAACATATATACATTCTTTCATTTTATATACATATTTATCATATATACAAATGTTTTTATACATAGAAAAATTTTATATGTACAAAAAAGGAAATGTATTTAAAATTTCATAATTTTTACTTGGATAATCAGAAATACAGAAAGTTAAAAAAAATTTTAAAAAAGAGAAGTGAGAAAGCCAAGTGACCATATATTCAAAAACTACATCAAAAGTTAGCAGTTTTGTTTTTTTTTTTAAGATTTTATTTATTTATTTGACAGAGAGGTAGAGAGCACAAGGGCAGAGGGAGAGGGCAAAGTAGGCTCTCCGCTGAGCAGGGAGCCCCATGTGGAACTCGATCCCCAGATTGTTTCTAGAATAAGGCAAGTTAAGCATGTATGAATGAATGGATATTGATACTATTAAAAGTTAAAATGTGTGGGCGCCTGGGTGGCTCAGTGGGTTAAGCCGCTGCCTTCGGCTCAGGTCATGATCTCAGGGTCCTGGGATCGAGCCCCGAGTCGGGCTCTCTGCTCGGCAGGGAGCCTGCTTCCTCCTCTCTCTCTGCCTGCCTCTCTGCCTGCTTGTGATCTCTCTCTGTCAAATAAATAAATAAAATCTTAAAAAAAAAAAAAAGTTAAAATGTGTTATTGGAATTCAGTGACCTCCTTGACAAAACAGTGAATTTGAATCATTGTAGGAGGACAGGTTGACCTTTACCATTTTCTGACAATTTCCTGAATTTGTCAGGGTACAGGGAATCTCTCCTGGAAAACAAGAGAATCCTAAACATAGTAACAATGATTGCTAACATTGACTTACTATATAGCAGACATTGTGCTAATCCATGCACAATCTTCAGAAGTGGCTCCAGAATTTCTACATAGGGCAGGTTTTAGAACTTGTTTGTATGCCAGGGCAAGGAGGCTTGAATTAAGGTTACAAGATAGACCCACTGTCTTTTCTTAAACTGCAGGTTTATTTGGGAAGGCTCAAGAGGGCCGATGGTGATTGTGTGTGTGATGCTAGTGCTCTAATGTCCCAACAAGTAACTGGTCACCTCTTGGTTCCATCACCAGGGATCTCACTGAATCCTCACAACAACTCTGCAAGGAGGATACTGTCATTATCCTCCTCTTCCACATGAGAAATATGAGGCTCTGAGAGGTTGATAATTTGCCCCCGGTCTTATAGGTAGGAAATGGCAGAGCCCCATTGGAATACAAGTTTGTCTGATTCCTAAACCCATGTTCTTTGCTACAGTATTCTACTGCCCATTTGCACAAGGGCTAGTCTTCCCCAAAAATTAGCAAATGGATTTTACCTAAGCACCTAATGGTTCAGATTAGGTAATGGTACCTAATAGTTCAGATCAGACTTCACACACACACACACACCCATGCACACGCACACGCCCCCATGCACTCACGTGCTTGAGCACATGCACACCTACTGAGTTTTTAAAAATAGCCAAGAGGAAACTATTTATTGACTGTGATAAACTACATTGTATGAAAAACAGCATTATTTAACAAACAGACTCTCCTGCTAATTTGATAATTTGTCTTTTGGTTTTTGAGGGTGACCTGTCCTTTTGCGTCAGATTCTTCAGATGGGCTTTTTGATACATAGATATTAAAAGCCAGGACACACACACACACACACACACAAAGCCAAGGTAAAATTAAAGGGATCCATAGCGAACAAGATAAGTACAGGACACTGAAAAGTACAGCCTGAGATTTAAGGATAGACAATTGCTCAGAGGGAGGGCTTGTTCTTCCCAAGGAGAATTCACAGAGCTCTTACCTACCGGAGGGATTCCCAGCTTAGCGGGTGTGGCAGGCTTCACTTGTCCTTTACGATCTTGATTATCATCAAATCTATTTATTTAAGAATTTAGGGACCGTTAAGGCAATTCTCCTTTTTATTTTTATTTTTTATTTTTTTAAATTAAATTAAATTTTTTTTCAGTGTTCCCAAATTGATTGTTGTGATTCTCCTTTTTGAAATCCACTGTTAAAAGAAGAACAAAGGGAAGAACAGAGGAGAAAAAGAAGAAGGAAAGAAAGAAAGAAACATAAAGATCTGAGAAGAGAAAGTGTTAGGAGGGGCTGAAAGGTTCCCAAATATTGATTTCATTACTTGGCTTCTTTTTTCTTTGGGGAAATGAAAGACATATAGTTTCCCACTGCTGCTGTAACAAATGATCATAAACTTAGTGACCTAGAGTGACACAGTGTATTCTTTTACAGATCTGGAGGTCAGAAGTTTGAAAGTGGGTTTCATGAGCTAAAATCAAAGTGCTGGGAGAGTTGCATTCCTTCTTCCGGTTTTAGGGTAGAATCTGTTTCTTCTCTTTATCATTCTAGAGGCTGCCTGCATTCCTTGGCTTAGGTCTCCTTTCAACAATGGCCTCCCTTGCTTCCATTGTCAACACCTTCTCTGAATCTGACCCCTTTGCCTTCCTTTTAAAAGGACTCTTGTGATCACATTGGGCCCACCAGATAATCCAGGATAACCTTCTATCTCAAGATTCTTAATTTAATCATATCTGTTAAATCCCATGTAAGATAACATTTTCACAGGTTCTGGAGATTAGGATGTGGATATCTTTAGGGTGATGGGGGGGAGGACATTATCCCGCCTACCACAGAAGGAAGCCAATGTTCACAGTTCTGCTGCCTACAAGGGGCATCATAAACAGAACCACATCTGATACTTCAACAACCTTGTGCAACATATGCCACGATTTGCTTTTAATGCTGAAGAGACTGAGCCTTGGTGCAATGTGGGAGTCTGCCCAAGGTCAAGCAGCTGGGACACAGACCCAGATACCCGAACCCCAGCACAAACCAGCCTTCTTCAGGGCCCTGCCTCCACTCTACTCTCCCATTCACCTCTACTTCCTCTTCCCTATCTGGGCCCATCCCCCAGCTTCCTGGACAAGCTTAAGCTGCTGTTTCCCAACTTGATATGCTCTCCTGACAACCAACCGTGGTAGAGTCAGCTTGATCGTAGGGATTTCTAATCAAGCAAGTCAAGTGGCTGCCTCTCGGGATCTTCTTTTAGGACTTTTTCTTGCCCTCCTTTATTCAACAAGCATTTTTTGAGCTTATTGTGCTGGGTGCTAAAGTAGCAAGGAATGATAGACCTAAGCTAAAAATAACCAGACAGTCAGTGATACATACTGTCTCAGACAAAAGGGGTCTAAGATTGCAGGAAGCCAGAGGAGGGAGTTCCAAGTCCTGGGAGCTTTGTGTGAATCTTCTACCTTGACCCTGGGTGATAACTAAGCTCCAGTGAAGAACCAAAGGCTTATTTTCTTTTGAGCTCCTTAAGGGACGAGGTATTGTTGGTCTTTCTGCGTCTTGCACATCGCTGTGCTCCAAAAATAATTAAAAATTGGGAATAGGGTCAAGACAGGCACACTAAAAGGATGAAGCAGTGTGTGAGACCAATAAAGGGTTAAAAGTCACCTTGGAAGGCCGTGGGCACTGCCATTTTGCCTCTCTATTCTACCTAGCAACTGATGACACTCAGTATTTCTCCCTGTTTTTATTAGGAGAGGGCCCAGGGTGTTGCTAGGTTGTTGAGTTGCTGCAGAGCAAGATTTGGTGGAGCCAGTGGAGACTTTTGATGTCATCAGCCTTCCGAGGGGTAGAAGCCATTCTGGAAATACCCTCCTGGCAAATTCCTCACTTTCCTGAGTTTCATGGGTGCTGAATAGTGGGGCAGATCCATTGCTCAGGTTTATTTCTGTTTTTTGTTTGTTTGTTTTCTCTTCACCATAAGCCCTACTTGTCACAAAAGATCCCAGAAAGATAAAAACGATGGTTCTGGACTTGTTTATCGGGTGTAAAGAGATATCAACTGAGTAGGAGGATTCTTTTTTCTATTTTTTAGGGGATCCATGTCACTGGGAAAGCACATGCCATCTGTTGTCTGCAGTACATGAGAGGGCCCACGGGTGGGAAGCACCAGGCTTCTCTGTCTTAAGCAACTGCTCACCCAGCAAGGGGCTGGTCCTCCAGAGTGGTTTGGCAGGCAATGTCTAGAAATCAGTCTGGGCTCATGTACTTGACAGTCAAAAGCTCTTTCCCATCATCTGTATATTAATTCCACAAATGTTGGTTGATGAGCTACTATATGCAAAACACTTTGGGAGATACGACAGTGACTAAGGCAGACATAGTTCCTGCTTCTACAGAAATTTAATCCAGAAAAGTCCCACCATTCAAGTCAGAAAGGGGAAAGACTAGGGGTGAGGATAAGAGACAAATGATGGAAAGAGGAAGGGAGGAAGGAGGAAACGGGTGATATTTCTAGAAGCTCAAAGCTTATATATCACATAATACCTACTCTACACATAGTCTTTCATGTGATAGTCTCACAACCCTTTGTGGTAGGCTAAGAATATATCCCCATTTCAAGATAAGGAAACCGAGGCCTAGAGTAGGGAGGCTGACTCAGTTCACGTAATGAACAAAGTCCAAAGTTGACACAGGTCCTCAAGCCCGTAGTCCCAGGCTTTCCACAATGTCACAGCACTTTTGGATGTGGATATTTGACATGCTGATCGTTGGTAGAAAATGAAATAAAACCAGTCAGTCATAAAGGACAGGAAAGGTCGCTTTCCGCTGGCTATTTTCCTTCTGACTCCTTAGACTCCAACCTTTCTCTGTCCTATCTTATGCCCTGAGAAGCTGATGGCTACAGACTGCATCACCTCATTGCTCTTGTAGGCTGATATCTGTTTGGGTACACCCAATGGGAGGCCCTGAGAGGAGAGAGATTAGAGAGCAGGGAAGAAAGAGAGGTTAGAGTATTTCCTTCTTCCTCCTTGCCCTCATTCTGTAATGCCTCTGGTGGTAGCTGTGTGCCTCTGCTATGCAGTTTTCCCTAAACAGTCCCTTCCCCATGGTTCTAGCTCCCAGTGAGCCTCAGTAAAACTGTTTGCTACTCTTACCTCTGCAACTCTAGGGGCAGTAACAGGCTTTCCATGATTACTAGTTTCTGCGTGCCCCATTATCCCTCATTAATTCCCTTAAACTTGCCCATGCCTATGCAAAGAGTCCCTTCCTTCAGGCGAAGTTTCCTGCCCCAACACTGACTGAGTATTCTTGAGCACAGAGGGATGCTGACAAAGAAGGGAGGCAGGGTTATGAAAAAGACTTGGTCTACTTGATGTTTGTGCCTAATGTAGGCCCTGAGTAAGCACTTCTAGATGGGAAAATACAGGGAAGAGATACCAGAGTGTTTGGGGCCAGGAATTCTCAAGATAACTTCAATGCCACCTCCACTGTGTTGCTTTCCTTGATTCCATAGTCTGAGGTAGACTGCTCCTCCTCTGTAGTCCCATAGTGCCTGCCCACACACAGTTCTAGGTTCTACTTGCGAAATTCTTCCCTTGAAGGCAGGGAGAGATCTCCTCATTTCCCTCTTCTTTATTTCCCAGGCACTACCTAGTGACCAACAGGCACTTAATAAATGCTTGCCAAGTGAATCTATGTTCAAAGGTAATATCCCTAAGCAACTGAAGTTATCCAACTACGATGAGCCATAGAGAATTTGGGCAGCAACAATGACTACACAATTGCACAGGTGGTTTACTGTCGTTGTAGAATTTGTCTCAAAAACAAAACCAAAACCAGATGTTTCACACTTTACAACCCATCCTGTTCTTCACTTCAGCTTATGGGAACTTGTGATCTGGTGTGGGGGGGCATACATGGGATCCCTCTTGCACAGCCATATGTGCTTTGTGTGTTTAACCTTGAAATAACCAAGGTCAGTCTCTTGGTATTACTCACAATTCTATGGATATATCAATCTGTTATATCAATCTGCTTCACAAATGGTTGAATCCCTCACAGACAAGGACTGATGATGGAGAAGCCCCCTGCGTTGTCAACCAGGTTGGTGTTAGAAGGCAGATTTGGAGATATCTGCTTAGAAAAAGCCTAGAGTTCAAAAACAGTTAACATGAGAAAATGTGAGCCTTAACTATAGACTGTATTAGACTTCAGTCTGTTTCCATGGAGCTGTTGCCAAGGTACGTGCAACCGAAGACATTTCTCTAAGACAATGATACTCTCCCCTAAGGCCCTCTTCTTCCTGGTTGACATTGAGACTATCTACATCTGAGAAATTCAACCCATTTGTAGCTTTTTCTTCTGACTAGTTGGAATATCTGCCTATTCTTTCTTAAATCCCCTTGACCTCAATCCTCTTACTCGAGGGGGTTACCAGCAACTGGAGGGGAGGCCTAAGGTAAAGATGAAGCACATGGCTCTTGACACACTAGTTTTGTGAAACCCAGATTGAGACAGGTGACAAAGGACATTCTTTCCGATGTCCAAATGTATATTTATTCTGGAAAACCTTTTATGAGTATGGGTATCAAATCACATTTTGTTACAACTTCAATGAATCATGTAAAAAGGAGGAAACTCATAAATTAGAATTCTTCTGGGAAATATGAGACATATGGTCATCATCGTATGCAGAGAATACTAAGAAAAAAACCTATCAGAGCTCAGTCATTCATTCTCTAGAGCTCTATGTGTCCCTGCAGTGTTTTCCTTGTTATTCTTCAAACACTCGGAGTGGACACCCTCCTAGTAGGCTTGGACTTGCTGCTCTCTCTGGAAGGTTCCCCACCCATGACTCCCTTCCTTCCTGGATCCAAATTTCTTCTCAAATGACACCTGCTCAGAAAGGCCTTTCCTAGTCACTCTATCTAAAAGATCAGCTCTCTTTACACTGTCTCCTTCCTCTGCTTTATTTTTCTTCACACACTTGGTCACCACTTAATCTTGTTTTATATATTTATATTTTATATAAATATATATATGATATATATATTTATATTTATAATATAATATATGTATTAATGTCAGTTGTCCTCATAGAAATTAGATCAGAGAAAGGGACTTTGATGTGTTCATTGCTGTATCCCTAGCAGCTAGGACCGTGCCTTCTGGAAATTCACAAAAGAATAAGATTTATATGAAAGTAGACATCAGTAACCTCCAAAAAGGGTAGCCTCAAAAGAGTAGTTAAAAAATTCAAATTGCCACAGTCAGCACACACAGCGCTATAAGTTCCCGTAGTTAAGTGAGTGGTTAGGAGAGAGACTAGCGGTTCTTGTTAGGGATAGAAATGTCCACACGACTGCATGGTTTGAGAAGCATCCAAAGAGCCTCATAACTAAAAATATCACCATCCACTTCTCCTCATTCCCACAATGCCTGAAATTCCAACAAGTAGTTCCCAGAAATCATAATCATTTTGATGGTATTAAGGCACTGGGCCATTTGGGAGAAGTAACGAGTTATAATCAGAACTGTGTTGACCTGGTTATCCAATCATGACGCACTGCCACTTGTAGGAAGATGTGGAGCCTGAGCCCCCAGGGACTGGGAAATCAGGGATAATGAGTCATTGTGACACAAGGGGGCGGGAGAGAGCAGGGATGACCAGGCAAGGAGAAGACCGGAACAGAACCTGGGCTGGGAAAGTGCCCCGACTGTTCCGGCCACTTGGGTAAGCTCAGGCGGGGAGACCTCACAGGCCACAGGAGTGTGATTCCTGGCTCTTCCACTTACAGATTCTAGGGGTGATCTTGAGCAATTTTCTTCGCCTCTCTGCACCTATTTTCTGTCTGCAAGATGGGAATTATAAGACCTACCTCGAAGGGCTGCTGTGAGAAGTAAACGAGACTCCTGTTTATGGAGGACTTAGCTTGGTACTAACACAGGGCATGTACTCAGTAAACAAATGGCAGTTCGGACGGTTATGTTTCCAATGCGCCTGCCCTTCAGGCCTCATTGGAGGCCCAGCTTCTCAGAAGGTTGGCCACCTCCTTCTTGGAGCGTTTCTGGATTCCTTCGTATGAGAACAGGGTCTCTCCATGTACTGAGCTGGTAGAGCACGCGGCTGGTACTTCCTTCATCGCACCTACTGCTTGCTGCCATGTGTTTACTTGTGCGTTATATTTATTTATTTTTCATGCTTTAGTTCTCCGATAATACTCCGATGATATTGATAATACTCCGATAATAATCAGATGGTATCTGATTTTACCGTTCCTGACATTGCCTCACGATTTCTTGTACATCACAGATAACCAATAAATATAAATTGCCCCACGGATGAATATCTGTAAACCCTTGATCAATTATTTTATAATCCAGTGATTTTTCACAGTCTTTTGTAAAAATGGTCCCAACGGGTCATCTACAGGTTAAAGGGGACATGATTTAGAATGTGAAGTAACCACTGCCTCTGGTCTAAGGGCTGTTTGATTGCGTTGTTCAGACTTTCCAGCAATGTCTATCAGAGGCTGCTGGGATGGGGCAGCCAATGTCCCTTAAGAGGCCGTTGGACTGGCCTGGACAGAAGACTAAATTCTAACTTGCAGATTTTAGTTCAATAAGTGAGTTGATGCTGATACTCTGGTCATGAAAAGGGAGATGAAGATTTAATTTCATAATGATTGGAGCAGGAGGAGAGAATCGAAAGCTGAAATTGAATTGTATGAAACCAAAAATGGTCAGAGATAGGCTTCTTCAAATGATTCAACCTGCATAATCATACTAGAAATCTGATCATCTGGGCTATGTTTTGATAGGATAGAAAGCATCCTAAGGACTAATGTGCCACCAGAGAAAGGGTACATGGATTTTCCCCTCTTCTCCATTCTGCGTTACAGACTTCACATCTGTCAATCAACTTCCCATCACGACTGAGATAGCATTTTGGAAGCCCAACTAAGGAGCAAGCTTGACTTGTACTTGTGGACACAGCAGATGGATAAGTGGGCCCATGGCAAACCAATGGGACAGGACCGTGATGCCCCTGGAGCAGAGCCACGTCGCAGCTGCACGAGGGGAGACAACAGATGATGGGCAGATGGAGGCCAGCCTTCAGGGGCTGAGCAGCCTTTGAAGTCAGGGCTGGCTGGTGGAGACAAAATGCTCTGAAATCAGGAACTGGATTGAGATCGAGGTTGGCAAAAGGGACATTACACAGTACTTGGACAGTATTGTCAACAGACCATGTTTCTATTTCCCTCCTATGAACTCCAGACAATGCAGATTTTTATGAGGTTATATTTTGGTAAGAAAATGAAATTAGGGATGCCTGGGTGGCTCAGTCCATTAAGCATCTGCCTTCAGCTCAGGTTATGGTCCCAGGGTCCTGGGATTGAGCCCCACATGGACTCCCTGCTCAGTGGGGAGTCTGCTTCTTCCTCTGTCTGCCTCTCACCCTGCTTATGCTCACACATGCTCTCTCTCTCTTTCTGACAAATAAATAAGTAAAATCTTTTTTAAAAATTCAAAAAAAACTGACAGTATAACAATTATAAATATTATGTGTGGAAATAGTGTCAATGACACTCATATTAGACAAAATCCTCCCATTATACTGTTATGCCAGAAGTTATTAATACTTTTTTGGGTTGTTTTGTTTTGTTTTGTTTTGTTTTTTGCTTGTTGGCATGTCCTAGGGATGTAGACCTCAGATGTCATAAGAAGAACCCCAGATTCCAAGGGAAATTCTATACCAATCCAGGTTCGCTCAGAAACACAGTCTCTTTTCAAATCCCTTCTTCCTTCTCCTCTCCCATTCTTTGCCTGGAATTTGATTTCTGTGAGGTTTTTTCCTTATGAATAATATGGTAGCAATTCGTACCTATTTCATTCCCCCTCATTCCCTCAGCTCCAGTCACGAGCCTTCTTGCTGCTCCTGGAGCCAAGCCTGTCCTTTCCTCCAAGTGTTTGTATAGTCCCCCTGCCTGGACTGGTGTCCCCAGATAGCTGCCTGGCTCCCTCATCCCCAGCAGGTTCTTGAAAGGAGAGGTCTTTCTTAAGCACTGCTGTTTTAAATTGCCTTGCTTTGTCCCTTTGCCGCTCTGTTTTTCTCCATTGCACTTTTCAGAAGACATTTTTTGTGTTGTCTGTCTTCCTTCCCTCCATCTACTAGGGTGTAAGCCCCCAAGGGCAGACATTTTTATCTGTTTCGTCTGCTGTGTGCTCAGAACCTAGAACCGTGCCTGGCACTCACATGTTTGTTGAACACACAGACGGATACTAAGAAGGCGTGAGGACTTTTCTTCCTTCTGCCTCCCTCTCTAAAACAGTTGGGTATCTGCAGAGTAGCCACAAAACCTTTCCAGATGTGGAGAAATGGAAGAATTTCAAAACTGGTTACAGATCCAAGCATCTACACATTGTGCAGATTCCAGACTAGGTGTAAATGAGATTTCAGCTCTGCTCCCCATTCGCCAGCCTGCACGTTCTGAAAAGTAACTTGAAAAGTATACATTCCAGGTTAAATAGATGCATATTCATTTCAGCATCTTTCCAAGCAGAGAAATCAAATGCTTTGCCAACAACTTAATTCACAAATATTTACAAAGCTCCTACCATGTGCCAAGCTCCCTCCGGTAGGCCTTGGCAGGAACCACAAAGGAGAGAAGTGAAGTCCCAGTCCTCAAGTGCCTTAGGATCCAGAAGGGAGTAGAAGGTAAGCAAAGATAAAGAGAATGGAAGGCAGAATATGATAACTACTGATTTCAGCGTAGTATTTATACTGCTGCTCAGTCTCACTCTTAGTTTTATAAGAACCAACACTTCCATGATGAGAGCCTCTTATGTCCCAACTGAGAGCCTTCCACTGGTTGCTTCCTTATCCCAACCCAGATCCCCCCACCTCCCTGCCCCGGGAAGGAAAAGGGGGAAGAAAAAAGCTGAAAACAATGAAAAGGGCCTTGAGGCCTTACGTTCTGCCTAAGCCTGGGGAAGACCAGACTCCGCCATCTTGCTCAACGAGGCAGCTGATGTGCTGGACCGCACTCCATGGAGGGGCCCACAGGGCTGGGTGCCTACTCTGAACCTGGCCTCACCACCCCCCACCCCAGCTAGAGGAGCAGGGAGAGAGGAGAGGACAGTTCTGCTTTTATAGACCTGGTACAGTCAGGCAGGAGGGGCCCTGGCAGGACCTGGTTCAGTCTCAGGGACTCCTGTCTTCCTTCGAGGTTAAGGTAACGGTAGCCTGGCCTTGCAGTGGCCCATTCCCAAAGACAATCTCCACGTAATGAATGTTTTCAGAAACAGTTTTAGAGAAAAGGGAAGTATAGACAGACTTGTGTACACCAAAGCCAAAAGCCGACTGAACTGTTTGGTGAGATGATTTTTTTTCATATTTCTTTCTTAAATATAAGTTTATAAATAAAGAGGGAGGAGTCAACATCATTAAGTAGTATTCAGCCTGGGGAATGGGAGCCCGATGCAGTCCAGGGTTCCCTGCCATGGCAAGGGCCACTTGCGAAAACGATCTGAGTGCTAGGGGAGTTCCCAAAGGGTCAAGAGCATTTGGCTGGGCAATCAGGAAACACTATGGGGAGTGTGTCTAGTACAGTCCCCGGATGTGGACGTGGTCCCCACACGACAGAGGGCCCCCATCACCTACTCATCCACCGCCTTCCCCATGGGACAAGGAAAAGCACTGTGCTTTTAAAACGTTTTCTCAGGAGGCCTGAGTCCTAATGTGGGTTCTCTGGCTGATCTGGGGTATGTGTGTGTGTGTGGGTGTGTGTGTATGTGTGTATTTGCACAGGATAAGGTAGGAGCCCTCATTTACCCACTAAGAGCCTTCATTCATAAAACAAGGGCATGGGAGGAGCCGGGGTGGCTCAGTGGGCTAAAGCCTCTGCCTTCGGCTCAGGTCATGATCCCAGGGTCCTGAGATTGAGCCCCACATTGGGCTCTCTGCTTGGCGGGGAGTCTGCTTCCCCCTCTCTCTCTGCCTGCCTCTCTGCCTGCTTGTGATCTCTCTCTCTCTGTGTCAAATAAATAAAATCTTTAAAAACAAACAAACAAACAAACAAACAAAACAAGGGCATGGGTAATAGGGTTATGAAGCCCTCTGACAGCAACCCCCAGGGGACCAGTGTGTGGTCCCAGGTCCTTCCCCCACAAAGTCCAGAGTCACACTGCTTTCCACTTCACTTACGAGTTGAGATTACCTGTAAAATTTCATCCTAAGGTTTCCAGACCAGGACAAAAAAGCCTCCAGGTCTTGGGCTGGAGCTCTTAGGTCCTTTCCAAGGTCCAGTTCCTGGGGTTCTGTGATTATGTAAAACGAAATAGCAGCTATGTCCTGGGAGGAATGCAGCTGAACACAGGGCACTGATGTGGGCTGTGATGGTCCACGACTCTAAATATCTTTCTTCTTTGCTTTCCTTCCAGGGACTGACTTGCTGACATATTTTCGCCTGGGCATTTCAGATCCCAGCCATGGGGTCACTGAATCTCTTTCTCATCCCATCATTACATATGGTCTCTTGGCAGAAAGAGCTGTGGGCTCCGAGGACGGTGGAGAACCCCTTGCCTGGTCCCTGGGAGAGGCACACTCAGCTGCTGAGGTCCTGAGCTAGAGCACCTGCAGAGTCACCACGATCACTCGGGGGGCACAGGCAGTGGAGATGAAAGCTTGCCCTCACTAGCCCCCATTCCTGCAGGGAGTTCTCGGGGCTGACAGTGACCATGAGTGCTTGCTGAGTTGCATTCTTTTGGCAAAGCCTGGACAATCGGGTCGACCGCGTTCCATGCCTGCCATCTGCCCGAGCCATCTTCCAAATTCTCTTCCTCGGGAGCCCTTTGTCCTTTGCCACCCATATCCTTATGCCACTCCCACTTGGGCTTCTAACCGGCATCTTCTCCCTTCTCATTCTAAATGTGACCATCTGGTGTCTCATTTCCTGGTGGCCAGGCTTAGCCAGCTACTTGCCTATGGACAGTGACATACTACATTAACTTTCCCAGGATATTTCTGGCTCTTGCATATCTTTCTCTCCTTTATTGCATTATAAAGTTTATTAATCGATCATTCCCATTATCGGATAATTCCCCAAGGCAAAAATTATCAGGTTCCTATGGTGTGCAAATATCTGTTGCTAGGTGGGTTTCGTGGTAGGAACATCCTGGAGGCATGCCTGTGAGATGATGTATTCAGGGGCAAAGGAGGCTTCTAGCCATACCTGCAGACATCCACTTGGTGCCCCCCTTTATGTCCCTGTCTAAACTCCTTCCTGACCCACATGTGTGAGCCAGGCTTTCACACTTACCAGAGGATGACTGGCTAGGTGTTGTTGGAGGACAGAAGCACTACATTCCTCCGGCACGCCTACGATGGACAAGATTTCATTATCTTTTAATAAATACTTTTTCTGGATGGCTACAGATAATATGGCTCACACCACCAAGCGGGTGTGGAAGGCCAGTTGGCGTGAGTTAGAATATCAAAAGAACTCACTGGAAGAAGAACGTGTTACCCCATTAAAGAGGTTTCTGGAGTATGGGGAAGATACTTGCAAAGGACAGGTAAAAAGAAGGGAGAACACCAGGTCCCCAGAACCCATGGTTTTATATAGAGCTTCCTCTAACCTAGGTCACCCTATTCTGAAATCCATCTTGTGATTTGGACTATGGTGATTGAGGACACCTGAAGTCAGGCACCCAGAGACCTTCGGCAGAGGGAAGCCGTTACACGCCCAAATCGGAAGGGGCAGACGAAGGCTGGTGCCCAGAAGAAGCGCCTTCCAGCAAGTCCCATGGCTCTGAAGAAGCACAGTCGCTGGCAGACTGCGGTGAGGTGCTTGGAGAACAGGTGCCCGAGAACCCCACCCTTGCTCTCCTCTGTCTCTCTGACATTTCCCGAGGATGTTCCTCCTAGCCAGTGGCCAGACCCGCCCAGGCCAGGGAGCGCTGGAGGGGCCGTCTGAGGAGCACAATCTTCCAGGGCACAACACAGAGCAGAGACTAGATCTGGGGGCTACAAGAGAGAGTAACCCGTGCACGGTGGGCTGTGTTTGGGTTCCAGGACTAAGATCGGTACTTCTCAACAGAAGCGCACACTGGAGTCAGGAGAACTGATTTTCCAATATATGTTATGGGTGTGTCAGGAGCAGGGGTTGCTATTATCAGAAAAAAGTGGAGCTTGTAGATGATAAGCTGGCAAAGCAATAATCTTGAGTAAAATAAACAGTTGTGATAATGCCTACAGCATAGACATTGGTGTGAAAAACGTGCGAGAAAGCACTTTGCTCTGCTTACACATTGTATCTCATTGTTGTTGCCAGACGGAAGAAGGTCTGACAGCTTAGGATCTGGCTGAAATCTGTGGCCAACTTGGGCTTGTACCGGACCCTTAGTCACTGAGACATTGAAGGCCAAGGCTAGGCAGGTTTGAAGAGGGGGCCCTAGGAGTCTCCACTCCCCAGATCTTGATGTGTAGCATTGCCTTTGACCACAAACAAAGAGAACCCTTAGCCGCCTGGCCTTCTGCTCTCAGGGAAGGGAGAGAGAAACTGGGGAGACAGTAGGAAAACCGGAACAGAATTGCAATCAGTTGGGATTTGAGGGTTGATACTAATCCTGTTGATTTTCTCTGGAGTGAGGAGCTCTTTGGAAAGAAAGGGGAGAACCTGGGCTCCTGGGTGTGTGGGAAGAGTATGGGAAGTATGGTTTCAGGATATCTGCTCCCCATCCAAGCCTCCTCTCCATCCACCATGACCTAATAAGCTGTCAACCCTTGGTCAAAACCCATTCCTAGAAAAGTATCTGGAAACAATTTCTTCTGGGTACTGTCAAAAAGCAGCATCTCTCCTTGTGGCATTCATATTTTATTTTTCATGCTGAGAAGCCTTTTTGTTCTACTAAATTTCATGCCTCAGGAGAAATAGAAAGAAGGTGTTGCTGAGGTAAGGCTCTTCCCTGTGTCCAAGGGCCAGATAGTAAGGGGGGGGCAGGGGTAAAAGGTGAGGCCTACAGACGAGCGGGAGGCAGCTCCTTCCGGAACGCCGTCAGGCTCTGTGTGGCTCACATCTGGATGGGCCCCAGTTCAGCGGACATATTAAGGACAGCACCATCTGGAAAATTAGCAGAATAGTCAAGAGGAAGCGAGGCAGTTTTTTGTGGTCACTACTGGAGCCCCTTCATGATATGAATTTCCGGAGTTCCTTCGAGGGCATGACCATGACATGATCTATTGATTACATATGTGTGTTTCTGACAGTCAACTGTTTTAATCCATTTAGCTGTATAACAAAACACCATATGCCGGGGTACTTATAAACAATAGAAATGTATTTCTCACAGATCTGGAGACTGCAAGTCTGAGATTAGGGTGTCAGTGTGGCCGGATGGGGGCCCTGTTCTCAGTTGCCCACGGTGGGCTTCTGAGGGTGTCCTCACATGATCGGATTGGGCCAGGGATGTCTCAGAGCCTCATCTGTAAGGGTTCTAATCCCGTTCATGAGGGTTCCACTTAAGCACATCCCAAAGGCTCCACCCACTAATACTGTCACCCTTGTTGTTGGGTTTCAACATGGGAATCTGGGGGGCGGGGAACACAAATATTCAGACCATAGCAGTCGTGAATGTGGCCGCCCAAGGACGCCAGGCGGTTCAGAGCCAAACCAGAGCCGAGGTGGCTGGGATCGCTCTTTGCGTGGATTTGGGAAAAAGGAAGCCTGAGTTCTGAACTCCAGGCTTTTGCTGAATTACTCATCACAGTCACACATGTTGTAACTCAGTTTTCCTTTACTGTGACTCATAAAAGTATTTCAAAGGTTAACAGTAAATGATCCTGACACACTTTCCAAATGCTCAAAACTATGAGGCTTTTCCCCTGCTTAGAGGACAGAACATGGTTGAACTTCGCCTTTGTCATTCCCCAGCACGCTGCCCTGGTAGGAGGCACACAATAAGTACGTTTGTTGTTGATGGACCTGGGCTCTGGCTCATCCCTGGTTTTGGATGTGTCCTGCAGTAAAGAAAATAAATTGCGAGACCCAGTTGCCAAGTTCCAGTATTGTAATGCTCTGTACCTACGACACTTGTGCTTAACTTTATTTCTTCTTCCTAGAGCCCCCACCGGTCAGAGTAAATCATAGCTTTTCCAAGGATTACAACTCCTTTCTGCAGAGTTCATGGCTTTTTCTGCGCCACGCCCCCCGCTCAGGAATTTGCATGATCTGGTTGAAAAACGGGGAAGAAATTGTCCAAGAAATAGTTTATGGGGACATTCTTCCCAGTGGGGATGGAACCTATCGGACATGGGTATCAGCTGAGCTGGATGCTCGGAGAGGTGACCTCCACTCCTACTCATGCAGACTGTGGCCTCCGTATGGTTCTTCAGGTCCCCCAGGGTAAGGATGGGTTGTGGCTGTCTGGGGAGGGAGAGGGAGGGAAAGGGCAGGGCTGGAAGCACTGTGTGCTTTTTTAAATCGGTGGTTCTCTCACTCTTTGGCCTTAAAGCTCCTTTATTCTTAACAATTATTGAGGACTCCAAAGAGCTTTTGCTTCTGTGGGTTATATCTATTACTCTTTACTGTATTGTAAATTAAAAATTGAAAAGATGGGGGCGCCTGGATGGCTCAGTGGGTTAAAGCCTCTACCTTCGACTCAGGTCGTGATCCCAGGGTCCTGGGATAGAGTCCCATATCGGGCTCTCTGCTCGGCAGGGAGCCTGCTTCCCTTCTTCTCTCTCTGCCTGCCTCTCTGCCAGCTTGTGATCTGTCAAATAAATATATAAAATCTTAAAAAAAATTTTTTTTAATTGAAAAGATGTTTAAGTATCAGAAAACATAACCTCATATCTGTTGGCTGTCAGAGAGATCAAGCCATCACATGTCATGTAGCCTCCGGAAAATTCCACTGGGCACTTGTGAGAGATGCAGATGAAAAGAAACAGGGAAATCCTGACTTAGACCCTAGGGACTCCCTGAAGGGATCTTGAGGCCCCTGGGGCATTCAGATCACACTTTGAGAACTGCAGTTCCTCTGTTTCCATTTATCACCCCACCCAGAGCTATGAAGTGAAAAGTAATAGTAAGGGAAGTAGTGCCGGGCTTCCTGCTGATCACAGGGACAAAAGTCCCCAACAGTTGACAGAGAAGGGGAGGACGGCTTGTGGAGTTTTCCTCACTTGCTGGCTTTCAGAACCAGAAATGATCCTGCTGGGGGTCCACTGTGGGAGAGGCTGGAGTTGGCATCCTGGGGGGCGGTGGGGAGACAGAAGTCCCCGCGCTGCGGGCAAGTGGAGGTGGGGATTCTAGGGGCCACAGACTGTCACTCCTGCAGCTCCATACAGTCTCATTTTGGCACCAGCCACTCCAAGCTCCATTTACAAATGGGTTGGGCCTCACTTTGCGATCACAGGAGGACCGGGAACACCGCTCCTGCGAGAGAGGAAACACACACCATGGCTAGCGCTGGCAAGGAGAGTGGTCTGATTCACAGGTGAGACTGGGCACCTGACGAAGACAAGCCCAACTCCCAAATCCCGTCCAGGTGAACTGCCCTCATAGCCCTTGAGTCAGAGAGGGTATGGCGATCATGATTGGTCTTTTTCCAAACTATATCTTTATTATTAATTAATATCAACTTTAAGGGAATTTTGTCCTTGGTTTCAAGACTTGAGTAAGTTTTCTCCCAAACATGTGAAAATCCTTTTCTTTCTAAAATCATCTTTCAGGGCACCTGGGCGGCTCAGTCATTAAGCATTTGCCTTCGGCTCAGGTCGTGATCCCAGGGTCCTAGGATCGAGCCCCACATCGAGCTCCACATCAGGCTCCCTGCTCCGCAGGGAGTCCGCTTCTCCCTCTCCCTCTCCTGCTGCTTGTGTTCCCTCTCTCGCTTTCTCTCTCTCTCTGTCAAATAAATAAAATAAAATCTTCTAAATAAATAAATTAATTAACGAATAAAATCATCTTGAAGAATAATGTTTGGAAAATGGGATTCAGGGTTAAGGAAAAGGGGACGGAAAAATGAGAGATAATATGGGCTCTTGACACTTTGGGGAAAAATTAATTCACTCAATAACTATGTAGTTGATACCTGCTATGTTCTGGGGACTGTACTGGGTTCTAGAATATGGCAGTGCGAAGGACAGACATTATTCCTGCTGTCAGAGAGCTTGCAGGCTAGTCTTACAACAACATTCCCCTGCTTCTGGCTTCTTTAGATGCACAAATTGATCACAGCATAATATTGATGAGACCTGGATTATGGATTTGAACCCACTGTGGGCTACGAGTTCGGCTTTGCTTCATAACCACAGACTTCAATCTCAATTTAAATGATACTGCACAAAGTATGTTATTAGATCAGAGTAAAACCAGCCCCTTTACCAGAAAATCAACTCAGGAGTTAGTGAGTGATTGATGTTTTCTTTATAAAGTAGAGCACTAATCCCAACCCAATAAGAAATAGCTTCTGAAGCTAAATACGTAAATAAACAAATAAATAATGAATTAACTAACAATGACACCCCTTTCAAGAATGATACACACTATGAGTTCTTATCTCGTGGAGTTTGTGAATTTGAATTAAAATTTGTCAAGTGCTAAGAGAATCTTGACGAAGCAGGCTAAAAATGTCAATGCTGGCTTCTCAGATTTTGCTGAACATTGCATAATTTGTTTTTGAGCTATAAGAAAAATTGCATATATCTGACTAAAAACTTTTCCTTTCAGAGCAAAATGGAGTCATCAACGCTTTTACACCAGATCAATGATTGGAGATATCTTCTTCCCAGTGGTTTTTCAGCTAGGAAGCATGGTCTCCTCTTCCGCTATAGACTCAAGTCCAGTGCTCAAAATTCTTGGACCCATCCATGATAACCTATGGATATCATAGGTTTGAGCATTTATGGCAGAAAGATAAAGAATGATGAAATTTTTGTGAGATCAGAGAATCTCAGAACTGGAGGGAACCTTCTGATCCAGGACAGGAAACGTTCTCTCCAGTGCCTCTGACTGGAGCATCCAGCCGCCCGGGAACACCCCCAGTGCGGGGCAGCTCACGACACCATAATGTGCTCTTTCTCTTCTTTCACGAGAATGTTTATTATGTAAGAGTTGGAACCTCACAGGTGCCTTTGCTGTGACCCGATGGATGGGGTTGGATCAGCCCATGAGATTAGCCAGTGAGCTTCTACAATGGCCTGTGAATGGCTGGATCATTTTACACGTTTCCTGGACTGCGAGAAAGTGAAAGTGCCCTGTTCTTATGGCAAATCCGCCGGGTAGCTTGGAATCTTGGAAGTATGCCTGGTCGGATCTGTGGAAGTGATCTCATTCTTTCTGATGTTTGTGGGAAAGTAAGGACACTAATTATCAGATGTGTTACCACCTTCGGTGGCACCGCAGTGACCTGGACCCAACTGCAATCTTTAATGCAGAAGTGAGAGTATGTCTCAGTCTTGGATGGGGGTTCGATTCTTCCTTTACTGGCTTCTCATAGACAGGGCTGCCTCCCCGTTATACACACACTTATTCTCCACATGTATGCACCGGGAATAAAGGAAAGCTTCACATGCCTTCGATCTTCCTTATGCCCCTAAAATCCTCACCATCATTTATCTCTAGTCCTGCTGAATTATCCAAGGATGGACATCAGTGGCATTCATCTGTCCCACTCCTCTGACCCTGCCTGACCACATACTTCAGCCCGGACACTTACTTCAGTGGCCCCAACTTTGACAACTGGCTTTGAACACGTCCCTTGGGCTTGACCCTTCACTTCCCTTGACTGTGACATTTGTCCTCTGGCTTTAATATCACAACCACAGGTAAAGACATTCTCAGTGTGCCAGGCCTTAAAGAACCCACCTGCCAAGCCTACCTCTTGCTTCACTGTCCCCACCTACTTCCATGGATGAAGGTCCTACTGTACATCTCTCCCTTCTCGTGCCGGCTGAGTCTCAAAAGAGCACAATTGTCCCCGCTTCTCTTGTTTTCAGGGTTGCCATGGGCAATTCTTATGCATCCTTTAAGCAGTGTTGCACTGTGAAGAGAGCAGCTTTATGTGGGGGAATGGTTTCTCACCATTAAAATAGTTAGGACTTGGTATATTTCTGGACAGACACTGACAGTGAAACAGGTGATACGTCTATGTAAATGTCCTGTCTCTCCATCCGCCTGGTACGCTCCTCAAAGATATGAATGATCAAAGCCTCTTTGTGCTCCCAGGGCTTTACCCTACACTTAACACAAAGAGAAAACGTCCAAATAAATGAAGGGGAGGAGTCAGAGGCAAGGTCAAAGATGTGGTGATAAGACCTTCTGTAATGCGCTTGCTGCATTTCTGCTTCTCCTGTGGGGACTTTATGATTTAAGAGCTACATACATGTAACATACAGGGGTGCCTTTAAATAATACCCAACATGTTGTAAGCTTCATTTTACCAGTGGGGCAAAAGTCCATTATTTCTTAATAATTTTAGACCTGTAATGGCTTTATTTTTTTAAAGATTTTATTTATTATTTGAGAGAGAATGAGAGTGAGAGAGAGAGCATGAGAGGGGAGAGGGTCAGAGGGAGAAGCAGACTCCCTGCTGAGCAGGCAGGCCAATGCGGGACTCGATCCCAAGACTCCAGAATCATGTCCTGAGCCGAAGGTAGTTGCTTAAGCAACCGAGCCACCCAGGCACCCCCATAATGGCTTTATTAACTCATTTTGCTGACCAGATGCTCATAACTGGAATCCATGAAATATCTGATAACATAATCTCAATCTCAAACACAACACCCTGTGCTGTCACCAGAATCAGGTTTTGACTTTGGGCTGTCTTGACCCAATATGTGGGTTAAGAACACTGGACAGAAATCTGTTCAACTCTGTTCCCTCCTCCTCTTCCTTCTTCTTCTTCCTCCTCCTTCTCTCCCTCCCTCTCCTCCTTCTCCCTCCTCTTCACCCTACTTCTTCCTCTTCAACTCCGCTCCATTTATTATCTCTTTTCTTTCTAAGCGCATAGAGACCAAGATGTAGCTCGTTTCCATGGCAGTGTAACGGGCAGGGAAGGAAAGCAGTTTGGAGAGCAGTGTGAAGGTCAGATGAGGTTTTCCCGGGGCCCGCATTGCTCTGTCCCAGGGGTCCTGAGCTGTCCCATCAGATGGCTGGCCTCCCTCCTCTGCCTCTCTCTCCTGGCTCCCGCTATTTTTGAGTTCTTCTGAGCCTTCCCTTATTTCCAAGGAGCTGCTTGGTTTTTCCTTTTCTATTTTTGGCCCGAGACTGTTTTTGTAGTTGCGGCCATGAGGAATAGTCATCCACGAGGGAGGCCAGTGGTCACTTTCTGGCACGGTCGCTCAGCAGGGTCACACCTGATTCTGAGCACATCTGGGGTCTTTGTGTTCATATGTGCCGGTCAGGTGTCCCCGCGCACTGATCACATGAGTGCATAAGCTCTGGGGCCAATAGATTAATTTATGGTGAGAAACACGATTGCCAAGTGGGTCAGATACGTGTCTCAGCTGGTCAGCAAATTTCCTGGCAGCAGAGTCTACGTGAGAACAGCTAATCAGGGTTAGAAGAGTGCTTGGTGGCCCCAGAATCGGTGCAAGGGGACACATTCTTGCTCTTTAGGTCCCCCTTTCACACACAATTTATTGGTTCACAGAGCTTTCTCCAGAGAGGAGAGGTACTTGCCTGAAGACTCAGACAGCAGGCAGTAGCTCTAGAAGGGAGCCCAGGTCTCCCAGCCCAGGAATTTTCCACTCGACTGAGGAAGAGTCCCTCACCACCCTTTCTGAAATGTCTTCACTACCCCTTTTTCTTTGGACATTCGCCATCTTTTAGCCTTTTATCTCTCTGGGACATCTCTGCATCTCCCTTTCTTACCAGGCTGCCTCTCTCTGATGTCCTTCTGGCTTCTGGTTGCCCTAAGCCGTGCAGGCTGTGTGACAAATCCCAGCTCTAGTGGCTTCAAACAGCAACAATCATTTTGTTATCTTCTACAATCTGTGCCAGTCAAGAGTTTAGGTAGGGCTGGGCCAGGCCACTCTGGCTGGGGATTACAGGCAAGAACTTTCTGGAATTTGCTCCAGGTAGACTCAGAGACTCTTCATGTGGCCTGTGTAGATGAGACTGGGCTTCCTCACAGCACACTGGCCTCAGGGCAACAAGATGGCCTCATGGCAGCTAGCCTCCCTCAGCAAGTATCCCAAGAGACCAAGGCAGAGGTGCATAGTATTTCTATGACCTAGCCTTAGAAGTCACAGAGTGTGACTTTTGCCATTCCCTAAGTCAAGACAGTCACAGAATTCTCCTCACTAACAAGGGGAGGGAACGTAGACCCCAACATTCAATGATAGGATTGTCAAAGTCATGAAGGAAGAACACGGTGGTCACCTTTGGCAAGATAAACCTGTCATAACTGGCACACCCCACCATCCTTTCCCCGTCCCACCCTGTAGTGTTTTCTTAGGGTTGCCATGACATTGTAAGGCTAACTGGGTAGCTGCTGAAACAACAGAAATTTGTTCAAAATCAAAGTGTTGCCAAGGCCATGCTCCCTCTGAAGGGATCAGGGGAAGAACTGTTCTAGGCTTCTCTCCTAACTTCAGTGTTCACATGGTGTTCTCTCTCTCTCTTTCTCTGTGTGTGTGTGTGTGTGTGTCTGTGTGTCTGTGTCTATGTCTGAATTTCCCTTTGTTAGAAGGATACCAGTCCTATTGGATTAGGAGTCCACTCTCTTCCAGTATGGCCTCATCTTCACTAATTTACATTTGCAAGAACTCTTTTTACAAGTAAGGTCATATTCTTAGGTACTGGGGGTTAGCACTTAAACATGAATTTTGGAGGGACACAAGTCAACCCGTAGCATACCCCTATCGGACCTCTGCAGAATCCCATCAATCCAGCAATGCTCCTTTTCCTTCAGCAGATCAGCTAGCAGTGAGGAAATCAAAGTAATTAAACGAATTCACCCTGTAGTGAGACTGAAGAGTAATGCGCCTTACCTTAACTCCCTATGAAAAGAGTTAAATCAAATGAATCTGGTGGAAGTTTGGATGGTTCTGGGGAAATGTGGGGAACAGCAATCCTTTCTTTAAATCATTCTGCTCACTTTTCTTCTATTGATAGGGCTTAGCGCCAAGCCCTGCAGAACAAGGAAAGGTGTTCTTGGCCTCTTGATGGTGGAAGGAGCTGTTCATTGGTTTACTTACCCAACAGCTTCTCCTCTTGAACCAGTGGCTTCTGATGCCTGCCACCTTTGATTCTCGGTGAGAAGGTCATGTTCTGTGAGAAGGGGGATGCTTATGTCTTTCAGTAAGTTAAATATGAGTTAGACCCCAGGACTCTGGATTCCCCTGAACATAGATTCCTGGAGACACTCAGAGCATAGGGACCCCTTGCAGAGGAACCCCCCTACCAGCACCACCAGACTGTGGCTCCAGGGGAACTCGCCAAAGCTTTCACTGTGGCGTCCTTCCCCAACAAGCTTCCTTTTTGCTTCTCCACAGTTGGCTTTGCTGAGTTAAAAAAAAAAAAAAGCAAATACAGCAGCCACTTACACGAGTGACTTATCACATAGCAAGATAAATACCATTTACGTCATCAGATGTATCTTTGTTGCATATCTTGTTCGATAAACTCTGTAAACTCAGCAAACCCTGCCCATGTACTCTATTTCTGGCTCCTGAACCAACTGAGGACATGAGCAGGGCTATAGCTAACCCATACGGAACTTTTGTGAAAACTAGAAAATCATTCTTTTTCTCTGGTAGACACTGACCCAGGCCAGGTCATGGCTTAGCCCAGCAGAACGTAGAGAGGATTTCTACCCTGTTTGCCCTCTCAGTGGGGCATTCTTCTGCAGGGCTCAGCCTTATATGGCAGCTCTGGTCATAGCATCAGAAAATAGATGGAAATTGGCTGTAGACTAAGATGAATGAATTGATTTGGAAGAGAAGAGCGACGGTAGAAAAAGATAGGTCAATTCCTTCAAAACGGTAGAACTAGAAGCCCTGTTTGTATACCCGAAGAGCTATAATTATCTAAAAGGTTTTACATAATCCTATCATGGAGTTTATTTATGGCAATCTATTTTTAAAATTTTATGTCATATCACACAGTCTGTTTGCACAATGCTTTGTATGTATTAGCGACTCAGTAAATACTTCTAGAATGAACCAGTACAGTATTTTAATTAGCTCGTCCTCCTGTACTGGCGCCAAAGAACAGGGTCATCTTACAACTGAAGTCATAGAGGAGAAATATCCCACCCAAGATGGTGCGACATTCCAGGGGCCCAGCATGAACACTCCAAAGGCTTGTCTGAGTTCTTCAAAGGTTTTAGCAGCATTAACATTCTTTACTTAATACTCCGCCTTGTTATTGCCTAGTCTGTGACATGAGCGATCCCGAACATTCTAACTACTCTCCTCCTCCCCCACACACGGTATCAGGGACAAAACCAGAATTCAGAGGTTCTCACACAAGGCACAGCTTTTTTTGAAGGCTCTGACAAGAGGTGCCAAGAAATGAATTCCCAGCCATCTTGATGGCCCAAATATCTGAAACCTAATATATATCTTTTATTCTTAAGGCCAGTGGAGCTGTTACATAATCTGAATTTTCCTTTCTATTGTTATGTGGGTATTTTGTTAATGAAAGTTCTTGCAATACAAATTTCATCCATTCGTATCAATGACCTGGGAAGTGTGTGAAACTGCTCCTTCTCAGCGGAACCGATCACGTACAATTTTTCCCTGTCCCCTTTCCTCCCTTCAGAGTTAGCTGAACCCAGCAGGAACTTCTGCATTTGTCCTTGGTGGGGGTGGGGTGTGAGAGAATGTTGGAGACCAGAAGGTTCTGCGTCGGTTGGAGCTGGACAGTTGGAGCTGAACGGTGGCGGAGTGGCAGCTGGAGAGCTGGGTTGGCCCGGAGCCCTGGCAAGCCCAGACTGGGTCTGAGGCAAGTACCGTGGCAGCAGCCAGACCTCTGAAGGAGCAAAACAGGGGCCAGAGAGTGGGAACAACTGAGGAGAAAAACAGCTTCTGAGAAAACAGCTTCTCAAATGGAAAATACATTCAGGGAACGGGAGGCTGCCGACAAAATGGGAAGCCACCTGAATGGAAAGGAAGTGAAACCAAGAGAGAAATGAGACATTCACCCCAAGCTAAGGCAGCCTTTGCTTTTTTTTTCCCTTTTGAGGTAGCAGTAGGGATTCCGAGGTGAATCTGTTATCCGAACTCAGTGAAAGTTCTACTTTTATCCTGAGCCACACGGTAGTGGAGTAAATAGGGAATTCTGGGAACACACCAAGAAGATACAAACTCTAAAAGCTGACAATCCTGGGGAAATTTGAAAGGTTGAAGTAATAAAAAGGAAAACATTTGGAGTCCCATCAGCTGCTAACGCACAACCCCTTGAGGCACATTGAAAGACCTAAAAGCATGTACTCTGCGTATTACTCACAAAACAGTGACAAATACATGGTCTGTGCGTTATACACAACAGGAAGTTGCCAAACCAGATGTAACCCCCAGAGGCTGAGTAGTTGGGCTGCCCTCCACCTTATTTTTAAAAGATCTAAATGGTCATCGACCCCTGAGGATCAAGGAGGGCTGAAGACAAAGGCTAGCTACTCTAACCCAACATGGCCCTTGAAATTGAGATCAAATTTCAAAGCTCTGTAAACTTGCCCAGCTTCACAGACTTGAAATCACTCCGCGGGATGACTTGTTTATAGCCCCCATGATGAAATTTTCAAGGACTGTCCCCTGCCAGAAGGAATTAGCAGTTTATCTGTGTGACGCTGCTTAGGCTGTATTTTCATTAAAGCCACCAATATTATTAACTCCCAATTTCTTGCTAATAATCTGCCGTGGATATTGGCATTCAAATTAAATTCTTATGGCCTTCATTAGCTCTTCATAGGATGCATATTCTATGAGGCCTGAGACTCCAGTTCCCGGCCCTTGGTAGGCACTCAGTACATATGCATAGTGATTAAATGAATTTCTGTAATGCCCACTCGGAGCCAGACTATATAAGGCAATGAAGCCTGATGACATTTTGAAAATTAGCGAGCGCTGGGGCGCCTGGGTGGCCCAGTGGGTTAAACCTCTGCCTTCAGCCCGGATCATGATCTCGGGGTTCTGGGATCGAACCCCACATCGGGCTCTCTGCTCGGTGGGGAGCCTGCTTCCCCCTCTCTCTCTGTCTGCCTCTCTGCCTACCTGTGATCTCTCTGTCAAATAAATAAAATCTTAAAAAAAAAAAAAGGAAGAAAATTAGCGAGTGCAGAAATGGCTCAGACATACCCTTATGAGCAAATCAGGTTCACATCAAAGAAAATGATTAGGGAGAAGGTAATCTGGAATGTATTTCTGTAACATAGACCTTGGGTTTTATGTTCGTTGAAGAAATACAGCCCCGATGGTGACCTTTTGTGGTCATGCTAAAAAACACAGGTTGGATAAAACTTCAGACTGAAATAGGAGGGCTTGTATATCAGTATTCATTAATGAAGGAGAGGCGGGAGAAAGGGAAGGGTTGGAAGAGCCCAGAGCTGTCTCCCTCCCCGAAGCAGCTGGGCTGGGCTTCCAGGGCCAACCGGCAGTTGTGAGGGTGACATCTAGGAACTCAGAGATGTCTGGTGATGCAGAGTAAGTTCTAATCCGCTAGTTTCCTTTTTTGCCTTCCGCATTCCCCAGCTGGCCAATCCTCAGAATTAACTCCCCCTCTAAACTCCTAAATGCTTTTTGGCTCTGCCCACTCCACACACACTTGCTACCCTGTGTTGGTATTTATTCGTTTCTACACAGCCTGTCACTCCAGCTAGACCTCCGGCTAGATTCTGGCTTAACCCCTTAGGAACGCAGCTTGCTCATTTGGAGGGGGGAAAAAAAAAGAACAGTTTGAATTCCCTCTCCTTCACTTAAGATCAGGGTGATTTTAAATCATTTAACTTTTCTGAGCCTCACTTTTATAAAAAAAAAAAAAAATTTAAAAAAAAAAAAAAACAGGGCTAGTCGGGGCGCCTGGGGGGCTCCGTCCGTTGAGCAGCCGACTCTTGGTTTTTGTTCAGGTCACAATCTCAGGGTCATGGGATCAAGCCCCAAGTTGGCCACACACTCAGCACGGAATCCGCTTGTGATTCTCTCCCTCTCCCTCTGCCCCTCCTGCTGCTCATGCTCTTTCTCTAAAATAAAATAAAATCGGGGTGCCTGGGTTGCTCAGTGGGTTAAAGCTTCTGCCTTCGGCTCAGGTCATGGTCTCAGGGTCCTGGGATCGAGCCCCACATCGGGCTCTCTGCTCAGCGGGGAGCCTGCTTCCCCCTCTCTCTCTGCCTGCCTCTCTACCTACTTGTGATATCTCTCTCTTTCTCTCTCTCTGTCAAATAAATAAATAAAATATTAAAAAATAATAAAAATAAAATAAAATCTTTAAAAAATAAATAAACAAGGAGGGGGGTTTGTAAATGCCTGTCTCCCAGTGTAGGCATGGGAACTGAATGAGATGCATGTGTGTTCGTGGGAAGGTGCAGAGCAGAGGGCGTGGCACAGGCTGCATCCCTCTTCCTCCGGGGACGTCTCCTTCCGCCCCATATACCAGAGCGACCATTCATTGAGTGCTAACTGTGACACAGGCGCTTTACACACATGATCTGTGTGTGTCACAGCAGCTTTGGTAGCAGGGGTTCTGACCATTTTGCCGACCTTCGGATGAGTTATGTTTCTTTACAAGGTCGCAGTTACTAAGTGGCAAAGACATGATCCAGACCAAGTCCTTCTCCACATACAGCTTGTGCTCCTTCCCACACACCACCCTAGCTGCATACACTAGGCACTCAAGCGATGCATGATCAAAACTGCAAGGTATCATCTACTCAAAACCGTGTTCTATAAGGAACTCTGGGAACGAACCCAAGACAAGTTTACAATGAATCAGAAAATTAATAAAGTCCCTTATCAATCTGTGAAAGTGTGAGTCTTTTTGCTTGGCTTTTGACAATGTGACTTAAATGCTGAATGAGGCCTGTAGGGCCAAAGGAAGCACACAGGAAGTTCTTAAACATTTCATGGAAATGTCAGTGAAGGCCATGGATAACGGTCATTATTTGTCAACGCATGGCAGAAGGGAACAGCTGAGGTACAAAGGGGAAATTAAAAGCTCTTTAGCCTGCAAACTCACCCAAGGTAGAGTCAGTGGTGCGCAGAATTTTAGATTTGGAGGGTTATGTTGTGAAATTCATTTTACAGATGAGAATGTTGAGGCTTGGAGGAAGCAAAATGATTTGCCAAAGAAACTCTGAAACCAATTGTAAACTTCATGTGTTTACATAAATATGTTCAACATCATTAGTCATGAGAGAAATGCAAATTAAAACCACAGTGAGAGGGACACCTGGGTGGCTCAGTGGGTTAATCCTCTGCCTTCGGCTCAGGTCATGATCTCAGGGTCTTGGGATCAAGCCCTGCGTCAGGCTCTCTGCTCAGCAAGGAGCCTCCTCCCCAGCCAACCCCCTCCCCACCCCAACTGCCTTTCTGCCTACTTGTGATCTCTGCCTGTCAAATAAATAAATAAAATCTTTTTTTTTAAATGACAGAACTATAGAGACGGACAACAGGTTGGTGGTTACCAGGGTTAGGGAGGGGTGCAGGGAGAGGGGAAGGTATGACAATAAAGGGGTACCGTGTTGTGATGGCAGTCCTGTGTCTTGACTGCAGTGGTGGTTCCACAGACCGGCCCATGTGGATAAAATGACATAGAGCAGTACACACATTTTGTTTGGTATCAGCTTCTTGATTTTAGTAGTGCATCCTAACGACGTAAGGTATAACCACAGAGAAAACTGGCGAGGGTTCATGGGATCTCTGTAATGTCTTTGTACTTTCCTGTGACTTTATAATTATTTCATACTACAGCATTTTTTTAAATTGTAGGGCAATGCAGTGATTCAGTTCAGTTATGATACTTGTAATCATTTGGCTTACATGAAATTAGTTCCAGGGGCGCCTGGGTGGCTCAGTGGGTTAATCCTCTGCCTTCGGCTCAGTCATGATCTCAGGGTCTTGGGATCAAGCCCTGCGTCAGGCTCTCTGCTCAGCAAGGAGCCTCCTCCCCAGCCAACCCCCTCCCCACCCCACCTGCCTTTCTGCCTACTTGTGATCTCTGTCTGTCAAATAAAAAAATGTTAAAAAAAAAAAAAGAGAGAGAGAGAGAGATTAGTTCCATGTAAAGATTAGCCAAATAGTGGAACTGATAGTGTTAGCTTGTTAAAATGACCTGTGCCTATTATTACTTTAACTACACAAATACTCTTTTTTAGAAAAATCCCATTTAGTTTGCAACCAGTAGACTGTAAATTAAGATAGTTAAGGGGACCCATTAATGGTGGAATAATCAGAAAAGTCTGTATTATTAGAATTAAGTAATCTCATAACATTAAAAGTAATTCATGGGGTGCCTGGGTGGCTCAGTGGGTTAAGCCTCTGCCTTCGGCTCAGGTCATGATCTCAGGTTCCTGGGATCGAGCCCAACATCGGGCTCTCTGCTCACCGGGGAGCCTGCTTCCCCCTCTCTCTCTGCCTGCCTCTCTGCCTATTTGTGATCTCTGTCTGTCTAATAAATAAAATCTTAAAAAAAAAAAAAGTAATTCATTTGGGGAGTATTGGGGTCATTTTCACTGCTTTAAAACCCCATAGAAGAAAAAGTGCAAGGTATTTGGTGTCTAGATCTTGGTGCTGTCTTTCATTACTTGAAGATGCCCTCACCTAAGGTTAGCATCACCTACTACGTGACCGAAAATCTCATCACTTGGGGGTGAGCTGTTCAAGATGATTTGAACCTCAAGTCTCTTTTTGCACAGACAGGAGGACCACCCCTTAAGACCAATTATCCTTCAGCCATTCAGATTGTTCGGTTCTCGAGCTGGTTTCCTTACAGTAACTACTTTCTAGAAGGTCAGAGCTATGCCTGAATCTACAGGTAAATCACCCATTTTCTGGGGCTCTTAGTGACCTAAGGGGAATGACTAACACTTCCCATATGACAGTACTGGCCAACATAATGAATGGGCTCTAGCTAACTGTTTATTTCTTAGGGGCAGTTCCTCATGGAATTTATCCACATATTGGTTAGGCAAGATGGCCATAATCTCAACTAGCTTGGGCTGTGTTTATAAACCTAAATCTGGCCAGTCTTGTCCTCAACAGTTCTTCCAGATTCTCTTCCCTCCCTCAGGCTCCCTGCTTGATCTCATCCCTTTTGCCTCCATATTCACAGAAAAAAGCCGAGGTTCTCAGAAGCTCCTGATCTCCCCAGCCTCAAGGGAGCCCGCAAGCCATCTCCCCCTCACCTCCATCCCGGTGCCTCTATGGAGGTATTCGACTCTGTTCTGGGCTCTTTTCCCACCAAGGCTCTAGATCCCTTCCTTTACTGACCTCCCAAGACCTTCTCCGCTGATCATCCCTCCCCCTGCTGCAGCTTTAGCTGCTCAGACTGGTGCAGGTGCACAGAGAAAAGAGCAGAATTCACAGCCAGCCAGACAAGCGTTGGAATACCAGCTTCTCCATTTACTACCTCCATTTACTCCTCCACTTACTAGTGCGAGCCTAAGCACTTTTTAAAAAGATTTTATTTATTCATTTGAGAGAGAGAGAGAGAACATCAGAGAGAGAGAGAGAGAGCGCTCACACCAACAAGCAGAGGGAGTGGGAGAACGAGAGGCAGAAGCAGATTTCCTGCTAAGTAGGGAGCCGTCAGTTGACCCTAGGACCTGGGATCATGACCTGAGCCCAGGGCAGATGCTTAACTGACTGAGCCACCCAGGTGCCCATCTTTTTTTTTCTAATTGTAATAAAATGCACATAACAAAGTTCACTATCATAAGCATTTTTAAATGTACAGTTCAGTTGTGTTAAGTAATTCAGATTGTGTGTAACCAATCTCCAGCACTCTTTTCATCTTATAAAACTGAAGCTCTGTACCCTAAATGACACCCTACTCACCCCTCCCCAGCCTCTGCTAATCACCTCCTGTTTTCTGTCTCTATGAGTCTGACACTTTTAGGTACTTCATAGAAGGAGAATCATATGGTATTTGTCTTTGTAATGGACTTACCTTACTTAGCGTAATGTCCTCAAGGGTTATCTAGGTTGAAGCGTGTCCTATGTTTTAGGGAATTTTCTAAAAATTTTTATTTATTTATTTGAGAGAGAGAGCACAAGCAGGGAGAGAGGCGGAGGGAGATGGAGAGGGAGATACAGACTCGCAGCTGAGTGCAGAGTGATCCCAGGGACCCTAAGCCCAAGTCAGATGCTCAACCAACAGAGCCACCCAGGCTCTCTTTAAGCAAGTTTGAAAAAAAAAAAAACAATTCCAAACTCCAGTTTCCTCACATACAAGATCCCACACCTTCCCCAGGGTTGTTGGGAGGGTTACATACTATGGGAATTCAACATTAATTGGGTCCTTTTCCTCTTACTCCCCGCGATTTTTCCCTGGATTCAGAAACCCTCCCCGTTCCTACTTAAGACCTTCCCTGATCTTCACAATCAGAGTTCTTCAGAGCAGGCGATCAGCAAGCTGTCTCCACTCCTCACTTCCTTGTCACTCTTGCTGCTCAGTAGAAGGACTTCTATGTCACTTCGATGCTGTTGCTGCGGAAGTCACTGGAAACTCCCAACTGTCCAATCTACTTCTCTGTCTAATTTCACTTGTCCCTTCTGAAATATCTGACATAAATTAAACATCACCCAATGTACTTTCATTGTTGAAAGCTCGTTCCTTGGCTTCTGTGATGGCACTGCGTAGCATTCTGAGCTGGTCAAAAAGGTACTTAGGAATAACAAGAACAGAGGCTGTGTTTGAATGTATTGTTTATTATTATTATTATTAAGTGAATTCAATGCCCAACAGGGGGCTTGAACCCCAAGATAAGAGTTGCATGCTCTACTGACTGAACCAGCCAGACACCCCTAATGTAGTCTTTTTATTCATTCAACAACTATTTTGTGAGCACCCTATATGTGCCAGCTACTGTCCCAGGTTCTAAAGATACATTGGTGAACCACACAGACAAATGTGGTGTCCTGGCATGCTTTGGGGGTGTATACTACTTCATTAAGGATTGGATGGTGGCTGGAGCTCCCCTGACCCACTCCCATTTTTCTGTACATTATTCACTTCTGCACTAGAAGAAAAGGTAGCTCAAGCCTCTTTCTCTGACACCACGAGCCTTGGCCCTCAGCTCACACCTTGTCTCCGTGACCTGCATCACAGGAGGGTTCCCTGTGCCCTCTTTGATCCCACTCTTGTCCTTGCACAGAGTCTACTGGAGGACTGCTCCTGTGGCATTCTATTATTGATGATGAGAACTCTATGATGATGATGATTTCTGCTATCGATGACTTTCTATTCTCACTTGCCTATCTCCTCTATAATGAGGTGAGCTGCATAAAGGCACCGCTGGATGGGGCCATACTCATCCCGGTGTTCCCAGGGCCTGACACAGTGCCTGGTACATAGTAGACAATCAGTGAACGTTCACTGGATGAAGGTGAGTAACTTTATTTTTTTTAAATGTTAACGAGACGGGCACCTGGGTGGCTTAGTGGGTTAAGCCTCTGCCTTTGGCTCAGGTCATGATCCCAGGGTCCTGGGATTAAGCCCTGCATCGGGCTCTCTGCTCAGCAGGGAGCCTGCTTCCTCCTCTCTCTCTGCCTGCCTCTCTGCCTACTTGTGATCTCTGTCTGTCAAATAAATAAATAAAATCTTTTAAAAAAATAAAATAAAATGTTAATGAGAATATTGCAAGGCTCTTCTGTCCTCCTATATTTTACTGGTTTAGAATCTGAACTGTAGGGATTTTTAATAAACCCAGAAACATTTAGGAAACATCTCAACTCCTTTTTCCTTTAAATAGTCCCCCACTGCCGGGATGCCTGGGTGGCTCAGTTGGTTAAGCAGCCGCCTTCGGCTCAGGTCGTGATCCCAGTGTCCTGGGATCGAGTCCCACATGGGGCTCCTTGCTCGGTGGGGAGCCTGCTTCTCCCTCTGCCTCTGCTGCCACTCTGCCTGCCTGTGCTCGCTCTCAATCTCTCTCTCTCTCTCTGGCAAATAAATAAATAAAATCTTTTAAAAAAAAATAGTCCCCCGCTACCATTAATTTGGCCAATAAGGTTGGGCTGCTCAAAGGCTTTTTCATTCTTCTTTTGCTAGAGCACTGGAACTGGAAGGGACCTTAGATGAGCCTCACCATTGCATAGATTAGGATCCCGGGGCCCGTGAAGTGTCATGGCTGACACAGTGTCCCCCCAATGGGTAGCAGCAGGGAGAGAGGTGGTATCCTCTGGGAGAGTGGTCATGGGTGTGTGGAGATGGGGACACAATCCTTCACGGGGCTCAGAGACCACTTCCAGCCCAGCTGCTCACCTCACGCTGTGTACTTGCTTTACAGGACCAGCAAGGAACCACAATGATGCCCAGACCAACCACGGGTTTTCTGAGTAGAGAAGAAAGAACCAGGCTCAGTATTTCAGGCACATATTTACAACCTTATCTTTTCTTACTCTAAAATGTTCCTGAATAAGAGCTTTTGAGCCAAGAGTCTTAGTTTGCAATTCTAGTCAATACAACTTGATTTTGTAAGACAACCTCCAGAAAGACCCAGGATATTAAGTGATACAGGACTGCAGAGAATAGTCAGTAGAATTAATGTGCTAATGAGGTAGTAACACAGCTTTGCTCAGGATTAACACATTCAGGAGCCAACCAATTAACTCTCCTTTCTACTACCTCCCAGGCATATTCAGTGTTCAGAATTTGGTAAAGCTCCTGGCCTCTGTAAATCTCAGCTCTCCTGTGCTTTTTATTGTTGTTGTTTGGGGAGAGGGGAGCGCCTGGAGAGCCTGGGGAGTGGGGGAGGAGTTGGATAAATGAATGGCCTAAAGCTAGCTGATTGCCAGATCCCAGAGGGAGCCATCTTACACACGAAATACTGGTCAGGTACCTGCATTGCCATGAACTCGCTTAGCCCTTCCAGCACCCCGGTTTGGGTCAGAGCAGAAGCTGTGCTCTCTGGGCTGCAAGCCTACCATGTCGGTGTTCACTCTGCTCCCGAACTGCTTTCCCTTTAACATGCAGAGCCCTTGCCAAAGTAAAAAGAACGTAAGCATCTCGAGGTAAATGTATAATAACATTTGAGTCAGCCACAAATACCCCTGAAGGAGGGTCCTTTGGAAAGATCACACCACATGTAGACTCCCAGTCCTCTCTCTTTATTTTAGAAGCCCTTCTATGGTCTCCAAAATACGTCCTCTCATCATGAGGTTGTTTCTTAAGACATTTCACAGAGCCGAGGTTGGGAAGCTATGCTTAAAATGCTTTATATTTGAATCACTCTCTACTGCTCCTCCATTCTCTTCCCTGGAAACCTCTTCCTCCAGGGAGAAGAACTATTTGTCTCCTCTCTTAATCATTAATTCAACAAATGTGTGCTGAGTATAACCCTGTGCATGCCACACACCATATTAGGTGCTGAAGAGGAGCAAAGCTGGTTGGAACAAAGTCAATGCTGTTACTTCTCTACCTTGTCTACCTGTCAGAAGAAAGTTTGCCAGTCGTATATTGCCTTTTCTGGAATATCAGGAGAGAAAGAGAAAATGTCTAAGTGTGCCAGGTGTTTGGCTGTACTATCTATTCTCCTATCCATCCATCCATCCATCCATCCATCCATCCACTCACCCAAAACTCTGAGAGTCCTTCCAACCCACGAGTGCCCCCTCTAGACCAAGCCCTGTGCTAAACACTGTGTTTCCATGCAAGAGACCTGCCTACTGCCCTCAGGGAACTAAGTACCAGTTCAGAGGGTCATGATCCTATGATCAGACCATGAGCTAGAATGTCATATTTGGATGCAGGCATGTCTAGAATGCAAAAGAAACCAAGCCTGTGGTCTCTAGCAGCTGAGGTTGATTGGGAGTTAATTCATGAACAGGTTTCAGGTTTTGAATAGCGGCTTTAATTCCCTTTGGGTGCATTTTCAAGGAAATTTTAAAACAGCAAAATCTAGAATCCAATTCGATACGTATTCTTTGAGGGCATATTCGGTTCTCCTATTTCTCTGCCTTCCTCCTTCATCTTCAAGCTCCCGACCTTCTGGAAGGTGCGATTCTGGTCTATTTCCTTTGTTTAGCTCATCGTGTGCTTTCCCTTCCCATCCACATCCCCACTCATGACAGGAGACATTTCAGGACCCCAGAGAGCCTGGGCTGGCAGAGCAAATTGACATGTGGGAGCGTGAGAGGCAGTCTTTCAGAGAAAAGGAAGAGGAAGAGACAAAAATGGCAGGCTGAGAGAGCAGAAAAGGGGAAAAAGAAATAAGAAGGTAAGAGGACAAGACAGAGAAAGAAGGAAGAAAACAGAGGGGTTGGGGGGCGAGCAATAGGACCCTAATGAGGTCTCCCCAGATCTGGCTTTGAGCGATTTCTGCAACAAGGACTCAGGTTTAGAGAAGGGCTGGCTGGAACAGTCCTTCCAAATATGGGGGCGCGGTGGAGCAGAATTGCAGGAATACCAGAAGACCTGACTCACTCACTGAACCGCATCTTAAAGGGCGGTTTTGCTTTAATTATTGAACTGGGGGAAATTATGAAATCATGAACTGGGGGGTGGAGGTTAGAAAATCTCAGCATCCATCATGTGCTGCTTTTGAAAATTATTATTTTGGAGCACAAGCTGTTTCCTGTCTTAAAAGCCTATTATCTATCTCCCTTCCAGGTGGAGCCTGGGCTGCCTGCTAATTTAATCCCCTGGGTTTCCCCCTCTGCCTTCAAGATCTCACAGAGATGCAGGCTTTAAAAAGAGGGCACCTTTGTGTCTTCCTCCCCTTAAGGCCCTCCATCTACCCTGGTAGCTATGAAGATGCTATTTTGGGAAACAACAGCTGAGTGGGGAAGATTGTTAATTGTCAAATCCTTCTAGTCTAGTTAGTTCGCACCAAAAAGAGAGAGAGAGAGAGAGAAAGAGAGAGAGAGAAGTCCTACCCTTCCCCTTCATTCTATTTTCCTCTTGCATCTGTGAGAGGAGAGGGGAATAAGGAGATCCTTTTCCTCTCAAGCACAGGCACACAAACAGTATTTTAAAAAATAAACCTAATTCTTCTACCCATTTGGAAACACATAAACACAATATTGGCCCAAGAACCAATCAAAATAGTTTAAAAATCATTTATAAGCTTCAAAACAAACAAACCCAGAACCCAAACAAACAAAAAACTCCTATCTTCACCGAAAAGGCTTCAGGGGCTCTGCCATCCATTGGGACCCGACCTGCCCTGCCCAGTAGCATTTATTCAAACCACCACGGCCAAATTGAGCAGATTCCCCCTCCCCACAACAGCCGCTGACACTGGAAACAATCCTGCCCCGGCACACTCATCGGAACACCCACGGTCACACGCCCTCATTCCATCACTGCGAGGACAAATTCAAAATCAAACAGTAAAAGACCCAGACGGAGAAAAGGGTCCTAGGGACTCTGACCTCAGAAGCCCCCACGTGACTCTAAACTTCCTAAGCATTACGTCAGCCTGCAAGGAAAAACGGGATGAAAAGACAGGGAACCAAATGCTTACGCTTCTTAAAAGGGCAATGCCACAAAACATTTTGTAACGTTTTTCTCCTTTGACCCATTCTCGTAATGGCAGGATCCTAGTCCTACTTGACTTTTAAAGGACACCTTTTTTCCTTCCACAAGGATTTTTTTTTTTTTTTTAAGACTTTATTTATTTAGGCAGAGAGAGGAGGAAGCAGGCTCCCCGCTGAGCAGAGAGCCCGATGCGGGGCTCCATACCCAAACCCTGAGATCAGGACCGGAGCCAAAGGCAGAGGCTCAACCCACTAAACCACCCAGACGCCCCATCACAATGATCTTTTGATACTTTCAAGGAATGCCAAAAGGAACCATCTTTTATTAAGAGAGGAGTTGGACTCAGAGAACTTTATAAAGTGATAAAGATGCAGGGAAGGATATGAGCGTGCTATTTCAGAATCGTTTTTCCTCAAAAGAGCTCAGACTGCTTTATAAACATAAATCTGCTAATCCACACACCAGCTCCTGGTTAGACAGCAGATCTGAAACTTCCTTTTTACACTGCAGGATGTGTCTGTATAAATACTTACTCAGAATTTGCTTAGTCAAAATGAACATGAGATGGGTTAGTGATTTGGGGTTTTCAAACTGAACGAGCATTCATGTTAGCATTTAGATCAGCTGGTGTTGATTTAAAATGGACTTGACTGATGATCAGAATTCGTGCTATTAGCTTCGGCGATTAGAACCAGAATGGGGAGAAGAGGTGAGACTTTTTTTTTTTTTTTAAAACCGGTTGAAGATATGCAGGTTGTCCCTAAAGAAGGTGCTGTTACCTAGCGGGGTTTTCTGTACATCATTAATCCATAATAAATGTTTAATCACAACAGAGTTGGCAAGCAATTATTTTCTCAGTGATAAAGTCATGGCAGAAAAAGCAAACTTTCAAAAATCAACTTATTTCCTGTGGAAAAAAAATTAGCTTTTACATGGAAAAGGCAGAGCTTAGGGTCATGAATAATAATGAACTAAGATAAGATAAAATGTATTTGATGTGTATTTTGGTTAATAGGCTGCTAGAATAATGTATGTGGAGTTCTCTTTTTTTACCCTCTGCCTGGCTGTGTTTGAAGAGTTTAGCCTCAGATTTGGGGAGCCCATTATAACTTGTTTATCAGCTAGTTATTGATCCCTCAATATGTACATGGCAATATTCAAGCTTCTGGGTATAGAGGAAGCAAGATGCAAAGAAAGTATAATGTAGCATTTCCCAGCACTTGAATGCTATTGGGAAATGAGAACTATATCCATGCAGAAGTGAAATAAATACCGTGCAAGTAAATAAAACACAAAACAAAAATACAAAGGTTATCATAGATAACAGATGGTATTGTGGTTTTAAGTAACAAATGACTATTAGAGTATGTGTGCCCAAGTGAGTACACCTTAAATACCAGTGGGCATGGAAGGCTTCCTGGAGGAAGTGTGGTGCAGAATTTAGGCAGGAGGGGAAAGAGCAGTCTGTCGAGGAAGTAGAAGGTAGACATATACTTTTTTTTTTTTAAGATTTTATTTATTTGTCAGAGAGAGAGGAGAGCAAGCGAGCACAGGCAGACAGAATGGCAGGCAGAGGCAGAGGGAGAAGCAGGCTCCCCGCCAAGCAAGGAGCCTGATGCGGGACTCGATCCCAGGACGCTGGGATCATGACCTGAGCCGAAGGCAGCTGCTTAACCAACTGAGCCACCCAGGCGTCCCTAGACATATACTTTTGATTAGACTTGTCTAGCTGGGAAAGAGATGGGCCTTTCAATTGCTCAGGGTACTAGAAAGATTAAAAAGGTTTGCCTGGATTAATAGAATCTCGGAATTCTAGACCTGAAATAATCCTAAAACAATCATCTAGTCTGCTGGTTCTCAAGCGTGACTGCACATTGTAATCACCTATGGAGTTTTAAAAAATTCCAATGGTCGGGTCTCACTCCAGTTTCTGATTTAAGTCATCTGTGGCGAGGTCTGGGCAGCTCCGTATTTAAAGGCTCCCCAGGTGATTCTACTGTGCAGCCAGAGTTTGAGGGCCACTGATTTAGTCCAACTCCCCAATTTTATAAGATAAAGAGTATGCACAGCTGGTGAGAAAACAGGCTCTATTCACCACTCCAGGCTGTTTGTCTTTGACCGTGTATTGTGTGGTACTCCAGAGACCGGGCCAGAGGGTTGGATTTTTGCCATAAAGGTCATGGGGAGCCACTGAAGGTTTTTGTGCAGGGAAAATGGCATGTTGGAAACAAAGGGTCCTGCAGCTTCCAGGTGGACATCAGAATCTGAAAAGGATAAACGTGCTCTAACCACGCGGGAGAATGGGGCTGTCCAAGTGAGTTTCTGAAATTTGTTTGCATGTTTGTGTTTTGAATTTTAGAATACTATTGTGATAACTTCTGTGTTCTCACATCAGATACGTAGAATTCTGTTTCACCACCTGTGTGGCTACTTCTCGGTTCTAGAAAGAACTTTTGTCTTGCCGATTGACTGCGTTTTTTAACCCTTTTCTTAGATTTTCTAAGAAACTAAGTGTTTTAACAACCATCTTAGTGTTTTATAGTTTACTTCCTTTTTACTTTATCTTCCCTCTCCTATCCCTCTTCTCCAGTCAAGGACATTTGTTAATTGCTCACCATATAATATGCTCATGAATATTTATACGTCCACACCACCCTACCCTTTTATTACCGTGACCGTTTTCCAATAGAAATATAAATTGAGGGGTGCCTGGGTGACTCAGTCGGTTGGGCATCTGCCTTCTCAGGTCATGATCTGGTTCCCTGTTCAACAGGGAGCCTGCTTCTCTCTCTCCCTCTCTCTCTGTCAAATAGATAAATAAAATCTTAAAAACAAAGAATATAATTTGAGCCACCTATGTAAAAAAAAAAACCAAAACAGGTTACATTAGCTTTAATAATATAGTCTATTTAAGTCAGTATATCCAAAATCTAATCATTTCAGCATGTAACCATTCTAAAAATATGAATGAGACATTTTATGTTCTCTTTTCGATACTAAGCCTTTGAACTCTGCTCTGTATTTTATAATTGTAGCATTGATTCGGATGCTAAATTTTCAGTCTTCAAGAATATTACATAAGAAGGTTGTGTTTCAAAAAAAAGATTTTACCCTGTTTCAGTTTTTAGATTTGAAGTAAATAAAATTTAAAATTCAGTTCCTCGATCACCCTAGCCCCATTGGCCCCATGGCTACTCCATGGATTAAGGCAGGCCTAGCATTTCATATGGTAGTAGCTTTTCATTCTGTGGCTTGAGAGGGTGGAAGCCTCATTTTAATGAGTTTGAGTACTCTATTTATGGAGGAATCTGTTCTCTAGGAGTTCTAAAGGAGGCAAGGTATGACAAAGATGATTATAAAAATGACCTAAGTTTCTCTGAACCAAGATATAAAATTTAGGACAAGAAGGAGGGCTAATTTAGGAAAGGAAATGGGGAAGAGGGGAAAAAAGACAGGTTTTGATGCCCACTCCTGGTCAAATGCTATTTGAAAAAAAAAAATTCTATAGTAGTCCAACAGCCTAAAGGGAGGAAAAAAAAAAAAAGATGTAAAATATGACAAATGAGTGAGAGAGAAAAAGTTGAATTAAAAAGTGGCTTTGGGGGCACTTGGGTGGCTCAGTCGGTTAGGCATATGACGCTTGATCTCTGCTCAAGTCATGATTCTCCAGGTTGTAAGATCAAGCCCCATGTTGGGCTGCACGCTCAGCTTCAGATTCTTTCTCTCCCCACAACAACTGCTTGCGAGCGCTCTCTCTCTCTCTCTCTCTCTCTCACACACACACACACACACACACAAATAAATACATAAATAGAACAATTGTGTCTCCTCAACAGAGCAAGAGGAGTATTGTCTACATAAAGTGCTAATAATGTATTTTTGTAGAATTTTCCCCTAAAGAACTCAGGATTTCATACAAATGACTCTTCGCTTACATAAGCAACTTTGACTCCCGACAATTTCCAAGTGGCCTCATGTTGCAAGGTAGGCTCGGTGCAGAGAACCTAATCCCCCCCCTTCCTCTCACTCTTCCTTACTTCAGTAAGTACTCCTTACTTACTTACAGAGTGTAAGTACTCCTTACTTACTTATAGAGTGGGCTATGGAGTGTATCATCTGTGGTGTGTTTGCCTTGTTCTTCTACAGACTAAACTTAATTTAAGGCAATGTAAGCTCTGTAATCATCTGATAATAATCCTTAGTCTTCAAGCTATCGTGCAAGAAATGAAGAACAACAAGAAATGGAGTCAACAGCTGAGGGCACGGAGGCCCTGCTGTTACAGGAATCTTCTAGCCAGAGCCCAGGAGCACCTGAGTGGGAACAGGTGTGGGTGACTCTGCGCATGCTAACCTGCTCGTGTGTGTCCAGGGGAGAAGATGGGGGTGGAAGGGTGGACCTGACTCGTGGACACACCCTGGCCACTTCTTCCAGAGCAGTTGCTTCCTGGGTCCTTCTTGTACTGCTACCATTTATTTATTTTTTTTAACTGAAAAAGTCTCAACAATTGATAATGGCAAATTCAAACTCAGTTACCTGCTTTCTAAAGCTCAGGAAATGTTCTAGATCTGTCTTTTAGTAGGGGGAGGTAAAGCTTGATGAGCATAGAGGATCAGTTCCCAAGGTTCCATTCTGTTGTTTCAGGATTCAAAGTCCTGATGATAGTAGTGACCTTGCTCAATTTCAAGTCAGTGGGCACTTCCCCAGCACCTACTCTGTGGTATTGTAGAAAAACCATGTACAATTCAACAAGCGGTAACTATGGGCACTGGTATAATAAGAAAAATATCAGGAAGAAATAGACTCAGTAAGTGCTTATATGGTGCTGGGAGCTGTTAGGTATTGTTACTTCCTTTTTCTTTTTTTTAAGATTGATTTTATTTGTTTGTTTGTTTATTTATCAGAGAGAGAAAGCACAAGCAGAGGGAGCTGCAGGCAGAGGGAGAAGCAAGCTCCCCGATGAGCAAGGAGCCTGATGTGGGATTCGATCCCAGGACCCTGGGATCATGACCTGAGCTGAGAGCAGACGCTTAACTGACTGAGCCACCCAGGTGTCCTAGTATTGTTATTTCCACTTTACACAATAGGCCATTGAGGCACAGAAAGGTTGAATAACTTGGGCATGACTTTCTCATTCCACTTAGAGTTGAAATAACTTTCCAAAAGTCACACAGCAAGTAAGTGGTGAAACAAGGTAACCTGGTCCCAGAACTCCGCGCTCAAGCTTTAGAAGCCCATGGGTTTGGAGTTCAATCCTATCCTCTCCACCTATAGCTGCGTGACTTGGGGGAAATTACTGGGCCTTTCAGAGTCCTAGTTTCATGATTTACTTTCAGAACTTTATAAGGATGATAAATAATGGCTGGAAAGTGACTAGCACAGTACCTGATAGACAACATCATGATTAGAAATTCATTAAGCCAAGTGCATAATCGCCCAGTATACACTGGTATGGCCTCCCCAGTTGTTACAACATTGTAATGGTTCCATGCTGGTTCCTGAGTGCACCCTTTCCTGGCCACTCGGCCCCTCATGCAGGGATCTGCCATAAACCCTGGTGCCATAAGGGCCTCCAGGATTCTGTTCTGGTGGTTACTGCCTGCGTCATACATTTGTTAAATATTCTCACTATCTTCTGGCTACAAACATGAGATGGACTCCTGCCTTCAGCGACCGCACAATTTGAGAGCGGCCCTGAACATGACAGGTGCAAGAGGAGAGCAGTGCTGAGGGACCATGAATGCAGGGGCAGGGGTGAGACTCCCAGCTCATGTGGGGCAGCTTTACCGACTGCTTACTCTTTCAGTTCCCTGTTTGAGTGGGTGGTGACATCCCAGATCATCACGGTGGTTCCTTATGTTTCTTTCTTTTTTGTTTGTTTGTTTTTTGTTTTTTAGTTCTTACCTCCTCTTAGTTCAGGCCTTCACGACCCTTTGCCTAGACTTTCACAAGAGTTTTATAATTGAGTGATCCTCTGTATAGTTCAGTAGTAAATTAAGTGTACTGACTGTTCTAGAATCTATTCTGTGGTTCTCTTACTCAACAACCTTAGGTAGTTCCCTGTGGCTCCATGTCCTCATTGAGACGTTCATGACCCACTGTCATATAGCTCCAGCCCCTGTTTCTAGCGTTTTCCACACTCTAGATGTCTGTCACATCTGCCAAATGATATGTTCCCTATATCAAACTTTGTTGCTTCTGCCACTCAGAACTTGTGGATCCTACCTCAGCGTTTTTCAACACCCTCTTCAAGCATAGCTTCTTTCTCTTATCTGTTTCTTCTCTCCTCATCCTCTTCTTCCACCCCTGGGTCTTGTGTGGGGTGATATTTTCTAATTAACATACAGTGATAGCTTCTTATGTGCCAGGCTATTCTAAGAGTTTCACATGTGTTACCTTGTTTTATCCTCCCAAAAAACTCCAAGAGGTGGGGACTATCATCTCTATTTTAAGATAGAAAAGATGGGGGCCCCTGGGTGACTCAGTGGGTTAAGCCTCTGCCTTCAGCTCGGGTCATGATATCAGGGTCCTGAGATCGGGCTCTCTGCTCGGCAGAAAGCCTGCTTCCCCCTCTCTCTCTTCCTGCCTCTCTGCCTACTTGTGATCTCTCTCTCTGTCAAATAATTTTTTTTTAAAGTCTTTAAAAAAAAGAGAGAGAGAGAGAGAAAAGATGAAGGCACAGAGAGTTAAAATAACTTTCCAAAGGTCACACAGCAAGAAAAAGTGGAGCTAGAATTCCAACTCAGGAAGCTTCCCTTCAAAGCCTGCATTCTTAATCAGTGCTTTATAGTGACTAATAACTCTCAAAGAAAGAGAAAATAGAAGAAATAATTTTCAAGTTATTACTCAAAGTATGTGTCTTGCTTCTGTAATTATTCATGTTACTATTTTATCTCCTTTATGCAAGCTGAAAATTCCTAGAGGGGAGGAACCCTGGGTCTCATGGCCTGGTGTCTCAATTACCATTAATAAGTTGTGGTGTAAGTTATGTTACTGAGCCATCACATCCTTTGGAGACCTCTTGACTTGAATTGGCCATTACCCAGCCCACTTTTCACTATTTCTCCTAACCAAATATCCCACTTGGCCAAACCCTGGTATAGGATCAGGCCAATTATTCCATGTGGAGTCTAAGAAAGTTATGCTTAAGTTTATGATTCAAATTGTGGCTGAGAGTTGTCACTTTTTAAAATTTTAATTTCAGTATAGTTAACACACAGTGTTATATTAGTTTCAGGTGTACGATATAGGGATTCAATACCTCCATGTATCACCCAGTGCTCATCACAACAAATGCCCTCCTTTTTTTTTTTAAGATTTTATTTATTTATTTGAGAGTGAGAGTGAGAGAGAGAGAGCAGGAGTGGGGAGGGGTAGAGGGAGAAGCAGACTCCTCAGTGAGTGGGGAGCCCCATGATGTGGGCTCAATCCCAGGACCTTGAGAACATGATAATGATAATGACCTGAGCCAAAGACAGACCCTTAACTGACTGAGCCACCCAGGAGTCATAGGTGCCCTCCTCAATCCCCATCACCTATTTCACACATTCCCCCCACTCTGGTAATCATCAGTTTGTTCTCTACAGTTAAGAGTCTGTTTCTTGGTTTGTCTCTGTTTTTCCTTTGCTTGTTTGTTGCGTTTCTTAAATTCCACATATGAGTGAAATCATCTGGTATCTGTCTTTCTCTGACTTATTTCACTTATCATTACACTCTCTAGCTCCATCCATGTCATTGCAAATGGCAAGATTTCATTCTTTTTTATGGCTGAGTTATATTCCATTATGTGTATGTATTATCCATTTATCTGTGGGTGGTGAGAGTTGTCATTTATCTTCTGCATAATAGAGTGGATGTGGATGTGATTTCTCCCTTTTAGAGTTGGAGAAACTAAGGTGCCCTGCAGTTCTTTACCCAGAATCATTGGCAGGTCTGTGCTGGAGCTTAGGTGCACGAACTCAGACTGACTCTCCAGGAACCCAGGCCAGGACTCTGGACACCCCCTGTGGTGATTCTGCCCTAACGCCATGTACTAAGGCTCCCTAGATGGACTAAGTTGTTGACTGACCAGAAAAGTCTGGAATAGTCTTCCCCTGTATTTTTACCTTGACACAAAATAAAAGTATGACATCATGATGGGAACACAGGACTTCTCTATTTGTATTTTTAGAACTTGGTAGATTCTTCCAAGGGTGAACGGATCAGCCCTTGTGTTGAGGAGAAATCTCTGAGGAGAACTTGTACCGCCTTTCATTGTAACCGATGGGATAAGTGTGTTTGAGAACAAGGTGATAGATGATGGCTTTAGTAGAGAACCAGTAATTTCGTAGCTAGTCACAATTCCTTAATAAACAGCCAAAAACTTAGGAGCTTTTAAAACCCCCTTTTTCTTTCTTGGGGGGTCAGAGTCGACCGATGCTAAGCCTGTGAGTGTGACTCCAAGAAGGCAAGGCACTCTGCTAAATACCTTGTGGTAATACTATTTATTACCCAGGGGTATACTCAGATGAAAGTTCGAGCGGGTTAGTTCCCTCTGGTTCTGGCTAGCCAGCCCACAAGCCATTAGAATCCGTAACTACACACCCCCTTCTAGCTCCGCCACCGCCCCGTCAGCCTCCGCCCCGTCACCCGCCCGCGGAGCACAAGCCCGGACCCGTCCGGCCGGCGCCGCTCGTCGTCGCCCCCTTTAAGAGCCTGCTCCGCGGGACTAACGTTCGAATGGCCCAGGCGCCCCTCCTCGGCCTCCGATTGGCCGCGCTCGGCGCACGAGGGCGCGCCGGCCGGCCCCGGAACGGTTGGCGGCCCGTCGCGATTGGCGGTCGAGGGGTGTATATAAGGCGCCGGGCGGCCGGGCTGCCCTCAGTTAGCGACCGGACGTGGGACTGAGCTGTTGTGTGTGGTGACTAGGACGCGGGGGGGGTCGCTGAGCGCGTCACCGGAGTCGTTTCTCTTCAGCCTTCGGGTATCGAGGGTCCAGCCCCGGACCGGACTTGTCGACGCCATCTCGTTCCCTCTCAGCTTCCGAACGTGAGCCGGGGACTCACACCTCACCTCGGCGCCGGCCCCGCGAAGGGGAGGCAGGATGGAGTTCAAGCTGGAGGCTCACCGCATCGTCAGCATCTCCCTGGGCAAGATCTACAACTCGCGGGTCCAGCGCGGCGGCATCAAGCTGCACAAGAACCTGCTGGTCTCGCTGGTGCTGCGCAGCGCCCGCCAGGTCTACCTGAGTGACCCGTGCCCCGGCCTCTACCTGGCCGGTCCCGCGGGGAGCCCGGCGGTGTCGCCGCCGCAGCCCGGGGAACCGGCGGCCGGGCCGCCCGCGGGCTGGGGGGAGCCGCCCCCGCCGGCCGCCCTTGCCTCCTGGCCCGACGCCGAGCCGCAGCCGGAGCGCCTCGCTGGCCCCGCCGAGCCCGCGGCCCCGGTGACGGGCGCCGGGGACACTGCTCGGGGCGGAGGCGCGGAGGCGGCGGAAGCTGCCTGGCGCCGCGTGGAGGGACCGCGCGAGGCGGCGGAGGGAGGAGCCGGGGGCCCTGCCGGAGGCGCGGACGGCTTCCCCGAGGGGCCCCGTGGGGCGCGCCGTCCCTGCGGCTGTCTCCCGGGAACGGAGGAGCGGCCAGGGCCGCTGGGCGCCTGCCCCCGACTTGACTGCTGCTGCGCGCCGCGGCCCGCCGAGGACGAGCCCCCAGCACCGCCCGCCGTCGGCCCCCGGAAGCGCAGCGCGGCGGGCGTGGGTGGCGGCCCCGGGGACTGCCCGGCGCCCGGTTCCAGCCCGAGGAAGAAGCCGCGCCGGAACTCGGAGGAGCAGCCGGGCGGGGCGGCGGCCGCGGCGGAGGAGGAGGAGGAGGAGGAGATGGAGACCGGTAACGTGGCTAACCTCATTAGCATCTTCGGTTCCAGCTTCTCGGGACTCTTGCGGAAAAGCCCCGGGGGCGGCCGGGAGGAAGCCGAGGGAGAGGAGAGCGGTCCGGAAGCCGCCGAGCCCGGGCAGATCTGCTGCGATAAGCCCGTGCTGAGAGACATTAACCCTTGGAGCACAGCCATCGTGGCCTTCTGAGCCCCCGGGCCTCCGTCGGAAGGAGGTTGAGCAGCGGGGTGGCCCCGACGTGAGGCTGCGAGGACGGCCCAGGGACCGGAGGCGCTGGGCGCGGGGCGGAGACCGCGGGTGCTGCGGGGCAGCACGGACTGCCCTTGGGCTCGGCCCGGCGGCGCCAAGCCTGCCTGCGGTCTCCCCTGGAGACTTGGGCGTGTGAGGCTTGTCGCCAGCGGACGATCGTTCACTTTTGTGTAGTGTTATGTCTGTGTACGTCTGTTCGTCTCGTTAAGACTATTTCGTCCTTCTGGAATGCATCACCCCTTTCCCAGGGCTTAGGAGATTGGGGGCAGACAGGGACTTTCCTCTGCCGGCAGCACCGAGAAGGAAGCTGCTGAGAGCGCCGGCGCTGGGGAGTTCCCCTTTCGTACTCGGGGGAGGAAGGGACTTTACACACACCCCTCCCATGAAAGCTAGCACCGCTCCGGTGCCAGGAGTGGCATTTCCTCACAGGATTTCCTAAAACTAGAGGGATTTAGTCTGGGGTAGAGACTTGAATTCTTTCTCTCCCCTACCCTCCCATCTCACTGAAAAACGTTTATACCCTGTGATTACTCGGGGGAAAAGGGAATATGAGCGGCCCTTGTCTTCCCCACAGGGGGGGGGGGGGGAAAAAAGCTTGATGAACTTCACAGAAGAGTTCAAGCTTGGAAATATGGAGTTTATAGAGAATAGATATATTTTTAAAAGCTCTAGATCAGAACTACTACACAGTGCTTTTAAAAAGTGTTTAATGAAACAAAAGTTTACAGACAGAAGCCCTAAGTGGAAAGACGTTATGGTTTTGTAGATACGGTGACTCCAGTCTTTGTTGTATAAAGGTTGGGGGAGCTGACCAGGTTTTTGTACAGTATTTTCTCCTTCGTTGTATTGATTTTTGTATAAAAATGTAACTTTACGTGTTTAACACGTATTAAATATTTTGAAGCAACTTAATTGCCTCCTTGTCTGTAATCACCTGTCTGGGTTGGGAGAGAAGTGGGGGGAGGGGAACTATGCTCCCCCCTGGAAAAGTGTAGTTCTCAGTATCAGTCATGCACAGACTGGGGACATTGTTTGCTGACTTCACTAAGTACCAAGAGAGACCCCTTTACGGTTTCTCCCCTGGATGGGAGAATAGCTGTTAGATACTAATATCAGTGGCTGGCCAGTTTCTTGAAACCTGTCACTGCAACTGCTTTTTTAAAAAGTCAGTTTAGCCCAATTTGATTTTCTACAGGCCAATATAATGGTGTCTGTTATTAAATAACTTTAGTGCCAACTTTTGAAGCCCTTCCCATATGCAAAAATGTTTTCATAAGAACTACCTTTTAGTATCCTGTTAAACTATATAATGGGTTATCTTTCAGTTTTGTTACTGAAATAAACTAACACATGAAGGAAGCTGATGAGGCTGACTTGCCTAGTTGGTCAGATCCACCCTGCGGTCCAGTGGATATCAGGATGGAATTTTCAATGTTTTTTTTTCTTTTATTGTTTTATCTGTAGAAAGTAAATGCATCAGTAAAAGGAAATTGCTTGTGTCAAATTAGATAAGGAAGGAGGGCTAGGCAAACTCAACTTAGCAAAACTTCCTGGTTTGCTCCTGGTGTGTGGGTCTTGGTAAACACTTAGGTGATGACAGCCAAATCATCCGTCGATTTTACTATAATCACTGCATTTAAGAGTGCTTTTTGTCTAAGACAAATATTCAGTGTTTGAAAGGTATTCATTAATCTATTTCAAAAGCAAATCAATTAGAAGGATATCTTAAAATATTGTTGCTAGTACTTTAAATGCTGGTATTGGTTTATAACAGCTTATACATGAACAGGGTGTTTAAGAGATGGGACAAATTGAGGTTGGACAAAGCTTTAAGTAAAGGTTATGACCTTCCTTAGAGAAGGAGCAAATGAATGGTGATTTGGTGTTCCTAAAGTCTTAATTATGTGGACTTCTGTCATAGCTGATTAGGCCAGTGCTTTGACTTTTTGACAAATCTATTAGTGATTCATTAAGTATAAGAAACTTTCTGCTTTATGCTCTATCACCTTAATAGTATATTCTTAGAATTAAACTTTATCTAATCAGTCTTATTAAAATTGACTTGTTTTTCTTTCAGAGATTAGCTACTTGAGTTCTGTTGTAGCCATAAGAGATCCATTTGAGTGCTGACTCTTTAAACTGAAGGAGGGGGTCCAGGGCCTGAATTTTGCAAACATTTCCTGTTGCTAGAAAGTAATTATGCTTGAGCAGCTATCTCAGTGCATGTTTATACTTGAAAGGAGGTAACATTTGGTGTGTTTAAGAGAGTTGATATATTTTGGATAAGACTAAAGTTCCTATTGATGTTGTCACGTTAAGATCAACCAGAGGACCATGTTTCTGTTTGATTTAGAGAATGTAAATGGACATATTTGATAGGGAGACGAAGCTTTGTAGGAAATCTGAAAACAGCATTGTTTTTGTTGTGGGATTGTTGCAGAAGCGATGTAGTGTAATGGTTAGAGCATGGGCTCTGGAGCCAGACTTCCTGGATTTGTATCTTGGCTCTGCTACTTATTAGCTGACGAATTCCAGATTACTTCCTTTTTCTCTGCCTCAGTTTTCCCAAATGTGAAATTGAGATAATTGGATCTACCTCAAAGGGCTGTGAAAATTGAGTTAATGCCCCCTGAAATTCCTTAGAAAAGTGAACATAGCAGCATTCAGTTACCATTATTAACTTAGAAGTGAATTTTGTGTATAAATCAGATATATTACTGTCAAAGAATTGTGTATATTTGTAAGAAAGGCGAGTAAGGGAGAATCTAAACTTAGCCTATCTATGAATGCTGGGTTCTTTTATTCTCTGAACACTTGGCAGTTAGAAAGCCTAGTTGCATCGGCATGGTTTTGTTCTGTATGTCTCACACCGACTCTGACTTTCCTGATCGTATCAACTCTATTTTCAGGGAGGAGTAAGCAGGAGTGAAAACACTCATGGAGCAAAGATCTTGTTGACAAACAAATGCTTTCTGTGGGATGAGTAAAGAAAAAAAAAATAGCCCATAGAGTTATTTTTAGCCTGAATTGCTTGGGCATAGAACGTTTCTTAAGCCATGTTAATTGATAGGTCCTGGAAAAGAGCCTTCCTAGTGCCGGGATAGGGATATCTCACACATCTAAATCAGATTCACTGTGACTAGAAATGAAGCTACAGCTGTAGTATCTAACCACTTGACCACTCTGGGAGGGACTCTTCTCTTGATCAAATTAACCTTAGCCATGGTCTAGGAAAAAAAAATTTTTTTGAGTGCCATGTAAAAACTAGTTGTTTAAAGTGCTTTTTTAAAAAAAAGTATTTGTTAGAGCACAAGCAGGGGAAGGGGCAGAGGGAGATGGGGAAGCAGACTACCGGCCAAGCAGGGAGCTCAATACAGGGCTTGATCCCAGGACTCTAGGATCATGACCCAAGCTGAAGGCAGAGACCCAACTGACTGAGCCACCCAGGTGTCCATTTAAAGTGCCTTTTGATGAATACTCCAAGAAGATCACATTGATAATGAATAAAGGTGATAAGCTTTAGTATAATGCTTCTTAACCATGTCACTTTAAACCTATCTTCCCTCTCAGAAATCATTGATTATATTTGGGGAAAGGAACTAATGATGGAAAGCTTGAACTGCCCCTTCAGGTGACTGGATTTTCTCGAAGGCACTTAATCCAGAGTTAGAAGAACCTTTCTAACCCTATAGTTCTTCACTGATTGGATTTGGGGATGAGAAGTGGAAAGGAATGGGCTATTTAGCAACATTGGTAGAATTCTTCTCAGACTAAAGATATAGTAAATATTGGGAACGGAATTAATGACAAAACTGCTCCGTTTTATCACTGGATTAGTCTCAGTCTCTTACCTCAACTTGCTAGGCAAGACAACTCAGAGCCTGTGAGATAGGGTTGAAAGGCTAATACCCACTGTGACATGGAGTTTGATGGACATTTATTTCCTTACACTTTTTTAAAAAGTAGAGTTAGTTCAGTTCACTGAATAACCAAAGAACTTCTGATCTCTTGCCCTAAATATTCTTGTCCTGTTTGTGAATTTTTTATTCTTGTAGGCTTGCTTTTATCCCAGCAGTTACTGAAAGAAGATGAGAATGAAAAGAAACAGTGATCCCACCCTCCCGTGACTATGAAAGGATCCATTACTATTAAGTGCAGAACTCCGGTGGGAGTGAGGTCTGCTTCCCAGGATTCCTGGCACTCTTTCCAGTAATGAGCAGTTTGTTTCTCAGCCTTTGAACCATTATTCACATTTAAAATTCTACCCAGTGAAAATCCTTGGGAAGAAAAATACAGTGGAAGCAGAATTGATGTTAGGAACCATTGTGATCTTAACTCATGTCCTTGGAGTTCTTTGCTAACAATTTCTGAGGGTATAGAGAAGAGAATGTGTGAGAGCAGAAAGTCTAAAAGGATACCCGCATCTAGTAGAATGCCTCCTTCCTGATCCAAACACAGTTTTTCCCAATGCCTGCCACCCCCCTCCCCCAGCAGGAACGAGGATTTTAAAAATAAAACCCTTCTCCGGCTCTCTCTCAGAGGAATATAGCCCAAAGTGTCTTTGCTGGACTATATCCTGGGGTTTATCTCAGACATTTGGAATCTTATAAGCAGGGAGGGAGAAGCCTCCTGGGACTGCATTCCTAAGAGGGCCTCTCCCTCTCCCCTACTCCTCGGATCAGCAGCATCCTCCACCACTGAACGCTGCCTGCTGAGGGGCAGGTGAGTGAGTCCTGGCTGTCAGCTTCCCAATGCGCCAGGAGGAAGGGCTGATCTCGTCGCTGTCTCTGCCACTGAGCACCTTCAGCAGGTGATTCTCTTAAGGGTCTAGCAAAAAGTAGGCCCCTAGTGCTTCTTGATAAATCTACTTACTTTATCAAATGAAGTTTTCTGGGGCCTGGTCACAAGAAGCCCCCATGCCTGTGTGATAAGCCACATCTCTATCTTAAAGAATGAAGGTAAGACCCAGCTTTCCCCTGTGTACCCGTTTGGCACCAAGTCAGCCCTGGTCACCCTCTACTTTCTCCCTATGAATTTGGGCCTTCTTAGTGCCAGGATTGGGGCCGCAGCCTGTCATTCTACTAGATGCCAGGCTCCCTTCAGTTTTTCTAGAACTCAGGGATGTGCCAAACGTCATGTGTTCCCACCTGCTGGTTTTTCGCTCCATTCAATCTCTCAAGTCTTGGGGCAGGGCAGCTCCTAGAAACTTGCTTTCTCTAAAGTAAAAGAAAACCATTCTTTTCCCTTGGCTCAAAGCACTGACGTTGTCTCTGAGGAGCAGGATTTCCTTTGGTTACTCTCCATACTTGATCCTTTTCCTGGATCCCATTTGAGTTTTTCTCCGGGTTGATCCACATCTGAGTGGCTCGCTCTTTCTAGCTAGACTCAGCATCACCGTGCCCTGTGGCACAGATACTTCCTTCAGTGCTGTAGTTTTCTTTCCAGTCTCTCTGGGTCCCAGTCCTCCCTCCACCCTCTCCTGAGGACACTCACATTCATTGTTTACCTGGGGAAGAGTCTGAGTGCCCAGGGAAGAGCTGTAATGGGGAATGCTACCCCCAGCTAAGATGCAGCAGAGTTGGGTTTCCTGAACTTGAGGCGTGCAGAATCTCTGGAGACTCTACGCCCGAGATCAAGCCACAGCTGTGGTAGCTGGTTGTCCAATCCCGGTGCCTCACCAGACCCCCAATTCCATCATAATAGCAAGGGGTGGGTTTGGAAGTATCCATCTAGAAACAGGAGCAGCTGCTGAAAAACAGTCTGGCTTGTGGCCAGATGAAGGGAAGGAGAGGCAAAGCCAGGGGAGCCCAAACTTGGGCTACACAGCATTTCCGCTCCCCATTTCCTGGAACTGCATGTGCCGCTTTTTAGAACAGATAATGAATCACAGAGCTGCTCTGATGAAGAAATCCAAAAGGGCCTCTTCGCCTTGTCTCCCCCATCCAGGTTTTGATTAATAGAAACTTTTTACAGTAGGTTACCAGAAATGGGAGTAGGGAATAGTTACCAACCCGCTGGAATCCTGCAGCACTGGTGGCCGGTGGGGAGTGAGTGAGACCAGACTGTGGGAAGAGATCCTGCGGGCTGGGGGGACAGTCATTGCGAGGAATCCTCACGGAGTCAAGTTGTCTTGCTCCAAAGGTCTGCTGTGGGCCGAGTGAGTCCAGGGCAGGAGCACCCCACCCATGCTTTTCTCCCCAGCTTTTCTCAAGCTGCACCCGTTTTCTTGAGATAATTTCCAAGTCCTATTTTTGGTTTGGAAAAGGGTGAAAGTGCCTTGGCATCTGCATTTATCAGCTTGCTCTTTGTGTGTAACCTACTTTAGAGACTGGAGTTGCTTTTATTTTTATGGCTATGGGAGAAATCCCTGAAAGCAAAAATTCAGTTTCAGAAGCTGAACTTAAGGGACATGGGACACTATGTTGAAGTGGTTATTACTCTATGATTTCTGTGGTTTTCTCCCAGCCCCCACCCCACCCCACTTCCTCTTCACAATGTCTTTTTAAAAGGTGCTTCTAATCTGCACAGCTGAGAACAGTTGTAAAGATGCTGTGTGGGGGCGATTCTGGCATGTGGGCTGGACCAGCTGTCTGCTTCCCAACCTTTGAGTCACCTCAGCGTCAGGCATCTGGCCTCCTAAACATGGAGCTTGCAGCTCCTTGAGGCTCCTGAACCTGCCTATGAGAGGAGACAGAAAGGGAGAGAGACTCCTATTTATCAGTCAGGAAAGAGTAAATGAGGTCCAGAAAGTGAGTAGGTGGTCTTGAGCAGTCAGGTGAGAACCCAAGCAGAGGCAGTGTTAGAATTCACACCGGACCAGTCCTTGGGACCTCTCTGAGCAAAGAAGTTGCAGACCAGAATCTGAAATGTGACTCACTCTCTGGAGAATCATTCATTTTTCTTGGTTTCTATTTATAGTCCAAAAAAAAAAAAAAAAAAAAAGGAAAGAAAAGATCCACTTGCCTCACAATTGTGAGGTGGTTAAATTAGTGTTTGTAAAGCAAAGTTAGAAGATATAAACAACCCAGCCCTGGGTCCTATCAATCAAGTGTTCATAGGAACACCCAGAAGTAATGCATCAATGGGGAACACGGAGATGCAAACAATAGCATCCTGGTTCTCAAGTTGGATTAATTTCCAGATGAGCTACAAAAACAATGCAGGAAACCCCCCAGGAAACCTGACAGTAGTCAAGTGTGATCTAGCCCCTTGCTTCTCAAAGTACTGTCTATGGACCAGCCACGTGGGTATCAGCTGGGAGTTTACCAGAAATGCAGAATCTCAGGCCCTACAGCAGACCTACTGAATCTGCATTTTAACAAGGTCCCCAGGTGATTCGTCTGCACATGAACATCTAAAAAGGAGATCTTTCCACCAATCTCTGGGTCAAGTGGAAACTTCTCACCTTGAGGTCACTCAGGCCTAGGTTCCCCAAACTATTCCTTCCCTCTTGATGCCTCCTGCCATTGTTGGGGTGGGGAGGCTTTTCAAATGGGGGGGCGTGGCCAACTTTAGGGTTGATTCTTAGAGCTGAGAGCATAAAGAAATTCTCTGAGGGTGCCTGGGTGGCTCAGTGGGTTAAGCCTCTGCCTTCAGCTCAGGTCATGATCTCAGGGTCCTGGTCTCAGGGTCCTAGGATCGAGCCCCACATCCAGCTCTCTGCTCAGCAGGGAGCCTGCTTCCCTCTCTGTCTCTGCCTGCCTCTCTGCCTGCTTGTGATCTCTCTCTCTCTCTGTCAAGTAAATAAATAAAATCTTAAAAAAGAGAAAGAAGGAAAAGAGAAGAAACTCTCTGAGCTAGAGAGAAGGGCCGAAGCAATAAAAGGGAAGCCTAGAGGTAGGAGCTGGAGGAGGAAAAGGACCACTGCTAGCAGGAACAGCTTGCGGAGAGGGAAGTCAAGGAAAACAAGAACAAAGAAAAGGTCCTCGAGCCAAAGATGGTTACTGGTGAATTTTGAGAGCGGTTCTGGTAGAACATGGGAGGTAAAAAATCCAACTATAAAGTTGTGGAGTGAAGATGTGGAGGCTCTGGCTGCCCCCAAAAACTGTGGCATAAAAGGCAAAAGAGAACCAGGATGACAGCTAGAGAGGTCAGTTGAAAGGGCCTTGTGCGTGTCTTAGGACCGAACCAACCAGAAACAACCAAAATGAGGGGAATGGGGCTTGAATACATAAACTGCTTAAGTATGTATCTCTTATCAGAAGGAATAAACACTTTCTTCTCCTTCTCCTGTCAAATAAAAGGAGACTGGAGACACTAATAAATCACTCTTGGGACCTTGTTAGTATCCGCAGCCAGCACTCTCTTCCTCATTCTCTCCACGAAGACTCTCGCAGCTTGAAACTCCAGCATCCCGGTTGGCAAGGTTAATACACTCGAGAGGATCCTGGAGGATAAAGGATCACTCTCCCAGACTCCAGCCACGCCTGCTACTCATCTAAAGTTCTCTATTTCTGATGCTTCATCCTCTTTACATATCAAAACATCAGAATGCAGGCATGTTTTAGGAGGAAAGCAGAAGTTGGGGCTCTTGAGAGCAGAAGCACACTCAAACACACACACACACACCCCTCTGGTAATCTGTTCTCATTTGGAAAGCCAGTTATGAATGAGCGTGGTTTCCTGGGTAAGAAATGTTCTCTTCCTTCCCTCCCAAGCAAGTCTGACCTCATCTGTCATTTTCAGTGTTATGGAGGATTAGTCTGAGGCTGAGACAGGTTGAGACATGCTCCACAAAGAGGCTCCAGATCCTGAGAGGAGCGGGAGGGAAGCCGAGCAGTTTTAGGCCTCTCAAGGCAATGATGAGAATCGGGAGTGGGAGAGGAGAGGGGTGGACAGATGGGGAAGGCAAGAGAGACAGATGTCTGTGGTGATTTCAAAAGAAACACCAGACTAAAATAAACTTGGAGTCAGAAAACAGGAAGAATGCGAGAAGACGAAAAGGTAATGGACTGAGAACCGCAGTGTGTTTGCGAAAACACAGCCCCATCCAGATGGAGGAACAGCATTATCCCCCAGCAAAGTCTTCTGGAACGGGGGCGGAGGGGTTGCAAAGGAGGTAATAGCTCTACGTGGTAGCGGGATCATTTGCTGCGAAAGCTATGAAAGTCACAAAGCGACATCGTTGTTGGACCTCTGTCCATATTCTGAAAGGGTGACAGGAGGCTCTGGCCCATGCGTCTTTGCCTGCCTAGACAGTCAACCTAGAGCTCAAAATTCCTTCAGTCTGTTTGCTTTCTGTCCTCATTAGCTGAAGCTATTTCTAAAAACAAACAGATCATCTCCTCTCGCAGATTCTCTGGTGGCCCTTTCCCCACTGCTATCTGCACGCAAGGCCTTCTCCTCACTTCTATGTGCTGCTTCAACTCAAGTCCTGTCTCAGATGCCAGGGCAGTGGACTTCTCTTCACCTCCCTCCTTTGCCAATACATCCAAACACTTGCTAAAGCTTATGGCATCACCTCCAAAGCCAAGCTCATTTCCATTCCTCCTTCTCACTGCCACCTTCTTCCTTCTTTACTTCAAGCCCTTTATGACTTCAGTCTCATCTCCCTCTTTCTCCCAACACCTCCCCCACCCCCGCCCCAACCTGGTAACTAATAGATTACTCATCTGACAATGTCGTTTTGGTGTTGTGATCAGTCTCTGACTCAGAAGCCTCAAATGACTTTCCATATTCTCTATGAACTCCTCTGCCTGCCATTCAGTTTTTTCAGTCAACCATCATTTATTGTCTACTCAGCACCAGGTGCTGAGTACAAAGTTGAGTTAAGAAATTGATATCTAGTGAGGAGATCAGTAGAAAACTCATTACAATTCAGGCTCGATACTACGGTATTGCAGAAATATTGATGAGGGGGTGTTTAACCCAGACAGAGAGGGTCAGGGAAGGAGTCCTGGGAAGAGAAGGTTATTTCTGTGCTGATTTTCAAGAGGCTAGTTGGAGTTAGCTAAATGGGAAGTGAGTGGAAAAACATTCCAGGCAGACCCAGGTGCATGTGCAAAGGCCATGAGGCCAGAGAGCTGGTAGTATCAGGATATCACAAATGCTTTATTCTGGCTGGAGCAGGGCTAGGGAGAGGGACAGGGTCCCAAGGATTAGGAGAAGTCAGACTACAAAAGGCTAGGCATGCCATAGGAGGGTTTTGGTTTCATCTGGAAATTTAGGGGCGAGGGGAGGGAGGCATTTGAGCAGATTTACACTTAGATCCATCATTGCCTATAGTGTGGAGACAGGACTAGGAGTGGCAGAAGAGGAAAGACTGGAGGCAGGCTAAGGCAGGGGCCAGTAGGGGCTGTTCAGTGAACCACGTGGGGAATCTCTGGGGCCAACAGCAGCAGTGGCAATTCACCTGAGGTACCTATTATACACTGTTATGTACATGTTTGTTAATTTTCCGAAATTCCTTACCTCTCCCTTCCTCACTGGATTATAAATATTTGAAAGATAAACGCTGGAACTTACTGGATCCTAATCTTTTTGTTGTTGTTGTTGTTTAAAGATTTTAATTATTTATTAGAGAGAGAGAGATAGAGCACAAGCAGGTGCTTGTGGGAGGGAGAGGGAGAAGCAGGCTCCCCATTAGCAGGGAGCCTGATGCAGGACTCCATCCCAGGACCCTGGGATCATGACCTGAGCCAAAAGCAGACACTTACCCGCTTACCCGACTGAGCCACCCGGGCGCCCCACCAGGTCTTAATCTTATCCATGTGAGAGCCTTTCTGTGTCTGGATCTGCAATGATAGCAGTTGAACCAGAGAAAGTTAAGAAGTGGGGTGACGGGGAACTAGCCTAGAGGCAGTAGGCAGGAGAGAGCTCACAGCCAAAAGAGAGAAAGGAATGTGAGGTTCCTTTTGGTCGGACCCCACATTTCCTGCAGCCCAGCCGGGTTCCCCCTCCAGTTTCTGAGAAGCAAATTCTGAATCACCTCTTTCTTCCTAAATTCTCTTCCCCCCAAAAGGATTCAGAAGCTCTAGGGGTATTGGAGTAGGGAGGGTAGAAGGACCATCTGATGCTTTCCCCTTCTCACAAGGTAGACAAAGAGCAGTGATGTTGACAATGGCCAAGCTGGGAAGAATGTAGCCAGAACAGAGCCTTCTGCCTCTCAGCCCTGGAGCCTCACTTCCAGTGAGGGTGGAATTTCACTTGGAAGGTGGGCAGAGGGTGGTGAAATTAGTCTTGAGAAGCTGGGTGGGAGGCAGCCTTGAAGGAAGGCAGCATCCTCTTAGGCAGTGAATAGAATCAAATCATTTAAGGCGCTTCTCTGGTTACAGGCTGTCCTGTAGGTAATTGCTTGTTTATTCCCTCCCACTTCTTAGAGGCTGTTGGACTCCTGCTGCTCTGGGAGTTGTGGGCTTACTGAACCCCCCCCCCCTTTACTTTCGCCTTCTCCACTGCACTGAACCCATTGGGAAGGAACAAAGACCAGAGTTCAAGTTCTAATGAGGTCTCCAGTGAGGTAGAGGTGATCATCTTCATTTGGTCCCAGGCAGAGAGAGGTATTGAAATCCCAGAACCAGCCTTTAAATTGGCTGTTGGCCTGGTGCTCAGAATGAGTGCCCCAGGGAGGTGGGCAGGCCTGGTTACAGGCTTTCTGGGACAGGGGCTTGAAGTGCAAGCAGTCCTCCTGGGCTCGTTTCTACCCCCACCAACGATAGTTCCTTCCCCAGGGAGGGCATTTGAGGGCTGTGATTTAGGAAATCCTTGGAAGTCAGAGTGGATTAAAGACATGATAAACACCAAAAATGCAACCAGTACTCCTAAAAAAACCAGTGGAAGATAAGTGACCCCTTGTACCTGGCTATACACGTGGTAAGAATTTGGACTTGTTTCCAAAAAGGGACAGAGAGATGATAGTCCCCTCAATAACTAGGGTCTTTATCTACATTTCCATTGCAAGGAAGGATCATGAACTGGTTTAAGTAGGACTCTGAGCCTCTGGAGATCTGTGATTCTGTGAAATCCATTGCCACCTTGCTAGGAAAAGCCGTATCTTCTCCTAATTAAAGCGCATTATCACTTGTTTACAAACGGTTAGGGCTACAATAGACTAACCCTTAGGAGATCACAGGTCAAACAAACACACAAACAAAGATAACTTACTACAGGATGTCAATAAGAACTTAATTGAAGAGTTAATCATTGCTTCTCTTTAGGGTTATTAGGTCCTTAAGGACTCTTTTCTGTTCCAGTTCGGTTCTCCCCTTTGGCCAGGCCCCCAGGGAGGCAATCAGAGTCCTTAGGTAGAAGGAAGAGCAGCATCTCCAGTGGCATCTGAGGCATCTCTGCCCCTTCCTTCCCTCCACTCTACCCTGCTGTCGGCAATCCTTGGGGCTCCCCCAATTGCCAGTGTTTTGCCAAGATTCCCCGGTCTGGACCACTTTCTCCATATACCTCCCCAGGCAAAGAATTTTCACAGACACTTCTCCTTGCTATAATTATTGGTTCACATGTTTCTTTTCCCGACCGGACTGTGCCCTCCCCACCTCAAAATCGAGTTCATCTTTTAGCCCCATAACCTAGATCAGAACCTAGCACGCAGTTAGTACTTCCCAGGAGCCAACGGGACGCTCTCCCGGGAGACTCAAGTCTGGGTTCGGCCCTTCCCGTTCTGTATGACTTTCAGCAAGTCATTTCATCGTTCTGAGCTTTAGCTTCTTCGTTTTAAAATAAATCCTGCCAATTCCAACTCACACGGTTACGAATTAAAAATGAGACAAGTGTGGAAGCGCTGAACAAAACGCCAGGTGGTGGAGGTGGTAGGAGGGGCGCTGGGCTCCAAGAGCACACATACTTGTCTTAGTTGGCTCAGGCTGCCATAACAAAATACCACAGACCGGGGCGGGGGGGCGGGGGGGACTTAAACAAAAGAAATTTATTTTCTCACAGTTTTGGAGGATGGAAGTCTGAGATCAGGGTGCCAACACAGTTGGGTTCTAGTGAGGGCTCCCTTCCTGGCTCGCAGATGGCTGCTTTGTCATTGTGTCCTCACGTGGTAGTGGTGGGGCTCGATCTCTCTTTGCTTCTTCTTCTAGGACCACAGCCCTGATGAACTCACTTAACCTTGAATTACCTCTCCTATATCTTCAGATATAGTCACGCTGGGAGTTAGGGCTTCAACGTCCGCAGGGAGGGAAATGCTAACAGGGACACAATTTAGTCCGCAGTAACGTGAAAGGCGACACAGAGCCCTTCAGTCCTGCCTCCACGGTCCCCCAGCTTGCAGATCTGGTCTCCTCCTGAGTCCAGGCACCCTGTTGTCTTGCTTTCTGGACCATAGATGGTCTCTCTAGTCCACCATCAACATTCACTCTTTTATAATTCCCTGTCTCTTATTGGGGCTGCTCTTTGGGCTTGAGTTTTGGTTCCTACCCTTGGAGCATATAGTAGTTGAAGCTGTCTTTCAGGCGAAGAGGTAAAAAGGAAGTCCTCTGGGGTTTGCCAAATTAAGCCAACCATCCAGGAGTGGTCCTGCAAAAAACACCTGAGTTTCTGACTGAATTTCTTGCCCTGTTCAGAAGAGACTGGAAGGAGGTAGTCTGTATCCTACTAGGCTATTTGGAGAAATAACCAGCAAAATCTTGGGATCGCACTTTGCAGCTACAGTATGTGAACCAGTTTATAGATGTCCCAATATGTGTCCAATATGTGTGGGGCATATCCTAGGGCTTCTGAAGAATACCTCCTACTTATCTCATCCCATCTTCATAACCACCATCTCCCAGATGAGGAGACTTAGGCCTAACAGGTGCCTAGGTCCTCCAACTCTTCACCCCCAAACTCACTCCACCATACAAAGGAACCCCCATCCCACTTCAAAGAAAACACAGGGCCCTCAGGAGCACAGTCTACCTCTTCAGCTCCTCTGCTAAGACCAGAGATAGTCCAGACTCTTATTTGTTAAATACGAATCTTTCTTTTTTGTTCTGGAATTCTATGGAGTTTGAAGTACAATATATGGAAAGCGGTGACACTCTTAGAAGAAGAGACTTGACACATGCAAAATTATTATTTTATTATGTTCGTTTGACTTGAGACTAAGTTTCAGGGGATCCTGACTACTTTCTTAGTGTATTTCCTTGAGATGCCCGGCCCACTTGGAACAACGGAATGAAGGAGGCATTATCTGGTTTTAACCCTATCCATTCATTAAACATTAATTTAGTTCAGAACATACGTGCCTGGGGTCTACCCTGCAGGAGCTCACATTCCAAGTTAAGGCAGGGGTAGACTCTACCCCTTAAGAGGGCGGTATAAATGGAAATCTCTGGGGTTTGCCCCCCCCCCCCCCCCCCCCAGCGATCTGGTGGCTCAGAATGTCTCCGTTCCGCCGCACTCACTCTGGAAGCTGCAGACACTCTTTTGGGGGGATCTGCAACCCTCTCTTCTCAGCACACCAACAAACAAAATGCGCGAGGGTACTGCACGGTCGAAATCCTCAGGCCGTGAGGGTGGGATCGGTCATCCCAGCATAGAGCAACGTGCAGTTTTTGTCTGTTTGTTTGTTTGTTCCCCACGAGATGCGGTGCCGTTGGGGAGGAGGCTGCCCGGAAAGCACGACCCCGGCTCCCGACAGCGATTCCCTCTCGGGTCTTTCCCTCCAGCCCGGTGCCCCCTCGACCAGCACTTCTCGGTTTCTCCGACCCCGGCCCTCTGGCCAGAGACACCTTTATTTTCCGCCCCGCTCTTCCGTTTGGCCGAGCGGGCCGAGGAACCTCCGCCAAGGTCTCTTCCTTCCACCCCAGGAGGACGGGCGGGGAGGTCTGGGGAGGTTTTCGAGGGGCGGGAGGTCACGCGGGGCCGGAGGCGGCTCCGGGGAGACCGTGCGACCGGCCAGGGCGCTGTCGCAGCCTCCGCAGCCGTGGGGCTTCCTCCCCCGCTCCCGCCTTTCCGGGCCGGGCCGGCGGAGAGGAGGGAAGGCTTCCCGCGTCGGCTCCCGCGGCGCCCGCGGCCCGACCCCTCCCCAGCGGGTGCAGGCCGGGGCTGGAGCTGAGCGCCGGGCGCCGCGGGCGGGGAGGGCGGAGGCGGGGCCGGGCCGCGCTCGGAGGCCCCTCCCGCGCGCCGCTGCCGCCGTTGCCAGGGTTACCGGGGGGCGCTCAGGTGGAGGGGAGGCCGCCGCGGCGGGGGCCGGCGGAGCGGCGCAGCGGGCGGGGCGGGGCAGGCCGGGGGCGGAGTCGCTGCCTCGTCGCCATGGGAACGGCGCAGCTATTTCCAACCCCGGGCGGTGCCAGTGGCGCGGTGCCAGGGTGCGAGGGTATTGCAGGACAGCGGCAATCTGCTGCGGCCGGGGACCTAACAATGCGCGCCTTCTGTAGCGCGGGGCCCGCCGGCAAGAGGCCCGGCTAATCGGAGGGGCCCGGGCCGCCCCCGCGCGTCGCGCCTCCTCCCCGGCGCTCCTCGGCTGGGAGCCCGGCTGCCTGGGGCGCTCCCGGCCGCACGTGCTGCCCCCGCCGCCGCCCTCGCCAGACAAAGCGGGCTTCCCCCTCCCCACTCGATGGACCCTTTGATTTCTCCCCACTGCCGCCTTCATCTCTCACTCGTTCCACCCCGCTCAGCGGCCTCCTGGAGAGCCGTCTCCTTTGTGCTCGCCACCTTCAATTCGGCCCTCGCTCCAAAGCTTTGCCCTAAAAAACGACTCCATTTGACCTTGCCCCTCTCCCACTCTGTCATCAACTTTGGTAGCTTAATACCTTTGTTAAAAGGGCGACTGCCTCCCGCTCCTTCTCATATTTTTCAGCTTCGCGTTACCTTTTCTATTGTCCGCGCCCCTTCTTATCAGAACCGACTTTCTGGCCTCAGCCTTTTCAAGACTTCAGAAACCCTCTTGCCTCTTTCCCAGTTTCTTTTCCACTTTTTTCCCCCTCTCAGCAGAAGAGAGATTGCAAATGGCTACCTCGGTTGAACTCTCTGTATTTCGCGGACACCGCCCTTTTCCCTGCGACCCTGGAATCCCGTTATTTGGGTGCCGGGATGGGGCTGTAGTTAGGTGTGTGGGAGTTCTATGGCTCCTGCCAAAGCGGTCGCTTTGCTTGTAAGCTCAAGTGAGGGAAACTTCTGAAACTGGCCAGAGACCCCTGAAATGCAACTTGAGGACTAAACATCTCTCAGTCCATCCCCGCTTGGTCACTCTTTAGTTCGTGCACCATCTGCCTCTTCCCACCTCTAGACTCCCTTTACCCCTGCCCCCGCCCCACTCAACATCACATTGTTCATCCCTTTGGCACCAGCCCTAGAAGAGGAAAGGGCAGGTCCTCCTCCCCAGGAAGGAAGGTGGGGCAGAGCAGCTCCTGCGGGAAGGGAAGGAAAAAGGAGGGAAGGAAGGAAGTGGCCAACAGAAGAAGTGGAATCCGGTGGGAGGGCTTTGCATTGTTTTAACTTCTTTCCTTTTTAGCAAGGCAAAGCCAAGCCCAAGGCCATCCTGGAGCCAAGGTTATGCTGCCATCTCTGAGAGCCCCCGCAGGGACTGCCTGCCTTAGCCTGCAGGGGACAAGTCTGAGGGTTTTGGTAGACCTATTTAAGAGAGGTGGGCAGAGTTCAGTGTATGCTGCGGATTGTAAGCATTTACACTTTTAATGTATTCATTTCCTTTTGTTTCTTTATGCCCAACAAAGTCAGCTTTTATTTTATTTCCTATTTCCATAAAAAGCCCCAGGGTAGAACTATGCCTCAGGTAAGGAAAATGTAACTAACACTTCCCAGGGATCCTCTAAGTATGAATCTGCTCTCGTAGTCTAGAATACTTCCTATTTAGTAGGGCTTTATAGTTTATAAAGATCTGTCACTTAACACTACCTAATCTCAACCATTATTATTACCCCTACTTGGTGCTTTTCACCCCCTTACTTTAAAACTCAGCCCCTCGGGGAATAAATACTCATCAGTACTGCCGTCTATTTTCTTCACCCTTTTCCTGGGCTTGGCCCAAATTGTAGGTCCCAGGAACACAGTGGGGGAAGTGCTTTGGTCTCTGTGAGGCCTGTGGGTCTTATAAGCTGCTTGGTGATAGACTAAAAGAGGTTTGTCATGTGATTGTTATTTGCGTTAATATATCTTTGTATCACCATTCACTTAATATCCAAATGCCTAGAAAACCGCCAGCCAGGTTCCTGGCTGTAGAGGTGGCGTCTTGTTCTTTGAAAGCCTCAGAATGAGGAAAAAAAAAAAATAATAATAATAACTGGGTTGTGCTTTGGAAGAGCTTGTCTGAAATATAGTCCGAAGTTAAACCTGCTGTTTGTCTTCCCGTCTTCTGGATTGGTTAACTGTGTCCTGAACACTGAGCAGGGGACTAGAGGGTGTGCGTGTTGGTTTTCCTTAGTCAAGGGAAGCTCATTATTGCTCTTTTTCTGTGAGCCCTCCTTCTGGGGGGAAAGGGTTCTCAACAATGCTCTGACAGCCCTGGATGGGGGTGAGCGTCTGGAAGGGGGCCCAAGAACTAGGATCCTTTTGTGTTTCTTTAGGTTTTAAGTTGCTGTCTCATTGGTGGAGGAAGGCTTGAAGGCATGGAGAACCTACCGGCTCTACAGACTTGGGACAAGTGTGGGCAGAGCTGTGGGGGTTGGCTTCGTTTTCTTTTGTCTTACTCATCTTACTCACTGGGTTCTCTAGAGGGAATTTGCTATCTCCATCCATTAGCAAACCAATCTGCAAGCCAGTTGGCCCTGGCCCAGTGCTTTCTTGGGGCACTGAATGAGAGCCTCAGGGAACTGACCCTCTCCCAGAGAACAAGCCCTACAGTTTTGTAGTCATTGTGTGGAGGGGCATGGGGTGCAGCGGTGGGGAGGGGAGATTTCCGGCAAACAGTAGAAAGGATCTTCTAACCAAAGACCTCAACGCTGACAGTGGCTGGGCTTCCTGAGGCCTTCATGGTCATGGAGATAGTCAGGGAGCCCAGGCTAGATGTCCGTCTGTCAGAAATCCTGTAGCTGGTTGTGAGGTTGAACTGATGACCCCCACGGTCCCTTCTAACCCCGAGAGCTTGCAATTCTGGAATATACTCCTGATCCGAGGCAGTGTTCAGTGAACGACTCAAGCTTTACAGGGATTCTATTTATCAGTTATTTATCGAGTGTATACTTTGATTAATACACTTCTGTCCCCCATGACTTCTCAGGTCCGCATCCTCTTACATTGCCCTGTGGTTTGTTTCTTCTTGAGATGCTGGATTGAAAGGTTTTGGGGCTTTGATCTGTGGAGAGGGGCAGAAAAGAGAAACCTTATTAATCCAGAGAGAAGGGCAGAGGGAGTGGGGCAGCGACTGTGAGGGTGAAAGCAGAGTGAGGACTGAGCCCACCTGTCAGGATGCACTAGGCTGGGACAGGAAGGAGAACCGGGAGGAAGATGAGGTGGAAATGAATGGGCCCCTGTAGAAGGAGGTAATGAGGTGAATCAGAAAAGTCTGTCACTGAGATCCAAGAAGAGCCTGGGAGGTTTAATCTCTCTTGGCCTTTTTAAAAGATGAGGCATGTCAGTTAGAGGTCCCAGCCTTTGAGAGACAGATCTGTTTTGTTGGCTCCGACCAGGAGCCTGGGGTTGGAGCAGGTGGGGGCTTGCCAGGGCTGCTGTGAAAGGTGCTGCTAGCCCAGCCCTGGGGCAGCCTGGAATCAGCTGTGGTGGGGCAGGGGCATCCTTCTCTCCCGTCCTGCTAAGTCCCAAGAACTCCTTCCCTGGCTCGGGCTCAGTAGCACCCCCGGCCCCATGCAGGCCCAAGGCAGAGTCTCTATCTGTAGAACTCTCAGGACCTCTAAGCCGGGAGGAGTGGCGGGGTGGGGTGGAGGTCACACTGCAGGATGGTGAATGGAGGAAGGGAGGGGTCACAAGAAGTCTCATTTGCTTCTCTGTTCAGGGGAGCAACCAAGGACCTGTTTAATCAGAGTTCTTGGCATCCTTGGGGATACAAACTTCTGCTTTGTTGGTTTACGTCTATGTGTGTGTCCGGGAATAGCCTCCTCCTTCCACAACTGTGGACAATCAGAGGCTCTTGTGCCCAGAATGTCGCTCGGGGGGGCTGCGTCTTACAGCTCCAGAAGGACCTGACTGCGTGACTTGAAGGACCTTGTAGGGAGGAGAGGGGCACTCACTCGCCCTGAAGCATGACTCCTCCACACCTGCAGCTTCTGCTGAGACAAATGCTGACTGTGTGGGGATGAGGCAGCCATGGGTCACCATCTGCTGTCAGGAGTAGACTGGCAGACCTGGGAAAGGGCCACCCAGGACAGACCAGGGGCCCAAAGGAAGGGGATCAAGGACAAGGGAATTTTGCTGGGCATAGGAACAAGTCAGCGGAGAAAAATCCAAACACCAGGCTACGATTAGGAGCTGTTTTTTGCCATCTTCATGTCATCCCTGGGAGCCGAAGGACGCGGAGGCAGAACCAGGGGCCTGACTGGCCTGGGACACCTCAGCACCTCCCTGGGATAGGAGGGTACTAGAATGGAATTTCATTTTTTTCTGTTCCGAATTTGAGCACAGGAAGGCTGCTGCTCATGTCTGAGTTCAGATCATCACAGGGTTCTCTGCTTTGAAGAATGAACGGAAGCCCGGGGCTCCGTTTGACAAGGGCTCTGCAGGGGCATGGTGGGATGCCATTGTGGGCCGCAGGAAGTTCTTCCCCTGCCCAGATGATGGATGTGACGGGCCTCTGCGAGGGATGTGGCCAGATGCTGGTTGCTTTTCTGGTTTTAGCTCTCAGGGGTGGGGTTCAGCTGGAAAGCCCTGGTAAGTATTTCATGCAAACCAAAGTAGGACCAGAGGCACCTCACCTAAACTCAGGGTCCTCAACGTCACTGAACCCTGGAATTCTGCCTGCAAGAGGTGAGGCTGGGGGTGGGGGTGGGGGTGGGGGCTGAGCTGGAAGCCCAAAGAGATGGGGTAGAGGGTAGACTCTGCAACTTCAGAGGAACTGACGTTGAGGCTGGCACCCTGGGCAGAATGATCGGGAGTGAGGCTGCGGTGCCTCTACCAGTGTAGACAACTGAGCTCATGCCGCGTAAGCCGGGCATCTCCAATCCAGCCATTCTCAGAGACTCCAAGGCCTTTCCACCTGTCCCGTGGCTGGCGGTTTGGCTTTATCTCCAGTATTGACAGAGACTTTCAAGAGCTCATCAGGCTTAGGGGACAAATAGAGGCTTGCCTTCCCTTTCAGAATTAAACCCGAACGCTTAAGGGTTACGGACTCAAGTCTTCATGGTCCATTTCCTGCCTACCTTTCCTGCCTCACCTGTCGGACACCACCCTGCGTAGACAACACCCGCTAGTCACACTGAATTCTTCGTGGTTTTCCTCCCGTGGGGTACTCATTCTTTCTGTCTTCACCCGTGCTGTTCCTTCTCCCTGGGGCACACCTTTCCCTTCCCCCACTCCAGAGATACCTTCAAAAGAGCTTGTGTCTCATCTTTTCCAGAGCTCCTTCCCCGATGCCCTCCACTCCCCAGTCCAGAGCAAAATGCCCTTTCCCTGTGTTCTGCATGAGAGTACACGTGCCTGAATCACAGCAGTTCCCCTATTCCATTGTCGAACTTTGCTCCTACGTCTCCCGGACAAGAAAACTTTGCCTTCCCAGCTTTCCCGGTGCTCAGCTCAGTGCCTGATATACAGTCAGCGCTGGTTTATTTGTTTAGTGGCTAACTGTGTGTTTCCTCCCACCACCCCCACACCCCGCATCAGAATTGAAGCCCCATAAGAGCAAGGATCTTGCCTTTTTGGTTGCTCTGCTAACCCCCAGTGTCTAGCACATAAAAAAATATTTGTTGAATGAATGATTAGAAGTCACGCGCTGTGATTCACATGTTGGCCCACCCCCCCAGTGCCCCAGTGACCGTGTATAAGTTACTCATTATATCTGGGATGGTCATGTGGGGCCGTGGAGGGACGTGTGTCCAGAGCACCGCCCTTGGGCACCACGTCAATTCTTCGCTGCCTGGAATCTGCCTCCAGCCTCCATTCCTCTGGCCAGTTCTGTGCAGGATCCCCAGGCTTGTGTGTGTGCAAGTCAGGAATACGGAGGAGCGGATGTTGTGGGGAACTGCGGCCAGCGGACAAATGCTTTTCCCCTTTCTTCCTCATGACTGATCTTACAACGTTTCAAAGTATCCTCAGATGGCCCCCGAGGACTGGTCAACCAGCCAACCTTTTTGGACAGCTTCCTTGTTCCCCACTGTGTAGGCTCCCTGTCTTCCCTGTGCCTGCCTTCCTGGGTCACATACCAAGTGCACTACTCACATGTAAGTCTTTGTCTCAGGCTCTGCCTTTTTCTTAAAAAAATTTTTCTTTTAAGTAGACTCTACCCCCAATGTGGGGCTCGAACTCATGACCCTGAGATCAAGAGTCACACGCTTTAGCAACTGAGCCAGCCAGCTGCTCCACATATCCTGCTTTTTAGGGAATTCAGGTAAAGACGACCAGGTTCCACTCCTGGCTCCTGCTGCAAACTAGCTCTGCCTTTGGGTCAAACCATTTGGCCTCTCAGCCTCTGTTGCCTCGGCTGGAAAATGCGTATCATGAAGCCACACAAGGTTTGTGGCATCTGATAATGTGGTATATTTGAGAGTGTCCACTCCAGTTCCTTGTATATCAGGGACTTCCTAATGGTTTCTTTCTCTTCCTACTGCCTGTCTTTGTAAAAAGGCAGGTCTAGGAAGCCCACTGGGCTCCCTAGTTGGCAAGTCCTCATGAAGAAATGTTGCTGAGTGTGACCTCCCCTCTGGTGGGAAGGCCAGACCAGAGGCGCAAAGGGGTGACTGGGCCAGATGACTCAGGCATTTGGCAACTGGGTCATTCTTCTTTGGAGCATTATGTAAACATTGGTCAAGGGAGTCTTGCAACAGGCCTGACAGGTGGGAGGCGGGAAGAGGCAAGGGTGTGGAGGCAGGGAGGAGGCCGAACACATTGCTCACAGGGCGGGGGGAGGGGGGCATGTCTGAGATGCTCTTCTGGAACAAGTATGAGGCCATATGTACAGGGCCTTCTCGTGGGGGGCAGGGTGGGGTAGGGACTCTTCAAGTTCTCTTTCTGCCCCCCATGTGTTTTCCTGTCCTCCCCACATCTTTTCCCACATGGCATCCTTTTGCTTCAAAGAAGAACCCCAGAGTTTTTGTTTCCGGGCCCATCCCTCTCCATGCCTCCCCTCCAAAAGAGCTTAAGTCCCAAAGCAAAGAAAATGGATTTCTGGCTCACTGTTGTGATGGGGGAGAGATCTGAGAGGAGGTCATCTGCCTGGTTCCCACTTAATCTACATCTCCTCAGCCTACAGATAAGGCAGGTTCTGGGCGCAATAGACCCACTGGCCCCTGGGAAGCTCTTTGGGAAACGACGCAGGAGGGCTAGGTCAGCTTTCTTGGCGTTTAGTCGTTACTTTTTTGAGCTTTAAGGCCCCTGGTTTTCACTGTCCCTGACAGTCTGATGCTCTGAGCATCCGTCCACGCTCACCATTTGCAGAGGGATTGTTTTTCTCTCTTCTCCCAGCCTCCTGGCCCCAGGAGACCAGGGGAGACAGGAAGCTGGGGCCAGGAAGAAAGTCTGAAGCCCACCACAGAGGTGACCCCTTCTCCCAGAGCCCCCCTGTTCCCCTCTACCTCCCAAGAGGGGTAGATTCCTGCCCTCTTAGGAGGCCAGGAGGGGGGGGGGGAGTCACCAGGGGACTGCAGCAGTGACTAGTCTGTTCTGCCCCTGCCTTCTCCCTGTCCCTACCAGGCACCTCCCTGTTCAGCTCTCTGTTCCTCTGGGTCCTGTTCCCAGCTGGCCAGCAAACTCACCAGTCACTGGTCTCTGAGCTCCTTACTGTGCCCCGCCCCTAGGTCTCCGTGCTATGAAGACAGGTGCACCTAGACACCGGTGGCTTTGCTCCCCCTGCCCTCCCCCATACTGCCTGTGAGGCAGCAGTGGTTGGTTGTCGGTTGGTTGTCGGAGGCTCAGGGAATTTTCTCTGGAGGGAAGCGGCTGAGAATGGAGGGGAGAGGGGCAATGAAAGCAGTGAAAGAATCATCTCAGAGCCTCTAGTCTCGGGCTCCCATCCCACACCGCGGCGTTCATCTGGGGACACGCATCTAAATAGCCACACATGCGGGTACCACCTGCTCATGCTAACCTCCCGTGCAGGTGGCTGGTCTTCAGTCAGACTCTCTCCCAGCCCCAACCCTCCTTTCCACGCTCTTGGACAAACCTCCCCCGCCCCAGCCTCAACACACACAGTCCAGACCCAGCTAGGTGACCACAGATCGCCTGGGTCATGTCCTTGATCACAGTGGTTCTCAGAGCGTGACTTCTGGACCAGCAGCACCACTTGGGAACTTGAAATGCAGATTTCCCAGGCTCAGCCCAGACCTGCTGAATCAGAAACGCTCAGGAGGGGTTCAGCCATCTGGGCTTACCCGCCCCATCCTGAGATGCGGTTCTGAAGTGTGAGCACCGCTGCCTCATCACCATGTCTGCAAGACTCTGAGCAGAGAAGCGCTGCTCCTGAGCAGGGAGGCCAAGGCAGAGGCAGGTAACCGGCCAACAAGCCGGGCTTCTGGGGGAGCATCCCTCAGGCTGGCCAAAGGTGCTGCAGGCCACCACTCACGACAGCAGCAGAGGCCTCCAGGAGTGGCCAGCGGGCACTTCTCACTACCATTTCTCCACCGGGCCTGGGAATCAGAGTGGATGTGCTCTTCTCCCAAGGGCTTGAAGAAGAGAGCGGGGGAGGACGGGGAGAGGGGAACATGGCTTCTCCTCCAGGGCGAAGTTCAGGGAACAGGGACTTGCAGGATGGCGAATGTTAGCTCAGAATTACAGTGCTGTGGTGGTAACAGCTGTGTGGCCAGTCTTCCCTGAAGGGGTCCCTGTGACAGTGTCATCTGGTTACTTTGATGAGTCGGGTGACGGTGCCTTATTTATGGACACATGGAGTGCAGTGGAATGAGCACTGGATAAAGAGTCAGGAGACAGGAATTCTTCTGTCCACTTTGAAACAGCTCTATTGGGACGCAAGGCAACTCCTTCTGGCCTCAGTTTTGGAAAACTATATACAAACCATGCTCTGATCTATACAACGAGAGTAACATTATCAACTTCATTTAGCTGAAAATAATGCCCTGAGGATAGGATAAGACCCTTGTGACATTTTTTGGTAAGTTCAAAATGTTTGTTATCTAACCCTACAAAGCTGGCTTTTGATTTGTTTATGTTTCTGGGAGCCAGGGTGGCTTAGTGGATGAAGTGTCTGACCTTCGGCTCAGGTCATGATCCCGGGGTCCTGGGGTCGGGTCCCCGCATCGGTCTCTCTGCTCGGTGAGGAGCCTGTGTCTCCCTCTGCCCCCGCTCCTGCACGCACACACTCACTCTCAAATAAATAAATACAATCTTTAAAATCTAGCTTTCTGAGATCTGAGATCTGAAGTGCAAACAGAACTGAGGGACAGCTTGGTGTGTGGGAAAGAACAATGGAGTCGAAGCCTGGAAGTTTGGACTCTGGCTTCAGTATGGCCTCACCAGCAGTGTGTGTCCACAGGTGAACCACATTCCCTCCTGGATCTCAGTTTCCTCATCTATAAAATGGGAACATTAGATTCATGATATCTAATGGTGTGCCAACATTGAACGGTCTAAGATTCCAGGACTTTGATCTGTTCGTTCTCATGGTTGGTCTTCATTCCCAGGCAGGCTTCACGATGCTCTGGCCTTAGCCTCACAGAGGGAAAGAAGTCAAAGGAAAGAGGTGGGGCGTATCAGGCTATGACCTCTAGACCCGGGACTGAGGACCAAGGGGATGGAGGATGCAGACAGAGGCAGAGTTGCCAGGCTTTCTAGAAGGGTGACAGGTCATTCTCAGTGAGAAAATCTGCTACAAGTCCGGGTGTTTTTTTCAACCACGAAGCTCAGGTTGGCGGCTCATAAACAAGGGAGTGCCCAAGAGAGAGAAGCAAGTGGGAGGGCTTTATAGGATTCTGTCCTCCTTCCTCATTGGCATCATGACACTGCTTGGAATTCGCTTTTACTCTTTCCCACCACAGCTGACAAAGCTGGAGGAGACAGAGATAAGACGGGGCAGGCGATGGGGAGTGGAGGGTGGACTTAACCTTCTCCACCCCACATCTCTTCCTCATCCTTAGCTGGCCTTGAGTGGGCCACTCAGAAAGGAAGGCAGAGAGCAGACCACCGGCTTCAGGAAGGAAAAAGAACCCAGCATTCCCTTAACAAGACCAGCCCCCTGTATCCCAGACAGCATCCCTGGTTCCCTTGGCTCTGGACGCTTGCTGGCCCCACGCAGGTCAAGGGTGTGTGCCCAGAGCCTCACTCACATCCTTCCTCCAGCTTCTTTGGGGGCCACTCACAGCTTTGGGGAGCAGCTTAAGTGGCAGAACCAGTGTCAGAACGCCCTGGGGCGCTCCGAGGCTGTGGCTTCTACTCCTGGGAACAGCCCAAGGCTATTTCTACTCCCTTAGTCAGCACAGGGAGGGAAGGGTGAGGGCCTGGGAAAGGCCAGTGGCGTGAGCTTCTGTAGCAACTGCTTCTTGGTAAACACAGTGATAATAGCAGGTCTGGGATTACGGTTGTTACCCCTGGTAATTATCGGCTGTAGAGCATTCCCTCCCCTAGGTGGGCCACACCGAGCTCATCACGGCGCAGGGGGCCGTAGAGTAAGCTCCAGGTTTCCCAGATCGCCTCCTCCAGTTGCTAGGCAACTAGGAGTCTGTGCTGGAAGTGGGGTGCGCGGGGCAGAGGGGGGGCCGGAATCTCATTTAGGAAAATCTCCCCAGGTATCCCAACCCTCCGCAATCTGCATGGATTATTCTCCAAGTGAAGACCTCGGATCACTGACTGCTCACCTCAGGGGGGTGTCAGAGGATGGTCCAAATGACAGGCTAAGCTGGGCTGAGTGAGATTGGGGTGGGGAGGGCAGGGGTGGGGGGGCAGCATTACAGGGAGGGGAGGCTGGTCTGGGAGCAACCCCTTTCCTGAAACACCAGAGCTGCTGTTCTGGGGCTGAGTTAGCAGGTGTTACGGCCATGGCCATGGCTAGTTGGAGTAAGAGGCAGCCTGTGGTTGTCTGCTTTGTGCTGGCCAGAGACGGTGCAGGGGTGACCCTGGACAGAGAAGATGTAGGGGAGGAAGGTGGGTTTGTGTTCCTCAGCTTGTTTTCAGTGGCCAGCCCGGAGGGAAGCGTCAGGGAGCAGGCCCTGGTGTCTTGTGCTCTACTCCAGAGCTCCACAGACCAGTGTTTGAGGCCATGGGGGAGGAGAAAGTTCTTGGAGCTACTTCCATTTCCTGCTCCAGGTGATGTCATTTGGGGGCAGGTGAACGGACGGACGGTCCAGATGCACTGTCTCCGGCAGGACCTGGGAGTCGCTCCGGAGCCCCTGGGCACCACAGGCTGAGCAGGGACAGAGTCAGGAAGAGGGAGGAGGAAACAGCAGGAACTGTTGGTTCTGGACCCTGTTAACCTTGACCTGGCACGAATGACATTTCTCTGTTGAGTTTTGAGGAGTGTGTCTTAACTGCTTAGCTCAGGTGGAAGACCTTGGCTTTAAGGCAGAAACCAAACACAAAGGAATTAAAATTCAAGAAACCTTCCTTGATCAGGCACCCAGATGGGCATGGCGCTCAGGTGCCAGGAGGAAATGGGGGGACCCGAGGGACCCAGCTCCTCCCTACAAGGAGCTCACAGTCTAGCCAGGGAGGCTTCACAGGCTCCTGATGCCAGAGGTCATTTTTCTTCCTAGGAAGGAGCCTCCCACAGCAGCCAGAGGTTGAGGCTTTGTCCTAAGGTGGAGGGAATAAAAACCTGTTTATCTTCCCAGAGCGAGACTTGCCTCAGGGCCTGCATGTCAGAAAGCAGCGCTCAGCCTGACTCAGGTAGGAGAGCGCCTCCACCTCCCGGGCTCTGGAATCCTGCTGGGGCAGGGAGGCCGGGGAGGAGTGGGAAGAGGCGAGGCACAGCCCTGGCGTGGGAGCGGAGGGGGTGGACGCAAAGAGCTCCCTCCTCCTGGCAACCTTGACCACGGTCCTCTCCCTCTAGCTGAAGGTGCCTCGAAGAGACCGTGATGACAAGAACAAGCTGTCCGCACACTGGTGGTGATGGTATCCCAACGAAGAAGCATCGATGGGCACCATCACCTTCAGGTTCAATAAATACGGAATTCGCACCGCCTGCCAGCTACGGGGCTGGGGGCTTGGACGGACATCTCATGTAGTGTATCTTCTCTCCATAATTCTATGACGTAGGTGTAGAGGAGGAAGCAGAAACTTGAAAGCCAGGGAGTCCGTGGGGACCACTCACTGGACGGAGCACTGAGCTCTGAGCTGCTTGCAAATACCACTTGGTGTCCTTCAGCTGTTTCAAAGTCAGTTTATCCAAAACCAAGTTCACTCGGATTGACTCCTTCGTCTAGCTGCCCGAAAGGCGGGAGAGTTCTCTTCGATGCCTCCCTTTCGCTCACCCCTCCTTTCTCTATCTGTTCTTCTTACCAGTCACACAGTGTTTGGATCCATTTCCTCTTTTCTGATCCTGGACCACGGTCTGAACGCAGGCTCTAGTAATTAACTGCCTGGTCATCACAGTGGCCTTGCCCAGAACCTTCTCCACGTTCTCCCACCCAACCTTCTGCCGGAGGGCGCATCTCTCTGACCTCGTCAGCCCATTATTTTGAATAAAAGGCCCTTTTGGATTGGACCTTGATTACTGGTGGTACTCTCCGCCTTGACCTGGGTGCTTGCTGCTGGCTCCCAATGCAGGGCCTGCGTGCGGGTCCTGGGGGTGGGGGGTCCAATGCTTCCCGCCTGCCTTTCTTGCTCAAGCTGGTCTTCCTTTCTGGACCGCCCTTTGCCTCAGCCACCTCCCTTCACTTCCCTGACTCCCATTTCTGTCTTCCACCCAAACCCAGGCTTCCCTTCTTTATCTTAGCATTTCCAGACCCCAGGTGGAGGTCGTTGCCCTTGTGTCACCTGTCCCCAGAAAGGAGCCTGGGTCTCTGCTGAGCAGAATTGGAAAGATCTGGTGCTTGACAACCCCAGGGCACATTGACAAACGGACAGCCTTAGATAATAGTTTTTTTTAAGTGGGGGAAGACACAGCAACATACCAGTTACAGAAAGAACTTTTATAAAGATGTATGGAAGATATCCTATAGTTCACTATCAGAGGGAGAGAGTCGGCCTTTGTTGAAGCTAATGGTGGACTGTGCTGAGCCTTTGCGTCTGTCAGACCATGTCATGAGCAATGCTTGGGACTGGGGCCCAGAGATCCTAGATGGCACGACCATAGTCACCCAGCAGTTACCTGCCACTCTTGAGGCTCACTCCTGCTTTGTGGTCTGGGCTGCCTTGTTTGTGGTGCTGTTCCTCCTCCTCCTCCTTCTTCCCTCTCCTCCTCCTTCTCATTCTTCCCCTTTCTCCTAATTCTCACCTTCCTCCCCGAGCTCCTCCTCCTCCCTCCTTCCCTTTTCCTCCTCATCCTTCTAATTTCCAACTGCCTTTCTCCCCTCCCATTCCCCTTCTTCCCTTTTTCCTCTTCACCTCCCCTTCCTCCTCCCTCTTTTATTCTCCCCCTTCTCTCCCTCCTCCCCTCTTCCCTCCTCCTCCTCTTCCTTCTCATTCATCTCCCTCCTCCCCATCCTCCTCTCCTTTCCTCCCCTCCCTCCTCCTCCTTCTTTCTCCCCCTCCCTCCTCCTCCTTTCTCCGCTTTTCCTTTCCCTCCCCCCCTCCTCCTTTCCCTCCTCCTTCCCCTCTTTCCCTCTTCTTCCTCATCCTTCTCCTACTCCCCCAGTCCTCCTCCTCCCCCTTCCCATTCCTCCTCCTACTTCTCCTTCCTCCTCCTTCTCCCCCTCCTCCTCATTCTTCTCTTCCTCCTCCTCCTCCTTCCTCCTCTTCCTCCCTCCCCCTTCTTTTGTTTTCTTCTAGAGGAGGCCTCTTTGAGGGTCATGTGAGACCACACATCTGAGATCAAGCTCGGGAAGCCTCTTCCATTGTAGCCCACAACATTTAGCTCTCTCTGATCTCCAAGTTCCTCTATTTTCTAGAAGTTTCATGTTTGCTCATGTTGAGCCACTGCAGAAACCCCCTTGAGTGGCCTTAAGAAATCATAGCAACCAGCACAAACCCAGCATTTTTATTCTTTCTTTACCTCCTAGTTTCCAAATAGTCCTCCTTCCTTGGCCAGACACTTGGTTGCCTTTATGTGATGTCTTTATGTTTTTTGAGTTTCAGACTTGACATGGTTTCTCCCGTGGCTTCCGGGAGCCCTGCGGGGCCATTTCTCTGTTGCAGGGGCAACCACCCGGTTGCCCTGCCTGTCAGCCCAACAGCTCTGAGGTCTCCTTTCATTTACTTATTACATTAATTTATTCACTTAACAGATGATCACTGAGACCCTCCTGTTGGTCAGGCACCGTTGAGGGCGTGAGGAAAGCAGGTGGGGCCATGAACGAATGATCTTGTAAAGCTTACACCGCGGGACGGGACTGCAGAGGGGACAGAAGACACCTCCCCTCCCCCTAGAAAAACTACAATAACAACTCCCCAAAACAAAACAAAACAAAACAAAACTCTAAGACCCCAAGAAGTAGATAAATAACATACCTTCAGGTAGTTACAAGAACTTCAAAGCAAATAAAATAGGATGGGACACAGTAAGAAAATGGAGAGAAGGAACACGTGCACAGGCCTGGGGCGAGGAGAATCTTGAGGGGAGAGGAGGCCAGTAGGGCTGGACCACAGGGGCTGAGGGGAAGGGAGGTGCGAAGGGTGGAGGGAGAGGGAGGCAAGGGCCGGATCACCGGACATCTTATGTGCCCTAGTAAGGAGGTGCGTTTTATTCTACACAACATGATCAAAGGACCACTCTGGCTGTTGTGGAAAACAGATTTTAGGCACCAAGAATGGGGAACAAGGAAATCCACTGGAAGGCTAATATACTGACCAGGTGAGCAATGATGGGGGGCAGTAAAGAGGGAGAGAGAGAGAGATACAGTGAAGATGGACTGTGGAGAGGCAGCCAGCGGTGGAGGGGGAGATGCTCTCATCTGGGACTCAGAGGTCCCCGGGGTGGAATCCTCCTCAGCCACCACCCACCCCCACCAGCTTCGGGAGCTTGTGTGAATGGCCTCGCTTCTCACTTCTCGGTTGGCTCATCTATAAAACCAGGCAAATGGCTCTGCCTGCGCCTTTGTCGGGTTGGGAGGGGAAGAAGGGGAATGTGACCAGCAGCGCGCCTCTGCAACACAGCTTCCAGCCATGTTCTTGCGGTGCTGAATGTTGGGTGAGGACACTCCAGAGGTCACAGTGTTCCAGGGACGTCCTGGAACACACCTCTTCTCTATTACAAGGGTGAAAAGGTGAGGCTCGCATGGAGGCTTCGGGTAAGTCAAAGCTCACTCATGGCTGATGGTGAAGGGCGCCTTTGGAGGTCATTGTTTTTCAAAGTAGTGAAGTTGGTTTCGGGTGAGGAGGTACCCAGGGCTGGTGGGAGAGCATAGTAGCCCAGAGGGGGCTGATGGTGGCTGAACAAGGCAAAAGGGCTTGGACCTGGGGGCAAGCCTGTCACTGTCCAGAGGGGTCGCTGGGAAAGGTGGCTCTGGACACATGGCCTTTGCTGGATGAAAGCAGGCAGGCTAAGGAAGAGTCTGATGGACTGACAGTTTTCTGGGAAAGTCTTAGCGAGGGCTTTTGACCTTTCATGGGTGGAGTAGGTCAGTTTTGAGCCCTTTCCATGGAAGTTCTGAAAGCAGAGGTCCCACCCCTGGAAATCACCTATCCCAAGCTGGCTTGCTGTCAGGTCTGGCCTGCCGCTCTGTGGGAGCCAGCCGACCCTGGGGCAGGGTGCATGGACTTTTATTAAGATAGGAATCAAAGGTCAGCGTAATGTGAGCCATATTCATGGGCCGCGCCCCTTTCTCTTTAGCTTTCTGAGGTCTGGACTCTGGAACCTCAGGTTTCTAAAGGGAAGTGGATGGGAGCTGACAACTGTGCACGTCAGGCATGGCTGGCATCTCGCCAAGCACCGTACACGGCTCATAACGCTATGAAGTCAACATTATCATCTCCATTTTTTTTTTATATTAGGGAACTGAGGCTCCGAGAGTGAAAAGCCTCTTTTTCCAAAGTCTCTAGACGGGTAATGCGCACCCGAGCCCACCTACTCCAAACCCCAGCTTCTGCACAGGGTCTCCTGGACAGACTAGGTATATATCAGAACCTTCCAGAAGAGGGGTGTTGGGATCTTGATTTTTTTAAAAGTCCCTCAGTCTCCTGCGATGGCTAGCCAGGACTGGGAGCTTCTGCCTTGTACTGCGTGGCTTTCCTAAATGCCTTCATGAGACATTTGAACCGAAAAGATAGAGTAGGCACCCACCTTTGGAACATGACTTCAGCAGGATTTACGGAATCTAACCTATTGGTGTTAAATGGCTTTCTGGCTGTGAAGCAAGTCATTGAACTTCTCTGAGCCTCAGTTTCCCCACCTGTAAAATGGGGATCCAAAACCCCTCCAGGACCATTACAGGGTTAGGGACACTACAGCAAACCCCTAGTGCACGGTCCAGCTCAGCTGCCACTGAATGATTGGTCGCCATTCACGGGATTCACTGCATTGTCAAACCTCTTAGAAGGGGGAGGTGGGGGACAGTCAGCTTCTCTGTGGCCCATTTAGCCATTGCCGAGGTCCTTCCTTGGCACGGTCTGCCCCATAGAAAGAGCAGACTGCCAGGCGCTCTTCCTCTAGGGAGGGCTAGTGTCCCCACAGGCCACTGGGCCCTGGCCCCCAGTGCTTAAAGCTCTGGCACCCGGTGCCACTCTCTGCTTTTCAGCTGGCGAGCGTGCCCCCTCCCCGGACTGGCCCAGGGGCACACTGGGCAGGGGGAGCTGGCAGGGAGAGCTGAGGGGGCTGGCCCTGTGCCCTGCTCCTCTGCCAGCTGGGTGGCTGGGCCGCGCAGCAGCTTGGACTAGCTCGAAGGCCCAGCAGGGGCCTCTGTGGGGCGACAGCCTCCCTGAGCCCCTCAGCTAGCACCAGGCCATCTGGAGCCTCTGTCCCCTTTTGTGTGACGGGGGAAGGAGGGGCGAGGGGACAGATTTCTCTGGCCCACTCTTTTCCGAACTGAGAAGGAGAAGCTGGAGGCAGAGGGCACAGGGCCTGGGAATGAGGTAGAGGGCACTCTGGGCTCACGGCTGGGCAGAAGGGATGGGAGGGGGGCGGTCTGAGGCGTGAAAGGGGGCAGGCTTACGAGGGAAGGAGGAAAGCTCAGGAGGGACAGGTGCAGCGTGCAGACTACAAGGGGACGAGGCGAGAGAGAGAGAGCGAGAGAGAGAGAGAGAGAGAGAGAGCTGTGTGAAGAGGAAACCGTGGGTGCTGCAGAAGAGTGAATAAAAGTCCAGACAGGGATGAAGTCCAGGAGTAGGAGAAGGTGTACAAAATCTCTCCGTGTTGGATGCGTGACGTTGCTGCCGTATTTCTGTTCTAGGAAAGAGGAAGTGAGAGCGCGTGGGCTGGGGGCCCCTTCCCTGCAGGGGCCCTAGGTGAGGGCGAGCGGCAGACAGAGCAGCCCCGGGGGGGCCAGCCCAGCCCTGCCCAGCAGATGCCAAGTTTGGGTCCCAGTCAGAGCGGCCACCAGGCAGAGACTTTGGGAAAGGGATGGGGTGGTTGGTCTCTAAGGGTGGAGAGAGAATGGGTGTTGACAAATCCGTCCTTCGATGTGGTTCACTTGGGGAGTAAAAATGTGCATTTCTGAGGCCATTAGGGAATGGACTTTGAAGGATTTCACGTACGGGAATTTATAGTGGCTTTGAGGGCGCGGGCTGCTGTCGGGCTGTGGAATATCCCTTCTCTTCCATGCAGGCCACCGGGCGTGAGTAACGCAGGCGCAGGAAGAACAGTGCTGAGTGTGCCTCTTTGTGCGTTCCTGCTTCTGCATTCGGGGAGTGTCAGGAAGGACACAAGAGGTGGTCTGTTTTCTCCGCTGGGGACAGTACAAACCGGCCTCGGGTTGGAAGCTTCCTTCCCCCTGGCACTTGTCCTGTCAGACTCCGTCCCTGGACCCCTGGCAGAATGAAGCTCGCTTCCCCTCCTGGGGTTCTTCTAGGGTCACCCCTCCCTGCTGGCCCTGAGATGTGTGTTCACCCTCTTGCTGTCCTCGAAACCCGCCTTGTCATCTGCAGAAGGTCTTCCCGGCCTTGGTCTTCCGTCTGGAGAGAAGGTCCAAGTCGGTGTTAACCTTCTTTTTTTTTTTTTTAAAGATTTTATTTATTTATTTGTCAGAGAGAGAGAGAGAGAGAGGCAGAACACAAGCAGGGAGAGCAGCAGGCAGAGGCAGAGAGAGAAGCAGGCTCCCTGCTGAGCAAGGAGCCCGATGCGGGACTCGATCCCAGGACCCTGGGATCATGACCTGAGCCGAAGGCAGCGGCTTAACCAACTGAGCCACCCAGGCGTCCCGGTGTTAGCCTTCTTGAAGCAGGAAATCCACGCAGAGCTAGTTCATGGCTGAGGCACTGGTAGAGTGATTTTATTTATTTAATTAATTATTTTATTTTATTTTATTTTGTTTTATTTCATTTTTTAATCCTCAATATGAGTGATTTTAGTGCAGTTTTGGTCCATTTAGCATCAACCAACATGGGATCCCCCCCGACATTAGAATCACCCAAAGATCCTAGGTTGGCTGGGGGCTCTGGGAAGCACTTCGCGCAGCTCTGGCAGTGGGGGTACCCCACAGTGAATGTGTACACCTTGGTCCTCTCCTGCCGGGCTCTCAAGGGCTCAGTGAGGGCCCTGAAGAGCAGAGTGGGTGGTGGGGGCAGCACTCACTGCCAAAGGGGCTGCTGTGTTTTGAAGGAGGTCGGGCTGTAGCTCAGAACGCCCCCCACCCCCTTTACACCTCCATGAGGAACCACCAGATGTAGCTGATGGACAACTGGAAACAGGCAGGGCCTGACTGGGATGTCTGTTTCCGTGTGTCTGCCGGCGAGCCCACAGCTGCCTCAGCTGAGCCGCCTGAAGAAGGAACAGAGGTGACTGTCTCAGTGGGGATTTACCGAGCATTTAGGAAGTGCTGCACAGTTAGTCCTCACCGCAAGCAGGACGGTGAGGAAATCATGGCCCAGAGAGGCTAAGGGTTTCTCTCACCATCCTTCAGCTATTAAAGGGCAACGTGGCTGTTCAAACCACGGCCAAGGGCCGCAGAGGCCGGGCGCCCTCCCCTGCGCTGTGCTGCGGGCCTGGGGTGATGGGAAGGCTGTGGAAGGCGGGGTCGGGAATGGCTCCATGGAGGGCCTTTGAAATGGCCTTGACAAGTGAGCAGGACTTTGACATTTGGAAGGGTGACGCTTCTTCTGAAGGGAGGAAGTGGCAGGCGTAGGCGCACACACAGGGCCCATGCGGGGATCTGGGCAGACAGCTGAACGGGAACAGGCGTTTGGAAGGAGATCCAGACTGGAGGGCAGGTTGGCGCCATTTTGTGGAGCCTTAAAGCCACTGTGGGGGGGTGGGGTCTGATGAAAGTTTGGATGAGTGGAATCACGTGGTCAGGGCTAGCCTCGCAGGGGGATCGGAGGCCAAGGTGGGAGGCCACGAGTGTGAGCAGTGCGGAGGGCAAGGATGGAAGGTGTGTGTGGTCAGGAGGAACGAAACCCATACAGCAGAGCTGGCTGGGAGGATGGTGTGGTTGTTTAGAGAAATGGGGAAGTCACAGAGAGGAGATGCTTTTGGGTTGGGGGGAGGGGACAACGAGGAGATTAGAATTTGAACCTGGTCAGGTCAGTTGTTAGCTGGACTTCCAGGTGGCCATAGGGAATTAGGAGGGGCTCCCTGATCACCAACCCTAAAACCTCATCTTGAACGTCCAGCTGCTTCATTCTCCCTCAAGACGCCGAGCTCACCATCTGGGACTCGGGGACTTACATTTTGTATCTCTCAGTGGCATCAGAACCTTGGATGTCCTGGGAGCTGAGGGGCCCAGTTCCCAGCCCGTGCTAAGGGACGAAGACAACAACTATACAGTCCCTGTCCTCAGATGTGGGTTCCTCGGATCTTCAGGGAAGCTACAGATGAAGAATTTCCCTAGAAGTCTCTTTCTACAAGACCTAAGCCTCTGGTTTTCTCAGGGAAGACCTTGTTCACCCTTCCACAGGGCTACGGAGGCCAGCAGCGGGGACAGGGTCGCTTTTTGGCTCAAGGGTCATGACAACAGCTCTGCCTGACCAGGAGGAAAGAGACAGCTTCCTTCTCTTGGCTTGACTTCTGCATGAGAGGGGAAAGAGACAGTGGCCTAGGCTGTTGACTCCTCCTGGTGCCTGATCTTACCAGTTCTTGACCTCTGCTCGAACAGCTGAAAAACCTGAACCTGGATCTTGGATTAGGGTGAATCCTCTTTCTCAGTGAGAAGGTAGAGCTCTAAGAAGAGGTGACTTATGGAGAAGATCCACTCATCCCCTTTTCTCATTCAATAAGTATACATCTAGTGTCTACTTTGGGTCAGACAAAGGATAGGTGAGCTGAAGTCTCGCCCCTAAGGGACTGAGAGTTGGGGGGCACAGATGCATACTGCGGGGGGGGGGGAGGGGAGGAGTCGGATGTCCTCACAGAGGAAGCAGGCTTCAGCTCAGTTCGGGGTTAAGGAGGAAACTGTCCAGGGACGGGGGAGCAGAAACTGTTCTTAGAAATGAAAACAGCAGGAGCACCCCCCGAAATTCTGATTTTGTGGGTCTGGAGAGTGGCTCAGGCGCTGGCGTTTTAATTCTAGAGGATTCTGACTGGCAGTCAGGGGTGCATGGGCTCACCCCTGCCTTGTGTGCGGAGTTCTGCTCCTCATGGGATGGTCTTATTCAAGGAAGCACAGGAGTCAAGGCTGCCAGCCTGGTGGGAAGAGGGCAGAGAGCCGGTCTGTGTTGACTCGGCCTGCTCTCCCTGCGAGATCTGAGCCGGTGGCTTCTGTGATCCCCCCTCATCCCTTCCTGTGGCCACCCCCTTGCTCTGGCTCCTGCTCTTGGCAGACTTCTACAGTGGCCTCCCAACCAGTCCCCTGCCACCAGGCGGGGCATCCATGTGACCCAGGGCACACGGAGGCTCCTGTCATTCCTGGCCTGGATGGGGCCTTCACAATGTCTCCTCCCAGCAAGAGAAACCCTGCCTTTGTAGCTCCCTTCCCACCTCCCATTCCTTTCCTGGGCTGGCCTTCATCTTCTGTGTCTGCACTCCCAGCTTGTCCTTCAAGGAGGAGGTCAAGTGTCTCTCCCAGGAGGCCCAGCCCCCACCCCCAGAGTTAAGGGCCCTGTCTACATTCCTGGCCTGCACCGCATGTGCACACCCTCTTCTCCCCCTCAGATGGACACGTCTGCAGCCACCACCAGCTTTGCTTTTTAAGGGAGGAAAATTACTCTTTTTTCCCTCTGTGCACCTTAGGTGCCTCGACTGGGGCCACACAAACTAGGTTGACAAGGGACAGATTAGCAAAAGAAAATGCACAAGTTTACTCCACGTTGCACGGACGCACAGGAGCTCTCAGTGATGAGTAACTCAAAGGGGTGCAGGGAGCTTGGACTTCTAGAACATCTTAACAGAAGAACAATAGACTTGTAGAAAAGGGACAAGACCAAGGAAAACAGTTGTCAGCTTCCATGGGTGGCAAGCTGTGAGAAAGCAAGTATCTGGGGGAAATTTATGGAAGATAAGGCCTTCTCCGGCCTGATAAGGGTCAGGAGTAACTTCTGATCTTCCTGGTAGAGAGGGGAGCGGGGACCTCGTTACAAATGTATGCACTGATTTTGGGCCAAGAGTAGGAGGGCAGAGGGCTCTTCCGGGGTTTTCTCTGCTGCCTTGGGCTCCAAGTCCTTATGCCAAAGTGGTCTGTTTTGGGGTGGGGTGGTGTATTCGGCTCCCCTTCGCTCTCCAGACCTGGCAGCCGCCAGCCCACAGCAAGTGCACAGCAAAGGCAAGGACGACTTTGCCGCTGCGAGCAGAGTCAAGGTGAAGTGGATGGCAGTGGCCTCACTGCAGATGGACATTCCATCTGGGCTGCTCTCCTGGTTTTAAATGAGGAAACTGTGCTTCCCCAGAAGAGGAAAGACTTGTCAAAGATCATTCTACAAATGTCAGAGTTGGCATTTAAGGCAGTGCTGCCTCAAGTGTTTATGTGACTTTGTGTTGACAGCACTGGACCTTCGTGGGGGGAAGAATTGAGGGACACTTCTGTGTTACCCTTGCCTTCCTCTGCCTCCTACACCGGCTGTCCCTTATGCCCCCTGCTCTTTTCTCCCAGTTGCCTGATTTTATTGTAGGTGATTTATTTTTGGCTTTCACCATCAACCCCTCTGCAGGTCTACTCGCCATTTCAGAGACTCTCAGGGAGGCCTGTGCCTCATTTACCATGCCTGCCAGGAGTCCTGTCTCCAGGCTGGAGAGCCTGGGAGTGAGCATGCCTTGCAGGAGGGGGCAGCGAGGGAAAGGGGGTGGCAGGGATGACTAGCAGTGTGTCCCCAGATCCCTGCATGTGTGCGTCAGCAGTCCAGCCCGAGGCCGAGAGGGAGGGAGACAAGCCTGGGCATGTCCGGTGGGGCAGGCTGGCCGGGAGCCCATGTGTGTGAAGCCCACAGAGATCACTGGGAGCTGCTGCTACTGGATTCGTAAACGTGCTAAACCGGACCAGGGCCTGGAAAAACCGCCTTGGTCCGGGGAGGGGAGGAGATCTGTGCTCTGGGGAAGAAGGATGGGTATGGAGGACGGTGATGTGATGATGTGGGTGGTAGTGGTGGGGGGTTCACGGAGTGAAGGGCTCCTATTTGCTGGGCACGGTGCTCAGGTCCTTCGTAGGTCTGAGGACCACACCTTGAGGTGAGACTTATCCCCACTTTCCTATTTATACGTGGCAGTTTACAGATGAGGAAACTGAGGCTCATACCTCTGGTCATTAGTGGAGGGCCACACGGCCGAGCTCCTGACCACTCTTCTTTCTGGAGACTTCGAGAGTCCTGGGACACCCAGAGATACTGGATGGAGTGTCTCGGGGGGCCTGGAGCAGGTGTGGCTCAGAACCAGCCAACTCTGGGTTCCTCTTTTTCTTGTGTCTCTGACTGGCAGGTCTGGGAAACCATGGGCCGCATTCACAGGTCTTTAAAAACAGAAAAGTGTTCATGCTTGACTCTAAAATAATACACTTTCTTTCGCCTTTGCCTAGAAGGAGGTACAACTCTCTTTAAATGGCTCTGAAAGGTGCTTCCTGCTATGACTCCTCTGGGCCCTTCTACCTGGCACAAACCCTAACAGCTTAACCCTTCTGGGCAACACTACAGAAGAAAATAAATCCCGGAGTGTCATAATTGGCCGCAAGCTGAACACGAGTAAGCAGCAGAGAAACTGATTTGTAAGAAAAAGCGGATTCGGGGCAAGTGTGAAGTGTGAAAGGGAATTAGCCCCCTCCCTCAGGGGGGCAAGGCCGAGGAACTTCCCTACACGTGGTGCTCCGAGGGGTCACTTCTAGGTCACATGTTAGGAACTCGGAACCCCTTCCTTCACAGAATCATTGTTGCAAATGCAGGCCAAGTTCTGAAGCTCGCTTAGAACGGTGGGGCAAATTGCTCGGATCCTCAGAGCTGCTGAGAAACAATAGGGGAGAGCAATGTAGCAGCCATCTGCCTCATTCCTTTGTTACGACTGGGGAAATGCGCCTCGGATACTTGAGGAGGGGAGTGAGGATGTCATGCAAGAGGCCAGGCTTCCTTCAGTTTTCAGGCTGATAGAATTTGGCACACTTCTGCCTCTTCCCACCCCTTCCCCTACCTTCTTTCTAGAAGGCTTTCAGCTCTTCCCCAAGTCATTTGCATGTGTGTGCACACATGCGTATGAGCGTGCATGTGTACATACGCACACACATGCACACACACACATGATGGGACAGGACACCTCTCCCGGTGCCCCCTCCTCACCTGCTGGTCTGACTCCCAGTGTGAGATGCTCCTTCATGCACTTTCCTAAAATCTGACAATGACAGTATGACAAAAGGCAGTCCTCGCTCCAAAATATATCTCCCTCTAAATTGTCCCTCCATCCTTCTGCTGCCTTCCATCATCGTTATCAACACCTTGGTCCTCATTTCTCGTCAAGACAAGCACAATAGGTAGAATGGCTCCTTCCTTCCCACTCCCTCCCCCCGTTCTAGTCCTCAGTTCTATTTTCCACACAGTGTCCAGAGCAACTCTGGACCATTTTTATCAGGTCAGGTCACCCCCTTTCCCCCGTGGGTAGAGTGAAATCCAGCTCTTACCCTGACCTTGCCAGGTCTGGGTGATCTCCCCGCCTCCCGGCTCGCCCCTGGCGTCGGGCTTTTGCTCTTGCCTACCCCTTCGTCTGGACCACCTTTCCTCCCTGCTGCCTCTTCTCATCTAGCAGATGTCAATTTAAATATTAGCTTCCTCCTCCAAGAAGTCTTCCTGGATCTCCCTTTCTAAAAGGCCTCCTTCGGTGCTCTCTTTCAAGATCCTATTTATTTCCTTCGAAACATGTAATCACAATCTGCAGTGCTCTTGTCTGTTTACCATGCCCTTGTGCATTGTGTATCTTCTCCACCAGAATGGGATTTTTCAAATTTATTTATTTATTTATTTATTTAGTAGGCCCCACATGCAGCATGGAGCCCAATGTGGGGCATGAACTCATGACCCTGAGATCAAGACCTGAGCTGAGCTCAAGAGTCAGATGTTTAACCGACTGAGACACCCCCGTGTCCCCAGAATGGAATTTTGAAAGCCTGGCCTGTTGATCACCATAGCTGCAGTGCCCAGAACAGTGCCTGGTAGTGAAGGTGTCGGTCAATGTTTGCAGAATGAATGGGTGAATCTAAAATGCATCAGCGAGAACAGATAAAAAAAACTTTTCTGTGCTAGGGAAATTTTCTGGAGTGTGAAGAGATTTGGGGAGATGGGTGCTGCGTAAGCCCCCAGAATCCTGCTGATTGAGGACTGGCTCAGAGTCAAGGTCAAGGCATGAGGCCTTATACATTGTATGAGGCCTTAGTGGTTGGAGGGCCTCTGGCAGCTGGGTTGGGTGAGAAAGAGGCTTGGAAGCACAGATCCTGAAGTTAGTATCTGATGTGAGAGGTGTAGGGACTGATATTGGTGGGGGGGAGGGCGCGGGATTACCATTGGTTTACACCTTCTTGCATCTCTGCTTCTAATATATCAGACTCTGTCATTTAAATGTGACCCCCAAGCCCCACTTTCCCATTCAGATTCAGTGGCTAGAGAGTAGTATGGCTGGGATGAAAACAATCATAGCTTAACTGGTTTTAAATATGCTAATGTCTGTGTTGAAAGCACGGTGATGTGAACAGATGGGAGCACACCTTTGGAGGGTGTGACCTTTATGCCACAAGGTGGGATGACTAATGAGAGAAACAGACCCTTAAAAGATAGCTAAGGGAGGTAGTTCTGAAGAGTCAAGTAGAGATCTAGGAGAAATAGAATTCAAGGCACGGGAAGGATTTGGTGGTAAGGACAGAAGAATGCAAGGACAATGGGACACAAAAGAGGTTGAGTTCTTTTATTTTATTTATTTATTTTTTAAAGATTTTATTTATTTATTTGTCAGAGAGAGAGAGAGAGAGAGCGAGCACAGGCAGACAGAGTGGCAGGCAGAGGCAGAGGGAGAAGCAGGCTCCCCATAGAAGAAGGAGCCCGATGTGGGACTCGATCCCAGGACGCTGGGATCATGACCTGAGCCGAAGGCAGCGGCTTAACCAACTGAGCCACCCAGGTGTCCCGAGGTTGAGTTCTTTTAGATGTTTGTCTTGGGCCACAAGAGAGAAATACAATATTATAATTGATATTATAATAATGGATTTTCACTCTTGGGAATCAAAATTTTCCTACTCACTGAACCAATGGATTTGTGGTTTCAGGGGAGCCCCATGTGTCCCCGAACGAAGAAGTCTTGCTTAGCTTCACATTTTAAGCTAGATTTTAGAAAAACCCATAGCAAGCTAGTAATCAGTGATCTTGAGAGCCTGGTTCTTGAGAGGGAGGCGGCTTTCTACTTTTTAAGAAGATGTCTTTTCTGTACATAGAGCAAAGCTTGGGGATCCGAGCACAGAGCGATGTGTTACGCCGTCATGCTGAGAAGGAATAAAGGGTTGGACACAAAGAAAGTACTTGCCCTGGAGAAAACCTCATCTGGTGCTGGGAGAAGCTTGGAGCAAGACTCAGGAGAGAAGAGGAGTGTGGTGAGGTGCCATGTGCCCCTGCTCACCGGCCAGATGGGAGTGGGGGACAAGGGGGCAGAAACAGCCCAGATGGGGTGACAGGAAGTAGAACATTGATTTGAATCCCTGGGAAGAAAATCCCTTATATGGGATGCCCACAGCATAGAGGAAATGCTGGCAAATTGTGTTTGAGCACAGGGAGGGCCTGACATCATGGCTCCTGCTTTGTCTCTAGAACTTTCTGGTGATGCCTGGGAGTGTATAAGATGGCAGAGAATTAAGAGCCAGCATGCCCCCACTGAGGCGTGACTGGGTCAGGGGAAACCCTAGGCTGAGTTTTGGAGTAGACAACAAGAGTTGGCACCAGGGGGAAGGTGTGGCTGAGCCCTGGTGGGTCAGTGGGGCTGGGGCACACTGAGGAGGGGGCCCACAGGGCAGGCACAATGGCCAGACTGCCCAGGAGTACTTAGTAGGCACTGCATACACAGAGATAACAGGTTGTAAACATCTCAGGCCCAGCTAGACAAGGGGTGGGAGAGGTGGTGGCTTAGGGTCAGCGCATGGGAAAGGCACTTAAGTGGTTCTCATTCTGGACAAGATCAAAATGAATGTCCAGCATATTAAGACCCGTGAAATAAAATGAAGGGGCCATAGTGTGGTCCCATTCTTCTCTGGGCCAGTCAACTGTCTTCTGGAGTCGTCTAGTCATGATGGGGTCTCACCATGAGACCGGACTGACAAACTAGACTCCATTCAGAGTGTGGTGAGAAACTGCCACGTAAGAGCAAGGAGGAAGGCATCTAGAATGTGCCGACTAGAGAAGGACGATTCAGGAGTGACACGCTGCTCAGGTTCTCTAGGTCCCTGAGGGCAGACTCCATATGGGGACATTACGGGCAGAGCATGAGATTTCAGCTCCAAACACAAAAGAACCATTCAAGAATTCTGAGCAGGCACTGGCTGAACCAGGACCCAGGGCACTTCCTGGAGTTGGTATCTCCAAGCGGAAGCCAGGACATTACGTAGGAAATTCAGACATTTGCCTGGACAACCTTTAAGATGTCTTCTAACCTTAAGATTATGTGACTTGCTGAATGAAACTCTCATTTTAGAATTCATGACTCGGAAGTGGCTCTTACTTTGAGTTGGGTTATCTGAGCAGAGTGAGGACCCAGCTCCTCGGGAGTCAGATGGCTCTGACCTCGGAGATTGGCTTTGTCACTCACTAGCTGCAGGACCTTGGAGAATTTCCTCCACCTCTCTGAGCCTCTGTTTTCTCATCTGTGAAATGGCAGTACTTACTGGCATTAAGTGAAAGAATGTGATAAAGGATCACGACAGCTGTGTGTGTGTGTGTGTGTGTGTGTGTGTGTGTGTGTGTGTGTATGTGACAGTGAGAGAGAGGGAGAGAGAGAGAGAGAGAGAAGGGGGCCAAGAGGGAGAGGGAGGTGAGTACAGGCCTTCGAAGCACTATAAAGATCTCATTACTGCCTATAGTTAATTTTTGTCTTCATAAGAACCCACTTGCAGAGCATCAGGTTTAGTGAAATGATGACGTAGACTCTGATAGGGTGTGGACTGATTCTGGCTTGAATCCTTAAAGGAAGGGAAGGGAAGGGGAGGATCTGACCTGGGGAGGAAGGGAGGCCCCTGTGACTATCCTGGGGAAGGGGCAAGAGAAAGTCATCCCCTGAGGGCTACGAAGAGAGGGCCTGGCCCTGGTCCTGGGTTTCTGGCCAAGGGACAAGCGTGGCTGTGTGGGTGTCCCCCTTCTCGTGAGAAAGGAGTGGGTCTGGACAAGCTCTCGCTTCCCCAGGACCCTGTGAGGTACAGCACCGGCACCGTGTGGGGAACAACCCTCAGAGGTGCAGTGAGCGAGGTTTTCTTTCAGCCTCCCCCACCTCTGCTCCGAGGTCACCCCCCCCAACTCCCCCTCACTGTCTTCCTCCTAATTCCTCCCTCACAGCTTAGTTCCTCAGAAATAGCTCAGTTGTTCACAAAGAGGTATAAGCGACTGACAAAGCTGAAAAAGCTCCCTCTCCCAGGGGCACTGGTGCTCCAGGCCAGGCCAGACTCTCCACGGGGGCATCTCTTCTCAGCCGGGGGTGTGGGTGGGGGTGAGCCCCGCTGACAGACTCTGGGCCTGGTCCTGACCCTCTTGAGCCCTGGTGGATGGCAGTGAGAAACCAGGCCCGAAACCCTGCCTGGGGGTGGGGGAGTGGCCCCCGCACTGGAGGAAGTGAGTGGGTCCCACCTGGGGCCTCAAGCTGACTCAGTGATTCCTGGAAGGTGTGACGTCACAGTGACATCGCAATTCCCCACCCCAGCCAAAGTCAACAGGAGAGTGAGTGATGAGTGAGTGTCTCTCATGGGCACTGAGCCCTGAGGCCTCCAGTTACCAAGTCCCCCAGATCTCACAGGCCACTTAACACTGCCTGCATTAATCTGTCCCTTCTCCAGATTCCCGCAGCTCAGATCATCTGTCTCTACACGGATCCTATGTTCTGGGCAGTCTTGATTGATTTTAATAATTTTGTCCCTTTGTTTTTCTATGTAAATAAATTCACAGGGGTGCCTGGGTAGCTCAGTCGGTTGGGCATCCAACTCTTGGTTTCGGCTCAGGTTGTGATCTGGGGATGGGGATGGGGATGGGGGGGGGGTCATGGGATTGAGCCAAGTGTCCAGCTCAGAGCTCAGTGGGGAGTCTGCTTGAGATTCCCTCTCCCTCTCCCCCTCCCCCCGCTCAGGCTTTCTCTCTCTCTCTCTCTCAAATAAATAAACAAATAAATCTAATAAATAAATTCACAACTCATAGAAAAAATCATCCCGGTTCTGACCGTTGTGTCCTGAGGTTGGGCAACAGAGCGTGTGATCATGTGTACCCTTGTGTCTTTCTCCAGTTTCACATCTGTGGGTCTTCTGCAGTATTAATAGCTCCAAAGTGTCCGGAGCTGTGTCCCTTTACTTTTTCTATCCTCTCCAGGACTCCTGAGTGGGGCTGAGGATGAGAGGCAGTGAAATCGCCTGTGTGGGGCGCTAGCTCCCGGTCTTGCCTGTCAGGCGCACTCGACCATCACAGCATGAACGAAGGGGCATCTGCAATAAGGGCCCTATGGCTGGGTAAGAAGAAGCCTTTTGCTCCTGGGTGCTCTCTTGAAGGGTGACAGTAGTTAGTCCCCGTGTGGGTTTGGGGGAAACCCGGCTGGACTTATCGGGACCAGGAGTGCTTGAAAAAAACCACTCCCTGCTCCCCTGTTCCCGCAAAGACCCGACTCCCTGGGAAGCTGAGTGGCAGACCGGGTCCTTTGTCACCAGGAGTCTGATTTCAAGCCCCTCCTCCGCGGTCCTTCCCAGCCCCGGTCCAGCGGTTTCCAGGGGCGCCCCGGGCTGGCCTCAAGCTGCCCGATGCTGCCCCCTGCAGGCCGTTCTGGGGCACAGCGCTCAGCCCCGGGGGGGCTTGCCGGCTCCTAGCCCCTGCCTTCCAGAGGGTGGTTTTTCATGACCTAAAGTTGTCAGAGCAGCTAATAGCCCATGAACATGGAGAGAATGAGGCTTCTCCAAGTGAACGGGGTGTTGAAAGACACCGTGATAAATGGTGGAGATAGCGAGGGTGACCGATGAAGATGCTCGTCTGAAATGAGATGGTGGGGGTGGGGTGAGGTGGCACTAGAAGGAACCAGTGTTTACTGCGACCTTGTCATTTACATCAAGGCTCACAACAAACCGACAGGCATGTGTTCCGAGCCCCTGGCTAATGAACGATGGAATCGAGTCTTAGGTTAACCAACATGACCCAGGTTATACAACCAGTAAATGGTAGGGCCGGGACCGGAACTCTGACACCAGAGTTGTGACATCGGGTGTCCCATCACCATGGTGTCCCATGCCAGCAGAACCCTGCCCAGGAGGAAGACCCCTTTTTCTATGGTATGACTGGGGTTCTTTGGAATGAAGACGAAATTTTAACAGTGTTGTCTTCACTAAGAGTTTCAGCTATACCCTCCATGATGTGATTTTAGGGATGCTGGGAAGATCTCCCTACCTGAAAAACACGCCCCCCCCCACTTGCCCATCATGCAGCTCAACATGTCACTGTAGGAGAATCATTCCCTTGATTAGTGTTGGCTACATGGTTCTCTCTTGTTAACTGAACATGATTCCTGGGGGCGGGGTGGGGGAGTCACATGTTAACCCATGACATCTTCCCTCAATGAGGATTAGCTCGTCACACTGTGATAGAGCATTAAGGGTGTGGGGAAAGTGGAGGACAAGGGTCCCCAACTACATGTTTCATCTTTTCCCCAACCCTGCTTTTTTCTTTGTTGTCACATGGGCCCAGAAATCTTCAAGGTGTCCATCCTCCTTCCATCTAATTGGTCAAGAAGTCACACCCGGCCCACTTCCTAAGCGGTGCTTGCCTCTTCCCTGTGCACACTCCAGTCTCTGGTCAGCTTGTCCCTGGCTTGTTCCTGACTCTGGGTCTTTAATCAAACGCTGGCGCAACAGTGGAAGAGAACTTTCTAGAATGCAAATCGGCTAATGCTGCACTTCCTGTTAAGATCCTCCGCATTGCTCAAGGAACGCAAACACCTTAGTATTTTATACACACCCCTCGTGACCTCATGGCTACCCCTCTCTCTAGCTCCAATTCTGCTTTGTCTCTGTGCATTCCTCTATCACCCCCTCCTCCATCCCATTTCTGCCGCCTTATCTGACATTTTCCCTTTGTCACCTTAAACGTTCATTCACATCTTCATGCCTTTGCCAGTGCTTTGTTTTTGTCAGGAAAGCCTTATCCCCTTTGGTGGTCAGCTGACCATTCCTTGGTGAAGCCATCCCTGATTCTCACCCCAGGGACCCTGGGAGGAGGGGTTTTTATGTCTCCGTCTCCCCCACTAAGCTGGAAACATACATGAAGGAGTGAATGAGTAGATGAAGTCAGCCGATGAGCGGGCTCTCCATTTCAAAGGACGTGCTGCTTTGTCCACATGAATACAACCGGACAGTGGCTGCCTGCGTGAGCGCCACTGCGAGGCACCAGATGTGCGCATGTGAGCCTTGGTGGGCTACACTGGCTCTGTTATGATAAGTAATTTGATGGGCCTTGAACTTACTCACACAAGCAGAATAGTTTCAGAACATTGCCATGGAGACGGATGAGGCCTCAAGCAGCAGGGTACCACTTAGGCAGTGACAGATTTTACAGAAAATGGGCTTAGATACACCTTTCTTGTCAAAAAAATAAATAAATAAATTCCCCAGCTAATGGGAAGAGTGCTTCAAGGCAGAATGAAACCTTGCACACCCTCACCTCCCCCCCGCCCAGTGAACAAAAGACCCCCAAAGTTTGGAAAACGGGGACGTGGCAGGGCGGGAAGAAGGTAAATGCTTAGCGATAGCCCGCAAGACAAAGAGAGAACGAGGTTGTCGACGGGCTGACATGATGCTGGAGTTCCAGATGTTGTCAGAAATAAGCGAAGGAAGAAGATGTTCCCAGTATGTAATTATGCTCGGGAAGACGAGGAGGGAATCCTGTTGTGTGGAGTGATGAGCTATCACACGGAACGCGCGGGCGTGGAGGAAACGTGTCCCAGGGACTTGGGCAAGGTATTCATCATTTATGACATAACTAGTACTACCTCCTTCCAATTCTCCTTCGTTGGTGGAGAGTGACCTTCCCTGCCTGGTAGAAATGTGTTCTTTCCGGGACCGGCTCAAATGGCCCCATGCTATGGGTGAAGCCTTCCCCGAGTCTCCAGGTGGGGCTGATCCCTTTCTCTGTGTGGCTCCTCTTGTCCCTTCATTGCATCGCTGGTGGCATTTATTCTCACGTCAGAGTTAGCTAGACTGTGGGCCACACGAGGACAGTGCCCTTGTCTAGTCGCCTTGAACCTGCTGACCCCCAGGGTGGTGTCTGGCATAGAGCGTGTGAGGAAACGAATTTTCTTCACCAACCCCCACGTGGAAGTCCTAACCCAGGAACTCAGAGTGTGACTGTAGTTGCAGACAGGCCCTCAGAGAGGTGATTAAGGTAAAATGAGTCATCAGGATGGGCCCCAATCCAAGCTGCCCGGTCTCCTTATAAGAGGAGGAAATCTGGGCACAGGAGCCATCATGGGCCAGGGTGCACAGGGAAGACCGTGTGAGGTCGCAGTGAGAAAGCGGGCATCTGCGGGCCCAGAAGAGAGGCTTCAAAAGAAACCAGTCCTCCTGACACCTTGCTCCGGGACTTTTAGCTTCCAGAACTGTGAGAACATGCATTTCCGTGGTTTAAACTGCCCAGTCTGTGGTATTTTGTAATGGCAACCCTGGCAGCCTGATACAGAGAACTTCCTCAAAAAAATGTTTGTCCTTTTTTTTTTTTTTTTTTGGTCAAATGAAACAATGATTATGAGAAGAGGCAAAAGTAGCAATTTTTGGTTAATGATGTTAGGAATAGAACCTCCAGGATGGCTCACTGCTACAGAAAAAGCCATGTGTCTGAATTGGGAAGCTTAGTTATATACTCACATATGTATATATATATGTATGTGTGTGCATACATATATATCTTTTAATAATTTATTTTGAAATAATTTCAGACTTTCAGAAAAGTTGCGAGAACAGTATAATCAATTCCTATATCCCACACCCAAATTTCCCACTCCGTAACATTTCAGGGCATTTGCCCTATTAACTGCCCTCTCTCCTTCTCTCTCTCTCTGTGTGCCTGCATGTGTGTATGTGTATGTACACATATGTGTGTGTATCCATGTATATACATGTATGTATTTTCTGGACTACTTGAGAGCAAGCTGTGGGTATGAAGCCCTGTCACTTCTACATACTCCGGTTTTATTTCCCCATAGACAGCGGTGTTCTCCCCCAAACGAGGGTCTTCTATCTACTCACCATTCAGCCATACACATCAGGGAATAAACTTCAGTACGTCAACACTGTCTAATCCAGAGATGCGCCATTCAACATTTCCCAGCTGTCTCCACTATCTCTCTCTCATGATTATGTCTAGAAACGCATGTGGCCTTGCTCTCATGCCTCATTAGTCTTCTCTCATCTGGGACAGTTCTGCAGTCTTTCCTTTCCTTTTATGCCCTCAACTCTTTAAAAGAGTACAGGCTTTTCGTTCTGTGTCTTCTCAAGACCGGGCATGTGTCATGCTTTTTTGATAAGAATGCCACAGAAATGATGATGGGATGGGGAAACATATGGTGTCAGGCCATCCCACCACTCGTGATTGCTCTTTCCCTCTCTCTCTTCTTTCTTTCCTTTTTTTTTTTTTTTTTGGTATCTTTCGACCACTTTCACTTATTTGGAGATATTCTTCCTAATTGCTAGTCATGTTGGTGTTGGTCAGGTTTCTCTATGTGAAATCGCCATTTCCCCCTTTTACATTTTGTGGGGAGATATTCTTGCTTTTTACCAAACTTCCAACCCCCGATCTTAGCCTCCATCCATGTCCCTGCTGAGATCAACCATTGCTCTGACAGTTGCCAAATGATTACTTTCTATTTTTATCATTCCTTCTCCTTTTATTAATTGGCCGGTTACCCTAGGAAGGAGTGTTCCCATTTTCTGTGTTTGTTTGTATATTCGTTTCAGCAGGAGCTCTCATTTCTTTCTGTAGGTTGTAGTCCATTGTCAACCTGGTTTATCTTGCTATTCAGATGGTCCCACACACAGCCTGTGGGTCTTTCAGGATGCCCTGGCTCCTGGTGTGTCCCCATCATGGTCAACACTTTTTTTACTTTCTTATTTATTTATTTATTTTTAAAATTTTTAGAAATATTTTATTTATTTATTTGACAGAGAGAGACACAGCAAGAGAGGGAACAGAAGCAGGGAGAGTGGGAGAGGGAGAAGCCAGGCTTCCTGCTGAACAGGAACCCTGATGTGGGGCTCGATCTCAGGACCCCAGGATCATAACCTGAGCTGAAGGCAGATGCTCAAAGACTGAGCCACCCAGGTGCCCCACTTTTTTACTTTCTGATACAACAATATGTCTCAGGTTAATCTTGTGCTTTTCTTGCCCCAGCCTGGAATTAACCCTTTTCCTAGGGAGACCTGCTTCCTTTCAGCGGACGATGGTATTTAGAAACCAAGATCTGGGTACTTGGTGTGTTTATTGCTACTGGGATGTCATTCCTTCTAGACCCTTTTGGTGGAGAGAGCTAGGAAATACACACATATATGCACACATGCGTATACACATACTGAAATCTGTAACTATTTCTATATAAGCCTGTATTTGTATATTAAAAAAATGAGCTGACATTTGTACCTCTAATTCCATTCCATCTTCATGGTTCTTCATAACTTTCTCCCTTTCTATATTTGCAGCCCCCTTCTCAAACTGGCTCTCATTATCTTCAGTATAGGTACTTATTTGCTCAATAAGTTTACTTATTTGCTTAATAAAAATCAATCTTCCAGTCATACCAGCTGTATCTTTTACCTCCACTCCCTGCTCTGACCCTTCAGTATCTTGTTTCCTTGGGCACCAGCAAGTATCCCATCACAGCTGCCCCACAGCATAGCCCTCTCCTCCTGTCAGTATCTGGTGAGGGCTTGATGCTGACTAGTCCATGTCTGGAAGGGAAGAAGAAAGAAAGATAAGGAGGCTGTGCCGATTGCTTTAACTGGAAGCTAGAAAGAAGAAAAAGGAGATGCCATTAAACCTAACTAGCAAGTGCTTTATCAAGTATTGATTAATAAGAAAGCATGGGGGGTGACTGGGTGGCTCAGCCTGTTGAAAAAGTGGCTCTTGTTATCGGCTCAGGTCATGCTATCTGGGTCCTGGGACCAAGCCCCTTGTGGGGGCTCTGTACCCAGGAGGGAGTCTGCCTGAGGATTCCATCTCTCCCTCTGCCTCTCCCCCAACCCGTTCTCTTTCTCTCTCTCAAACAAATAAATAAATAAATCTTAAGAAAAAATAAAGTATGGATAGATATACATTGCATGTATGAACTGGTAATGAATATTCCTTTAATAAATCATCCAACAGTTATGTTTAAATATATTGTTGTCCCTCTCTTCACAAGTGCCATATAACCTTGTGGGGGGGGGGTAGAAAATATAAAATCACAGTGATAGGTCAAAGAAACATTCAAAGGGCGATTCACAGTTGGGTACAGGTCTCAGGGCAAGGACACATCTTAGAAATTTGTAGGCAAAGTTTAAAAAAAAATTATCCTCTAAAGTTGAAGTCCATAAAAATCAACCTCAAACGAATAGGATTAACAAATAACCTTGGGGTGGGTCCATCTTGAAAGATGACTTGTAATTGGCTCCTGGGTATAACCAGAGTGCTTTCCAAATCTCCATCAAGAAGACTGAGGATCCTTCCCAACCCTGTCCATGCAGTTATTCATTCATTCATGCAACACCAGTCATGTTGGTGTCTGCCAGGTTTCTCCTCTGCAAAGTTATCATTTCTCTTTTCAGAATCACTTGTTAGTCTGCTAAGCCCTGGGGGACATATCAGGAGATAAAACACAGTCCTTGTCCTCAGCAAGTTCATAGTCTCGTTAGAGAGACAGACCAGTAACCTGTTCATTTCTAAGTCCCTGGAGAGGAGTAAACCCCTGAATTGGACTTGGGGGAGGGTGTGTGGACAGGTTTCCTGGAAGTGGTGACATCAAAGGTGAGACCTGAAGGACCGGTGGGAGTTAGCTAAGAGAAGAGCTAAGAGAAGGAGCGTGATAGAAAGGCTGAGAGGAGAAAATATTATAGGATGAACAGCCATATGTTTTAAGATCTGGAAAAATGAGAACACTTAGGGAGTGGCAAGTTTAGTGTAGCTGGAATATCAAATTTGAGGGGGGATGGGGGACATGAGACTGAAGAGTTATGTGGAGACAGAATCATCAGAGGTCCTGGAAGCCATATTTAGGCATCTGGACTTCATCCTAGAGAAAAGGAACATCCCTCACATGTTTTAGGCAGATATGTGATGTGATCATAGTCCCATTTTAGAAAACTCCTCTGGCTGTGTACAGTGAGTTAGCCAACTTGAGGTTAAGGGCACAGTCTCCATAAGTCTGTCTTTACTTCACACACCAGCTCCAAGTTTTATCTTTGACTAATTCCAATTTGTATCTTTTTGCTACAATCAAAGTCTACTCCTAAGTATAAAACTTGCCTAAATATCAGATTATCAACTGTGAGGGTAGTCATGGGGGCCCCTGAATTTGCAGCCAGATGCTATGAAGAGAAGGTGATCCTGGGGGTCAAAGATAAAATCAATTGGAATCAGGAGGGTGGACCCTGAGAGGGTTCCAAACACGACGTTCTGTGTCCTCAGGACGCATTGCTTCCCAGCATCTCTAGATGAATACACAGAAGTATTGCCAAGTTCATCTGAGCTTTAGTGGCCCGAGTTTTTATTGAGGCTTCATTACCTAGGCTGATTGAGTAAATAATTGCCCACATGTTTGAACTCAATCTCCAGGCTCTCTCTCCTCCCTGGAGGCCAGGCTGTCTGTCACAGGGCCTGGAGACCCAACCACAAATCACATGGTTGGTCTTTGGGGGTGGGGATTGACCCATCCTGACTCAACTCAGCAGCATAAATGAGGGGCCCACCTCGAATAACAAAGACACTCCTCTTGCTGTGAAAATTCCAAGTTTAGGGATTACCTCCCAGGAGCCCAGACAAAGGGCAGATCTCTTTTGGGTGAAGCCTTATTTCTTACTATGCACTGTGGTGGGGCAGTTCGACTGGATGAGAGTAAGCCTGAAAACAGGCAAATCAGTTAAGTGGTTGCTGCAGAAATCCAAGGAAGAGAACTTGATGGCCAAGACCAAGGAAGAAGAGAAATTGGAAAGAAGTAAATGGGATTGGATACATGAAGAGTAGAATGTCAGTATTTGACTGGATAAGGAGGTTGAGGGATGGCGGGGAGACAGGGACTATGGGCAGGTGTCTGGCCCAGGCAAAGAGCTTGATTAGGGCTGCTGTTTGCCAATATCTCTGGCTTCTTGTTTTCCTGATCAATCAACCTAGCATAATGCTTGGCACATAGTAAACATTCAGCAAATATCTGTTGAATTAAAAAAAAACAATGGATGGACCCATCTTCCAGCAAAAGGGGACGTGCCTGGGTTCAGACTCTGCTGCATGAGTGCAAACCACACTCCACGAATGTTCACTGTCCCCTTCTGAAATAGGGCCACAAAGTAGCTCATGCATCTTCAACAACTGGCCATTTTTATCTTCCATGTGGGACGTATCCCATGATTGCTTAAGCGTGTGTGTGTGTGTGTGTGTGTGTGTGTGTGTGTGTGTGTGTGCATGCACGTATGTGTGTAATAAGGGGAGGTTCTAAGCAAGTTGTGAATGGTAGTGTTTCATTGAAAGCCAGACACACATCCTACTGTATTGGAGAGACTTGAAGAGGGGTATGTGTTGGCCTGGAATGGAACAGGGATGAGTGTTGAGAGGAACTGTCTTTCCTCTCTCTTCATGTTTCCATATAGAGGGAGTTGGATTAGGGTAACACTCTTGGCTTCCCTCTGCCCCTTCCTCTTTTCTCTTTCATAGTTTAACAGCTTAGTGGGCTTGGGAAAAGGGGCTGAGGGTACCTGGCTCAGTCACCCCCCCACCCCCCGACTCTCACTTAGAAGCTGGCTGCCTCTGGAGAGTGTAGCTTGTCTTGGCTTCTAGTAGGTGCTCAGCTTAGTGGGGCAGGGCACTCAGCAGGAGGCCTGCAGTGATGCAGTTCTGCCAGCACCCAGGAAGGCCAGTGTGCCTCGTCCTGAAGGCAGGGTTAGGAAGATCTCTAACTGTGTGCTTAAGTCACCTTTCCTGGATCAGCTTCAGTATTGTTCAGTTCAAGGAAGAGAGACAGTCTCTTTTTCTAGCTCCCCCCAGCACAGGGCTTCCAGCAGAAGTCTGAGGCCAACTTGCCAAGGCCTATCCGCATACCCTGCCCTGATCCCCTGAGACTGGTTTTATGGCTTCCTTTCAGCCCGAGTTCCTATATTTGCGAGGGCCACCATAACAAAATACTGGGGAGTTTAACTGCAGAGACATACTTTCTCACAGCTCTGGAGGCTGGAAGCCTAAGATGAGCGTGCCACTGGGGTTGCTTTCTGCTGATGCCTCCCTTCTGGCTCTCAGACAACATCTTCTCACTGGGTCCTCCTCATGTGACCTCTTTTCTGTGTGCATGCAGACAGACCGAAAGGTTTCCAGTAGCTCTTTCTCCTCTCCTGGGACCCCAGTTCTATGGAATCAGGGCCCCACTCTGATTCAATGACTTCATTGAGCCTTAATTACCTCCTGAAAGGTTCGATTTCCAAATACAGTCATATTGGGGATTTTGGTGGTGGTGGTGGCAGGAGGGCAGGTTGGCAGGAGGATGCAACAGTCCATGACACCACCCGTTTAGAGATCTTTCCCGTTGCCTTTCACGATTAGGATATAGTTACACAGTCCGAGTTGTGATAAGGTTAAGAATTTCTGGATTATAATTTCAGACTGGTTTTAAAAATCATGAACCTGGCATTCAGAACCTGTTCATGCCTTCAGGATTGTGATACTTGGGTTTTGCGTAATATTGGTGTCAGTGGACTTTGGGCATGACACCAAAGGGCATGGATGACGGATCAGTCCTTTGGATGATAGTATCAGCTGTACCCAGGTGCATCTGGGGAATTTTCCAGTGATAACCAGCAGGTGCTAAATCCTTCAAGTCCGAAATGATTTAAAGCTGGGGGCGAAGGTCACATTTGAAGATTATTCGTATCTTATTCTGATGTCATTCCTGAAAAGTTCATGCTGCTCATTATGGGTTGTTATGGTGATAAAGGGGGTGAGTTTCTGGGAAAAATACTACTAAGTGGGAGGAGGGGCTTAAATACTTAAAACTCTAAAAGGTAGGCAAAATTATTATTTTGATTCAGGCTTTCAAAGTCCTCCCATCTTCTCCCATGATGTTGGCAGGCAATGCAATGTTGATATATCTCCAAAGAATTTGCCAGCCACCCTGGGCAGCATCCGCTCTACTGGAAAGCCACAGCCTTGGAATGAGAGCCCCATTGTTGGTCACAGACAACCCATGTCTGTCCTGGGAGCCAGATTTAAGGGAGGGCTTAGCAGGACCAGGTGATGGAAGCTAGGCTGTGGACCACAGAGCAGGTAGAACTTCGAATTGTGCCTCTGCTGTTATAACTTTCAGCATAGAACTTCACCTTTCCCAGCTTCTCCGAGCCACTGTTTTTTGTTCTGTAAAATGGGAACAATATCACCACCAATACTGTTGTCGGGATCAAATAAGACACTGTACGTAGGTGTGCACACGTGTTGTTGACCCTAACATACCCCTTCTCTCAAACCAACCCAATTCCATCAGGAACTACAAGGCATGGTGCCCGTGTTCTCCATGATGTTCATTTTCTCCACGAGACCGCCGTTGGCCTCCAGAACCCAGTGGAACATCTCTTCCGGACTCTCCACCTTATCACCTGTGAGGATCATATCCTGTTTGCTGGGTGAGCTTTCTCTCTGAATCTGCATTTGACTTCCTCAGATAGTCTGGTCTCTCTCTGTCAGCAGAGATTTTCGTATATTTTTTATGTTTCATTTTTGAATCCTGGCACAAAGGACTTGCTCGAAAAATAGGGATCGGCTGAGATCTCATCTACTTTTGTCTCCCCAGAATTGCCCCAGGGTCCTGAGCTAGCTGAACTCAGCCTATAGGAGGTTGTTACTACAAAGTAACACCATGTTTGTTCTTTTATCTGTTTTTCTAGCAGCCCTGCCATGACTCACACATCCACATGAGGACTCCTGCCTTAGAAGGAGGCACTTTGAAGGCTATTATTCCAAGGAGCCTGTCACCTCTGAAAGCACTTTTAGAATACCCACTTAGAGTCAGTGCCCCTGTCAGGATGGTGAATGCTTAACCCCCCTGGGAACAATTATTTCTGGAGGCAATGAAAGTTATGTTGGCCAAGTTTGATAAGGATGGTCTTCCAGGGGGTGGGTGGATGTGGAGAACGAGGCATGGTGGATGGATAATCAGTTAATATTTAATTAGGCATTTCCAGTGGGTCAAGCTCTTTGCGTTCACTGTCTTATTTTATTCTTTTTTTTTTTTTAAGATTTTATTTATTTATTTGTCAGACAAAGGTCACAAGTAGGCAGAGAGGCAGGCAGAGAGAGAGGGGGAAGCAGGGTCCCCGCTGAGCAGAGAGGCCCATGCGGGGCTCGATCCCAGGACCCTGAGATCATGACCTGAGCCAAAGGCAGAGGCCCAACCCACTGAGCCACCCAGGTGGCCCTTATTTTATTCCTAATAACATCTCTATTTGGCAGGTGCTATGATCACCCCCATTTTCCAGACAAGGAGTTGGAGGCACAGAGCCCAAAACACATTCTCTACAGGAACATGGTTACTTTTTTCTCCCCTATTACTAAGCTAGTGTTAGGGGGCCCGGAAGCAGGCAAGACAGACATCCTCGAGTGACCTTTCTGCACCCCAGCAGAGAGGAGGAACAGGGACGCCTATCTAAAGACAACAAAGCCAAGAAGAGTGACTTTTGAACTGGTGGGGGCTGGGAAGGTAGGGGAAGGCAGGAACCCCTGGGGGAGCAGGACTGGTCCAGGACTGGGGACCCAGGAGCAGGGGAAGATGGTCACCAGAATTCCTAGTGGAAGGAATTCTTCTTGTGCCTCTCTTTTTCACTTTCTAAAAATGGTATTCGTGTTTGCTGACTACAAGAGGAGCTCAAATTCATTGTGGAGAACTTGGAACACGTAGAGGTATATGAAGAAGATAAAAATGATCTGGAGGTGAGCCCTCCTCCCCAAGATCCCAGGCCTTGCTGAGATGCGTGTTGAGTGCATCCACACACCCCAGGTTATTTATAAGCTCCCTCCTTCTGCTCCACCCACTCCCCTCTCTGCTGGGGCCAGGGAGGCCTGGGGCCAGGACATTCCCTTGCAGCCTCCACAGGCTGCTATATATAAAGCAGCTCCTCGCGGGGCTGGATCAGGACGTTCCTTATCTCTCTGTAGCAGGGTTCTGATCATGCGCCCAGTTGGCAGACGCTCCGAGCCGCACCAGTGGGCTCTGGTTGCTGCCACCGGGGCCTCCAACCCCCATGTGCTCGTCTGTTCTGGTTGTCGCCGAGCCTTGGCCAACGACACTCCCTGAGACCTTCAACATGGGAAGCCGTTTCCTTGTTTCATTAGAGGGCAGTTGTCAGGCAGCTGAGTTGAACTGGATGCGCTTGGCACGAGGGATGGGGGTGTCGGGCCCATGCCAGCGCCATGGTCAGTGGTCCCCTCCTGCAGCAGCTGTGCCTAACCCCACTCTTTCAGCCCCCACCCTGATTTCCCTCTCTTCTCTCTTCATTAGTGCTTGGCTCAGAATTTTCTACATCCATATGGCTTCTGCAGGCAAAGGCCGTCTGTGGCTGGTGGCCTGCTGTGTCTCAGTTCCAGAATTCTGGGCTGGACTTCTCCCTAAACGACAGTGGACTCTAGCAGATGTACTCTCTCCACCTGGAAAATAAGTTTTGCCAAAGGAGGTAGAACCATTTAATCGCCATGAGTTGGGGCGGGGTGGGGGGGTGGAGGGGCGGACAGGAAAAGCATCCTGAAAAAATGCATAAGCTTTTGTTAGAAGGCAGGAGAGGGACTGTAAAGCATTCCCCAAATTGAGAAGGTACGTTGAGACTGAAAAACAAGGAGGCCACGCCACACAGTTTACAGAGAGTTTTATTCAAGGTAACTTACTGATGGTGGGTGAGGATCAGGCAGGTGGTGATCCAGCAGCAGAGTTATTCTCCACGAAGTCTGGACCTTAATCTACAGATTTTATAGAATGAGGGAATGTGCAGAAGGGCACTGTGGTGAGACCAAAGGGTTCACATGCATCTAATAGATATGGAACATTTAATTAGATCTTGTGGTACCACCTGTGTGTCAGGAAGGGGAGACACTATGTTATCTTTAACAAATTTACAGAGGGCCAAAGCAAGATTCTCTCCACCTCAGCCTCGGCAGGCTTTTCTAAAGGTATGTATATTAATCTCCTAGGGACTCTGGAAAATGGGGGTAGGGGCAGTGAGGGGGTAGGGAGTAGAATTGGGGGGGTCAGTGGGTAGATGTGAACTAGATAAAGAGCTAAAGACAGAGTCAGTAGTGTTAGCTTTCCTTCAACTCTAAATCAGACGGAACCAGCATGAAGTCCTAGCTTCTTTGTTGAAAAAGAGATGTGATCATTAAACAAGTTATATATTCTCTTTGAGGCTTAGTTTTCTCATCTTTAAGATGTAGAGTATGATATCTTTAAAAACTCATGCAAAAATTAAATAAGATGACATATAAACATTGGAAACACTTTAGTTGGTATTATGGTAGCTATTATAGTTTTTATTAATATTTTTATTTATGAGCATTTGGATAAAAGAGAAATGGTGACTTCTCTGCCCTCCTTTTATTTAAAAGATTTTATTTATTTATTTGACAGAGAGAGACACAGCGACAGAGGGAACACAAGCAGGGGGAGTGGGAAGAGGAGAAGCAGGCTCACCACCGAGAAGGGAGCCTGATGTGGAACTTGATCCCAGCACCTGGGATCATGACCTGAGCCAAAGGCAGATGCTTAACCGACAGAGCCACCCAGGTGTCCTCTTTATTCCCTTTTGGATTCAAAAGGGGAACTCTTGACTTTGGTTATTAAGAGACTCATTTAGGCAAAAAGGCATGTGTTTCCATTGATATTTAAGTGAATTTTTCAAGTTCTGAGAGTATTTTTCCAAAGCAACATTTGGGTCTCGAGGAGGTCCGGTTCACCTATGTATTGGCCTGTGAGAATCGGATCATCAACCTCATACAAAAGGACAGTCTGTGTACTCATGGCTTCATCAAAATTTAGTAGCAAAACATCCCCGTATAAGCTACAAGGGATTTCAAGATGGAATGATTATATATGAAATAATATATATGAAGTTATATATGAAATAATAATAAAACATAGTTTATCAGAACATAGGAGATACAATTAAGGCCATGTCCAGAGAAGAATACATAGTGAGATTTTATGTGTCAACTTGCATAGACCACAGGGTGCCCAGCTATCTGGTCAAACGTTACTCTAAGTGTTTCTGTAGGGCGTTTCTGGGTGAGGTTAACACACGAATTGGCAGACCGACCAAAGCAGATTGTTCTTCCCAGTATGGGTGGGCCCCATCTAATCTGTTAAAGGCTTGAATTGGATAAAAAACTAAGCAAGAATTTGTTCTCTCTGCCTGCCTGTCTTTGAGTGGGGACATCATCCCTTCCTGCCTTTGAACTTGGACTGGGATGGGAACTTACATCAGCGTCCCTCCTGGGTCTCCAGCTTGCTGTCTGATGATCTTGGGACTTCTCAGCCTCCATAATCTCATGTGCCAATTCCTTAGAATAAATTTCTTTATATATCCTAGAGATTCTGTGTCTTAGAGAACCCCGACTAATATACATAGCCTTATAATGAATTAATAAAAAATTAAACAGGAATGATAAATGAAGTAAGCATCCCACTGAAGCAGTTAGGAGAAAGGCAATAAACCGAAGGAAAGCAGAAGGAAGGAATTAATAAATGTTAAAGCAGAAATCAATAAATTATACAACAAAAAAGTTTTATGATTAATAAATTATAACAAGCAACTCACAAATAAACTTAAAGCTAATTCCTTTAAAAAACATGATTTATACATTGTTGACTAATCTTGTTGAGAGAAAAGAAGGAAAAAGGCACAAAAAAGAGGGGCTAAAGGGAAAACAATCATGATGGATGGAATTAAATCTTAGAGACTATTTTGCTCAACTCCATGTAAATACATTTTAAAACTTGTCTTGTAAAAAAATGAACATTATTCAAAGAGATGTCTGGACTTTGTCCTTGGCTCCTGGGAGATAATCTCTAGGACCTTGGAAAGTCCTGCCTGATAAGAATGTCTTTCTTTACTTGGGGGCCTCAGGCCACCCCAAATGGTTTAACCATGTGATTTAGGATGGGAGCTTTGGGCTGCATACTCTTCGCTCTATCTTGGCTCTGCTCTAAATGTCAGTCACCTGGGCGGTCAATCATGTGTATGTGGTTGGCCTCCAGTGGAGACTCTGGACACTCAGGTGAGTTTCCCCAGCTGTCAGTCCTCTGGTTGCATGTTGTTACTAGGGAGAGTAGTGCTGGCCATGGGTCCACCAGAAGAGCTGGAAACTCACTCAGTGCTTGGAAATTTCCTGGACTCTGCCTGGTGGAACTCTTCCTTTGGCTGGTGTTAATCCACATCCTTTCACTGTAATGAACTGTAACCATGAGCAGAACAGCTTCCTGTGAGTTCTGTGAGTCTTTCTACAAGTTGTTAAACCTAAGGGTGGTCTTGGGAACCCCCTAAGTTTAAAAAACCTGATATATTGGATACTTCTCTGAAAAAGTATAGTTCTCTCCAAATTGAATCAACAGCATGTTGAATCAACAACCAATGTTAGTTTCTGCTTAACAGATAAATGAAAATATAAATGAAAAGAACGTATAAATGAAAGGAAATCCCAATAAAACTAACAGTTCATATGGAAAAAGAAGATGGAAAGTGAAGAGGAAGCTAGTCCTATAAGTTCTAATGCATATTGTAAAACTATAATAATTAAAATAGTGTAGGACATCTTGCAGTTGAACAAAATAGGAAATCCAGAAATAGACCAAAGCCTATTGGGAATTTAGCTTATGATAATGATGGCATTTCAAATCATTGGGAAAAAAAGATGAATTATTCAGTAAATAGTGTTGAGACAACTGAGTAGCCATCTGGAAAAAAATTAAGTTGGATTCATACCTAACTTCTTATATCAGGATACATACCCGGAGAGATCAGTGATTTAAATTTTCTAAAATGCTAGAAGATACTGTGGGAGATTAAGAAGGAATCTAATGACTATTTTGGAATGAGAAAGAACTTTCAAAGTATGCCATAAGATAGAAAAGTCACAAAGAAAACAGATGATAACTTCTATTGCATTAAAAATTCTATATGGGGGGGTGGGAAACACCTGGATGGCTCAGTTGGTTGAGCAACCAACTCTTGATTTTGGTTCAGGTCATGATCTCAGGGTGGTGAGATTGGGTTCCACACTGGGCATGGAGCCTGCATTAAGAGTCTCACTCTTGGAGCGCCTGAGTGGCTCAGTTGGTTAAGCATCTGCCTTTCAGCCTGGGTCATGATCCTGGAGTCCCTGCACAGTGGGAAGTCTGCTTCCACTCCTTCTCTCTCGATCACTCTCTTTCAAACAAATAAATAAAATCTCAAAAAAAAATTCTCCTTCTCCCCTGCCCCCCTTCCAAATCATGTATGGAAAACCAACAAGAGCAAATTCTACAGAGTATCGCCAAATCAGGAAAAATAGGCTGACATTCCTACTACATAAAGACCTTTTACTAATCAATAAGAAAAATGACAGGATAATAAGAAAATAGCAAAAGATATGAACAGAAAGCTCACAGAGAAGGAAACATAAATGATTTATAAATATATAAAAAGGTACTTTACATTGTTCATATTAAGAGATATTGTGAAATAAAACTACAGAGAAATAGCACTTATTGTTAAAACTTACCAAGTTCACAAAAATAAAACATCTGTTTGTGCACTCTGCTGGTACAAGCATAGGGAACAGAAAGTCTTCTTTGTTGCTTATGACATTGAATTCGTACAAGCTTTATGGATGGCAGAAAGTGACAAACACACATACCTGTTGGCTACTGTTCTACTAGTAGAAATTTATCCTAATCGCTTTTGAACAAAACAAAGTATGCACAAAGTTGTTCATTGCAACATTGTTTGTAAGAGTGAAATATTGGAAACTACCAAAATGTTCATCAGAAAAGGATTGTCCAGGGGTGCCTGGGTGGCTCAGTTGGTTAAGCAACTGCCTTCGGCTCAGGTCATGATCCTGGAGTCCTGGGATCGAGTCCCACATCGGACTCCCTGCTCGGCGGGGAGTCTGCTTCTCCCGCTGATCTCTCTCTCCTCTCATGCTCTCTCTCAAATAAATAAATAAAATCATTAAAAAAAATTAAAAAAAAAAAAAGGATTGTCCAAATACATTATGGTGCCCCGAGCCAGTGAAATACTACAGCGATCTAAAATCGATCAAGGAAACTCTTTATGTACTAATGGGGGAAGGAGCTACCGACCCACTTGAAAGTGAAAAAAATAAGGGCAGAAGAGTATGTGCAAAACACTGTGATATCGTTTCTGCAAGACAGGGAAGGAAAGAATGAGAGCTAATACGGGCTATGATTATACCACGCTCTGCAGATGGGGGTCGCTGGGGCACAGAGAGGCTGCCCAAGGTCATGGACCAGTTGGTACCAGGCAGTGCTGGGTCGGAAACTAAGGGAGTCTGGCTCTCGAGTTTGCCCTCTTCCCACATGCCGTGTCCCTCTGCATGGACATGTGTGCGTATTTGTTTATATGTCCATAAACTGTCTCCAGTGGCTAAGGAACAGCTGTGGGAGGGTGTTTCTCACTGTAGTCCCTTTTTGTACATGTGGCTAATGGGCCATCGAAGTTTTATCTACTAATACATTTAAAACAAATGAATTTCTGATTGGGAGCAGAGTTCAGAGGAGAGGATATATTGTGTAGGACTCGGTTCTCTGAGGCAGAAGTCGTGTCCTGGGTGCTGAGAACCGAGTGTCTGTGCCTGCCACGCTGGGGAAACCGCATGGCCTACGTATGGCTCTGATCCGCTCATGGGGCCGGCAGAGTGGGGGTGGGTGGAGGGGGACTGAGCCAGCCCACTGCCTCAGTGAGCCCACTGCTGAGCTCAGATCCGAGACCACAGAGCTGGGCATCAGGTGGGCATTGGGCTGGGCCCTGTGCTGGGGTCTCTGCTGTGATCTGAGGTGGGACGTGTCTTCCACGGGCCTCCTGCAACAGATGTCCGTTTGCTTGTTTGCCCCTCCCCCTACTAGGGCTCTGGGCTTTGTCGCCTGGCCTGCCTGACAAGCTCAGGGCAGTGGGATGGGCAAGGTCTGCGACGGGTGATGCAGATCATGTTTCTGCACAGGAAAGTATTCTTGGGAATAGAGGTGGTGCTGTGCAGAGGAGAACCTTCAGGCTTCCAAGAGCTTGGACTTGACCCCACTCTGGGTGAGTGGTCCGCATAGCCGTGCTGGGTGTCACCAACGTCTGAGAGGGAGGGCTGTGGGGCCGGAGAAGCTCGCGCTGCCAACAGCCACTCAGCGGGAGAAGAGTCCCTCTGTCCGCCTGTCCTTTTCTGTTGGCCTGCGCACAGCCTGATGGGAGAGTGTTGGGGGTCAAGAGGCCGCCCCTCCCCGCAGCTGCGCTCCTCAGGCTGCGATGAAGGAGCCAGGATACCCGCAACAAGTGGGCCGCAACGGCGACAACCGCACGACCGCAAGGACCCAGAACTCCCAGCCGCCATGACCGTAACAACCATGCAGAACGATCGCTCGGGTAACAACAGCAGTAAGTGTGAAAACTGCAACAACTACACAAGCACCCAACAGCAGCAGCAACCACACCATCTGCACAACCACACAGCACCTGCACAGCCACACAACACCCTCACAGCCACACGACATCCCCACAGCCACACAACACCCACACAGCCACATGGCACCCACACAGCCACATGACATCCCCACAGCCACACAACACCCACACAGTCACATGGCACCTGCATACACAACATCCACACAGCCACACAACACCCACCCAGCCACACAACACCCGCACAGCCACATGACATCCCCACAGCCACACAACATCCCACAGTCATACGACACCCACACAGCCACACAACACCCGCACAGCCACACAGCCACACAACACCCACACAGCCACATGGCACCCACATAGCCACACGACATCCCCTCAGTCACACAACATCCCACAGTCATACGACACCCACACAGTCACACAACACCTGCACAGCCACACAGCCACACAACACCCACATAGCCACATGGCACCCACATAGCCACAAAACATCCCCTCAGTCACACAACACCCACGACATCCCCACAGCCACACAACACCCACACAGTCACATGGCACCTGCATAGTCACACAACATCCACACAGCCACACAATACCCACCCAGCCACACAACATTCCCACAGCCACACAATACCCACACCAGCCACACAACATCCACACAGCCACACAACACCCACATAGCCACATGACATCCACAAAGCCACACAACACCCACACAGCCACAGCATCCCCACAGCCACACAACATCCCACAGTCATACAACACCTACACAGCCACACAACACCCACACAGCCACACAGCCACACAACACCCACACAGCCACATGGCAACTACACAGCCACACAATATCCCCTCAGCCACACAACACCCCACAGCCACACAGCACCCACACAGCCACAAACACCCACAAAGCCACATAACATTCTCACAACCACACAGAACCCCACAGCTGCACAACAATCCCACAGCCACATGGCACCCAGACAGCCACACAACATCCATACAGCCACACAGCATCCTGCAGCTACACAACACCCCCACAGCCACACGGCACCCCCACAGCCACAGCGACCTGTAGCAACCACTGCGTCCACAGCCATCGACCCAGTATGTTATCATGCTCTGACTTAAGAGCAGAAAGGGGGTCTCCAAGGCCTCCTGCAACAGATCAGTGGAGGTCTGGAAGGCTGGGTAGCTCTCGGGCTTTTGGGTGGGAAAGGGTTGGCAGGAAGTTGGATCAGGGGAGCTGGGTTTCTGGCCTCGTCTCCTTGAGAGGAGGTGTGGTCCCTTGAAGACTTCCAAGTCACTTTGGCCCTCAGCCCTAGAGGAGAGAGCATCTTTCTCATTTCCCTTTCTGAGGAGGGGGGCATCTGTCTCGTGTTCCTTCCCTGGGGACACCCTGCACGGCTCAGCACTGAGCTCTGAGTGTAAATGGTGCTCTCCAGTGGGAGGGGATGGGACCAAGCAGTGGGCTTTCCTCTCATTCCAGTGTCCTATTTGCTCTGGCACATCACACGAAGGAGCGAGCCCCTCGCCTTCTGAAACCCGCTCTCCAAAAGGAGCATGGCGGCAGCAAGCTGTTGTCCAGACCCCTGGGTACTACCAGCACAGCTCCACAGAAAGTCTCTGTTCCACGCAGCCTGGCCCTGGTGCTGACTGCCCAGCGCAGTGAAGGGTATGGTCCCGCACCCGCAGGGACTGACTGTGCGCGTGAGGAGATAGGACTGTGTCCAGAGAACTCTCCAAACTCTCAACTGAGGCAGCCGGAGCCCTGAGGGAGGGGAAGCTGCAGGAGGCCACAGGAGCTCCTGGAGAAGGGCGGGCTGATGCCTGGGGCTCTCAGGAAGGTTTCTTGGAGAAGGTGGAGCATGATCCAGCTCTAAAGGAAGGATTCCACTCGCCCAAAAGAGAGAAGGAGAGGGTGTTCTGGGAAGGGGAACAACATGAGTGAAAGCCCAGAGGCCTCCTGAAATCTGGTAGCGTCACTGAGTAGTGGGGCTAAGAAGGGCAGGAAGGAGGACGTAGGATGGCAGAGGGGGTCAGAGGCTGGAGGGGGAGCGTTTTGGAATGCAGAGTCCTGTGGGCACCGGAGAGCACTGAAGATTTCTCTGAGAGACCAGCAGAAACGCATGTAGGGCAGGGTCCCCGGTTTTGGCCGCCCCGTGTGGGACTGACCTGTAGGACGCGGAGGGTGTTGTTGCGGGTGGGGAACAGGTTAGGCCAGGTGAGAGGCTGGGACTTGGACTCAGTATCCCCAGCGGCAGCAGGAGGCAGGGAGGGAGGGGGTGGACAACCGCTTGGATTCAGGGAGGATGAATCAAGGACGGTGGCTCCAAGGGATGGTGTTTGGGCCACTGGCTGGAGGGGTCCTTAGTTTCCGGGGAGAGATGCTGACCTTGTGCAGCACAGGAAGTAGGGCTGTGACCGTGGTGGGCGAGGCACAGGAGGCAGCTGGCTCTGTGGCATGGAGCCCAGGGGCATGGGGTGGCATGGGGTGCACCTAGGTGGTGACGGCTGCAAGAGCAGAAGGAGTGAGAAAGGGCCAGAGGGAAAAAAGCAGAGGGCCACAGAGAGAACCGGGATGCGGCTGCAGACACAGGCGAGAAGGCAAGGAGTCTGAAGGACTCCAGCTGCCTGGATGTCCCCTTTGTCCTTGGTGCCTTCCCTCTGCCCTCCTTCTGCTTCAAGGCAATCGTCAGCTCCCTCAGGGTCACAGCTGTTTACCTATCTGTGCACCCCCACTTCTCTGGGAGCCCCAAGAAGGCTGTACCTCTGTGTCCAGTGAGGGAAAGAGCTTACCTGCAGGAGGGATGGGCCCTGAGATCTCAGTGATGTGTGTGGTCTTGGGGACATCTGAGTGGCAGACCTGTCAGGAAGCAGGCTGTCCCTCTTCTCTCCTGGGCCGCTCAGACAGCAGCTTCACGAAAGCTTCCTTTTTGTGAGTACCTGGGTACTGGGCATAGTGGGGCAAGTCCAGTGACAAACTGGGCACAGCTTCCTTATGGTTCTTCCAGATCTTGCTTCCTTCCTACTAGTGGCCCAAGATGGAATCAAGGAGGAAGAGAGAAAGCAGGCAAGGCAAGGAGTCTGTGGGGTAAGAGAGCCCTGAGGACCTAGATGGCCGCACAGGGGAAGCAGGAGTGGCTGGGGGACAGAAGGAAGATGGAATTTTCAGAAGAAGAGAGGAGAAAGTGGGTTTGGGTCAGTTTGAAGTTTAAAGTCAGTTGCGAGAGGAAGGGAGGGACTGGCAGACTCATGTGTGTGGGACGGAGAGGCCGAGCCCAGGAGCCACCGGTGATGGGGAGGGACAAGGTGAGGTCAGGCCAAAGGAAGACCTGAAGCTTTGACTGAGGAGGGCGGGGTTTGTGTGGACAGGGAGCGGGGAGTCTCGAACCCAGGAGGGAGGATGCCTCAGTCAACACGTGATGCCGTCAGAAGAATCCCTTCTGTGAGACGGGCAGGTGGCCTGAGGAAGGCCTCCGGAAAGCTCAGATGTTCCCCTGGGTACCGGCCAAGGAGAAGCAGTCAGGACCCTGAGCGGGCAGGGGATGGCAAGGATGAGGGCATATGGGGGCAGCAGGGAGCTGAGGCAATGGCCTGATGCCTGGGGGTGCTGGGAAGTTGGGGGTGGTGGGAGTTGGAAGATGTGAATGGGAAGGGCCAGCTCAAGATGTAGAGAACCCTGGGACAGAGGTGGGGGTAGGGAGAGGGAGGGGCCGTGGGAAGAAGAGGGGAGGAGGGGGAAGTGCTTTCCAGACTCAGGGTATGATGTTTCACAGAACCGGCATTGTCTAGGTCATTTCCTGCTGAGCCCGTGCACAGGAGGAACTGGACAGTCTCCTCCTATCACCCCCGTTCTAGGCTGCTGCCTTTCATTCTGTGCAGGTTGAGGGAAGAGACAGCTCCCCTCCTCCACTCTGGGAGAATCGTCAGTTTGCTGACAAGTACTCTATGCTTCCTCTTTTCTTCCTTCAAGGAAAGGGGAACCAGTTTTCGAAGCTGTCAGAACACTGGCCTCTGAGGTTTGCCAAAGGGCTTGTCCTGGCCTTTGAGAGGGGCTGACGGGTCCCTGATGCCACATTCAGCAAGAACATTTTCCTTTGTCTTGTCTAGTTTTAGCTCATTGGTTCTCAGCTGTGGTTGGATGACAGTATTCCCCCCTGGAGATTGAAAAAGAATCTTATTGCCCAGGTAGTCCCTGAGATCACTGAAATACTAATCTTAGGGGAAGACATCGGTATGTTTGAAAGCTCCTTAGCAGATTTCTGGGTGCAACCAGGCTTGGGGAGCTCAGTCCAAGGGTGTGGTTCCTTTAAATGCCTCTTTGTTTATAGCTGGAAAACCTGGTCCAGGCTAAAAGCTGGCCAGCTGTTTCTGACATGATAATGTTTATTTTTATTTTTTTAAAATTTGACAGAGAGCAAAACTAGGCAGAATGGCAGGCAGAGGGAGAGGCAGAAGCCGACTGCCACTGAGCAGGGAGCCTGATACAGGGCTTGATCTCAGGCCCCTGGGATCATGACCTGAGCCGTAAGCAGACGTGTACCCGATTGAACCACCCAGGAGCCCCTATTATGGTGTTTAAAATGGGGCAAACTCAGCTGGGCCTTGGGGAGAGGTGGGTAGGGCAATGGGTCATCACCTGCATGAAATACTCTGGAATTAGACCGCCTCCCTCTCTTCCCTGTCAAACAGCTGTTTTTACCTCACACAGTCCCTTAGTCTTGTTCCCAAGGGTCGGTAAAATCCCCCTACACCTGCCTTCTTGTTTCTTTGGCTCCCTGTCTTTGTATAGATCCTGACAATGATGCATGTGTCTTAGCTTGAGCTGCTATAACAAAATGCCATAGGCTCGGTGCCTTAAATAGTGGACATTTATTTCTCACAGTTCTGAAGGCCGGGAAGTGTGAGATCAGAGCGCCAGCACATTTGGGTTCTGGAGAGAGCCCTCTTCTCGATTTGCAGATGGTTGTTGTCTTACTATATCTTCACATGGTGGAGAGAGGATGCACGGTGTCTCTTCCACTTCCCCCATCACAGGGGCTCCAGCCTCATAACTTCATCAAAACCTAATTACCCGTCAAAGGCCCCATCTCTAGTACCGTCATAGTGGGCATTAGGGCTTCAACTTATGCATTTATGGGGAGAGGGGGACACAAACATTCAGTTCATAGCAATGTGATTATCTTGTTATCTTTTTCTACCAGAAAGATTTCTTACCCTTACAAAGGAGTCATTAATCCCTAGTTCACTTCCTGATTTGAGGGTTGAGAGATATACTGCTCGGGAAATGCCAGATACAATTCCTGGCTCAAAGCTGGAAACAACATGTTGTAGCCATTATTGTTACTGTTGTTCAGATATGTTGTGCTTTTGTTGTTCAGCCCCAAATTGTTGTCTTTTCCATTAGGATATCATTCCTTAGTAGTCCTGTTACCTGGGACCCACAGACTATGAATACGTTTAATTATTGCATGCCTGAAAAAAAATTTTTTTTCCTCACTCTTGAATGAATGCTAGGTCAGCTGGGTACAGAATCCTGCGTTGACTGGCAACTTCAGCACTGTGCCAGCGCTCCTCCTGCGTTTCCTGGCAACTGTTGCTGCTAATGTTGCCACTCATCAGATTTGCTTTCCTCTGCAGATTGCCTTACTTAATATGACCCTTTCCTTTATCCTTATGTGTTCTGTGGTGTCACTTTTGATGTATGGGCACCTAGATACATCATAATGAAGGTAAGAGTTCCTATATACCCATATCTAGAGTTCTCAGTGAATTCTAACTTTAATACTGGAAAACCTCAGGTGTTCCCTCCATGGACATCAGTTCTCTCTCATTCCTTCTATTATTTTCTTCTGGAATTGCTATTAGCTGTATGTTGGTGCCTGTTAGTTCACATCCCATGTCTCTTAACTGCTTTGTGTGTGTGTGTGTGTACCTATATATTTCTCTTTGCTTTCTCATACTTTTAAAAATACGTATTCTCTGGGGTGCCTGGGTGGCTCAGTGGGTTAAGCCTCTGCCTTTGGCTCAGGTCAGGATCTCAGGGGCCTGGGATTGAGCCCCACATTGGGTTCTTTGCTCAGTGGGGAGCCTGCTTCTCTCTCTCTCTCTCTCTCTGCCTGCTTCTCTGCCTACTTGTGATCTCTGTCAAAAAAATAAATAAAATCTTAAAAAAAAATACATATTCTCTCTTTGTGCTGCATTATGGGTGATTTCATCAGTACTGTCTTTTAATTAATTAAGTTCTCTTCCATTATGACTTCAAATGTTCATTCAATACTATTGAGTTTATTTATCTCAATGTCTATATTTTTCATTTCAATTGGTTCTTTTTTTTATAAATTGCTTTTTAAAATGTTGCCTATTTATTGTTTCATAAGTTATTATTATTATTTTAGATTTTGTTTATTTACCTGAGAGAAGGAGAATGAGAGAGAGAGAATAAGAGGGGAGAGGGTCAGAGGGAGAAGCAGACTCCCTGCTGAGCAGGGAGCCCAATGTGGGACTCCATCCCAGGACTCCAGGGGAGCCAAAGGCAGTAGCTTCACCAAGTGAGCCACTCAGGTGCTCCATAAGTTATGTTTTTATTTATAATTGTTAATCATTCCTTTATATCTTTGAGGATTCTCAACATTTCTTCATAACACTTGTTACTACTTGACATATAATTTTTAGTAATTGTCTGTCACTTCTATTATAATGTAAGTTCCATGAAGGCAATCACTTTGTTTTCTTTTTTTTGTTTTGTTTCAATTTTTTAATTTAAATTCTAGTTAGTTAACATATAGTGTAATATTAATTTCAGGGGTAGGATTTAGTGATTCGTCACTTGCATATAACACCCAATGGTCATCACAACTGCCCTCCTTTATGCCCATCACCCATTTAACCCATGTCCCCACCCACCCCTCCAGCAACCCTTAGTTTGTTCTCTGTAGTTAAACTCTGTTTTATGGTTTGCTTGCTTTACTCCCAATGCACATTCATCTGTTTCATTTCTTAAATACCACATATGAGTGAAATCATATGGTATTTATCTTTCTCTGACTGACTTATTTTGCTTAGCATAATACTCTTTAGCTCCATCTACATCAAATGTCAAGATTTCATTCTTTTTTATGGCTGAGTAATATTCGTGTGTGTGTGTGTGTGTGTGTGTGTGTGTCACATCTTTTTTTTTTTTTTAATTTATTGGCGAGAATGAGTGGGCGGGGGGAGAAGAGAGTGGGGCAGAGACAGGAAATCTGAAGCAGACTCCCTGCTGAGCATGGGGCTTGATCCACAACCCTGAGATCATGACCTGAGCTGAATTAAGAGTCCAATACCTAACCAACTGAGCCACGTCTAAACCACGTCTTATTTGTCTATTGACAAATTCACCAGTTGATGGACATTTGGGCTCTCCCATAATTTGGTTATTAATGATAAAGCTGTTATAAACATGGGGTGCATGTGCCCCTCAAATCTATATATTTGTATTCTTTCGGTAACTACCTAGTAGTACAATTGCTGGGTCATAGGGTAGCTCTATTTTTAACTTTTTGAGGAACCTCCATACTGTTTACCAGAGTGGCTGCAACAGCTTGCTTTCTCACCAACAGTGTAAGTGGGTTCCCCTTTCTCAGCATCCTCACCAACATCTGTTGTTTCCTGCGTTGTTAATTTCAGCCATTCTGACAGGTATGATATGATATCTCCTTGTAGTTCTGACTTGTATTTCTCTGATGATGAATGATGTTGAACATTTCTTCATGTGTCTGTTAGGCATCAGGATGTCTTCTTTGGAAAAGCAACGATTCATATCTTCTGCCCATTTCTTAATTGGATTGTTTGTTTTTTGGATGTTGAGTTTGATAAGTTATTTATAGATTTTGGCTATTAACCCTTTATCTGATATGTCACTTACAAATATTTTTTCCCATTCCAAAGTTTGTCTTTTATTTTTTATTTTTATTTTTAAAAAGAGTTAATTAATTAATTTATTTAGAGTGGGGAAAGCAGAGGGGGAGGGAGAGGAAGGAGGAAAGAATCTCAAGTAGACTCTGCATTGAGCACAGCGGCCAACACAAGGCCCAATCCCACGACCCTGAGATCATGACCTGAGCCGAAACCAAGAATAGGATGCTTAAGCAACTGAGACACCCAGGCACTCCTCAAAGGTTGCCTTTTAGTTTTGCTGATTGTTTCCTTTGCTGTGTAAAAGGTTTTATTTTAATGAAGTCCCAATCGTTCATTTTTGCTTTTGTTTCTCTTGCTTCTGGAGACATATCTAATAAGAAGTTGCTATGGACAGTGTCAAAAAGCTTGCAGCCTGTGTTCTCCTCTAGGATTTTGATGATTTCCTGTCTCACATTTAGGTCTTTCATGCATTTTTTTTCATGCATTTTTAATTTATTTTTTGTGTATGGTGTAAGAAAGTCGTTCAGTTTCATTCTTCTTCATGTTACTGCCCAGTTTTCCCAACACCGTTTGTTGAGATTGTCTTTTTTCCATTGGGTATTCTTTCCTGCTTTCTTGAAGACTAATTGACCATAAGTGTGGGTCCATTTCTGGTCTCTCTATTCTGTTCCATTGATCTATGTGTCTGTTTTTGTGCCAGTACCACACTGTCTTGATGATGACAGCTTTGTAATAGAGCTTGAAGTCCGGAATTGTGAGGCCTCCAGCTTTGCTTTTCTTTTTGAAGATTGCTTTGGCTATGTGGGATCTTTGTGGTTCCATATGAATTTTAGGTTTGTTTGTTGTAGCTGTGTGAAAAATGCTGGTGGTATTTGGATAGGGATTGCGTTAAATGCATAGTTTTGTGTAACACAGACATTTTAGCATTAATTTTTCTTCCAACCCATGAGCATGGAGTGTTTTTCCATTTCTTTGTGTTATCTTTAATTTCTCTCATAAGTGTTCTCTAGTTTTCAGAGTACAGATCTTTTACCTCTTTGGTTATGTTTATTCCTAGGTAGCTTATGGTTTTGGGTGCTGTTGTAAATGGGATCGACTCCTCGATTAATCTTTGCACTGCTTCATTGTTGGTATAAAGAAATGCAACAGATTTCTGAATGTTGATGTTTACTGAATTTGTGTATCAGTTTTAACAGTTTTTTGGTCTTTCAGGTTTTCTACATGGAGGATCAGGTCATCTGCTAATAGTGAAAGTCTGGCTTCTTCCTTGCCAATTTGGATGCCTTTCATTTCTTTATGTTTTCTGAGTGCTATAGCTAAGACTTCCAGTGCTATGTTAAATAACAATGGTGAGCGTGGACATCCCTGTCTTGCTCCTGACTGTAGAGGAAAAGCTCTCAGTTGTTCCCCATTGAGAATGTTATTAGCTGTGGGTCTTTCATAGATGGCCTTTATGATGTTGAGGTATATTCCCTCTAACCCTATTTTGTTGAGGGATTTTATCAAGAATGGATGCTGTACTTTGTCAATTTTTTTTGCATCTATTGAGAAGTTATATGGTTCTTCTCCTTTCTTTTATTAATGTGGTGTATCATCTTGGTTGATTTGTAAATATTGAATAACCCCTGCAGCCCAGGAATAAATCCCACTTGATGGTGGTTTATGACTCTTTTAATGTGCTGTTGGATTCAGTTTGCTAATATTTTATTGAGAATTTTAGCATCCATGTTCATCAGGGATATTGACATGTAATTCTCCTTTTTAGTGGAGTCTTTGATTTTGGGATCAAGGTAATGCTGGCCTCATAGAACGAATTTAAAAGTTATCCTTCTGGAGCACCTGGGTGGCTCAGTCATTAAGTGTCTGCCTTTGGCTCAGGTCATGATCCCAGGGTCCTGAGATAGAGCCCCGAATTGGACTTCCGGCTCGGTGGGAAGCCTGCTTCTCCCTCTCCCAGTCCTCCTGCTTGTGTTCCTTCTGTCGCTGTGTCTCTCTCTGTCAAATAAATAAATAAAATCTTAAAAAAGAAAAAAAGAAGGTATCCTTCCTGTTTTAGAACAGTTTGTGAAGAATAGGTATTAACTTATTAACTCTTCTTTAAATCTTTAAATATTTGGTAGATTTCCCCTGGGAAGCCGTCTGGTCCTAGACTTCTGTTGGGACATTTTTGATTACTGATTTAATTTGCTGGTTATCAGTCTGTTCACATTTTCTATTTCTTCCTGTTTCAGTTTTGGTAGTTTTTAGGTTTCTAGGAATTTATCAATTTCTTCCAGATTATCCAATTTTTTGGTATAAAGTTTTTCATAATATTCTTTTATAATTGTTTGTATTTCTGTGGTGCTGGTTGTGATCTCTCCTCTCTCTCTTTTTTTTTCAAAGATTTTATTTATTTATTTGAGGGAGAATGAGTGAGAGAGAGCATGAGAGAGGAGAAGGTCAGAGGGAGAAGTAGATTCCCCAAGGAGCTGGGAGCCCGATGCGGGACTCGATCCTGGAAGTCCGGGATCATGACCTGAACCGAAGGCAGCCGCCCAACCAACTGAACCACCCAGGCGCCCTGATCTCTCCTCTCTTATTCATGATCTTATTTATTTGGGTTCGTTCGTTCTTTCTTTCTTTTCTTTCTTTCTTTCTTTCTTTCTTTTTTGATAAGTCTGGCTAAGAGTTATCAATTTATTAATTCTTTCAAAGAACCAGCTCCTAGTCTCTTTGATCTATTCTGAATTTGTTGTTGTTGTTTGTTTCTATATCATTGATTTCTGCTCTGGTCTTGACTATTTCCCATCTTCTGCTGGTTTTAGCCTACATTTTACTGTTCTTTTTCTAGCTCCTTTAGGTGTAAGATAAGGTTGTATATTTGAGACTTTTCTTGCTTCTTGAGGTAAGCCTATATTGTTATATACTTCCCTCTGATGACTGCTTTCCTGCATTCCAAAGGTTTTGGATCATTGTGTTTTGATTTTTATTAGTTTCCATGAATTTTTTATTTCTTCTTTAATTTCATTGTTAACCCATTCATTCTTTTTTTTTTTTTTTAAAGATTTTATTTATTTATTTGACAGAGAGAGATCACAAGCAGGCAGAGAGGCAGGCAGAGAGAGAGGAGGAAGCAGGCTCCCTGCCGAGCAGAGAGCCCGACGCGGGGCTCGATCCCAGGACCCCGAGATCACGACCCGAGCCGAAGGCAGCGGCCCAACCCACTGAGCCACCCAGGCGCCCCGGACCCATTCATTCTTTAGTAGGATGTTCTTTAATTTCCATGTGTTTGTGGTCTTTCCAAATTTTTTGTTGTGGTTGACTTCAAGTTTCAAGTTTATTGTGGTCAGAAAATAAGTATGGTATGATCCCACTCTTTTTGTGCTTGATGAGGCCTGATTTGCGACCCAGTATGTGATCTGTTCTGGAGTGTTCCATGTGCACTCAAAAAGAATGTGTGTTCTACTGCTCTAGGATGAAATGCTCTGAATATACCTGTTGAGTCCCTCTGTTCCACTGTGTCATTCAAGGCACTTGTTTCCTTGTTGATTTTCTGCTTAGATGATCTGTTCATTGCTGTAAATGAGGCATTAAGTCCCCTACAATTATTGTATTATTATCAATGAATTTCTTTGTATTTGTTATTAATTGTTTTATATATTTGGGTGCTCCAAAGTTGTGGGGGTAATACTTGTCATCGTTAGATCTTCTTCTTAGAACCCTTTATTATGATGTAGTGCTCTTCTACATCTCTTTTTGCAGTCTTCGGTTTAAAGTCTAGTTTGTCAATACAAGTATGGCTACTCTGGCTTTCTTTTGATGGCATGATAAATGGCTCTCCATCCCTTCCCTATCTGCAGATGTCTTAGATGTAAAGCGAGTGTCTTGGGGTGTCTGGGTGGCTCAAAGAAATTCATTAATAAGGTGTCTTTAGATGTAAAATGAGTCTCTTAAGTGTCTACCTTCTGCTCAGGTCATGATCCCATGGTCCTGGGATCAAGCCCCACGATGGATGCTTAACTGACTGAGCCACCCAAGTGCCCCATGGGATTTCTTTTCCCTTGCTCCTTTTAGGACTTCTTTCCTTATTTCTTTATTTTGTAGATTATGTCTTGATGTTGGCCTGCTTTTGTTGATTTTGATGGGAGTTCTCTGTGCCTCCTGGATTTGGATGTCTGTTTCCTTCCATATATATGGAAAGTTTTCAGCTGTTTATTTGTCAAATAAACCTTCTGCCCCTTGCCCCCTCCTCTTCTTATTATCTTTATTTCCTCAGCACTCAAAATAGTATCTGGGAAACTGTAGTTGCTTAAAATATTTGCTGAATAAGTAATGAGATCTTTAAAGATTTTATTTATTTATTTTACAGACAGAGATCACAAGTAGGCAGAGAGGCAGGCAGAGAGAGTGGGGGGAAGCAGGCTCCCTACTGAGCAGAGAGCCAGATGCGGGGCTCAATCTCAGGATCCTGGGATCATGACCTGAGCTGAAGGCAGAGGCTTAACCCACTGAGCCACCCAGGTGCCCCAGTAATGAAATCTTATTTAAAAAAATCAATATTGGATTGCCCTACTGTTTCACTTCATCTGAATTGAATTCACTTTCTGCCATTGCAATTTTTTTATTGCAAATTTTGGCTGCCTTTCTGTTGGGGGAGAGACTATTAATAACTTCGATCTCTCTCTCATGTCCTTGTCCCCAAACTAGTGGTTTTATAGTTGCTGCCTCTTAACCTCCACCCCCCCCGCCCCCAATTCTGAACCAGATTTCCTACGGTCAGCTCAGGTATCTGTGCTGTCATAATTTGGGAATGCCGCTGATCTTGTCATTGGCCAGGGAACCCAGTTCCTCTTCATGCAGAGCTAAGAAGTTTGGTATAAGCCTCAGCTCTGGAAGCAGTTATGTATTTTATGTCCCTGGTTCTTGAGTGTGGGAGCCCCACCCAGTCCCTGGCTTGGGGACTCCTCATGTGGCATTCTCTATCTCACCACGGCACCAAAACTCCTCACTGTCTCTGCCTGCTTCTCGTCCTGGAGACTCACAACCCCACAGCATCATCCAGCTTAAAGTGTCGTGTCTCTGTTGTTCTGGTCCTCAGAGATGTTCCTCTTTTTAAGCAAGGCTTTGGCTTTAAATTTTCAAATTTTTGTATTTCATCTGTTACTGTTAAGTGTTTGGAGCACAGGGGGCCTCAGAGCATGGATTTATAGTACCATTGTGCCCGCAAGTCTTATAATGACTGCTCTCTTTGACTTCCCATTAAACCCATAATAGTACCAGGCCTGCAGGCTTTTCTCTTCAAAGTAAGGCTCCTGAGGCTGGGGGTGCACTGAAGCTCATCTCTCCCCACCTCATTTCACAGAGGAAGCAGTCGAAGCCCAGTGACTTGCTTTTGGCCGCTCACTTTGTTAGTAGCAGAGCCAGGAAGGTAAACCTGATTCTACTCCCCGGGTCTTTGAACATCCATTCACCTCTCAATCTATTTTCTCTCCTACTGAATGGCTTTCCTGCTTTGCTGTTTTGTCTGAGACTTGCTTATAATTTAAGGGTTCTACAGTCCTCCATGGTCTCTCCCTTTTCTCAAGGCCTGACACTTAAGAGGGAGGGCAAGAGGATCAGCTCTCATAATTACTGAGGACCTGCCTTGTAATGGTTCCACCTGTGGGGTCTACTGGAACTCATGGTTAGAGGAAAACTCACATTTTAATATACGCTGCTGCCCTCTAGTGGCCACAGTGGGCATCAAATATATAGCCGGAAACCGCAAACAGAACTGCCCCAGCACCAATCTGTCTTGAACATATTAATGTTCTCGTAGTCATAACTTCCCTGCTCTGCATGGAAACATAAATCTAAGTCCTATTTATCTGATCTTTCAATGTCAAATATATAAGATATATATACGTAGAATCCAAAGTTGTAATCGACCTCTGTGGCATAAAACATTCTTCAATTGATGCTGACCATCTAGGCAGCACTGTCCAAGGGATATATAATGTGAGTCACATAGTAGTTTGAAATTTTCTAGTAGCCTCGGGGTACCTCTGATGGCTCAGCCACTTACGTGTCTGACTCTTGATTTCTGCTCAGGTCATGATCTTGGGGTCATGAGATCAAGCCCTGTCATGGTTCAGAGGGGAGTTTGCTTCTCTCCCTCTCTCTCTGACCCTCCCCCTGCTTGTGTACTCTCTCTCTAAAGTAAATAAATAAATCTTTAGAATTTTCTAGTAGCTCCATTTTTAATAAAGTAAAACATGTTAAATTCGTTTTAATGATACATCAGTATAGCCACAATATTATTTCAATAAGCAATCAATATAAAAATTACTAAGATATATTATACATTTTTTTGTACTATGTTTTTGAAATCTGGTGTGAATCTTACAATTTCATCACATCTCAGTTCAGACCAGCCACATTGCATGTAGGTGCTCAACAGCCACACGTGCCTAGCAGCCCCTGAACTGGACAGCCAAGGTCTAGAGAGTCGTTTCTAAACTCTGTCTGACCCTGTTGTTGCACTGATGTTTGTAGGTTCCCAAGGAACATTTTCACCAATCTGCAGCCAAATGAGAAAAACATGAGTCATGTTTTCTAATATATAAAGTGAATGTAAGATTGTTACCTGTCTCGTTTGAGAGAACGCTTGGAGGTTATCCTTCTGACTTTGTCAGTGTTCATATGTTCATTCTTCTATGAAATGATGGTCACAGCAGATGACCAATTATTGATCAAGTGTTCTTATTTTGCAAATAAAGCATTTGCAATCCTCTCGGGGCCCCGCGCTTTTTGTGCACATTTCACTGATGCTGTGTGATGCACAAAATCCTGCGAGCTGGCAAGCAAGGTGGCTTTTTCCCCTGGCTGGGACGATCGATGGTCACAAACGGACACAACTTAAGGAAATGCAAGTGAATGAGCCTGATATGAATACAGGGGTAACCTTGAATTTACTCTGAAAACCACAACACAAAGAGTAAATCAAGAGCAAAAACCAAGTCTGAGCAATAATTAGTAACAAATGACTACTCAACCGCTACAGACTTGGTTGCCACGTAGCTGGGAGAGGGCCTTGTATTTTCACGTGCCTGGTTTTTTTTTTTTTTTTTAATTTTAATTTTAATTTTTTAAAGATTTTATTTATTTATTTGACAGGCAGAGATCACAAGTAGGCAGAGAGGCAGGCAGAGAGAAAGAGGAGGAGCAGAGAGCCCGATGTGGGGTTCAATCCCACCACCCTGGGATCATGACCTGAGCCGAAGGCAGAGGCTTTAACCACTGAGCCACCCAGGCACCACATGTGCCTGGTTTATAATGCAGAGCCCCGGAAGCTGATGAGGTCCTAAAGAGAAGCCACTGTTCTATGGGCAAGGTGTTTTTTATGTCTTCCCAAACTCTACAGCAAGCAGCATCTGGAGTGGGCTGGGTAGGTTTGTCTCACTGTGTATGGCTAGGGCATGGAGGCAACCGGGGCTCTCCCCTCTGTATTCAATGGGGGGGGGTCTACTTGGCCGTGGCTCCAGACTGGGGTCTGGTCCCTTTAGCCCCCTTTCTCTGATTGACGCCCCCGCTTTGGCTCACCTGTCTGTGCATGTCCTGATCTGTCGCAGCCCTATCCCAGGCTTTGAGGCTGATCTTCAAAGTGTCCTAAAAATACGCCTTCTGGTCACCCTGCTTATAAATGCAAGTCTTTAGCTCTCTAACTGGGCTGTCACTAGGGTGCTCATTAGCACTTCTGTTTCTTTTTCATATATAACCCTTACTCTCGGGGTGTGAAACGGGGAAAAAAACGCTAACAAATTGAAATTTTGTATATCAAATAATTTTGATTGCTCTGGGAGCTCACTCTTTAAGAAATCCTATGGCAAAATCTTCTGTAAATTAAGCCATTGGCCTTTTATCGGTTTTAAAAAATTCAAGTTTGAATATAGTATCTTGCCTGCGGTTGAGGGGGGCTGATGGTGTTTGTATTATTAAAAAGATGCGCAGAAAATGTGGAGCCCGGGGTTCTCCCCCTCTGTATTTAAATAGTGGTGTGTAATCCCAATTACCCAGCTCGCAAGCAAGCAATTACACTTAGTATGAATGAAAGGACCCAGGTCAAAAACTGTCCCCAAGGGAGGCGTCTGCCTACACGTCCAGGTTAATGGTCTGGCCATTGTTTTAATGGATTGTCAATGAGGTGTGAAGACGACAGGCCAAGAAGGGTGAAACTAAACATGCCGTTAGCAACTTGCCATTAGTCTCCTGACCTCTCTGCTTCTATTTCTTCGCAACCCTGAGTGTTTATTTATTAGTTTATATATATATATATATATATATATTTTATTAATTTATATTTAACACACTTCATAGAGCCTTGGTTGACTCAGAGTAAAGATTGGCTTTTGTGGGAAGGGCGTTAACAAAGCCCTTTCCCTAAACAAGTTTCAGCGGCGAGCCCCACGGTCACGGACTCTGATGAACCTCGGGGTTCTGCCCCCTGCCTCTCTTAACAGGCTCTCTGGCCCTTTAGATGCCCAGCTCCCACCCTCTTGTCTTCTGGCCGCAGATTCCCTCCCCCTTCTGCCACCTGGGAGGTGTGGACCTCGTGGTCACAAACTCAGCCTCAGTGAGATCACCTGGGTTTGCCTCCCTGCCTCCATGGTCTGTGAGTCTTGGCAATTCACTCGGTGGGAGCGCTGGGAGGGAGCCAGCCTGTCTGCCCTCTCTTGTTCTGAATCCGCATTTCTGATTCCGGGGTAGAATTCTGAGCTAGAGCCTGGGCTAGGCCTACCTTGACTTTAACCTAGCCCTTCTGGGAACTCAGATATTGCTCCTGACCCCTGTTTCTCTGGCTGAATTCCCTCTCTCAGAAAGGCTGCATAAGCTCTTTTTTTTTTTTTTTTAACTTGTTTTGAAAATATGTTTTTTAACCTAGGGCTGGGCAAACTGTGGCCTGTGAGCCGTGTCTGGCCTACTGCCTGGTTTTGTAAGTTATTTATTTTTAAAATTTTTATTTCTTTACTTCTAAAACCTTTATTCATTTATTTGGCAGAGAGAGACGCAGTGAGAGACGGAACACAAGCAGGGGGAGTGGGAGAGGGAGAAGCAGGCTTCCCGCTGAGCAGGGAGCCCCACAACGTGCTTGGACCCAGGACCCCGGGATCACAATCTGAGCTCAACGACTGAGCCACCCAGGCGCCCTTTTTGTAAGTAAAGTTTTATTGGAACACAGCCATGCTCATTTCTTTATATATTGTTTATGGCTGCTTTCTTGCTACAGCAGCCGCTGAGTAGTCATGACGGGAATTAAAGCCCTCTAGTCTAAAACGTTCACTGTCAGGCCCTTAGCTGAAAAAGCTTACTGTTCCTTGTTTGTAGGGGTTGAATTAAGTCCTCTAAAAAAGGTATGTTGAAATCCCCAGTACCTCAGAATGGGGTCATATTTGGAAATAGGGTCTTCCCAGGGGTAACCAAGTTAAACAGAGGTCATTAGGGTGAGCCCTATTTCAATATGACTGCTGTCTTTATAAAAAGGGAAGTTTGGGGGGCGCCTGGGTGGCTCAGTGGGTTAAGCCGCTGCCTTCGGCTCAGGTCATGATCCCAGGTCCTGGGTTCAAGCCCCACATCGGGCTTTCTGCTCAGCAGGGAGCCTGCTTCCTCCTCTCTCTCTGCCTGCCTCTCTGCCTACTTGTGATTTCTCTCTGTCAAATAAATAAAATCTTTAAGAAAAAAAAAAAGGGAAGTTTGGGCACAGAGTATATTAATTATATTTTCTTTTTTTTTTTTTAAAGATTATTTATTTGACAGAGTTCGCAAGTAGGCAGAGAGGCAGGCAGAGAGAGAGGGAGAAGCATGTTCCCCACTCACCAGAGAGCCCAATGTGGGGCTCATCCCAGGACCCCGAGATCATGACCTGAGCCGAAGGCAGAGGCTTAACCCACTGAGCCACCCAGGGGCCCTAATTAGATTTTATTTTCTGCATTCTTGAGGCACAGACATCTGGAGCTGGGGTGAGAATGCCATCCCAGGATCAGCCAACTCCTAGAGACAGCAAATGACTTGCCCAGAGCCCTGCCTGTTGTCTGCAAACTAACCATTCCAGGGCCCAGACTCCAAACTGTCTCCTCTGTCTGGCTCTTACATCCCAGGAGGTAATATTCCTCGTCACCCGGGGGCCAAGTACTAGACCACTAGGCTCCATCCCCACAGCCCGGAGCCTGCTGAGCTTATCCAACCTATCTAACCCCAGACCTGCTCAGCCTGCTTGTCTGGCTTCTTCATTCCTTCCCACGAAAGCCACAGGGAGGACTTGCGGCCACGCTTTCTCCTCACTCTTTCTGCCTCCTGACCAACCCTGTGTGGCCCGGCGTGGTGTGCGTGCCCCCTCCTGCTCGGGGAGGGGTAGTAACAAACTCGGAGTGACAAACCAGATTTTCGATGGCAGTCATCCCCTGATTTGTTGGTCTCACTGCACTTGAATAAAAACCAAAATCCCAGGTGCGTTTTAGAACAGAGACATATTTAGAACTAGAATGTCACCTAACACATTTTGTTTCGTTTTCTTTATTCCTCATTGTTCTTTCACATAAAACATCTGTGTGGTATCTTATCATCGTTTTAAGGTGACCTTTGCACACCTTACCTCATCTAGGTATTGCGGGGCGGGGGGGTCCGGCCAGCGAGCAGCTCCTTTAACCCAGGACTGAGGCTCAGAGACCTCAGAGGACTGCAGGAGACCCCCTCCATAGGCAGCAGGTGGGGAGAGCACTGGTGTTTACTGAGGGCTCCTGCGCTGGCCTCACAGGGCTTCAGGACCCACCCCCACAATTAACCTGAGGGCTAGGAGCTGAGTAAGTCTGCTAATGATCAAATAGCTGCAGACCTCAAAAGGATGCCTTCTGACCTCACTTTCCCTGTCTTTAGGGGGCTGCTGCTGCTGCTGCTTCTGGTAAAGATTATTTATTTATTTATTTGAGAGAGAGAAAGAGAGCACAAGTTGGGGAGGGGCAGAGGGACAAGCAGACTCCCCAGCTGAGCAGGGAACCTGATGGGGGGCTCCATCCCAGGACCCTGGGGTCACGACCTGAGCTCAGCCGGCTAAGCCACCCAGGCACCTGAGCCATCCAGGCACCCCGTTTCCGTGACTCCTGAAGGCCAAAGTGCATTAGGAGTTTGGACGCCTACAACCCTGGGCTGCTAGGTGGGAACCAGCCGCTACCGCCTGGACCGTCCACGGAAGTTCTTCCTTCAAAGGACAGGGCCGAACCCAGCAGTGTGCAGGGGAACAAGGGACCAGAGCTCTAAGGCCCCTTCTGCTGGCCCTGTCGGGTGTGGTGGGGGGCCGAGGAGGGGAGGATGGGGAACCGTCTGGGGCTGTTCCCGTGTGTAACACTGTGGTGCGAGCTAGAGTTGCTTCTGGTCAAGGCTTGGTCTGGAGGTCAAGATTCCCTGACCTCTGACGCCAGGAGCCCAGCCATTTCCTGAGATTCTTTTCTTTCTTTTTTTAAAAAATTTCATTAAAAAAATATTTTTCTGGGGCGCCTGGGTGGCTCGGTGGGTTGGGCCTCTGCCTTTGGCTTGGGTCCTGGTCTCCCGGTCCTGCCATTGAGCCCCGCAACGGGCTCTCTCCTTGGCGGAGAGCCTGCTTCTCCCTCTCTCTCTCTCTGCCTACTTGTGATCTCTCTCTCTCTCTGTCAAATAAATAACAATCTAAAAAAATTTATATATATATATATTTCTAGTCAGATATCACAATTTCATTATCCAGCGCTGCACATGGGGGCTTTGACTCATACTTTCCTCTGAGTTAATCTGCCAAGAAGGGCGGTTCCCTGGGGAAACTGTGCAAAGTGTGGAATGCGTCACGAATTTGTGTGTTATCCTTGAGCAGGGGCCATGCTAATCTTCTCCGTTTTGTTCCAATTTTGGGATATGTGCTGCCAATGAGCACTCATTTCATGTTATTTCATATTTTTCCCACCATGATATGTGCTCTCTTTAATCCCCCTCCCCCGTTCCCCACCCACTCTGGTAATCATCAGTTTGTTCTCTATAGTTGAGTCTTTTTCTAGGTTTGTCTCTCCTTCTCTTTTCTTCCCTTTGCTTGTTTATTTTGTTTCTTAAATTCCATATGAGTGAAATCATACGGTATTTGTCTTTCTCTGATTGACTTATTTTGCTCAGCATTATACCCTCTAGCTCCATCCATGTTGCAAATGGCAAGATCCATCCTTTTTTATGGATGAGTAATATTCCTCTGTGTGTGTGTGTGTGTGTGTGTGTGTGTGTGAGATCTTCTTTATCCATTCTTATCTGTCTATCCATGGACTGCTGCTTCCATAGTTTGGCTACTGTAAATAATGCTGCAATAAACTTACAGGTGCGTGTATCCTTTTGAATTAGCATTTTTGCATTTTTTAGGTAAAAACCGGGTAATGCAATTCTGGGATCATGGGGTAGCTCTATTTTTAATTTTTTGGGAAAACTCCATACTGTTTTCCACAGTGGCTGTACCAGTTTGCATTCCCAGCGACAGTGCATAAAGATTCTTTTTTCTCTAGATCCTCACCAACGCTTGTTGTTTCTTGTGTTTTTGGTTTTAGCCGTTCTGACAAGTGTGAGGTGGTATCTCCTTGTGGTTTTCATCTGCATCTCCCTGATGATGAGTGATGCTGGGCATCTTGTCATGTGTCTGTTGACCATCTGCACGTCTTCTCAGGAGAAATGACTGTTGATGTCTTCTGCGCATTTTAAAATTGGATTGTTTGTTTTGGGGGTGTTGAGTTTTATCAGGTTTTTTTGGATGCTTTGGATGCTAACTAACCCTTTATCAGATATGTCATTAGCAAATATCTTTTCCCATTCAATGGGTTGCCTTTTAGTTTTGTTGACTGTTTCCTTTGCTGTGCAGAAGCTTTTTATCTTGATGACGTCCCAATAGTTTGTTTTTGCTTTTATTTCCCTGGACTCAAGAGACATGGCTAGAAAAATGTTGCTATAGCTAATGTCAGAGAGATAACTGCCTTTGTTTTCTTCAGTGATCTTTGTGGTTTCAGCTCTCACATTTAGATGTTTAATTCATTTTGAGTTTATTTTTGTGTGTGATGGAAGAGAGTGGTCCGGTTTCATTCTTTTGCATGGAGCTGTCTGGTTTTTCCAACACTGTTTGGATTTTGTTTGCTCTTTTTCAAGCTCCTTTAGGTGTAAGTTGTGCTGGCCCCCAAATATAGGTTTATTTGAGACTTCTTGAGGTAGCCTCGTATTGCCCTCTCTGCATTTTATACTGCCCTTCTGCTTTCATTCCCTTCACCCCTGTGTTCACCTGCCCTTGCCTGCTCACCTTCCAGGCGTGTGAGCAGCCTTCCTGACCGTCCCAGGAAGAGCCGGCTGCTCCCCCTGCTACGCCCCAGCCCCTGGGACACAGAGCTCATGAGCACATCTCACATGCCTTGTAATGACCTGGGTACAGGTTTACCTTCCTTATTAGACGGTGAGCCCAAGGGACGGGATCCTGTTTTTACATTTACATTAATACTCTGTTATACATTTAAATGTCTGTTTCCTTGCACAGCAGAACCTGGCTATTACCAGGTACTCTGATCCTTGATGAATGAATGATCCAACCAATTAACCAGACTAGAGTGCCTCTTAGGTTCACTAATCTTTGCTAATGGCATCCCTCTGTCTAAAGCAACTGTGACTCTTCAATAGCCACAAAATTGTCACTGGTGTTAAAAGTTGAGAGATTCTTATACGCATGATCTCTGATTCCTCGTGGTTCCCTTGTTATCAAGATTCTTCCACATCAAGGATATCTTATAAAGTTATGCCAAGATTTGGGGGACCACAGATAGGGGTAGCCCTTCCACTGGGGACATCATCTCTACTTTATGGATGAGAACACCAAGCGTCCGTGGTCAGGCCTCACAGCCAATCAGGGATGATGATGGCGTCGGGCTGGCCTGCAGTCCTTGTCATCACGCAGGGCTGAGCTGGGGTATCCCTCTGCTGCTTTTGCCAGTAAACACTGTTCAGAATATGACTCACCTTGTGCTGGCCCCCAAATATAACCACATCTTAACCCTCGGGACCTGGGAGTATCACCACATACGGCAAAGGACACTTGGCAGTTGTGATCGATCAATCGATCGAATGATTGATTTAAAGCATTTTTTAAAAAAGAATTTATTTGACAGAGAGAGAGCACAAGTAGGCAGAGCAGCAGGCAGAGGGAGAGGGAGAAGCAGGCTCCCCGCCGAGCAGAGAGCCCGATGTGGGGCTTGATCCCAGAACCCTGAGATCATGACCTGAGCCAAAGGCAGAGGCTTAACCCACTGAGCCACCCCACACCCTGGCAGTTGTGATTAAGTTAAGAATCGTGAGATGGGGAGACTCCCTGGATTATCCAGGAAAGCCCCTATCATCACAAAGGTCCCCTAAGTAGCTACCAGGCCCTCCAGACACATGGTGGGGCAGAAGCAGTTTCCTTCGTCTGATGAAAATTTCCTGAACACCTAATCCATGCCAGAGGCTGCTCGGGGCGTCTGGGATATAGCGGTGAGCACACAACTCGAAGTGTTGCCCTCATGGGGTTCACAGTCTGGTGGAGGAGGACAGACAGAAGGCATGTACCTGTGTGTCAGAACTTAGGAAGGGCTGTGGAAGAAAATTAGCAAGGGGAGGGCAAAAAAAGTGCTGGGTGCAGTGGGGCTAGCATGGTCAGGTAAGGCCTGATAACCCAGCTTGAGCCACAGTGATCTCTGAAGGATGTAGAACATTCCAGGCAAGAGGAATGTCAGGACAAAGGCTCGGGGCAGGATGCTTGTCAGACACTTTCCAGGACAACAAGGAGCCCAGTGTGGCTGGCATGGCATTGGGGGGTGTAGTGGTAAGTGTGTGTGTGTGGAGGCAGAGGGTGGGTGATGCGGGGCCTCATGGACTTTAGGCCACCTGCCAAGGGCGCCCTTGGGGGGTTTTGAGCAAAGGAATGAACTGGTCTGAGTGTTTAAGGGATCCCTCTAGGAGACCTGAGCTACCACCTTCTTTATCTGTTCTGCGGCTGTACCCACTGAAGTATCAGCCCTCAGCCACATCAGGAGAAAGAAGAAACCAGTCTTTGTGGCTCCATCCTTGGCCCTCTTACCCCACTTCTCCCCATTAGTGGAACCACCTGTCTATTCATGGCCTATGCATGGTCCTTCCCCGGCTTCTTCTGCATGGCAGTCCCCACCTCCTCTCCCTATACCTTATCAGTCATTTACACTTTAGTATAATCAAAGATATGTATCCCATTACCTTCTCTAAGGTTATGAGTTGAATTGTGGCACCCAAAAGATATGTTGAAGACCTAATTTCCAGTACCTCGGAATGTGACCTTATTTGAAAATAAAGTCATTGCAGATGTAATTTAGTTCAGATAAGGTCACACTGGAGTAGGGAGGGCTCTTAATGCACTGTGACTGGCGTCCTTAGAAAAATATGATGTGGAGATGCTGGGGAAGACACTGGGGAGATGCAGCTGTGGTCGAAGAGCAGCAAGGAATGTGGAAACCCCCACAGCTAGGAAAAGGCAAGGGAAGAGCCTGCCCTAGAGCCCTCAGAGGCGGCAGGGCCCTGCCATCCCACACCGTGATTTCAGACCTCTAGCCTCCGGAACCTTGAGAGGATATGTTTCTGCTGCTTTAAGCCCCCCAGGTTGTGGGGTCTGAGAAAGCTAGTGTCAGGGATGTTCTCGTTTTTAGAGTCTTAATTGTGAAATGGAAGTTTTTATCCTATCTAAAGAAACATCTGGCATGTTATCCTACTAATCAGACTTTACCTGAAGATAATGATGTTGTGCTGTGGGGGCGTCCTGGGGCTGCACGAGAATTCAGAAGGGCCCATTTCGCCACTGCCTAGATGTGCTTTCCTCTGTGGGGAGTGGGGCTGCTGGGGGAGAGGCCGGCTGAACCCCTGCTCCACTGCTGGGCGGGGTTTGGCCCTGGATGCTGAGTGTGGGGTTTGGGAAGAGGAAGATGCAGGGGTCTCAGTCCTGAGCCGAGGGCCGATGAGGGGGGCCTGAAGCTCGAGGCATATTAGATGCCCAAACCTTGCCTTTTATTAATTATTGAGCCTTTCCCTGTGCTGGTCTGTTCACAGCCCAGGGATGTGGAATGATCAAAACAGAGTCCCCTTCAAACAGATACTTGTATGTGAATGTTCACTGGAGCATCGGTTCGAATAGGAAAAGGGACAGACAGCCCAGAGGTTCACCCGCAGACCTGTGGCTGAATGAAATGTGGCCTTTCCATACGATGGGGTATGAGCCGGCCAGAAGAGGAGGAATGACGTACCACTATCTGCTACAAGGTGCACGGCCCCAAAAACATGATGCTGAGGGACAGGAGTTGGACACAAAAAGTCACAGACTCTAGGATGCCATTTATTTACTTATTTTTATAATTTTCTTAAAGAAGAATAGGTTTTATGCCTATGCACCATCACAAGACATCGATCTGCTAAATAGAAACTATAACGGGATTCAAATATAAAGATGGTTTGTGTCCAGCCAGGCCAGTGAAATGCACCAGCAGATTATTTTTTCTATAGTGATAACCTGTAGGAATTAACTCAGAAAAGTGTCAGGAATTATGTTAAAAAATATGTATACACATATATGTATATATATATATATATAGTTGAGAAGATATCATCTAATTGTCCTAGTGACTTTAAAATATAGAATATATGTCAAGAATTTATCAGCTACTTTCTCATAAAATGCCAATTTTTTTAGAATGTATTTTGAATCCCTGAAACTACCACAGCAATGGTTGTGGCTACTTATATGTATAATAGTGATTTTTATTTAAAAGTCTTCATGAAAGAGGCGCCTGGTTGGCTCAGTGGGTTAAAGCCTCTACCTGCAGCTCAGGTCATGATCCCAGAGTCCTGGGATCAAGCCCTGCATTGAGCTCTCTGCTCAGTAGGGAACCTGCTTCCTCCACCTCTCTCTGTATGCCTCTCTGCCTACTTGTGATCTCTGTCTGTCAAATAAATAAATAAAATCTTTAAAAAAATGTCTTCATGATGAAATTATTTACTTGACATGCTACATTTAAAAAATCACATTTTGAAAATATTAGATTGAGGGAGATCATTCTATCACAAGCCCAAAAGTCATAAAATAAACAAAAAAATTAAAATACTTAAAAATCCTGACCAGTAAAAAAATAAAAAGGAAATGCTATTTTTTATTTGTGTGCAATGTATACACCCCTACACCTCTGCACAGTTATTTCCTATTTATGAGTTAGCAACCCACCTGGATTTAAAGAAAATTTTGTGTATGTATTAGCTATAGGCAGAAGATATATGAATATGAAACTTAGCAAAATGTATGCCACAGTTAACTTTTCTGTTTTTTTTTTTAAAGATTTTATTTTTTTATTTTTTAAAATTTTATTTTTTAAATTTTTTGTTAACATATAGTGTGATATTGGTTTCAGGAGTAGAATTAGGGGATTCATCACTTGTGCCCAACACAAGTGCCCTCCTTAATGCCCATCCCTCATCTAGCCCACTCCCCCTGCCACGACCTCCCTCTATCACCCCTCAGTTTGTTCTCTAATGTTAAGAGTCTCTTATGGTTTGCTTCTATCTCTCTCTCTCTTTTTTTTTTTTTCCCATTTGTTCATCTGTTTTGTTTCCTAAATTCCACATATGAGTGAAATTCTAGTCTTTACCTTTCTCTGACTTACTTCGCTTGGCATAATATACTCTAGCTCCATCCATGTCATTGTAAATGGCAGGATTTCATTCTTTTTGATGGCTGAGTAATATTCCATTGTGTATGTATATGTATATATACTACATCCTCTTTATCCATTGATCAGCTGATGTACACCTTGGTGTTTAACAAGTGATGGGCACTTACACACACACACATACACACACACACACACACTCCAAAATCATCTTTATTCATTCATCAGTCAATGGACAGTTGGGCTCTCTCCATAATTTGACTATTGTTGATAATGCTCTAAACATTGGGGTCCATGCACCTCTTTGAATCTGTATTTTTGTATCCTTTGGGTAAATACCTAGAAGTGTAATTGCTGGATCAGAGGGTAGCTCTATTTTTAATTTTTTGAGGAACCTCCATACTGTTCTCCAGAGTGGCTGCACCAGCTTGCATTCCCATCAACAGTGTAGGAGGGTTCCCCTTTCCCCACATCCTTGTCAACACCTGTTGTTTCTTATGTTGTTAATTTGAGCCATTCTGACAGGTGTGAGGTGATATCTCCTTGTTTTGATTTGTATGTCCCTGAAGATGAGGGAAGCTGAGCATTTTTTTTCATGTGCTATTAGCCATCCAAGTTTTCTTTGGAAAAGTGTCTATTCATGTCTTCTGCCCATTTCTTAACTAAATTATTTATTTTTGGGGTGTTGAATTTGATAAGTTCTTTATAGATTTGGGATACTAACCCTTTATCAGATATGTCCTTTGCAAATATCTTCTCCCATTCATAGGTTGTCTTCTAGTTTTGTTGACTGTTTCCTTTGTTGCAGAAGCATTTTATCTTGATGAAGTCGCACGAGTTCATTTTTGCTTTTGTTTCCTTGTGTGATTCCATTTATATGAAATGTCCAGAACAGGCAGATCCATGAAGACAGGAAAACAGAAAGCAGACTAGTGACAGCCAGGGGCTGGAGGTAGAGGGACAGGCAGTGACTGCTTAATGGGTATGGGCTTTCCTTTTGACGTGATGAAATGTTCTGGAACTTGGTGGTGGTGATGGCTGCATAATCTTGTAAAAGTACTAAATGTCACTGAATTGTGCACTTTCAGTGGTAAATTTTGTTATTTTACCACCCCTCTACGTGAAACCCAGGGTTCCTGCCCCCTACATTCAAGCGAGAGGAGACAGATGATTAACAAAGAAATACATATATCTGGGATGTGCTGTGAGACAAAGCACAGGGAGTGACAGGGAGGTGCTAACATTGTGTGGTTGGCCTTTCCAAGCAGAATGCCAGTGGGAGAGCCGAGGACATAGTGCAGAGGAGACTCTCCAGGCTGTGGAAACAGAAAGGGCAAAGGCCCTGAGGCAGGCTCAGGCTAGGAGTGTCAGCAACGAAGCAGGAAGAGGGGCACACAGGTGAGGAGCTCAGAGAAGAAAGAGGCTGGAGGTGTGTGGGGGGAGGGCCCGAGGGCCAGGGTGCCCTGGGGACCTGAGAGGCACAGGCAGGACAGTGAAGGTCAGGGAGCCATGGCAGCAGGGAGGGGTCTGGTCTGCAGAGTTCTACACGTGGCATCTCCTGTCTTGGTCACCAAGCAGCACCGTCACGATTAAGGAGATGCATAACCACGTGAAGTGTTTGTGCTTTTTGAGCCGATCGCCCTGGGGATGCCTATTGTTCATTCAGGTTCATATTGAGTGACATGCTGTATTTCCCACAGCGGGTCTCCTGTCCCTCTGCTTGGGGCTCCCTGACCCCCTCACTCTGTTTTCCCCTTGCCCCACACAGGTGTATAGAGCTGTCCTGGTTAATTTCTGTGTCACTGTGGCTACGCTGTAGCACCCAGTTATTTAGTCAAACATCACCTGGTGCTGCTGTGAAGATACTTTGTAGCTGTGGGGAACATCTACAATCAGCTGACTTGAAGGAAGGAGATTACTCTAGATAGCTCAGGTGGGCCTCGTCTAATCAGTTGAAAGGCCCTCTACATCAAAACTGAAATTTCCCAATGGAGGAAGAAATTCTGCCTCAACACTGCAGTCCCTGTTCTGGTGGGAGTTTCCAGCTGGCCAGCCTGCCCTACAGATTTCAGCCTGGGCCATTCGCCCCAATCACATGAACCAGTTCCTTGAAATAAATCTCTTTATGTCTGTATCCATACCCACACACACACACAGAATCCCCACTGGTTGTGTTTGTCTGGGGAACCCTGGCAGATGTGGTGTCTCCCTCTTTGTTTATCATCCCCCTCCCTCTGCATGTAGGCAAGTGCAAGGACTTGCCTGTTTTCTTCATAGCTGTGTCCCCCAGAATGATGCCTGGCCATGGTGGGTCAGTTGGTATCACCTAGTGGATAGTTCTTTAAAGATTTTATTTATTTATTTGACAGACAGAGATCACAAGTAGGCAGAGAGGCAGGCAGAGAGAGAGAGGGAAGCAGGCTCCCCGCTGAGCAGAGAGCCCGATGCTGGGCTTGATCCCAGGACCCTGAGATCATGACCTGAGCCGAAGGCAGAGGCTTTAACCCACTGAGCCACCCAGGTGCCCCTGGATAGTTCTTTATACTTCTGGTTAATTTGTGTGGCTGTTGGATCAGTTTGAAAATCAAGAGAGAAAAAAAAAGAGAGGGGGAAAAAGACACCCTAGTCTTCTGTGAGCTGGGGATTTCCTTGAGGGGCCCAGGGCTGTGGGTCCTGCTGTGGAGTGGGTGTCTGTCTGCAGTTGGGGAAGGGCAGTGGCCGTGAAGAAAGGTTGCAAATTTAAACTCAATTTCAGATTCTCCTAGCAATGTGTCGCCCTCGGCCGGGGTAACCCAAGCACTGAACACTGCGGCTGGGGCAGTGTGTGTTGCTGGAGAACAATGCCCCCTGCTTTCAGCACAGCTGAAGGTAACGTGTGACTTCAGGAGGGGTGAGCAAGGTGGGCGTTGCCTTTTGTTTCCCGAGTAATTGTTTTATAATGATGTTTTTTTTTTTAAATTTTATTTATTTGACAGAGATCACAAGTAGGCAGAGAAGCAGGCAGAGAGAGAGAGGAGGAAGCAGGCTCCCCGCCAAGCGGAGAGCCCGGTGCAGGGCTTGATCCCAGGACCCCGGGACCATGACCTGAGCTGAAGGCAGAGGCTTTAACCCACTGAGCCACCCAGGCGCCCCCCCCAAGTAATTGTTTTAAAGCAAGGTGTCACAGAGCAGGCTTAAGACCTGGTTTTTGTTTATTTGTTTGCTTCAAAGCTAGTGGTTAGACCAAAGCCTCTAGTTTCAGAATATGTCCCAGAAAGGTTTGCAACTAGGGACAGAGTCTGTAGGAGCTTAGGAAACAACCGATTCTCCTCCTGTTGGCTCCCAGCTGTCACAGGCCAACCGCATCAGAGCAAGAAGTGTGGGACTGGGTGGGGGTCGAGGATGAAAAGGATCAAGCTGGTGTTGGTTGGGGCCGGGAGGGCTCTGGGTTTCCAGATTTTGCATGTGCTTCATTACATTCACAGACCATCCTGACCTCAGTCCTCTGTGGTGCCGGAGGCTGGGCTATGAGGGCACAGGAGGGCGCAGATCGCTGCCCCCAGCTGCTCCCCAACTTGCACTTTGCCAAAGAGGAAGCTGTGAGGCAGGAAGGCTGAGCAGCCCATGTTAGTGGCAGAGCTGAGAGCTGGGCCCAGCTCTGTCCCATTCCCAGCCACCCTCTTTCTCCCACGTCTGCTGCCTGGGTCGGATGGGACAGCATCTGCTCTGGGCTCGGAGGGGAACCCACGGAATATTGCTTTGGGTCTATTTTCTAAGAGGATGCCCTTAAGAACAGAAATTCAAGTTCCCCTAGAGAAGCCTCTGCTTCAGAAGGAGTCATGGAAAAAGTGCTGTGTTCATTGAACTGATTTTATTTTCCTCTTGGACACAGGAAAAGACTATTTCTGAGCTCCCTCTACAATACGGTGGTGTCATGGGACTGAGTTTCTGGCCAAGGGAGGGGGCTAAGGGATGAACACCCCTGCCCAGCATGGCCCCCAAACCTGCACGTGATCCCCCATGGGCTTTCTTCCCACCTTCTGGCTGGATATAGAGGGCCCAGGTGGGACCCCAAGACCTGGGACGATGGGTGGAACCACTAGGAAGGAGCCTGGTTTTCTGAATGATTTCATGAAGCAAAACATCCCCTCCACTTGACATGTCAGATTATGAGTGAAAAACAAGCCTGTGTTGTGCTGAGCCCGTGGCCTTGGAGGCTGTGACGGCAGCCAGGCGATGCTGATTAGTACCGAGCATATAAGAGGGTATGTGACAAGATCTTTTTTGTTGGGGGCGCCTGGCTGGCTCAGTAGATCATGTGAGTCTTGACCTTGGGTCATGAGTTTGAGCCCCACATTGGGTGTAGACATTACTTAAAAATCAAATCTTAAGAAAATGATCATTTTTGTTGGAGGAGGAGAGAGAGAGTGGTTTTTGGAAGAAGTATCTCCTGAGCAGGTGGGGAAGCCTCCTGCTGACAGACGGGTGAGGTCTAATGAGCCCCCCTCGACTGAGAAGAGGGAGCCGGTGTCTGTGTGTGTGTGTAAATTACAGTTAAGCACCCTCTGGTGGGACATTTTCTGAACTAATTAAAGATAATAATTATAATAATAGTTAATAGTAATAATAGCAACTAAGGAAGCTAATAATTAAAATAATAAAAGTTAATTTTTATCACATACTTTTCCAAGTGCTTTACATGATTATCTCATTTAATCTTCGTAACATTCCAATGAGGCAGGAACTATTAATGTTATCCCCGTTTTGTAGGTGAGGAAACTGAGGCCAGCAGAGACACAGAATTCCCCCAGTGTCCACAGGAAGTCAGCGGCAGAGTCAGGACTGGAAGGAAGGTATTCTGGCGATTGAGCCCACCTCTTACCCACTCTGTCTGCTCTGTCTCTCTGGAATGTGCCCTAAGCCTTCTTAATGAGGATGAGGAATTCTGCTTTCCTCCTTCTTTGTCTGAAACAAAGGCAGAATTAATGTGGGTGCCTAAGTATCCAGGTTGGTGAGGAAGCCATGCCATTGATCTTGTCTGAGCTGGTGCTGGACATTCCTGGAAACATCCCAGAGGGCCCAGCGGGCGCTGGGGTGGCAGGGAGGAGGACGGCCGGGAGGCGGGGAGGCCAGCCTATTTTTCATTGTAGGTTTGAAGTAAGGGTCTTGGGTGGCCTTGCTCAGGCAGAGGGAGCCAGTGGGGCTGGACACGTGTTCCTCTGAGCCCAGTACTTCCCTGGAGACCCCGCCCGGCCACAGAGCAGGCTCTTGGTGGGAGGACCCCTGGCTGCCCTTTCCATACGGTGTCCTAAGATGAAGGCTGCACATCTTTCTATCTTATACAAGAGAAGTGCCCAACGTTTGTTGGATCTATGTCACGAATACTTGTAAAAGGCCTCCTGTGTGCCAGGAGATGTCCTAGATGCCGGGGACGTAATAGTGAGCAGAACGGCATGTCCTCTGCCTTCATGGAGCTTTCCGTCTGGATTCTAGATGCTGATGGCTCGCTGGAGGTTGAGCTGGAGGTCATAGGCACTAGAGAAGTGGGATGGGGTGGGGAAAAGGCTCAGCGGGGCAGGGAACCTAGAATCCGCCGAAACTAAGCCATACAATCTGACTGGGGAGGGTTTGCCTACCTGCAAGTGTTTCCAGACAACTAGAAACTGTGGGTAGCCATGATCTGTCTGTAAATAGAGAGAAAGTACATCTCAAAGGTGGGGGAGGGAGGGAGGAAGGAGCCCTCAGTGGGCTGGTTTCCCTCAGGGCGCCAGGAAAGGGGGGGGCTGTTGATGGGAATTTGGATAATCCTTTTTTAGGACCAGCAGAAACTATGCCCAGGACACTCTCTTCCCATTTTTTATGTCACTTTGGGATGTACATTTGATTTGCTCCATGCCACAGGCATTCCGATGGAGCTGAAGATGATGTCTTGCATCAAATTAGGAAAAACATAATCCTTGGTCAGTCTGGAGCCTGGACCCTACCTACTGACTCTGGTGCCTCCTTGAACAGGAACATTCTATAGTGTAAGCATTTTCTCTTTGACTGATGTCTGGCCCTCGGGGGCAGGCGACTCCATGTCCCAGTGCCTTAAACAGGATGTGTTTGGAGAGGAAGCAGCCTCCAGGGGCTTGAGGATCTGTCCCCTGTTAATTTAAGCCAGGACAGGAGTACAGAATCTCCCTCACAGTCCTCATGTTCCCTATAAGCTCTGGGACCCCCACATACTCTATGTCAGGTTTAGCACAACCCACGTAACTCGCGGGGGAAGTGGGCCAAGTTCTCAAAATATCCCTTTTGCGGGTATCTCTCCTGGGCTCTAGCCCTCTGTTCCTGGCTGCTTTCCGGATGTCCTCCCTTCACTCACCCATCTTTCGTGGAGCCTTCTCTGTGCCACGGGCTGCTGGGGGCTGGAGACAAAGTCAGAGAAGAGAAGCCCCCCTCCCCCCAATCCTGAGGATGGTCTGTTTACCTGGTCACCTCCCTTCTCCACTAGACGAAGCCTGGTGAGAGTGTGCTCTCAGAACTGGGCGTTAGCACACAGTAGGTGCTGAGGAAACATGGTTGCCGCCATGGTGAATAAGGGACACCCGTCCTCCAATTGCTTGTGCCAGGGGAACCAGAGGGTGAGCCAGTGACTGTAGTGCACCCAGCGACTGTGTTGGGAAGCAGGTAAGCAAGAGGAGGGCATGTAGGGAAGCCCCTGACGTGGGGCTCGGGGGGGCCGCTTCCAGGAGGAGGCCGTGTCTGAGCTGAGACCCAAAGCCAAAGGCAGTCTGGCAAGCAAGGGGAGGGGACTGGGCCAACGACGCCCTGGACAGTGATGGAAGCTGAGTGGGGCAGGACCCATGGCAGGTCAGGGGACAGTGGTTGGAGGTGAGGTAGAAAGGCTCAGGGCGAGTGGCTGAGCTTATCTTTGGCCAAGCCGCTCCACCTTCCCTGACTTCCCATTTTTGGGGGAGGGCGCCTCTGCTCCCCTGAGACCTTTCTTCTTCTCTCTTCCTTGGGATTCCAGTCCTCTGGTTCTGTGCTCACCCTCCCGCCTGGGGCCTCTGTTCCGGTAACTCTGCTCAGCCTTTACCTTCTGCTTGCCTGGGTCACTGTTGGGCTCCGATCTATCCCACACACTTCTTCCAGATTCTTCTTTCTGGAGCTCAGTCCTGATCACAGCCCTCCCTGCTCAGTAGCTTTCAGTGGCTCCCAGGTGCCTTACTAAATTAGGTGAAAATGTCTTCACTTAGCGTTTCAGGATTCCAAGCTGTAGGATCTACCCAACTTTCTAGAATCTTCTTCCATTGTTGACATTCACTGTTGTGACACCACCATTGAGTTCCTTCTTCCTGGAAAACCTGTCCCCATATCCTCAAATGTCTGTGGGATCCTATAGATCTTTCAAAGCCAGTCTTAAACTCTGCTCTCTCTGTGAAGCCTTTCCCAACTCGGATATTCTGGCTCTTACCTTGTAAGGCAGCACAGTCTAACCTTCCTGCTGAATGGCTCCTCCCAGAGCATGCGGGACTGTTATCAAAGGTATTGGCAATGGGAAGGGGCTAATACATGTGTTACCACCAGAGGGCCCAAGCAGACCCCAAAACCCAGCAAACACTACCCACAAAGTCCCAGAGGGCGACTTAGAGGAAGAGCAGTGAAGAAAAGAGTCACATTTGATGGTGGCTAGGCATGGACCCCACACTCCACAGAGGGAACTGGGCTGAGCCGGGGGACCGCATTCTCTCCAAATTTCTGCTCTTCCTGTGCTCTGGCCAGCCACATGGAAGGACAAGGGAGAGCCAGCCTGAGCCAGCGAACCACGCCTGCCATGTGAATGGAGTAGAGGACCAGGCCAGCCATGCCTGGCCCACATTTTAGGAGCAGCGCCCACACTCATCTGCAAATCTGGGTCAATCACTGTCTTTCCATCCGGCCAGTCCAATGAGCATTCTCCCCCCTTGGGACAGAATGACAGGGGAGGTGTACAGGGAGGGAGTCCTGAGAGCATCTCCCCGTCTTACCTGGGAAGTCTCCCAATACCCAGCCCAGCACTGAAGTCCGTGCAGGTGATGCAGACTTGTTGAATTGATGAGGAACCAGGACTGCCAGCATGAGCTGGGTGATGGTCTGGATCTGCCAGACCTGGAACCTGGGGACGGGGTGGCCACTGACATCAGAGTGACCCCCCCTTCCCGCCTCCATGCAAGTGCACACATAGTGGTACCCAATAAATGCTGATGACCCACTGGGCTAGGAGGATTCAGAGGTGATGTCTCTTAAGGTTTCACATCCAAAGATTCTGGAAGGTTCTCTGGAAGACTGTCACAGAAGAAAGAGGTGCTGCATGGAGGCATGTGAGCAAACCTCAGAAGCAGAATGAATCAGGACAAAATCCCAGGGAGATAGAAATACATGGGCTGTGAGAGCAGCGAATGTGACCCTCTCTGGTTAGGGAGAAAGGACAAGAGGACAAGGGCAAGAAAGGGGCTGTTAGGACCTGCACAGGGACCCTGCAGCAAAGGGGACTTTTAAGAGGTGTCTTAACCAGAGGAACGAAAATGCCAAACTCGTGTTTGCCCTTATGGGTGCTTGGCCTCTGGCCAGTCTGCTTCAATCGTTCCTCCTAACACAGGTCTTCTCGCTCTGCCTGTGGGAGAGATGGTGAGTAAACGTGATTGGCTCCCCGCTCTGTGCTGGGGTGCAGTACGGGGCCAGGGCTGCTGCTGCTTTCTCTCCTTGACTCTGATGTCAGCTCTCAATCTGCTTCGAGGTTCCAGGCGCTGGACTCTGACATGGGGGCAGCCTTGCTGTGGAGACACTGGGCCAATGGTCAGGAGCCCAGGCTCCACCTCTGAGAGCAGAACGGGACCAGCAGGTGGATGTGTTCTTGTGCAGGGAATATGCCTCCGCAGGTAGACTCGGGGAGGTGTCCCCACAATCTGAATAGGTTCCGAGGCTACCAGGGCTGTCATGGGTCAAGGTCATGTCCATGGATCTGTGATTCCACCTTTGAAGTGGTTCCGAGTAGGATCCTAGTCAACTCTTTGCTTCTTCATCTTCCAAATGTTTTGGGGGATCATAACGTCTATTCCACTGGTTTCCTAAAGAGCAAGCTGCCTTCTACACGCTCTATAGTAAAACCCTTAAGACATTCTTGATTATTTAAATTTCCCATATGGAACCTTGCGATTTTGGATCTCAGCTCCATGTTCCTTTCCTTCTCCTCCACATACAGTCTTTCCTCTGAGGAGTTGTTCACAGTCAGGACTTGTCGGTCTTCCTCCTCAAGCAAATGTATTTGTATTTGCCTGTGCTCACGTGGTTACTAAAGTCTTGTGGACCAGAAACTTCGAATAGCAGTGGTTTTGTCATGTCATTTGTCTTCCAAATGCTTCCCTCAGCGTTCTGTCCTTTGAGTCTCACAAGCCCTGTCTGAGGGAAGTTGGAGGTGTTTATTTTTATCACCCTCTTTCTCAGGTGCGAAATGCAGGCAGGGGCTGAGGGAGTGGAACCAGCTCCCAGCAGGGATTGGAAGCAGGACTCCCTCCAGACTCTAGCGGTGGGGAGGGGCAGCTGCTCCTGGCCTCAGGGCCCTGAAAGCCTCTTTGCTTCTTCATCAGCCCAGGGCACGAGGGAGGCAGGGATATCAGGGGACAGGATCCTCGGCCCCAGCAACCAGAGGAGAAGGCAGGGGTGGGGTAGAGGGAATGGGCACCGACAGGGAGGAAAGACCCCCTGCAGACAACCCTGCCACGGGATCTCTGCTTTCCCGACTGAATTAATTACTCCGTGTGACCTAGACCCTACAAGCCCTTTGTCTCTGTGGAGTCCCCGGCAGCCAGGGTCCCCCTTCTGGACCTCCAGGCTCTCGCCAATTCTGCAAGTCGCCACTGGGTGGCGCAGCCGGCCGCCGTGTGCGGGCCGGGGTAGCAGCTCTAGCTCCAGGCGCGGGTCCTGCCTTCCGCTTGCCCTGACCCCCAGCCAGGAGTGGGGCTCCTAGCGGCGCTGGGGAGAGGAGGCGAAGGGAGGGGGGCATTTTTCGGAACTGAAGGAGGTGGGGAGTGCTGGGGGATGGGTGGGTGGTGGCGTCTGGGACGCTGTGGGGCCAGCGTGGCAGAACAAGGCTCAGGAGCACTTAAAGATGAAGAGGGTAGGTTGGGATACTGGGAGGTGCGGCGGGGTAGAGTGGGGAGGGGTGAGGCGAGGAAGAGGAGGCTGAATCCTCTTTTTCCCCAGGGTTTGTCCTTTCTCTGGAGAAGGATGGGCTGGAAAATTGCATTTGAAAAGAGAAGAAAAGTCTCTGAGCCCAGAGGGAGTCATCTAGGGTGTGTGTGTTGGGGGGCGCGGGGGTCTTTTTCTATCTGTTTAACAAACACACAGAACTTACTATGTCTGACACTTCCCACTTGTTAACTCATTTAATCCACACCATGATCTCAGCCTGCACCGTTGCAGACCCTAAGGCACAGCTCCCCCAGCTGCGAAGTGGCAGAAGCAGGATTCTACTGGCGCCGCCACCCCTGCCCCCCAGCAGCTTCCCTCAGGGCGGGGAGGGGCTTCAGTCCCCCTCCTCTCTTACAGGACTTGCAGGGAGGGAGGCCAGCCCTGCAGCTCTGCGGTGGTTTAGCTTTGACGCTCTCCTGCTTCTGCTCATTTACCCCTTCCTTCTACAAGTATTGGTGGAGGCCTTCGGCTTGCAGGCACGGGGCTTGGCACTTCACTGTCAGTAAAACCAGCCACAGTCCTTGTTTTTGCGACACCAGTGAGGGAAGACAGAGATTCATCAGTCACACGAGTGGCATTCCCCGAGATCAGTGTTCTGGAGAATGGAACACCGCTTTCCTTCTGCTCCTTCTTCTTCCTGACCCCACTCCATCCTTTCCCACTGCAGGCCCACTTGGTGAGTCTGGACCCCAGGCTGTCTGCTAAGATGCGAGCTCCGAGCTAAGGAGATAGATGGGGACTTAGTTGTACAGCCTTCTGGGGCTTCGAAGGCAGATCCCATCCACGGTCTGATTTGGCCTCGTCCAGGACAGGCTGGCGTGATTACCCAGGGAGGCAGGCTCTTTAGAATGGGGTTGCTCCAATCCAGCAAAGATTCTGGGGGAGACTGGGAAAAGTCTTGGCTTTCAGACTTGGGATTGAACCATACAATCACCCGATTTGTAGTGTTTACGGATTTCTGTGGTCCAACGGATGGAGGAGGATTCAGGTTACCAATATGATGCCACTGGATGCGGAGCTGGAAAGAAAGGTGCAAAATCCGCCCTCGCAGCCTGGGTGGGATGCCCCCCACACCAGCGCCGGGTCTCTTAATTGGGTGAACCGAGGCAAGTGACTTAATACAGTGAAATATAATTTCGGCCTCCCCATTTGGAAAACGGTCTAATAACACTTCCCTCAAAGTGTTGGTGGGGAGGATGAAATGACTTGCTGCTATCCCCACCTCGCTCACTGTATCCTTAGTATAGCCATTCTCACTCTGATTGTTTGGTTTTATGTACGTTTTCCAGTGAACTCTGAACTCCTTAAAAACAGGGGCAATGTTGCATTCGTCTTTGTATCTGCAGGGTCCAGCACAGGGCCTGGTGCCAAGCACTGAGTAAGTGCTCAGTAAATGTGTCCCTTTCTAACCTTAAAGTAGAGCCCTGTTTGTTGGGGGGGGGGGGTGTGGAATGGAGGGGATGGATGTTCTGTGAATAACAGCCACTCCCAGAGAGGGTCTTCCCTGGGGTCTACCTTTGGCTACTTTGGCTCTTTTTGTGGCTCTGGGTGAGTCATCTGGTCCTCGGCCTGGGCTTTCCCTGTGAGCGTGGGGAGGGTTGGCTTGGTCACCCCTGCATGGATCTTTCTGGAGGAGCCAGCATTGTTGGGTCAGATTTCAGCTTTCCTGTGGACTGGCTGAGGACCATCTGAGGGGTGGGTGTCAGAAGGATTATCCCGAAGGTCTTCCCTGCCCCTAGACTTGGAGGCTGGCAGGGGCTGGGGGTCAGATCAGAGCCTTGAGCAGCTGTTAACAGGAGCCTTTCTGGGCTGCTCCCTAGCCCTCTCAAAGTTTCTGGAACAGGGTGGAAGGAACGCCAAGGTAATGATGTTGCCTTTTGAATCCTAAAAATCGAGCCTATGCATGGAAAGCCAAGACTTTTTTTCAGTCTCCCCCAGAATCTTTGCTGGATTGGAGCAACCCCATTCTAAAGAGCCTGCCTCCCTGGGTAGCCTGCCTCCTCTGGCCCTCTCCCCAGGGAGAACAGAATCTTTCATCAGTCCTGCCTGCCCCGGCTCTGAGGCAGCTGGAAAAGCTCCCCGTGAACTTCCCCTGGGGTGGGAAGGGCTCTCTTGAAGTCTCCTGTGTTCCCTGACACAGTCCGCAACCCTGCACCCACCCACTGCCACCCACAAGCCTATAGCTCCTTCCCTCCGTGCTTCCCTTCCTGCTTTGTAGCTGCCTCTCCATCTCCAAGGGTACGTCCCTGAGGTGAGGGCTGGACAGGACAGAGAGGAGGGAAAAGAGCCACAGGGAGACCAATCTCTGCAGGAGGCTGCCCTAAAGACATTCGTACCTTCACCCCCACGTACTAGCTCTCGTGGCCCCACACAGCTACCTGGTGAGCACGTCAACTCTGCTCCCCAGGGAGGCCCTGGAGTGTCTTGCATTGCCAAGCCCAGAAGGTATCTTCTCCCAAGCAGCCCAGTGGGAAGAGCCCTCTCTCCCTTCTTCCTTTCCCACAAGGACTCTTGGCCCGGTGTCTTTGAGGTCCCTGGCCCTCCAGAGGCCACATCTGGTTGCATGACAAACCCAGCGTGGTCTGCCATTATTGTTGGTGGGCTGTGTCCTGTCTTCTCCATGCCCATCACCACTGATTTCCCTCATCAGCCCACACCTGGACTCTTGCTAGGAATTCCTAACAGGACCCCACATCCTCCTTCTACAGCCTCTCCATGTAAGTATGCTCTCTAATGTAAATCTCACATATTTCTTTCATTCTTTCCTTCAGCAAATGTACATCAAGCCCCAGCTCTGTGTCAGGTACTGGAGATATGGCCATAAGCAAGGCAGACAGGCCTCGAGCGTCCTTGAACGACCCTGTCCCATGGCCTCTGGGAGGTTTTCAGGGCCCATGGAGTGAGGGGCACATCGTTCAGGATCAACCCCAGACTCTTTTTCCAGCCCCTTGATTTTCATCTCCTGCCTATGAGCTCAAGCCACCAGAGATTCTGGATGAATATTTTGAGTGTCCATGCTTTAATCTCAGGAGAATTCCGTTAGCTAGAAATTATCATGGCAAGGCCTCCTGCCCAAGGATTTGTGGTGGTTGTTGGAAGCTGACTTTGCTACATCTGGAAAACCTCACGAGGGACTTAACATCTGTGTCATGAGGAGGATGAGGTGAAGGGCCATAATTATAAAAAGTTCTGTGGCATCTCTTCTGCCTACTAGTTTCAGTGGAAAACACAGGGAAAATAAGAGCAAAAACTATTATTAAGAGACAGGCACCAAAAAATCAAAACTGAGCGAGAAAGAAAAAATGCAGCAGACTCTAGAACAACCAGGTTGAGCTGTGTGGGTCCACTGATACGCAGATCCCCCCTCCCGCCACCCAGTAAATACAGTGCAGCACCCGAAGTGTATTTTCTTAGTAACATTTTCTTTTTTCTACCTGACTTTATTGTAAGCACACAATGTGTAACACATGCAAGATGCAAACTGTGTGTTAGTTGATTGTTTATGTGATGGGTGAGGCTTCTGGTCCCCAGTAAGGTATGTGTAGTTCAGTTTTGGGGGAGTCCAAGGTTGTATGCGGGTTTCAACTGCATGGGGGGTCCATGCCTCCGCCCTCTGTGATGTTCAAGGCTGAGCCATCATGGAAATGCCTCGCTAGCTGGGAGACTTGACTAGCCAGAGTCTCAGACGGTGCTTGACTGCGGGCTGGTGACATGTGACTGTGACGGTGACTGGTGACTTGCCTTGTGCAGTTGTTCTGGGAACCAAATGACACAATTCGCCTAAACCAGCTTTGAATAGCACCAGCAAACCTTGGTGAGACACAAACCAAATGCTTCACAGCAGCCTGGACGAGGGGGAAACACAGTGAGTAATTCACGGCAGGTCAACCGTCCCGTCTGCCATGCCAATGTCCAAAAAGCTCCGAAATCTTAAAGTTTTTCTATTCATTTGTAAAAAAATGATCTAGTGGCAAAATCTGACCTGAGCTGGTACTGACCCGCTTACGGTCTTTATACGTCCCACTCAGTGTAAATGTTCAGCTTACATGGAACGTTCTCTGTACAACTGTGAGGTTGTTTAATCATGACGTGCCAGCCCAGACCTCCAGTGGGGAATTACGCAGTATAAAGAAAGTGTCTGCACTTGGGCACCTGGGTGGTTCAGTTGGTTAAGCGTCGCCTTTGGCCCAGGTCACGATCCCACGATCCTGGGTTCAAGCCCCGCGTTGGGCTCCCTGCTCAGTGCGGAGCCTGCTTCTCCATCTGCCGCTTCCCCTGCTCATTCTCTCTCTCTCTCATTCTCACTCAGATGAATCAAAATCTTAAAAATAAATAAAGTGTCTGCACTCTAGAAACTCTCAAAATTCCAGAGTTTAAATTCTGAAAAGCATCTGGCTCCAAGGTTTCTGATACAGGATTTCAGATGTGTTTTAGGAAATTCTTTTTTTTTTTTTAAAGATTTTATTTATTTATTTGACAGAGATCACAAGTAGGCAGAGAGGCAGGCAGAGAGGGAGAGGAGGAAGCAGGCTCCCTGCTGAGCAGAGAGCCCCATGTGGGGCTCAATCGCAGGACCCTGGAATCATGACCTGAGCTGAAGACAGAGGCTTTAACCCCCTGAGCCACCCAGGCGCCCCTAGGAAATTCTTTAGAAGAAATCAACTCTTTGAATTCTGGGATGAATTTATCACGGCCTTTGGATAAGGAGTTTTAAATGATATGGTGATAGATTATGTGCATTCATCCAACAGATATTTATAGCAGTTTAAAAACAATGCAGGTCCATCTTTTTTTTTTTTTTTCCCTGTTCCTATGGAGTTTCTCTGAACTCCTAAGACAGCAAGTGGTATAAATGTGTGCCTGTCTAAAGTTACATGGAAAGCTGTATCTGAAAAATCTAGACTTTCCTTAAAACCTAGATCCTCACCACAACTGAGGATTATTTGGCTAGAGTTGGCTCAGATGTTCCTGTAGCACCGTGACCGGATAAAAGGGTTGCCAACAGTCAATATGGAAGGTGGCCTTATTGGAATAATTTCAGAATAAGCATCACCTCCCTCCCTGGGTTTTAGTCTCCTCCTACAAATGTCGATAACAATAGCAGTGTTCACGGTGCACTTGCTAGGTGCTAGGCAAAGTTCTAAATATTTTACATATTGTGTAAATCATTTAATTCTCACCATGACATTATAAGTTATAGTACCCCCATTTTCACAGATAAGGAAACTGAGGTACAGAAAGGTTAAATCATGTGCCCAAGGTTATCCAGCTAGTAAATGGTGGGTCTGAGTTTTGAATTCAGGCAGTCTGGCTCTCAGAGCTCAGGTTCTAAGAATAGTAATTCCTCCACTTCCTGCCTCCCCTTCTTCTCAAGGGCTGAAATGCTAATTACTAATCAATCTAGTTCATTCCTTTAAATAGCCTACCATTTCATTAGTTTAGTGAAATGGGAAGTTATGTGGTTTTGTTGCCTTTTCTTCTGTTCCTAATCTGCCCATTCATCTGCTGCGCATCCATCTATCCATCCATCCATCTGTCCGTCCATCCAAGATTAACGGAATGTCAGTAGTTACAAGGATCCCACTTATCCACTGTTCGCTTCTAGCCTCTGTGGACATCACTTACCTTGTCAGTATAAAACGGCATCATAACCTTTACCTGGCAGACTGCTTGTATTCAATGAGCTGTTTTGTGTATAATGTCTAGCCTGGAGTTCACATTACTCTGTGTCGTTGAAAGAGTCATAATTGCATTGAAAAAATTCTACAACTGGTAGAACTACAGATTTCACTAGTGTTCCCACCTTCACATTTATTCGAAATCAGTTATATATCAGTTTTAAAAAATTTAATCCTGCGGCACTCTAGGAGAAGATAATCCTCCAAATGTTGAACTGACTAAGGGGCCCACGTCTACCTTGGCTACCCACCCCCTTCCTGTGATGGAGGGAGCCATCTGCCTGTCGGCTGGCAGGAGTCGGGCACGGTGGCCTCGTCTCTTTCTCTTCCTGATCCCTGTCGATAAGTCTGAGCAGCTTTTCCCCAAAGGAGGAGGATAGAAGGCTTTGGGAGGGGGCTGGTCTTCCTTTTCCAAGGAGGCAGTGGAGAGCATCAGGGAGGATATGGACTGGCCCTGGTGGCAGCTGGAATACGTATTTGCTTCTAGAGTGTTCCAGCAACAAGGTCAAGGGCAGCACTCAGAAATTTCTAGTCCCCTGTGCTTCTGATCTTAGATATGGTGGATGAGTGGAGGCAGGCAGCCTTTTGCCAGAGACAGCTTGGCACTCAGGCTCCTGCCATCTGGGTTATGAATGCTGTGTGTGTGTCTGTGTGTTTCTCCGTGTGTCTCTTTGTATGTGTGTTCTTCCCATAGACAGACTCTCTAGCCAGATGTCAGAAGGTTTCAAAACAGGGGCAAAGGAGTCCTTAATCAACTGTCTCCCCATCCGTCCTCCCAATCCCACCACTTTCCACAAGTTAATTATGGAACAGATTACAATTCAAAAGACTTGGAACTTTTTTTTTTTAGGACTTTATTTATTTATTTGAGAGAGAAAGAGAAAGCACGAGTGGGCAGTGGGGCAGAGGGAGAGGGAGAAGTAGACACTTCACCAGGCAGGGAGCCAAGTGCCGGGCTCCATCCCAGGACCTTGGGATCGTGACCTGAGCCTAGGGCAGACACTTAACCAACTGAGCCACCCAGGTTCCCCGAGTTTGAACTTTCATTCATTTGTTGTCTTGTCTCTGTTATCTAGGTAACAAGCTTTTAAAAGATAGTCCATATTACATAATAATTAATGGTCAAACCGTCACAAACCAAAACACAAGAGAAATCAAGCACCCATAGGTTCAAACTACCTTCTGTAGTCCCCTCCCCCATGCCCTAGGAAGGAGGCTGACATTTCTGGATTACTCTCTGCAGTCAGGGACAGGGCGGGATGTAGCGAGCTACAGGGGTGGCTGAGAGTCCAGGACGCCCATCATGTGAGACCAGCAGCCAGCAGCCAGCCAAGATACAGCTGAAAAGACTGACCAGCTTCCACACAAAGACACAGAAGCCACACCTATGCAAGGGTATAGCGGGGAGGGGCTTGATGAAGGGACACTGATGGGGAAGCCCACTGCATATCCTCTTAAGGACTCAGAGGCAGGGGTGGCCCCAGGTTCTGTGTGGAGCCCATATTGGAGCACCTGGACTATTCCCTCAGCCGGAGAGGAGTGACCTGTTGCTTCTGGAGTCTGAGGAGCAGGGGGCATACCCTAGAAATAGAATATCATTTGCCTGCTCTTTTTTTTTTTTTTTTTTGAAGATTTTATTCATTTATTTGACAGAGAAATCACAAGCTGGCAGAGAGACAGGCAGAGAGAGAGCGGGAAGCAGGCTCCCTGCTGAGCAGAGAGCCCCATGTGGGGCTCGATCCCAGCACCCTGAGATCATGACCTGATTCAAAGGCAGAGGCTCCACCCACTGAGCCCCCCAGGTGCCCCGTCATTTGCCTGCTCGTATGAACAGCAAGGCTTCTGGAACCAGTTGACCTTGAAAGCGTAGCTGTAGGATGAACTTGCAATCGCTGAGTCACGGATTCAACAAATCCTCTGGAGCACTTAGCTTCGCTGTGGCAGGGGCTGTCTGGGTGCTGAAGACACAGCTACGCACAAACAGAATCAGTAACCCTGTTGTCACCAAGTCTGCCTCCTGGTGGGGCGGCGCGGATCATAAATAAAGTAAAATATATGGTGTGTTGGCCGGAGAAAGGTGTCTGGAGAAAAAAAAGGGAGGGAAAAGGGATGTTGGGAGAGATTGTATGATTTTATTTTTTATTTTTTATTTGTTTTTAAAGATTTATTTATTTGACAGAGATCACAAGCAGGCAGAGAGAGAGAGAGAGAGAGAGAGAGAGAGAGAGGAGAAGAAAGCAGGCTCTCCGCTGAGCAGAAAGCCCGACTTGGGGCTTGTTCCCAGGACCCTGAGATCATGACCTGAGCCGAAGGCAGAAGCTTAGCCCTCTGAGCCACCCAGGCGCCCCGATTGTATGATTTTAAGTGGAGTGGCAAATAAAGGCCTCACTGAGGCAGTGCTCAGACGGAGATCAGAAGGAGATAAGAGAAGGAGACTTGTGAACACCTCGAGAAAGAGTGGGTTAGGCAGAGGATGTGGCAGGTGCAAGGACCCGGTGGCAGGGGGTGGCGCCAGAGCAGAGGGTGCCAAGGAAGGCCAGTCAGAGACGACACAGAGACGTGGCTCATGCAGGACCTTGTGGGTTATCTCAAGGCCTTTGTCGTTATCTAGATGAGAGATAGAAAGCTGTTGGACCATTCTTAGCACAGAAGCGACTTAGGGTTTTGGAGGATCACTTTCCCCGGGTTCTTGAACAGAGACTATAATAGTTTTGGCCATAGCTCTGGGAGTGTAGTGAGATGGTCCCTAGGAGAAGGGGAGGACATCTTCAAGGCAGATATGAGCATGGGGACTTGCTCATGTCTGAGACTGTCTGATGTGACAGGATTGTTGACATTGGTTACCCGTGGGGGGGCGTCGGATGAGAAGAGAGTGAGATAAACTCACAAACTATAACATGGAAGGAAAACTGCAGTTCTGTGATATCATCCTGTACGTCAAGTTGCACGTGTCCATACGCAAGAAGTACAAGGTGTGTGACAGCGGCCCGTCCGAGCAGGCAGGGTTCTGTCTGGGCGGCGGGTGGTCCTGATTTCCCCTCCCCCCCATACCTTTCTGTAGTGTTTAAAATTGTTTTTAGTAATAAGCAGGTATTATTTATATAACCAAGAAAAAAGAAACCAACAGAGTTCTTTTCAACATGGAAGAATAAAAGAAAATCAGTGGGATTCTACTGAAGATTTTGTGGTTTGTTCTGTTAATATATTTCATGGTCTCAGGCCCTCAAGGGATCAGCCTTAAAAGTCGGATGCAGCCAGTTGAATAGGGAGGGTGATGATTTCTTCTTCAGCTGGGGAAACAGCTACATCCACCTTTGAACCAAGGGGCTGCCCAGCCCAGCGGGATCCATTTCCACCTGCTCCTGGTTTGGGAAAGGCCCTCCCTGTCTGTGCCGCAGGGTCACTAACAGCCCATTCAACACTCCAAGTTCATTACTGCAGAAAGGTGTGAGCTAGGTGTGCAAGGGGAATGAGCCGGAGGTCTAGGACCGAACTGTACCTGGTGCCTGAGTAAAACTGCAGGAGCCAGTAAAAAGGAGCAAATGCCACCGCCTAGTGCTTGTGGGACCCAGAGCAACAGTTGACCCCCTCCCCCAACCCCTTTCGAGGAGAAAGTCTTTGAAAAGCAGAGGGAGGAGGAGGGGGAAGAGGAAGGCAGGGCCTACTCTTGTTCTAACCAATGTTTCCCTGCAGAATTATCTCACATGAAAAATCAAGCCCCCAGCAAGCTGAGGAAACAGTTCTCTGCAAGCGGGGATTCCGTGAAAATTTAAGGACCCGAGCTGACATACGCACTCTGTGTTTTTTTTTTTTTTTTTTTTTAAGATTTTTTATTTATTTGTCAGAGAGAGAGGGAGAGAGAGCAAGCACAGGCGCACAGAATGGCAGGCAGAGACAGAGGGAGAAGCAGGCTCCCCGCCAAGCAAGGAGCCCGATGTGGGACTCGATCCCAGGACGCTGGGATCATGACCTGAGCCGAAGGCAGCTTCTTAACCAACTGAGCCACCCAGGCGTCCCTCTGTGTTGTTTTAATGCGTGTTTAATTGTGTGTTGTTTTCACACCTTCAGTGTGTTAAGTGCGTGTGTCGACAGCTTTGAAACCCCAAATTCTCAGGGTCTTCCCTGGGGACCACTGTGAGGGCTGCACGGGTTTCCCACCTTCCTGAGCCTTTGGGGACCCCATTCCTGGGGACTCTGCCCAGAGAAAGGAGGCTTGGAGTAGGAAGACGTCGAGGGCCCCCAGGGTCCCTCCGCCAGATACCTGTGGGTGAATTACAGGTGTCCCCCAGAGCAGCAGAGCCACACCGCAGGTTACCAAGGCAACACTGGCTCCTCCTGGGACAAGAGAGGAAGGGAGCGCTGACAGAGTAGGATTTCATGAGCTGCCTTTTCAGAGGGATCTAGGCTAAAAATACCCATGCAGTTGCACTCTCTTGGCTTAGGGAGCCTCTGAGTGTGTCTCGCTTCCCAGGGGTGGTCTGGTCCCCCAGAGGACGGTGCAGTGCCACCTGGGGCGGGGAGGACAGGCACTTGAGAAGACCCAGGACTACCTTCCTGACCTTAACCAGAAGGCCTGCAGTAGGGCTGGTGCAAAGAGGAGGGTGGCTGTTTTCTGGGCAGGCACAGGGCCTGTCCGATTTGACTGTGCCAGAAGTCAACAGGTCAGCCACTTCTGGGCAGCCTAGCCAGAATAAGAAAACCACTGGCTGCTCCAGACGGCACTGGCGACAGGTACAAAATGCTCTTGAACCTGCCCGCCCGCCCTGGGTTTGCGTGACCCAGGCATCCCTGGTTCTGGGTCTCTGCGTGTTGAAAGCCCTGGAGGTCGGCGGTCTGCGCCGGGCTCCTGTGGGTTCCAGGATGTAGTCACCTGGACATGTCTGGGAATCGAGGCCCTCTGAAGCTGGCCATTGAGTGCAGCCTCCACACCTTGTGGGTGTGTGAGGCTCGAGGTCATGACCAAAGGCTTGCACCCCTGGTGTCAGGCAGCCCCGGCAGAGAGCCCACCTGGCTCACAGCGTCCACCCCAGCGGCTCGCTGAGGCTCCTCCAACTTCCTGTGGCATAGGATCATCAGGTGCTTGCGAAAGTGCAGGTTCTGGCCCGGCAGGTCTTCGTGGGGCTTGAGACAGTATTTCTGATAGGCTCCTGGGTGGTGCCCCTTTTGCTTTTTCTGTGGAGTAGCAAACATGAGGAGGGCTTCCGGGCAATGGTTCTCAAACAGGGGAGCAAATAAGAATCCCTGGGAGGCATTCTATTATCCATTTATTTATTAGACAGAGAGTGCACTCCAGCAAGTGGGGGAGGGGCAAAGGGACAGGGAGAGAGAGTCCCAAGCAGACTCAGTGCTAAGCCTGGAGCCTGATGTGGGGCTCGATCTCACAACCCCAAGATGGCAACCTGAGCTGAAACCAAGAGTCAGCATCTTCACCGACTGTGCCGCCCAGGTGCCCCTGCTGGGGAGGCATTTTAAAACTCCAGATCCAGGGCCCCCTCTGTGACTTCCTGAGTCAGTCATCCCATGACAATACATCAGAAATCCTAAGGGGTGGTTTGATGTCAGACTTTGACTTTGCAACCACTGTCCTGGAGCCTTCAGTGGATGAGGAGACACGGGAGAAACGCCTCCTCCAACTGGCGCGGTCCAAACATTTCTCTTCTCTATTTTTAGTAAGATTTGTCCTTTGCCAACCTGGCCTACCATCCTTCTTCTTCCACAAATATTTATTAAGTCTCTTCTGTGTTTCCATAAGGGTCTCTTCTTTCTTTTCTGGCTGGACAGATAGACGGCAGATGACAGACTCTGCTTCATGCCTGCAAGGTTGCAAAAGTGAATTAGAGAAATCTCCAGTGGCTTTGAGTTCACTAAGTTGGTTTCCTTACATGGCTGCAGAGCTGCTAATGTGTTCTTAATGAGCTGCCATTTACTTATGCAAATAGCGGGCCCAGATGCCAGGGGGATTAGGACCTGGCAGAGAGGCGTGCCTCTGCATAGCGCTCATGTTTTAACACAGGAGCTGCTGTCCTTTCGGACCTACCCTCATTTTTGGCCTTTAATTGCTGCTGTGTGCGCGGTGTGTTTGTGTGTGCGTGCGTGTGTGTGAGCATGTGTGGGTTAGGGGGTCTCACCAAGCCAGCCTGGTATGAGAGCACCTCTCCCAGCCAGAAGTGGGAGTCACAGACCTCCCCCTGCTCACATCTGCCTCGAACCTGGCCGGAGACCACCGGTGAAGACCAGGAAGGGGGAGGCGAGGGGCCGTTGAACTGCTGGGCGTAATGGGCTTGCCGGGTCTGTGCACCGCTGTGAATGTCACTGCTGGTCTTCATGGAAAACTTTTAGCAAAGACTCCTTTGTGTCTTGTCAAAGGCCAAAAAACAAAACCAAACACAACAACAAAAACCAACCAACAGACACACAAAAATAAAAACACCATGGGAAAAAAAAAAGCACTGTTTTTATTTCTCTCCTGCTCTCTCAAGAACTGGCCCTTTCACATGGGAGAAGATATGCGAATGGTGTGAGATTTCTGAGCGCCCGGTCCTGGCCTGGGCGCTGGCATATTTGCTGGCACGTCGGAACAGCTCGCGGGTGCCGCTGACATTTGCTGCCACACCAGATTCTGTCCAAACAGAGCCAAAGAGGCCTCTCTTCTCACTTCCAAGAGCTTTTGGAACATGTTATCAGAGAGCAAAAATCTGTCCATTAACAGGCACAGCGTTCTCAGGAGAGTCGGTGCCACTCTCCTCGTGTGCTGCTAGGCCTGCCCGCCCTCGCATCTGACCGGCATTGTCTTGCTGCCGCCCTTTTCCTCCGGCAATGACTGTGTTGCTGGCGTGTTTTTGAGCTCGCTGCACGCTCTGCCCGTCCGGCTAGCCTGTCCCATAACCTGGCGGGAAGTGCTCCTTGCTGAAGAATCCCTGATCCTGCCAACGGAGGCTCTTCCTGAGATTCGATGCTTGTAGCTTCCCCTTCCTGTCCCCACAGCCCATGCCTCTGCAGGCCCTGCCCCATCCTATCCCTTTCCCTCTCTGGGGCTGAGCCTTCTCTGCTGTGAGCCCGCACAGCTCCTTCCTAGGCACCGAGGCTTGTGGGGACCGTTGGACCCCATGGCAGCTGGGACAATGAAGGTGTCTTTTGGTCTGTGCCTATTCCGTCCAGCCTGGGGGTCCCCTCTATCATGAGAGCTGTGAGTCCAGAGTGGGGCAAGCTGTCCTCTGCTGCTTGAGGCTGGGGAGGGGGGGGAGGGAGAAGGCTAGGTGGCGTGGCAGACGGCAGGAGCGCACTGTGGTCCATGGTGGTGCGGGTTTTAGCCGCAGATGTCGCTGGAGGGGCAGACCTAAATCACCTTGTTTCTTGGGTCTCCATTTCTCATCTGCAAAATGGGGAGATGGGGCTGGCCTTAGCCGGCCCACGCTGGTTCCAAAAAAAGAGGAACAAAACAAAACCCCATTTGGTTCAACATTTGAAAATCAGAGGTTTCACATAAAAGTATGGATTTTCCCCTTACCCAGAAGAACAGGCGGATTTGGCAACACGATTGCCTTGTGGCGGCAACTAAATTCAGCTGAGTAAAGGCTGCCCTTCTTTGTAGGCTGTGCCCTGGGCCACTTCGGACAACACATGTACGTCTTTGGTCTTCTGGGCCCATCTATTAATTTCTCGGGACTGCCGTGACAAATTACCACAAACCGAGTAGCTTAGAACTACAGAAATTGACTCCTCTACAGTTCTGGAGGCTGGAAGTCAGAAATCAAGGTGCTGGCAGGTCAGTGCTCCCTCAGAAGGCTCTAGAAGAGTTTTCCTCGTCTCTTTCTTGCTTCTGGGGGTAGCGGGCCATCCTTGGTGCTCCTTGACTTAGGCATCGTCCTCCTCTCTGCCTCCATTGCCACATGGACCCCTCCCTGGGTCTCCCTGTGTTTTCTTACGAGGGCCTTGGTCATTGATCGGGGCCCACCTTAATACAGTATGAGCCGTGTCTGAACTGGATTACATCAGGTCACATTTGGAAGTGGCTGGTGGACATGAATTTTGGGGGACACTATCCAACCCAGTGTAGCCTTGTGGGCCAGCAAACCTTGGTCCAGCTGGCTTTACATCCTCTGACTCGCTGTCCTCCTGACTTCTTTCCTCAGTTTTCTTCCTCCGGGTGGCATTTTCGCTTTCCTTCACCTCTCTGGATGTGAAGAGGAGGCACCGCAGTCCTCTGCTCTTGGTTTGGCTACTGGAAGGGCCACCTTGGGGACAGTCATTGCTCTTCTGGTGGTTTCGTTTGTCCGCGTCACTGCAGGACGATGGCAGCTGCCGTGGGCTGAGTGGGAGCAGGCGGAGAAGGCATGTATTTTTCTTTTGCCCGGTCAGACGCAGTTCTCAGTGGTGCTCTCTCTGAACGGCCCCTTTCCTGACTTGCACTTTATTCTAGCACTTACTACTGAGTTGCAACAAGGTGTTAACAGAGCTGTTTCCTCTCTAGACTCTGAACTCCTTGAGGTCAAAGACGGTACTTTTGCTCGAGATATTCAGCCAGGAGGATGGGAGGCCAGTAGCAGGTGTTGATGCTTTAGGAAGCTCCCGAACTCTATAATCAGGGTGGGCACCCCCACCAGCTTCGCCCCTCCTCCCTTTCATGCCACTGTAGGCCCAAGGCTGCTGTGTTACTCTCCTGAATGCCCTAATTTCTGACTCTTCCATGGTCTACCCAGCCTTGATGGGTGCATAATTGAGAAGAGATGGGGATTGGAGCTTTTCCTTGCCAGGCCTTCTCACCACCAAGTCTGGTGTTGTGTGTAGTTTGGAGTTTCCTTCCCCCAACCTTTAATCCCCCAATCTTCAATGTTAAATAGAAACATTTTATTTAATTTCAGGAAGGCATTTTCCCCAGATCTATCTCCAGAGGTGGGATGATGCCCATGGTCTGCCTAATCCTGGCAGATTTTATGTCCTTTGTTAAGGTCCTTCATCCCAATGAGACTCAGTTTCCCCATCTGCTGTGTTCATTATGGGCCATTGTCATGGAGTATTATTTGATTTAAACTGCGACTGGTGTTATAGAAGCTAAACATGTGGTCCTAGGACAGTGTCTGTCAGGAGGATGTGATCAGACGGGAGAGCCAGGGAAGGATGGCTTCCTTGGAACATGGCATTTGAGCTGTGCTTTGAAGGTAACTAGTAGGAGTCTGGTTGGTGGCGGTATGTGGGGACAGGGAATGGCGGGCGCAAGACAAATGGACACCTTGAGGTAGGAGGACATAGCACCAACCAGGACCAGGGAGAAGTCTTGTGTGTCTGCAGGTTGGAGAGTGAAGGGGTAAGGGAGTAAATGGGGAGGCAAGGAAGGCAGACTGGGGCCAGACCACACTGGGCCTTGGGTGCCTCGGGAGCTATGGAAGCGGTTTAAGCAGGTGAGGGGCATGTCCAAATTCACATTTTCAAGCGCTCCCTCTGGCTGCAGCGTGGGAGATAGGCTTGTAGTAGCAAGAGGGAAGAGGAGGATGGCAGTAGCGAACTATGGGAGTCTTTTCAACCAAAGCTTGATGATCTTTTAGGCTGTGGTGGAAGGCGTGGGATGGGGCATAGAAGGCGGATCTGGATAGTACTGGTCGGGGGGGTCAGCCGGACCTGGAAACAGACTGGATCTGAAAGTGAGGGAAAGGGAGCCCTCAAGGGTGATTGAGGTTTTGGGTTTATAAGATTGGGGGGTGATATTGGTCATGGTGAAGAACAGTGGATGGGAGCCCAGCTCTGGGGGAGAACATCAGGAGGTCAGCTAGAGATCTGACTGCAGATCACCTGGTCCCAGGGACTGGCATGTAGGACATTGCTCATGGAAACCCTCTGCGGTTAGACTCAGAGACGAGCCCTGTGCTCTCTTTCCCCATTAACTTGGGTCTACTCTGACCCTTGTAAGAAACAGTCACTGAAAACATGCTCGGTCGGGGAGCTAATTGATCAAGCAGGGTAACAGTTGGTGCCCTGTGGGCATTAAAAAATATGGTGCCCTTGTGTCCTGGAAGTTAAATGTCCTTCCCAGGATGAACCGCTTTTATACAACCATAAGTGAGTGGAGATCCTTGGACTGGAGCGCTGGGCTTCGGCTCTTCATATGCTCTTTGAACCTGGGAGGTCATTCACCTTTCATGAGCCTCTACTTTTGTGTTATTTTTATTTTTTTTAAAATTTTTTAAATTTTTATTTTTTTAAGATTTTATTTATTTATTTGACAGAGAGAGAGAGAGATCACAGGTAGTCAGAGAGGCAAGCAGAGGGAGACGGGGAAGCAGGCTCCCCGCCAAGTAACACTTTTGTGTTATTTTTTAAAGATTTTATTTATTTATTTGAGAGAAAGAGAGCATACATGAGTTGGGGGGTAGGGACAGAAGGAGAGCGACAAGCAGACTCCCCGCTGAGCAGGGAGCCTGATGTGGGGCTCGATCCCAGACCCTGAGATCATGACCTGAGCCCAAGGCAGATGCTTAACCTACTGAGCCACCCAGGTGCCCCCTGAGCCCCTACTTCTGAGGGGAGGATCCATAAAGATGGTTGGGCTGAAAGGACTTTAAAGTTAGGTGCCATGTAGAAATCTATGGTGTCTCATTATCATTGTGGCCGCAGCTCCCCCAAGGCCCCGTCTGCTGCCCCTTGCAGATCAGAAGGCGGAGGGGATTTGTGTCAATGACCACAACGTCACTTGGTGGGTGTGGCTGTCGCCACTGGTCCCACAGCCAGATTTTTATTTCACGTGACACTGTTCTTACGCAAGAATTTTGCAAATCCAGTTCCTTGAGACGTTGTGCCAACTCCTTCAGCGAAACTGAAATCTTCCACATCTGCTCTGTTTCTCTTAGTCACTAATTTTGGCAATTTGATTACAGAGGCAGCCCTCTCTGTGGGAGCTTTTCTGCTCTGGCCAAGGAAACTGGTTCTGGGTGAGGTGTTATTGCCCCTCCTTCTGCACAGGTTGTTTTTCCTTCATGTTTTGTTCTGGAGTTTGGGAAATACAGCATTGACAGGAGCTGCAGTGGGCAAACTGCCTCTGGTTCTTTTTAGAGCAGGGTAGAGAATAAACAAATAAATACATTCATCTGTACCTAAGTACCTTGGACAGCTGCTTCTGGAGAGGATAGATACCTGCCTGTGTTTTCCTCTATTAAAAGGGGACAGGCATAGAGGTTTTTTTTTATAGATGACTTCGCTCCTTGGCACTGGGAACCCAGCCCCCTGTTTGAGCTGTGAAACTGTGGGTAGGTCTTTGGTTTCTGTGGGCCTCTATTTCTCCATCTGTACAATGAAAGCATCTGAGTTGCCTTTTCTGGCTCAGAAGGTCATTCATTCATTCATCCATCCATCCATCCAGCAAATATTTGTTCTAGGCACTAGGGAAGTAGCTGGGAATAAATCAGACACAAACCCTTGGCTTTGAAATACCTAAATCCTAGCTCTATAGTAGCATTCAGGAAATAGTGCTTGAGCCCCTACTATGTGTCAGACACTGTACTGGGCACTGGGAAAGCAGTGCTGGATCATGGAGAAGCTCCTTTGATTTGGTGGGGGGGGGGAGGTTTGTAGTTTGAGAGGGAAGAAGTAAAGGAATAAAGGGTTCTTATTGTGTTATAGGGTGAGGAAGAGAAAGCTAGGGGTCCTAGAGTGGGAGACTTGCCCCAGTCTAAGGTCGGGGAAGGTTTCTTGAGAAGAGAAGGCTGAGCTGAGAGGAAGGGGGAGGAATAGGAGAAGGTGGGTTATTTTGGGCCAAGGAAGAGCTTTGAAGAAGCCAAGGGAACTGGGGGAGGTCTGAGGTGGCCAGAGCTGGGAAAGTGAGGGGCAGCAGAGTGGGAGGGAACTGGAAAAGTAGGCAGGGGGCTCTTTGCCAGAGCCTGGTACACCTTGAAGTCTGGAAGGGGGCAGAGAGACCCAGGACCTCTGAGACCACTCAGAGAGTGAGGTGTCCCCAGTGGCAGACCCTGGGCTGGGGGATGCTACTCCCAAAGTCAGGTCATCTTCAGCCAGCCCCGTCCCCCCTTCATTTACATTCAGATCCGCACTGTCTTCTGGGCCATTGGAATGGCCCTTCTGTTTGGCTTCCTCTGATAAATGGCCTACCCTGATTTATTTCCTTCCACTATTTTTTTCTCCTGAAGAGATGTTTATGGGATTTGAGGCATCTGAGGCAGTTGGTGGTATGGAGGGCTTTCTTGATGGTTCAGTCTTGTTTTCCCTGTCTTTTGTGTCTTTTTCCTGCACATTTTCTTTGGAAGCCTTGTTGAGGGCTTGTCTGGGGCTTAACTTTGGTGGGAAGGCCTTATGGGAGTTGCGGGGGAGGGGGATGGCCAGCAGAACGTGAAGCATCTAGTACCAATACCAAGAAAGATCCGCAGACATTTCCTGTCATTTTTGAATAAAGAGCCAATGCAAAACTCTACCACTTTGTACTTAAGTAAATTTAACACAAATCTCATATGAAAATAAAACATATGGTTTTCCAGGGCACCTGGGTGGCTCAGTGGTTAAGCCTCTGCCTTCAGCTCGGGTCATGATCCCAGTGTCCTGGGATCGAGCCCTGCATCATACTCTCTGCTCGGTAGGGAGTCTGCTTCTCTCTCTCTCTGACTGCCTCTCTGCCTACTTGTGATCTCTGTCAAATAAATAAATAAAATCTTAAAAAGAAACATATGGTTTTCCACACGAATTGCAACTCCTGGGATTGTCGCACCTAGTGACAACACTCCTGCTTTCTGAAATTTAGCCACACTGGCCACCTTAAAGCTCCTTAAACACTCCACATTCCCTCCCTCCCCAGGGCCTTTGCACCTGCTGTGCTTTCCCCTTGGAGCATTTTTCCCTTCACCTCATACCCCTTTGCCTCCTTTCCCCTACTCTTTCTTCTTAGCTCAGCTTACCTATCACTTCTTCAGAGAAATCTTCACTGACCCACACAGGTGAGATTGGGTCCTCTTATATTCTACCATGGGTCCCTCTTCTCTTCGGGCATAGCACTCACTTTCACTTGTAGTTCACTATTTGTGAAGGAATCTGATGGTTTCCCACTAGACTCTCAGCTCTCTGAGAGCAGGAGCTTGTCTGTTTGAGTCACTGTTGTTCCTTCAGCACAGAGCATGACACCCGGCACACAGTGAGTGTCCGTATACATTCATTGGGTGGACAAGCCAGCATGAGCCACAGTTTCCTAGGCTTTTTGGATGCGCTGTTGCCACAAGGGAACTTAAGAAAGCAGAAGCCACATGACAGCTTCACTGGCCGGAGCTTTTGTGAAACCCGGACTGACGTACCTGTCAGGACACGTGTTTCAGTTCACGTTTGACAACAGCCCTGGCCGAAAGGAAGATAAACAGAATATTTGGGGAGGCATTCAGTCCTTTATGAGAAAGATTGGACATCTGGGCAGAGAGCTGAGAGTTTAATGTGGCTGAGAAAGTTAGTGGTCATCGAATATCCGTGTGCTCCTGAACTGTGCCGGCTTCCTCGTGGTTACGCTGGGGACATGTGCCTGGTTCTTTCCAATGGATGACAAGTGGAGGGAATGGGAGCTGTTTCTGCCTCTTTTCCCTTATGTTGAAGGCATATGTCCATAGCACAAAGTTGTAAGATGGAGAAGAGCCTCCTAACGTGTGGCAGGCTTTCTGTGAATGAGAAATAAATCTTCATTCCATCAGACCGTTAGGATTAACATTCTTCTTATCAAAATTTCATCTTGGTTGATCTGTCACTGCGGCATATCATACATGGTCCCGACCACACTGACGCTTCCTCACGCATTTTCTCAAAAGCCAAGTGTTATCTCCTTTTATCCTTTTAAATTCTTACCTGTTAACCAGATGGCTTCAGACTTTCAGGAGTTTGTATTAAGAATTCCAGACATCCCACCAGTGGTTTTCAGACAACGCAGCTCCTACCAACATGTGGTTGAATTGGTCTCTCGACACAGTTTCCTTCCCCTCCCCCGGGAACAATGTTCCATTTGAAGTGAATGTCTTCCAGTGCCTGGTGGCGTCTCCGACAGCTTCTGGAAGAGGGGTTCTGCTTGGCAGATTCCTGAAGTGGCTTGTACATGCTTCATCCTGCTCTCCCCCAGGTGAGCTGGGGTACAGAATATTCCCTCTCTCATCCTGATCTGCTCCAGTTTTTTAGCAGATTCAGATCCCAAGTAGACCAACCCCCCCCCCCCCAAAAAAAAAAAACCCAGACAGTCATTTATAGGATAAAGGAGCCTGTTCTCAGGGAGAGATGCTGAGGACAGCTTCTGAGTTCTGCTGCTTCTTTCTTCTTTCCTTTGAGAGACCCTGGGAGGATGGGGGTCAGGGACCTGCTGAGGAGGAAGGGGCTTCAGCTGACGTATGGGAGCCCGGGTCAGCTGACAGATCCTCTCAGCGCTAGGTGGCCTATTGCTTGCGGCAGGCTCTCCCTAGCTGGCCGACTGTGAGCAGACCACTCCTGTTCTCAGCTGTAAGATAGTGTGTGTGTGGTGGAAGGGTGGGGGTGGCTGTGTAGCCCTTCATTGTCAAACTGCTGACTCTCAGAGCTCAGAGGCATGGGTCAAGGGGGCAGAGGACTATGGCCCTCTTTGCCAGAAAAGCTCTGCTTTTAATTATTTCATTTGGGTATTGGAATAATCAGTTGATGTATTAGCTGATCTATTAATTACTGCTTCGTTCTGGCTGTCATGAGAGGTTCCAAAGAAGGAGGTTGAATTTTATTTTCTCCCATATTCTCGAGGTCTGTACTCATTGCCCTAGGTCTGTTAACAGTGTTTGAGATTCAGGACAAAAAAGTCATGCACAGGGAAGACCCTGTCCCCAACCTAAGTTTTGTTCAGATGTGGGTAGTGTTAGAGGAAAGGAAAGAGAGTCTGGGGCTCAGAGTGGTCCTTCCTGGGACAAAGGGGCTGGCAAGGGCCAGTGAGGGGTGGAGGCCTGCACCTTGCCTGCTGACGTGATGGTAGTGGTGGATGGATGGTTGGCTGCTGTGTTTTCAGATGCCAATTCTATAGCTTTGACAATAGCCTTGGGTGGGTGTCTGTGGTCAGGGATGTCTTGGTGAACAACAGAGTCTGGGAATAGAATAGGGTTGAGAAGGGTGATCTCCTCTGCAAGGAGCAATGGTAGAGGAGGGGACAGAGAGCAGAGCCTTTTCCCCAGGAACCCATCCCTTGGGATGGAAAAGAGAGTGCTCCAATGACTGGCTATCATCAATAATTTCAGAGCTGAAGAATGTTTGAAGTGGAGAGAGTAATTTCTATGTAAGCATTCTGGTAAACTGCTTAAAGAAATCTTGGTAGAAAAGTCCTAGAAAATGTCTTTAATAACTTGTTATTATTTATTATTCAAAATAAATGTGTTCTTTTATACCTGATTTTGTATTAGTTATTTTGTATTTTTTTTTCTTGCATAGGGCACTGAAATTGCTTCAGGTTTCACAAAACCCAGGCCTGACACTGTTGATGCGAATATGCAGGTGTTTGGGATGTGTTTGTGACAAGCAGTGAGCAGACAGGAGTCGAGGATACCTCCAAACACCCCTGTCCTTTCTACTGTTGGCGCTTTGGTCCAGCCCAACCTCACCCAGGAGTGCCTTCCTAGGCCTGGGGGTGGGGGGCTCCAAAGTCCCCAAGTGAGCCACTGCCCATGAAGCTCTTCTTTCCAGGTGTGACCAGGCGTGGTTTCTCCCCACTTCCAACAGTGCTGGGCATTTCTTTAAAATTCGGTTTGTGAGTTCCCATATAGAACTTTGTGGTATTTTTTTCTGTTGTTGGTCCTGAATTGAGATTCGAGTGCCAGACTGTTAACTTTTTACATCATTTTGTCCTATCTCCGCAGATCAGCGTGTAAGCTCCTTGGCAGGGGTGGGGGGGGGGGTGGAGGGGGTGAGGGGTGGGCCCGAGGTGGGGAGCTGCTTTCATGAAAAAAAACTTTGTATTTCCTACAGAGCATGTTTCACGCTGAGCTTCTTAAACACATAGCTGTTGGTTTGGTTGAATAACAATGCTTAAAATATTTCCAGAGTTAAAACAATTTACTCTCTTACTCAATTAAAAAAAGGCAGAACAGGTAGATATCTTCTCTGCTTTATATAATTGAAGAACTCAGCTTGAGATACAGCTCATGTACGACCCAGAATTAGACTATTGTTCCACGGTAAGACAATTACAAGCCATTTTAGATAGATGGTTCCATTTTATTTTTAATTTCTTGCAAAAAAGTAGAAATTTCTAGAAAGGCCCTTTTCAGTGGGTCCTGTTTATCAGAAAGCCTTCTCTCTGCCTACCCCAGAACACCTCTGCTCTGATTTCAGGTTTGCTTGTATTTTCCAGCTGGAGAGATCTCTTCAAAACATTGAACTCTACATCTGAAACTAATAATGTACTATATGTTAGCTAGTTGAATTTAAATTAAAAAAAAAATGATGGCAGCCCATTGCTTGAAATCCTCCAATGAGTTAAAAAAAACCTGGCACATTCTGTGACTTCCCACCCTATGTGAGCTGGCCCTGCCTGGTTCCCTAGCTCTTCCTGCCCTCCTCTTTTGCTCTACTATAGTCACATGGCTCTTGTACTTCCTAGGACATTCCAAGTGCTTCCTGCCTCAGGGCCTTTGCATGTGCAGCCCCTTGGCCTGCTACTCCTCTCACTCCTTATCCTTTAGGTCTCTGCTTATCTATCACTTCCTCCAAGGGTATTTTGATCACCCATCACAAAGAGGCCCTTGCTCTGCCAGACTCTATCACAGACTGTATTTATTTCTTGGACAGAATTTTTCACAGTCTGAAGTAACTTTAATTATTGCTTGGTTTAGCTGTTTGTATTTTGTCTTCCCCACAAGTGAGTTGTGTTTTTTCTTCTGTTTGTTTTTTAAAGATTTCACTTATTTGTCAGAGAGGAAGAGAGAGAGAACAAGCAGGGGGAGCAGCAGACAGAGGGAGAAGCAGGCTCCCTGCTCAGCAGGGAGCCTGATGTTGGACTCGATCCCAGGCCCTGGGATCATGACCTTAGTCGAATGCAACTGCTTAACCCACTGAGCCACCCGAGACATAAGTGAGTTCTATGAGGGTAGGGACCCTATCCATTTTAGCCACCAGTTCTACTCCTACTCATCTCATGGCAGGGGTTCAATATATATATTTATCAACTAGAGGACAGAAATATTCAATGTGTTGATCTTAGAGTAAAAGAAGGCTCAGTCACCCTCTGCTCCCCACCTTGGAGTTTGGTTATGAGAGGCTCGCCTGAGTCTGAGAGACGCCTGGTGACTGATGGCCATCTTTAAATCAGGTCAGTTAGCTGGCCTGGCTGGCAGGTCAGTGGGCTCATTGCTCACGGCTCTGGCCCTTGTCTAGACACTCGCTGTAGTCAATCCTCCCTCCCTGGCCCTTCCAGCAGGTCTGGGAAGGCGTAGGGAGCTAGTGAGCACCAGGTGCTGCTTATATGGCTGGGAGAGTACCATGTGGGAGGCCTCCTACCACCCACCACAGTCCCAGCTTTTCCTGAGGCCTCTAAGGGTGAGCACTGGACACGCAGCAAAGCCAACAGAATGGGTTTGGTGGTTTGTCATCTCAGGGGAGAAGGGGATCATTCAGGGAGAGGAGTCCAGATGAGGTTTTAAAAGACACTGTTGTCTGAGGTGACAGGGAAGAGCCCTTTTTAGGGCCCAGGGTCTCACTTGGGAGTCAGTGGATAAAAGAATGATTTAGTAGCCGGAGAAAGGGAAATCAGCTTCTCGGGCTTTTTCCAGCTGCTCAGCCATAATACCATCCAAGAGCTGACCTTTAATGTGGGCGTGTGCGGCCAACCTGCTGGGATAGACCAGAAGAATCAAGCCAAGAGATGCTGATGGTGAATCTAAACCAGCCAAGGGTGTTGCAGCCGGGGGCCCAGCCTTGCAGGGAGGACAGCCCGAGAGCTGGGAGATGGAACACAGCACTCAGATGCTCAAAATGGTGCAGAGGGCTTCAGCGGAGGCTGGAAACAGTACACTAGGCCTGAGAGCTGTACAGGAAGCGGGACCGGCAGTATCTGGGGAGGGGATGGAAACTGCCGCCCCCACCAGAGAGCAGGATGGGCAGCGATGCTCGGGAGCCCGCAGAGTGGTGGGCGTCACAAACTTGCTGATGATACTAAGCTGCCCTCAGCAGAACCTGTTTCATAGAAATGGTCTAATTCGGGTCTCTGAGGAGCATACTGTCAGCCCCACTTCCTAGATGCGGAAGCAGGTACTGGGGAGGTTGGATGAGTTACCTGAGGCCTCTGGCTCGTTAGTGGCAGAACCAGGCTCAGAAGCTGGGTTTGCTGATGCTGAGGCCAAGCCACAGAGGTGCTCTGTGAGTTTTGCAGCTCCCCAGGAGACGATGCCCACCCTCCCTTTCTGGATCTTCCTCCTCCCTCCAAATCCTAATCCTTCGCCCTCCGTTCCAATCAAATCAGGTACCGAGAGACTTCAGCGGGTCCAAGCCAGTGCAGACCCTGCTGCCTTACTCCACTGGTCAATGAGGAACAGGTGCTTCTCACCCTGGACTCAGCCCACAGGGGCCTAGAGACACTGGGATTTGGAGCAGAGCAAGATGGTGATCCTGTAGTCAAGCATTCTCTCCCAGACTATACCATCAGGGGGATGCAGGGCCTCTATGTTTGGAGAAAGCAGCTGATGTTACCAAAACTTCCTTCAGGTTCATTGGCCTGACTTAGGTGGTATTTCTTTTTATCCCAGAGAGACTGTGGTAGATTGCTTTAATGGCCCCTAGTCTTCCCCTCTCTTTATCCATGCCCTTTGCCACGTGACTTCACTTCCTTCTTTCTTGAATCCAGAACCTACTTTGTGACCTACTTTGGCCAATAGGATAAGGTAGAACGGACTGTAGTTCCCAGCCTGGACCTCAAGAGACCTTGTGTCTGCTTGCCCTCTTGCTCTCTCCCTGGAAAAATCATGCCTGGGCTGGTCTGCAGGTTGATGAGAAGAGGAGGATGAGAGACATCTCTCTCATCAGCCCACATGGTGGCTGTCCCACCATGTGGGCTAACGTCAAGGGGAAGGATATGCTCTACAACCATGCTCTTCAACTCAACCCTGAAGACTCTTGGCTTGGGGGTCTGAGACTAAGTAAATGGCCTTAAAGCAGGAACCCAGTCCCAGAGTGGCCACTGCACCTTTCAGAATTGGTCTCCTGGCTGTGAATGGTGGCCAGCTGCAGCTTTCACCTGGAAGCCCAGTGGTCTATTCTGAGCTCTATAATGCCAATGGGTCCTATTCCCAGAAAACTGTGACATGGCCTCAGGACTATTCAGGCAGTTGGATTACACTCTAGGCTGGCATTGCCCTGTCTTTGGAGTCCGAGAAATGCTCCTTTGAATACTGAGCATGGTATAGAAGAACAGGCTGGTGTCTTCCTGTCCTCCCAACTTCACCTCTTGTACTTCTGTTCTCCCAGAGGTGGACCAGGGTGCTAGGTAACGGGCAGCTGGGTGTGAATTTGCATGTGCATTTGCATGTGTGAGTGAATGTGGGGAATGAGACTAGAGTGGGACCGTTCCCAGGTAGATATACTCAGAGATTGGTGAAACTCTTTTCCTGGATAGAACACGATGGGTTAAACAATCGTGCTTTTCCATAATTCCTCTGTTCTAGGGTCTCCCACTGGCCCTGTCCCCTTTTCATTCCCTTCTTACTGGAAACATGAATTAGATTTGTGCTGGGAAGATCAAGATGCCAGCCCAGTTCTGGGAGAAGGAGCAGACTGGAGGGGTGGGTGGGGGCTCTAGGCAGCCAGATTGGAGAACAGACCCTACTGAGCCCTTCCACTTGGTCCACTCCTGTCAGTCTAACTCTCCATTCAGGCTTCAGAGGGCCTCTGGGATTCCTGGGTCTGTTGACTCGTCAGGACAGAGAGGCTGAGCTCTGGCTACAAGGAGATCCGGGACCACCTCCTGGACTCAAGACACTTTACATGGCAGTTCTCCAACTGGGTTGCACTTCAGAATCACTTGGAGATTTTCAAGGACCCATGCCCGGACTCCACCTCAGGCAATAGGCTCAGAATCTTTGCGGGTAAGAGCTTAAGCAAGATCTTTTTAAAAATATGATTTATTTAAATCATGTTTATACAATTTTATTTTTTTTAATAATGGCTGTATTTAATAACAGGCTCACAGAATTCATGAAAAATTAACCATCCGCTCTCCCAAGCTGGTATAAGCCAGCTCCAGCATGCCATTTCATATCCCAATGAGCCCCAAATTTCTATTTCCAACCAGGAACTTTTTCTCAGTCCCAGGCTTATGTAGCTAACCTCCTACTTCTCATTTCTATGACTCACAGATATCTCAAACTTAACATATCCCAAACCAAATTCTGTATCTCTTCCCCCAATGCTGCTTTTTTTCACTGCTCCCTATATCTTCATTCAGATGTCAAACCAGAAACCTTGGGTCATCCTTGTTATTTTTTCACCCTCAGTGACACGTTTGCCCACTGCCTGAATTGAATCCATCACCAAGTGTGAATCTGTTCTACTGCCAAGTAGACCTTGAATCCATGCCCTTCTCTCCATCTTCTGTGATACCTCTCTGGTCCAAACTATTAGCATCACTCCCTGTAACTCCTAGAGCAGCCTCTGACATAGTCTTTCTGATTCAATTCTGGTTTTTCATTCAGCCATGTTCCATGAAGAGCCATAGTAAGTTTTTTCAAATGTAAGGAGAACCTTCTGTTTAAGTCCCTGTAGGCTCTTCTCACTGCTCTTAGGATGAAATGCTTACTCATCACCATGGCCTCTAAGCAAAGCCCACTGAGGTCTCCCATGGCATTTGTCACTGGGCTCAAGCTACCCTTGTGCCATATAGCCCTCTTGTTAGTTCCTTCTACACCAAGCTTCCTCCTTCTTCAGTGCTTTCATGTGTACTCTTTTTTTTCTGTGTGGAAGTCTTCTTTCTCTCTCTTTTTTAATTGCAGCACAATTGACATACATTATTATATTAGTTTCAGGTGTACAACATAGTGACTTGACATTTGTGTACATTGCAAAATGGTCACCATGATAAGTCTCATTACCATCTGTCACCTTACAAAGTTAATGCAATATAATTGACTATATTCCCTATGCCTGATGTTATGACCCCAAGGCTTATTTATTTTATAACAGGAAGTTTGTACCTCTTGATACCCTCCATCCATTTTGCACTCCCCCAAATCCCCTCTCCTCTGGTAACCTCCAATCTCTAGGTTTTATTTGTCTATTTTGTTTTCTAGATTCCGCATATAAGTGAAACCACGTGGTATTTGTTTTTCTCAGTCTGACTTTATTTCACTTAGCATTATACCCTTAAGTTCCATCCATGTTGTTACAGATGGCAAGACCTCATTCTTTTTTATGGCCGAGTAATATTTCATTGTGTTTATCTACCAATCTTTATCCATTCCTCTGTAGATGAACACTTAGGTTCCTTCCATATCTTGCCTATTGTAAATAATCCTGCAATAAACATAGGGGTGCATACATCCTTTTTTTTTTAAGTGCCCAGCATGGAGCCCAATGCAGGCCTTGAACTCACAATCCTGAGATCAAGACCTGAGATGGGTTCAAGACCTGAGTTGGATACAGGTATCCCACATTATCTCACATACATCTTTTTGATTAGTGTTTTCATTTTCTTCAGACAGATACCCCTAGTAGAATTGCTGGATCATATGATAGCTTTATGTTTATTTATTTATTTATCTATTTTTAAAGATTTTGTTTATTTATTTGACAGAGAGAGATCACAAGCAGGCAGAGAGGCAGGTAGAGAGAAGGGGGAAGCAGGCTCCCCGCTGAGCAGAGAGCCCGCTGTGGGGCTCGATCCCAGGACCCTGAGATCACGACCTGAGCCAAAGGCAGATGCTTAACCCACTGAGCCACTCAGGTGCCCCTATTTATTTATTTTTTTATGTTTATTTTTTCGAGGAACCTGTGTACTATTTTTGAGAGTGGCTGTACCAATTTGCATCCCCACCAACAGTGCACGAGGGTCCTTTTTCTTCACACCCTTGTCAACACTTGTTATTGCCTGTGTTTTGGATTTTTAGCCATTCTGATAGGTATGATGTGATATCTCATTGTGATTTTAATTTGTGTTTTCCAGATGATGAGTGATGTTGAGCATGTCTTCATATGCCTTTTGGACATCTGTATGTCTTTGAAGAAATGTCAATTCAGATTCTCTGCCCATATGTAATTGGCTTTTGTCATTGTTGTTGTTGTTGGGTTGTATGAGTTCTTTATATATTTTGGATATTAACCTCTTCTTGGATATATGATTTGCAAATATCTCCTCCCATTCAGTAGGTTGCTTTTTTGTTTTGTTGATGGTTTCCTTTGCTGTGCAGAAGCTTTGTAATTTGATGTAATCTGAGTAAGACATTTTTGTGAATTAAGTGATTCTCAAATTCAGCCTGAGTTGGGTCCATTGCTTGCAGAGATGGATCTGTAAGAGCCACCTGAAGGTGCTTTGACCCAATGCTATTTGGAAGTATTTGGTGGTGAGGCAGTTCTGTGGGTTAAGACACTGCCTGCAGTAGGCTGAATCATGGCATTTGAAGATATTAGAGTCCAATCCCTGAAACTTACAACTATTATCTTATTTGGACAAAGTGTCTTTGCAGATATGATTAAATTAAGAACCTTAAAATGGGAAGATTATCCTGGATATTTTGAGTAAGCCCTAAGTATAATCACAAGTACGTTATAAAAGGGGGCAGAGGGAGATTATACACACACAGACGAGAAAGTAATGGGAAGATGGAGCAGAGAGACCTGAAGATGCTGGCCTTGATGATTGGGGTGATATGGCCGCAAGCCAAGGGATGCTGGCAGCTACCAGAAAGCAGAAGCAGCAAGGAACAGATTCTCTCTAGAGCCTCCACAGGGAGCACAGCCCTGCTAGTGCCTTCATTTTGGTCCCACGAAGCTGATTTCTGACTTCTGGCCTCTAGAGTGGTGAGAGAGTAAATGTGTGTTGTGTTAAGCCATGCATTTATGGTACTTTCCTACAGCAGCCACAGGAAATGAATACATTGTTTACCTGGAGAGACCCTTTGAGATGTCAAGTCAACATTACCCTTTCTGGGTAACATCTCCTAGCCCAGTACATAACTCACATGAATCCCACCCTTCAACCAATTGGCCAAATACTATTAATGAGGGGACCAGCCCCACACCAGATAAAATGGCAGTTACAAAGCAGGATGGGCAGCAGCACAGGGCACAGATGGGACTGGAATTGAGCCATCAGACAGGGCTGGCATCCCTTGTGGTTTTCTACCTACTGGTCACATGATAACAGAGGAACTTTAGAGGTATCTGGAAGAGCTTATCTAGGCAAGGAGAGGGGCCTGGGGGAAAAGGGGCAGAATCCTTGGAAAGGATAGAATAGTTTGAAGATAGGACTATGCCAAAGATTTTGTGGAAACATGTGCACAGACAAGCTTGGCTTGTCGTTCTAGAACTTGAGGGTTTGAGAAACTCATGAATTGCTGAATTGTTGAGGAGCATTGTCTGGGAATCTGCCCTTAATACAGCTCCTGGGGTTATTATCATTTAGATGATTTACTGATTACATTTTTAGAAACACTGAGTTCAGGTCATAGATAGAGATAGAAAGTTGAAAAAATTCGTTAGAGTTAGGCTTATTGACTCTTCAAAATCAGCAAAACTTGAAATATTATCTAACTATGTAGCATTTCTTTTATAGCTATACCATATCTTAAATTCTTATTTCCATCAAAGTAATGTACATGTATGAATTTAAAAGTTAAAGGCACTGCAAGGATTATAATGAAAATCATCAAGTTCCCATTCTACCTCTTCCTATCTCAGATTCCCAGAGGCAACTTCTTTCAACTCTTTCAGCTGTTTATTCTGGGTTTAACCTCCATATTTCCAAATAACATGTGTATACTGCTACTTCTTGATTTTTCAATTTGAGGCATTATTGACTGACTTTACTCCAAGATTAATGATCAACTTTTCCATCCATTTCCCTGTCCCCATCAGCAGATCCAATTATTTCCCTCCATCTTCTCCCAATAGCTTATCTTTAAATGTACGGTTAGGTAAAAATCAGCATGTTGATTTCTAGGCACCAGTCATGCCATATGGTGATTATGACTATATTTGCTTCATTATGTAACTTAGATGTCTCTTAGAATAATAAATTGCTTAGTTTTAGTTTTTCAGGTACCAGTGGCAGAGACAGTCAGTCAGCTATGCCCCAATATCCTTTCTCCCTTGTTCTGGAGTAAGAGAGTGTTTAAGTGTACCTTGAGCCATCCTGCTAAAGCTATAGTTCCCAGCCTTCCTTGTAGCTGGGTATGGTCACTGGGACTAAGTTGTGCCGGTAGGTATTGAGGAGATATGGCAATACCTAGGTCATGTCCTTAAATGTAAGAGTGCACCTTCTTCTTCTTTTTTTTTTTTTTAAAGATTTTATTTATTTATTTGATGGAGAGAGATCACAAGGAGGCAGAGAGGCCAGCACCGGGGTGGGGGGGGGGTGGGGAGCAGGCTCCCTGCTGAGCAGAGAGCCCAATACGGGACACGATCCCAGGACCCTGAGATCATGACCTGAGCCGAAGGCAGAGGCTTAACCCTCTGAGCCACCCAGGTGCCCAAGAATGCACCTTCTTATTTCTCTTCCCTCCATTCTGCTACAGAATCGCAGATGTGATGGCAGAAGCAAGATCAGTCGATTAAGAGTCTAAGGGGTACCTGGATGGCTCAGTTGGTTGGGCGGCTGCCTTCAGCTCAGGTCATGATCCTGGAGTCCCAGGATGGAGTCCCACATTGGGCTCCCTGCTGAGCGGGGAGTCTGCTTCTCCCGATGACCTCTCCCCTCTCATGCTCTCTCAAATAAATAAACAAAATCTTTAAAAAAAAAGACTCTAAGGTGGAAGTCACATGTGGAGAAGTTGAAGAACAAACAATTGAAGATGACTGCCTTACCATAAGAAAAAAATAGGCTGCCATCTTGTTGGAGTTTTTGCCCCACTGTGTCTCTTTGGGGCCCAACTATATTACCAGCTGCTGTAATATCTAGGGGCAGATTTTCCATGAAGCTAGTGGAGCTCAAGCTTCAGGGTTCCTTATTTGCACATGTCTCTTTCAAAGGCCCTGGTAGGGACTCTAGACATTTTATATTTGTGGTTTTATATTGTTTTCATTAAAGAAGCCCCCCTTACCTCCAGTTTTATAAGCTTCAGGCCCCTCAAGGTGGATCCTATCCCTCTTTGTACTTAAAGTAGACACTACTAGCTCTCCACCAAAATCTATTCTGGCCTTCTTTGGATCTCAGGCTACATTTCCTAGTCTATCTCCTGGTTAAGTATGGTCCTGGGAATGGCAATGATGTGTGCTGCCACCAGGCCTGGCTCCTAAAAAACCTCCTCTAGTCTCCTCTATGCTCCTTCCACCCCCTACTCTGGCTCACTGGGAAGGTGATGATTAGGGTGTCCTTGGAAATCATGTTTTGAAGATGGCAGAGCATCTGTCAACCGGAGTCACCGATGAATGCGGGGTGAGAACTATTCACCAATTTCTATGTCTTCCCAGGACTGTTACACCAAAAAGAAGTAAACTTGTTTTTAAACCACTGACTTTTTGGGGATATATTTGTTTCTACAGATCAGCTTACCCTAATACAGTACCTATCATTAATCAATTCCCACCTTACAGAACCCCAAATCTCATTGCAGCACAGTTAATGGTATCAGGAAATCTATCAGTTCCATCCAGTTATTTCTTTTGGAGATTTTCTGGAGATTGCTGAATATCTTCTCTGATCAACTTTCTTGCTAGTTTTACTATGTAGCTTTTAACATTTATCATCATTTTAGGGAATTCCCTTTGCTTCTCTCGTGTTGGAGCCTACTTTCTGGACCCTATGTCTTTATTTTTTTTTCTTATTAATTCTTTCATTTTGCTGTGACCTATCTTCCAGTAGCTTTCTAAGAAATAATGCATGAGAGATGAAATTATAGAAGTTTTGAATGCCTGATTTGTATTCTTATTTTATATCTAATGTTCACTCTTAATTTATAGTTTGGTTGAGTATAGCATTCTAAGTTGGATAGTTTTCCTTTCCAAATTTTTAAGGCATGGCTCTGTTGTCTTCCCAAATTGTTGCACACAAGTGCAGTGCTACTCATACTTCTTTTTTAGTATGTGATCTGATTTTCCCCCTGAAAGATTTCAGAATGCTGTCTTTGTCCTCAGTGTTCTTATGTTTAAATGATATGCCTTGATTTGGGTCATTTTTCATACCTTCAAATAAGCATGCAGTGGGCTATTTTAAGTTAGAAATTTAAGCTTTTCTGTTTTGGGAAAGTTCATTTATTTACTTATAATAATTTTTTCCTGATCTTTCTTCCTGGAAGTTCCCAATTTTCAGATTTTGGCCCTGGAATGATCTGACTTTTTCCTGGGAGATTTTCTCAACATTAACTTCTAGCACTTCTGTTGAAATTTTTACTTCCTGATTGTATTTTAATTCCCAAAAGTTCTTTCTTTTCCCTAAATCAGTCAATCAATCAATCTTACTTTCCCCCTCCTAGTGTTGTATTCTTATTTCATGAAGGTAATATCTTTTATCTCCCTGAGGACACAATTATAGTTTTTATTTTTTTTAATTTTTTAAAGATTTTATTTATTTATTTGACAGACAGAGATCACAAGTAGGCAGAGAGGCAGGCAGAGAGAGAGGAGGAAGCAGGCTCCCCACCGAGCAGAGAGCCCAGGGGCGCCCTCACAATTATAGTTTTTTAAAAAAAGTTTTCTTCTGGGGTGCCTGGGTGGCTCAGTGGGTTAAGCCTCTGCCTTCGGCTCAGGTCATGATCCCAGGGTCCCGGGATGGAGCCCCGCATCGGGCTGTCTGCTCAGCAGGGAGCCTGCTTCCACCCCCGCCTCTTTCTCTGCCTTCTTATGATCTCTCTCTTTGTCAAATAAATAAATAAAATCTTTTTTTTTTAAGATTTTATTTATTTATTTGACAGAGAGAGATCACAAGTAGACAGAGAGGCAGGCAGAGAGAGAGAGGAGGAAGCAGGCTCCCCGCTGAGCAGAGAGCCCGATGCTGGACTCGATCCCAGGACCCTGAGATCATGACCTGAGCCGAAGGCAGCGGCTTAACCCACTGAGCCACCCAGGCGCCCAATAAATAAAATCTTTAAAAAAATGTTTTCTTCTACTTCCTTCAGTGTCTCTTTACCTCTGAATAAATTTTTAAATTCCTGTTCCTTTTGGATTTTTTTTCTGCTGTGTTTAAGGATTTCTTCAAATGTCTTGCAATTCTTGGCTAAGTTTTCATATATGAGCGGGAGGTATTAAATTTTTTTAGAACTTCTGAGAGATTTGTTGATTAGCAGGCCTCCCTATTTGCAATTTCCTTGCAGATCCCCAGGTGTCAGGATCTCTAGGACTTTACTGTGGCCCAGTTTCCTTATAAAGAAATCATCTTATCTCTTGCCTTGTGAGCCAGTAAGACTGGCTGCTTGGAAGGGAAAGGGGCCTGTGGTGGACATGGAGCTCTACCTTCAAAGAAGGACTCGTTGGATCAGCTCTGGGAGTGTGGTAGTAAGTAGTCTTCAGCTGTCATTTCCTTCATGGATAGTCTCAGCTGCAGAGAGCCCTTTCCAGACTGTCCTTTCAGGAGGGACCCATATCCAATAATTGATCAAGGTGGGGCTATAAGGGCCTGGTATTTCTTGCCCCACTGTGGGACAACTTTGTTGGACCGTTTCAGCCTTAGAGCTCCTTATGGAGTTGACTTGAGGCTGTCAGACCATTTTCTCTCTTCCCCATCCCTTTCCCTTCCACAGGTTTTGATGACTCCCTAATAAACTTCCTGAACAATAAACTCTTTCTCACATAGTCTGCTTTCTAGATGACTCAACTTGCAATAGCTTCTTTTTTTTTAATTTAAATTCAATTAGTCAACATATAGTACATCATTATATTCAAATGTAGAGTTCAATAATTCATCAGTTACATATAACACCCAGTGCTTGCAATAGCCTCTTAAGGAGCATTCCATAAAAGTAGGAACTAAGAGGGGATTTTGGAGCTGGATCATTCACCTCCCATTTGACGATGAGGATCCCATCATTGATTACAGGTAGGCACAGAGTCCCTGGTGCAAATTCTGTGGTTAAATTTCACCAATGGTGAATTAGATGGTGTTCCAGGAGAAGTAAATGCACTAGCTGGTGCTATACCTCAGGTGTTTGAAAAATATGAGGGAAATAATGCTATAAACACAACTGGATTATGTGTTAGTTTTATATTGCTGTTGATGCAAGTTACCACGACCTTAGTGGCTTGTAGAATTCAAATTTATTATCTTACAATTCTACGGGTCAGAAATCTGACACAGGTCTCACTGACCTACCTATAGTTGGCTGAATTTTTTTCTGAAGGTTCTAGGGAAGAATCTACTTCCTTGTTTTCTGTAGCTCTTAGTAGCTGACTATATTCCTTGGCTCACAGCTCCTTCCTTCATCTTCAAAGTCAGTAATCATACGTGGAGTCCTTCTCATTCTGCCATCTCTAGTTTTCTGTACCTTGGAAAAAAGGATCTCTGTTTTTAAGAACTCTAATGATTAGATTAGGTCCACCTAGATAATCCAGCATAATCTCCCCATCTCAAGGTCTTTTTCACGTTTGCAAAGTCATTTTTGCCATGTAGGGTCACATATTCATGAGTTCTGAGGATTAGGACATAGAAATCTTTGGGGATGGTGTCATTGTTCTGCTTCCAAAGATGGCTATTGCTAAGCTTCATGAAGTGTCAGAAAAAGAAAGTGAGAGACTGAGAGCAGTTAACTCAAACCATGTGACAGCCTCCTTGTTTCATATAAAGAAGCTCTCATCCTAGTGCAGGAAGTGCAGAGAACATGGAGGCTAATGCCCTGTACTTCATAGTCAGCATGGCTGATCTCTAAAGAAGGCTAAATTCCCAAACATGGCAGGTCTGCTATGCCAAGGTCAGGATCCTGGTTGGGAAAGGATGAGACCCTGCCACATGGAGATCTGTGTCATTGTCTCCCAAACTCAACTTCTCAGATTCCTTTGAATTCTCTGAGCCTGTGGAATTTGGCCACCATCTCTGTTAAAAGCTAGCACTCCCATCCTTGTTTGAAGAGAATGCAAAGTCGTTTTGCCTGCAGGATAGCATGTACTCCCTTTCCCTCAAGATCTGTCCCTGCTTCCTCCTGGCCACTGGGCCTATAACTAGAGTTAAATCACAGAACAACCTAGTCAGGGATGTGCAAGCTTGAAAGGGGGAGGAAAGGGGGACTATCTCCCAAATCAAGCCAGCGTGTACTGGAAGGAGCCAGACGAGTACACTGGACCAGATTCTGAGTGTGCTTAATCATGAATGCCAGAATGGAAGATTGAATACGGGAAAATGTTGATTTGGAAATGCTCAGAAGACATATAGTTTAATCAGATGGCATAAACTTGCTGCTGTAATGGCTCTTAGAAGACTTCAAACATGATAGCTCACCTTCATAAGGCCAAAATGCCAGCATGGTCATCATAAATGGTAGAGAAGGAATGAAAAGGCTCAGGGATGTAGACATGCTGAATGGTTATACCAAGTGAGGCTGGGAAACCACTGGATGAATATACACCATTTGAAGAATGCAGTGACAGAGAGGCCCCAACATGTCTGATGTTGGTTCATCTCTATGGACTAGAGCAGATAGTAGGAGGGACCATTACAGAACTAGGCTCACTGATAACAGAGGAAATGGGATGCCAACACAGCTGAGGCCAAGTGGCAGTACTTACCCTTCAGAAGCTATTTATAGATGCAGTAATTATAATGCCATTGTTGTTGGATACAAGTATTACAGTGAGCAGCAAGGTCAGAGCGGTAGCCAAAGGGGTCTGACCCACAAAGAGTTGCGGAGATGGTTAATGGAACACTGTATCTTTAGGGGCAAAATATATGAGCAGCAAACAAGAGTACTACTCAACTTGGGTCAGCAAAAGAAGCCAAGGATGGATGATCAGGACAGTTACTCCACAAAAATTAAGGGTCCCTTGCTTGGCTTCTGGATCTGAGCTAGTTTTCAGACACAGCGCCCATTGATTGAAGGAGAGGCCATGTCCTCAGGAAGAAGGACCCTGTAACAGTTTTCACATATACATAGTAATGACTTTACCAGTCCTTCCCCTCAAAAAGATCTGTAATGATTCATTCTGATAATTATACTCTGAGGAAAGGAAAATACCCAAATATTTTATGGATAGTTAGACATAGAGTCTGAGTGGACACTGATACTCAAACACCCGAAATATTACCAAGGTCCCCCAGATAGGGTAGGCCTAGGAAGACCACCCAGTAAATCAAGTTCTGGCCAAAGTCTAGCGCTCCTTGCTTCTCCTGAGTCTTATGGACTTACCTGTGGTCATTTTCCCAGTCCCCAAATGTCTACTTGGGATGGATGCAGTTCATCATAAAGTGGAAGTGGCATTCAGATGGTCTACAACTAGAACCAGAGGGCACACACCAGCTGCACGACACGTAGCTCGGATCTCATGTCATCTATCATCATTTCACCAGGGCTCCTCTCTTAGCTCACACCTCCAGCCATATGGGCGAATCCTTTATAACCAGCTGACAGAGAATGAATAATTCCAGTCCCAATGAATAAGTCTAATCTTGGATTATAGACCCATGAGCTTTGTGTTTGGGCTCAAGCCAAAATATGCACGTAGCTGTACTACAGCCTTCTTCAGGGATACCTGGGAAGACAGAGGTGAGGGAAAATCCTCCCAGGGGTGGAGCTCCAAGGATTACATCTGACCATCCACTCTGTGTGGAAAGGGAAATAGCTCCAGGATATATATATATATATCTCATATATACACACATACATACAGGTAGTGGCAAATAATCTGACAACTGATCAATGACCTAAAAGAAGAAAGACTAAAATGCTGGGAACAAGGATGTCTGGGGGTAGAGGCATATTGATGGACATATGGGAACATGTAAAAATTATAAATATCTTTGTATCATATGCTAACACCCATCAGAGTACATCTCCGATGAGAGAGACACTAAGCAAAGAAGCTGATAAAATGACCCGGAGAGCTGATGTCCGTCAGCTCCTGTCGTCAGCCACTACAGTGCTGGTATGATGAGAATAGGGATGAGGTGGCCACGGCGGCAGACACTGAGGATAACTGGGCTCCCATTGGCCAAGGGTAATCCAGCTGCTACTGCTACCAAATGTCCAACTTTACAGCAAGAGAAACCAACACGTGCTCTCAATTTAGCACCATTGGTCCAGGTAGCAAGTTGACAACACTGAATCTCTCATTTTGGAAGGATCAGCAATTTGTTCTGACAGGAATGGATACTCATTCCAAGCATGGATTTGCCATTCCTGCCAATGCCACGATCTGAGGATGTATGCAAGATCTCACCTAAAGTCACATCAGATCAGGATATCCACTTTGCAGAAAGGGAGGGAGGAGTGGATCCATCAGCATGGAATATATTGGTCATATCTCATGCTCGGTAACCTAGGTGCCAATAGGATGGTAGAACTTTGGGATGGCCTGCTGAAGAAAGAGCTGAAGCTCCAGCTCAGACGTGATATTTTTGAAGATGAGGTGTCATACTCTAGGATATAATCCACATCTTGAATCAAAGGCCTTTATGGTGCTATATCCCAGATTGGAAGAATTTGTGGGTCCAGTGACCAAGACGGATGCAGGAGTGGCCCTACACTCCCAGTGGCCCACGTAAAAAATTTGTGTCTTCTGTGCCTACAGTGCTGGGTTCTGTAAGATTAAAGGTCCCCATCTCCAAAGTGGGAACATTTCCACTAGGGGACTCAGCAAGAAACTCCTGGAACCTGCCACCTGGCACTTCAGGCTCCTCATGTTCAGGGATCAGCAGGAAAGAAGCTACCATCTTGACGGGGATGATTGACCCTGATTATTTGTGGAGGTAGAGCTGCTATTACACAATGGAGACAGGGAGGCAGGTGATACCTTGGGTCCCTCTTCAGTATTCTCAACTATAACTTTGATGGTAAATGGACAAGTACAGCAACCTGAGGGCAAGGTGAATAGGGCTTTGGCCTTCAGGCCTGAGGGTCCAAGTTATGCCAATATCATGAAACCAGCAAAGGGGCTAATGGAAGATGAGCAGCAGCAGATAGTGACAGAAGGAGACATTGGATAGAGGTTGAGGCCCGGAGAACAGCTGCAGCAGTGGGAGCTGCAATTTGTTCCATTAATTTTCCTTCTGAACTATAATTTGTCTCATTAACCTTCTTCCTATAAGTCTCCCCCTGGAAGAGAAGCCCATGAGAACGGTGGCAAATTTAGCATCACTTTTCAACAAAGTACTCCCCACATTCTGGGGACATGCGTGGGGATCTCAAAATGAGTTAGGACATTCATCATCCTGGATACAGCTACTTCTTGGAATTTCATATAACACGCAGAGGGCATGTGCTTCTTGTCAACACTATCTGTCACGGTCAATTTTATATGTCACCTTGACTCGGCTAAGGGAGGCCCAGAGAGCTGGGTGTGTCTGGAGGGTGTTTCTGGAAGAGATTGAATCCACAGACTGAATAAAGATTGCTCTCACCTTTGTGGGTGGGCCTCATCCAGTCCTCTGAGGACCTGAGCAGATCAAAAGGGCAGAGGAAGGGTAAATTTGCTCTCTGCTCTTGCGGAACATTCATCTTCTCTTGCCCTCGGGCACATGTGCTTCCAGTTCTTGGGCCTTTGGACGCAGACTGGGACTTACATCATTGCCTCCTCTGTCTCAGGCCTTTGGGTTTGGACTAGAACTGCACCATGGCTTTCTTGGGCCTCCAGCTTGCAGACAGCAGATCGTGGAATTTTTCAGCCTCTAGCGGTGTGGACCAATTCCTTATCATCAACCTTTCATGTGATCTCTTTCTATATCCTATTGGCTCTGCTTCTCTGGAGAACCCTACTGCATTATCGATCCCCCATTCCAATCCTAACTCCCACCAGCCCTTCCACTCCCATTCCATCCAGACATACAAGAGCTCAGTCACTTTCCAACAGTCAATCAAGCCGTCAACAGGTACTTCATGAGCAACCTTGTTTCGCTCTGTACCTTGCTTTGAGGAACCCACTACAACACTGTATTCCTCCATCCCCTGCCGCCCCACTAGACTGCAATTTCCACGGGATCATGGACTGTCCCTCGCATCCCCGGTCCTGAGATCAGGGCCTGGCACTTTCTCGGGGCTCTATACATTATTTTTTAAATAAAAAAATGTCCCTCAAGAAGCCAACTACCGAGTGCAGGGGTGGAGCTGGGGGGTAAGACGTGAGAAAGACAGGAGGCTTAAATCTGGGAAAACGTCTGGGTCTACACAGCTGCTCAATGAGCACGGGGACACTGGCTCTGAGTATTTTAGGAGGTTGGAGGTATATAAGGCTGAAGAGGGAAAGATGTCATAAAGAAAGTAGCACTTCTCGTAGGCCTTGTGTCTATATAACTGAGAGCTTTGGGGATTAAAGGGGACTCATTCATTCATTCAACACATAAGTACCAGGTGTTTTCGTGGTGTTTGGGATGCAGCAGTGAACAGAGAAAAGAAAAAGAATCGCTGTCCTCAGGGAGCTTCCATTCTTATGGCGAGAGACAAACAGTAAGGAAGTAAGTGAGTTTGTGGTCTATTAGCAGGTGTAGAGAGCTTTGGGGAAGAAGAAAGCAAAGAGGAATGCTGCAGAGGTCAGCAGGGTAGAGTGGTACAAGGACCAGGTCCTGAGAAGTGAGACAGGGACCCATGCAGATCCTTGGTGAAGGGCATCCAGGCGGAAGAACAGCAGGTACAAAGGCCCTGAGGTTTTTTGTGCCTGGTCTACACGGCTGGCTCAGAGTGAACTAGGGCAAAAATAGTAGGAGGCTGGGGGTTCAAGCTTTTGGTCTGAGTGAGAGGGGAAGCATGGAGGGTTTATTAGTTCTCCTTTGCTGTGTAACAAATCACCACAAACTTGAGGTTTTAAAACAGCATACATTTATTATCTCACACTTCCACCGGTCAGGATTCTGGCATGTTTTCAGTGGGTCCTTAAGTCAGGGTTTCACTACGCTGAATCAAGGTGTCAGTGGGAGTTATGATCTCCTCTGAGGTTTGGGATCCTTTTCCAAGTTCCCTGATTGTTGGCAGAATTCAGTTCCTTGTTGTTGAGTTCCATCCTTCCTTCTTTCCTTTCTTCCTCCTTCCTTCCCTCCTTTCTCCCACCTTCCTTCCTTCCTTCCTTTCTTTCTCCCTTCCTTCCTTCCTTCTTTTAAAGATTTTATTTATTTATTTGACACAGAGAGAGACAACAAGAGAGGGAACACAAGCAGGGGGAGCTGGAGAGAGAGAAACAGGCTTCCCGCTGAGCAGGAAGCCCAATGCGGGGCTTGATCCCAGGACCCTGGGATCATGACCTGAGCTGAAGGCAGACTCTTAATGACCAAGCCATCCAGATGCCTCTAGATCCCTTCTTTCTTGCTACCTGTTAGCCTGGAGCCAACTTCAGCTCCCAGCGGTCACTTGCTATTCTCTGCCACCTGACCCTACTCACAGCACAGCCATTTTTGAGGGCATCTCTGCTGCTTTGACTTCCTCTGTCTCTGACCTTGGGACCTTCTTTTAAAAGAACTCACCTGATTAAACCAGGCCCACCCACAGTAGTACCATGAATCTTGGGACCATTTTAGAATTCCGCCTACCCCAGAGGGCTTGAGCAGAAGAAGGGCATGGTCTGACTTACATTTCAGCAGGATTTCGCTGGTGCTGCATTGAGAATAGACTGGGAGGAACATAAATAGAAACACGATGACCAGTTAGGAGGCCATCATGGAGTATGGGGATGGAGAAGGCCGAGAGTGTGTTGACACTGTTGCATGGCTAGGGAATGCCTGGAAGCCTAGCAGGGGATTCTAGACTTTATTTTAGTGGCAAAAGGTTCCATGGTAGCATTCTGAACTGGGGAGAAGTGTAACTTTAGATTCACCCAAGCTATAATTGCTCAGATGCTCCTTTGCCTCATCCTGTAGGGGGATCTGCGCGTAGTAAAAGCATGATGGTTACTCATGGGCAAGAGGTGGGGCAGGGGTGAGTCAGTGTGCCCAGGTTTGCTGAGGATAACTGTGGCCAGGTGCGGCCAGCCACACACCTGACATCCCTGAAACTGCTTTAAGCTCCGACTCAGGCCAGCATCTCCATTCCCCTCCTGTCTTAGGACCTCCTGTCCTTCCTTCTTTCCTCCTGTCAAGGAAAGCGTGTCCTAGGATCCCACGAGGTGGAAGGTAGAACAAGCTCCCAGCCGGGGAAGGCAGAAACAGTTGGAAAAGCACGGCAAGGATGTGCCTGTGAATATCCTCTAGTCTGAGACTTGTCACCTTTCATCAGGGAGAGGAAAAGGGAACGAGGAGGCAGGTTTGAGCAGCGCTGGTGAGGGCTAATGTGGAATTCCATGTGGAAATAGGCCAGAGCTTGCCACAGAGCAGCCCTCCATCTAGTGGTGCTTACTGGGGGCTGGCTCTGTGGGCTGGGTGACTAACACACCATCTTGGCCTCAAGGAGTTCAGTTTTGTGGAACACAAGTGTTCAAATGGCCTGTGTGTGACAGACACACACGTGTGTATGCATACATGCACACGTGCCTTCTGAAGTAGGGCTGTCTGGGTTGAGATCCTGGCTCTCGCACTCGATAGCATGATATTATGCAAATCACTGGCCCCTCTGGGCCTTGCCCCTCTTTGAAAATGGAGCGTTAATGATAGTACCTGCCTCAGAGTACTGGTGGCAGGGTTGCGTGAAGTGTGTGAATGAACATTGGTAAAGTGTTTAAAAAAGTGCCTGGAATATGGGTTTTACTGCAGAAGTGCTTGATACAGAAAACGTGTGACTCTTAAAATCTCAAGTGATGTCTCCTCAGCTTGTGACGCTCTTTCCCAGTTCTTGGAACCGCCTTGCGCTGGGTGCAAGTAGAACTGAGGGGCTCCCCCCTTTTGTATGAACGAAGGAGAGCCTTCTTGGGAGGACGCGGTGATTACCTGAGCTGGGCCCAGAGCCAGGCTGCCTGGCAGGCCTACGTGTGGCCTCCGAGCTCCACTCCAGACCACTGAATCCCAGTTTTGGGGGACAGGAACTGGGAATGTACTTTTAAAATGTCCTGAATTGGGGGCGCCTGGGTGGCTCAGTGGGTTAAGCCGCTGCCTTCGGCTCAGGTCATGATCTCAGGGTCCTGGGATCGAGTCCCGCATCGGGCTCTCTGCTCAGCAAGAAGCCTGCTTCCCTCTCTCTCTCTCTCTCTCTCTGCCTTCCTCTCCATCTACTTGTGATCTCTCTCTGTCAAATAAATAAATAAAATCTTTAAAAAATAAATAAATAAATAAATAAATAAATAAAATGTCCTGAATGGATTTTATTTTTAAATTTTTATTTATTTGTTTATTAAAGGGTTATTTATTTTAGAGAGAGAAAGTGTGCGTGAGCACAAGTGGGGGGAGGGACAGAGGGAAAGAATCCCAGGCGACTCCCCCCTGAGCAGGGAGCCCTTCGGGGGGCTTGATCTCACAACCTATGAGATCATGACCACAGCTGAAACCAAGAGTTGAACACTTAACTGACTGAGCCCCCCAGGCGCTCCAAAATGTCCTTGGGAGATTTTAATATCTTACGAGCTATGGTACTTACTGATAGTTTTGATTTGTCTTTTCTGCCTGTGTTTAATTTTCACTTTTGTCTGTGGAGAGTGCATTTGCGTATGTGTGTGAGGTAATGCTTTGTCGCCCACCTGCTCTGACAGAGTTACGGTAACACCGGTTTGGATACAGGCTTTTGTGCCAAAGCTCATTCTATTGTCAGGTTGGTGAATAAAACTCATTATTTATTTCTGTGCTGTTGTTAAGACATAGAGAGCTTTCTTGTTCTCTCATTCTCTCTCTCTTTCTCAAAGGTGGGAATGGTCACCCTTTCTGACCATTTCCTACATCCCTTCCTGAGACAGGTAGAAGTAGTCAAGGACCAGCAGTGCTGATAATAACTGTTCTGGGAGGTCAGAGATGGAAGTAGAAAGACAAGGTCTGAGCTTGATTTGCAGAGAGGGGGAGAGCTTCTGAAAAGTGGAGAAAGAAAAGCCCCTTCTCAGGGCCCCCCAGCCTCCTGGCACTGCTAAGGGGACAGTCAAGTTGAATAATTTAGAATTGCATCTTTAGTGGGCTGCCTATTTGAACCCCCACCCTCCTCAGAACCCGAATGGGTAGCTCAGAACGGAGTTGTCTGTCTTTCTGACCCTCCCCAGTTTTTGTTACGGCTAATGGCTGATTCCCAGTTACATAACTGGTTCGCTGCTAGATGAGATCTCATTATTCCGCGGTGTGGTGCTCGTCAGGTCTGGGTTCATGTTGAGATACCTCAGAGGAGCTGGGAACGTGCTGTTTCTCATCATTTCCACCCAGCAAGAGAATTGGGGAGAAACAGCTACACCCAAGCCGATTACAGTGAGGTCCTCGGGGCCTGTGACATATCTTCCGGAGACAGCAGAGGGACTGACCTCGCAGTCCAGCGGGTGCACGGGCTGAGACAGCATCTTTGGTCCGTATGTTCCCTTTCAAACCCAGAGGATTTCCAAGGTGTATTTGTATGTGGTAAGGTGGGCAGGGAGCCTTCTAAATTGACTTGAGATTTTCTTGCCCACGGATAAACGAAATAAAGAAAATGAATGAAAAACAAAGCCAGGCCTTCCTACTAGGCCTGGTCATTGCTGTGTTTTAAGTCCTAAATAAGCTCTGATCCAGGCCAATCAGGTCACTAACACAATAGCCCTTGAATCCAAATATGAAATCCAAATCCAAATCCACATCCTGATTTTCACGGCTCCAGTGGGAAGCAGAAGCGTCGCTGAGCTGTCTAGGCCTGGAGCCCTCTGAGGCCATCAGGGTGCCAGGATGGCACTGCGGGGGACAGAATGGAGGGCTTTCAGGTCAGCAGAGCTGGTCTGATTCTGCTCGGCCACTTACCAGTCGTATGATCTTGGATAAGTCTCTTTATTCATCAGGATCCAGTCAGGAGAACAGAAGCTGCTCTTAGCCTTTTTTTTTTTTAATATTTTATTTATTTATTTGACAGAGAGTGAGATCAAAAATAGGCAGAGAGGCAGGCAGAGAGAAGGGGGAAGCAGACTCCCCGCTGAGCAGAGCCCAATGCAGGGCTCGATCCCAGGACCCTGAGACCATGTCCTGAGCCAAAGGCAGAGGCTTAACCCACTGAGCCACCCAGGCTCCCCTGCTCTTAGTCTTTCAACAGAGGATACTTGATTATGCAGACATTGGAGGAGCTAAAGAGACAAATGGGCATGGGGGAGCTTGGGGACCAGCACAGAGGAGGCTGCTGCCCGCTGGGACCCACGGAGGGGGGTATCTTATCAGAGTTTGGAAGCCAGGCCTGTCCCCAGGGACCTGGGACCACGGAGGGAAGGAAAGCCAAGGGGGAGCTAGAGTAATGGGGGAGACAATAGCTGGAGAGGCCATTCCCAGCGGAGAGAGAAGAGAGACCCCCAGGCTTCTCCCTTCCTCTCACCCTCCAATCTTGTGCAAGTGTCCCCACAAGGGGAGGCTGCTAGCAGGCAAAGGAGCGTGGGAAAGGAGTCTTCTGTGATACAGGATAAAGCAGGGAAGGGGCAGGGAATGGATCTAAAAACAAATAGATACATGGCTTGTATAGCCACTCATGTTTCTAAATGAATTGTATCTAATGATTAGTCACTAACTGTTGCCATCCCTGGGGCTCAGGCATGGAGCAAGACTGGCCGAGGGACACTCTCGGTTGTCTGGGAAGGGAAGGAAATGCAGTGTTTGCCCACACACATGCCTCTCGTGCATTTAGCTCCTCTGTCCTCTGACTGTCCATTTAGCCCCAGGGGGCTGCGGGCTTGGCCTCCAACGGAATGTGGCTCTGACCGTGTTCCACATGGGAAGCCTTGCTCCAAAGGCACTCTCTTAGCTTGGGTTCCTTCAAAACCAACTTTGGGAAAGGGACCTGGGTGCAAGTAGTTACTTTGGAAGGTAATCTGAGAAAATAGGAGGGAAGGCACGGGGAAGGGAGATAACGGGGGGAGAAAAGCCAATAATGTGTGAATGAAGAAGCAGATTCCTGGGGGTGACTGGGTTTGGTCCTGCTGGAGACCCTCAGAGAGACTGCGGGGTACACTCCAGGATCATCGTATCAGCAAACAGGCAGGCTGGGGCTTTACTCCCATCCCTCACTGGCAGAGAGTTTCCACCTAGAGAGTAACTTTTCCTTGACCTCCAGACTGTCCAGGCTGGAATCAGCTCCCTCAATGCTGGAGAAAACCCTTTGGTAGTGAAGAAGCTTAAAGATGTTGGGACCTTCCTGCTGCCCCTGTCGGGGAGTCCGGGTTGGCCATGGGAAGCATGGCATGAGCAGCATGGGTTATAGTCACTGAGCCCAAGGGAAATTAAAAAAAAAAAAAAATCCCTGAAGTGTGTTATTAGGTAGTAAGAGGGGTCACTCTCACCTTTGCCTCTTGGCTCCAGGACCTGGATTATCTGACTTTGAGGGAGTAACACCGTGTATTGGCCATTTCATTGTATTGGATGGCATCCCAGGCTTACGGGGTGTGGGGCCCAAGCAAGCATCATGGAAAAGGGACTGCGCTACTAAAGTTGTGGTCATGGACACATGCAGCCACTGCAAAATCTTGGTAAGACCGGGAGGAAGCAAAGGGTCAGGGATACCCTGACCTCCCTCCTCCATTTCTTCCGTCTCCAGGCTCCTACTGGTGCCTCTCTAAACTGGAAGCAGAAGGAAAGTTTGCCTGGATGGTGCAGTCCACAGGGGTCCATCTTCTGAAGAACAGCACAGGGCAGAGAGCCAGAAGGATGGGGCAGAAGGGTGGCAATGAGAACACAGTCTGATGGATTGCTTCCAGAATGCCTCTCTGCTTTTCTTCCATTCTCACAGTCATCATCTTTGTTCTAGCCTCCTTATTCCACCTCTGGACTATTGGGACAACCTCCTAACCCATTTTCCTGTCTCCAGTCCACCGTTCCTAATGTCTGTGACACAGAGTCCCACCACTCCCATTTCAGAGAATTCCAGCATTTCCCACTCTCTACTGAGGGAATGAGGATGGCCAGGTGAAAGGCAATTTAGGGGATAGAAAGACAATTCCAAGACTTCACATCTTATTTCTAATAAGGAAGATAGATATTGAAAGGATAGAAATGGGGGCACCTGGGTGGCTCAGTGGGTTAAAGCCACTGCCTTCGGCTCAGGTCATGATCCCAGGGTCCTGGGATTGAGCCCCGCATCGGGCTCTCTGCTCAGCAGGGAGCCTGCTTCCCTTCCTCTCTCTCTCTGCCTGCCTCTCTGCCTACTTGTGATCTCTGTCTGTCAAATAAAATAAATAAAATCTTTAAAAAAAAAAACCTTTTAAATAAAAATTAAAAAAAAAAAAGAAAGGATAGAAATGGATAATTTCACCATAAAAGAGGTGTGGTTAAAAAGATGTGTGAATTTGACTCTTTCATGTCTTAGGGTTATAGTCAAGGCTCTTCTCCATCCAAACTTTCCTTCCAGACTTGGTTTCTAAGACTTGCGTTCTACTGCATTCTTCCATGTGCCTTGGGTCCCAGCCCTGCTGATCGCCTGACAGCCTTTGACACCACATACCCTCCACGTGAGAATTCTAGGTCTTTGCCCTTGCTCTTCCTATAGTCCAGAAAGCCCCTCCCCAGCCCACCTTGGCAGATGGTCTGATCAGCTGCTCACAGTTAGCTGAGTCCAAACACCAGATTCTCATACTCAGAGAGTGATACTCAGAGGTGACCCATAGCACCACAGCACCTGGGGGCTTGTTTGAACAGTAACTTTGAGGCTCACCGTACCTACAATCAGAACCCTGCGTCTGGGCCAGATCTCCAGTTGATTCCCATGTGCTTGGAAGTCTGAGAAGCAGCAGATGTTGTCTGAGCAGCCTAAGTGGGCCTGTAGCTTGAACATGGCAGCTTGGCTCCTTACCTGATCTCCCTGGAATAAAGGCTAGGGGACTCAGTTTTTAGTTAGTTGTAAACCACTGTGTTCTTAGCTCTGAAGCTATGAGGGGGCTGACAAAATGGTTAAGAGAATGATCCTTTGCATGATACAGCCATGGGTTCAAATCTCAGCTCTCCCACTTACTAGCTTGGGGCTATAATAAAGGCAGTTAACCTTTCTGAGCCTCTATTTTCGAGTGTGATGTGTTAATAATATCACAGCATAGATGTAAGGATCAAATAGTTCAGATGTGTACACTGTTTCATAAATGTTAACCACATTTGTTATTTTGCAAATCTGAGACACAAAGTCACGGGACAAGAATGCCTTGTGTGGGAAGGTCTTGGCCCCTTAACTGGTGGGAGGAGGCAGGTCTTTGGTGATGTAACAGGAGCCCAAGGGCCTAACAGTAGCAAATCAGAGAAAACAAAGGTGTATCCAGGAGCAGGTTAGCCTGCCTGGTTGAACAAACACTCACTTGACAGAGCAATGTCTGCAGGCACTATCCGGAAGGTAGGAGGTATTCTGGAGGGCTCCCCGGAGGCAGTGTTATGAGGATTGGTGACTCCTCCCCTTAAGGTATAAAGTCAGCTGTATCTTCTCAGACAGGACTAAAAAGGAGACACGCCACCATCCTCCTGGATGGCTCATCTCAAATAACTGCTACCATCTAATATCTTGCTAGTACTCTACTACTTACACATCACTCACACTTCCATCATCTCTTTTAATTTGGAATGTGACAGGGTTTAGCATGCTGTTCAAGTCTCTCATACTGCCCACTTCTTCTGATTCACACAGGAAAGCAATTCAGTCCAGAGTGAAAAACAAACCTTGAGTGCATATCCCCAGACTCTGACATTTCGAGTCAATTCCCAAAGTTGGGGGCTCATGAGGTGTTTCCCTCCCTCCTTCCTGTTGAAGGTTGTGACTTTGGGAAAGAAGGGAGACCGCGGGACAGGAGCAGCTGGCTTTGCAGAGGGCTTTCAAAGTGTGGAATTGGTGGATTTAACACACCGGAGTGCCGGGTTGCTGGCACAGAGGGAGTGAAATCTCAGGAAGTCTGGGGCCTGGAGTTTGCCAAAACCATCTCGAAGGCTTTAAAGGGGCATTTGCGACTGTGGAGAAAAATGCCCAGAGGAAAATGGAAAGCCCGATATGATCAATGGCACACGGAGCAACATTTCATTTTCAAATGAAAACAAGAAGGACGGGGCTGGGAACGTTGTAGACTCCAGGCCCGACTGTGTGGGGTGCGGGCCACAAGCGAACTGAACTTGAATGCTAATGTAAGAAAGAAAATATGTTCGCAGATTCATTTCCCTCATCTTGTAGGTTTATGTGAAACTAAGGTCTTTCACTCTTGTTGAAAGGATTCAGCCCAGTGGGTCCACTGTATGTCCTGTTCCAGAGAGGAAGCCCAAGACAGTGGGTGCGTCTTGGTCTCAGGAGTTCAAATCCACTCGAGTGCCCTCGCTGGCCTGACAGGAATCACAGGAAGGCATAGGAAAGTCCAAGTTTCCTCCAAAGCCACAGAAGTATCACAGGGGTAGAGAAGGAGCTGCCCAGACAGGAGACTGGAGGAAATGATAAGCCAGTGGCATCTCGAAAGCTCGAGTAGGACAGACTTGATGAATGATCACTAGTGTCATGGGCTGGAGAAAGGGGAGATGTGCTGTCCAGGGGAGAACAGGAGGGGACCTCTGAACCTGGGTGGGATGGAGTGATAAGAGGTGGGAGACCTGGGGGCTGGCCCTGCCTGCTATGATGTCTTGGGAAATCCACTGACATCTTTCTGTCTTGCCCTTCCTAAGTATTACGGTTAAATGATTTTTTCTTTTAATTTTGTTAGTTTTTTTTTTTAAGTCTTTATTTTTAAATTTTTGTGTTTTTATTTTTAAGATTTTTAAAATTTAAATTCAGTTGAGTTAACATATACTGAATTATTAGTTTCAGAGGTAGAATTTAGTGATTCATCCATTGCATACAACACCCAGTGCTCATTACATCATGCCCTCCTTAATGCCCATTACCCAATTACCCCATCCCTTCATCTACCTCCCTCCCAGCAGCCCTCAGTTTCTTTCCTGTAGTTAAGTCTCTTACAGTTTGTCTCTCTGTTTTTTATCTTATTTTTCCTTCCCTTCCCCTATGTTCATCTGTTTTGTTTCTTAAATTCCACACTAGTGAAATTATGACATTTGTCTTTCTCTTATTGACTTATTTCATTTAGCATAACACCCTTTAGTTCCAACCACATCATTGCAAATGGTGATATTGCATTCTTTTTGATGGCTGAATAGTATTCCACTGTAGCTATATATACCACATCTTCTTTGTCCATCTGTTGATGAACATCAGGCATCTTTCTATATTTTGGCTATTGTGGACATTGCTTCTATAAGCATTGGAGTTCATGTGCCCCTTTGAATCACTGTTTTAGTTTTAGATGAGTCTATGTTTAAAGAGTTGACTTTAAATTGGAGATTCAATCTTTCTTTTTTTAAAGGAGATAGAAGTTTATTGATATACTGCAGGGAAGCAGTGGGCAGGGCAGCAAGAAGGGGACTGATTGCCATGAGGCAGTGATGGACGGGTATAGTTAAAGGGAGAAGGTGAAAAGGTATGGGAATGTATGGAGTTTTCCGGAAATGCAGTCTTAATTCACCAGGTATTTATTGAGCACATAGAAAACTCAAGCTTTTTACTGTGTTCAAGGCACCCTGGGGATCACAGCCCTGGTTTGGAATTCTGGATTTGTCTTCCAGTATAGTTTGATCTTGGAAGAATCATTATGTTTCTCCATCCTTCATTTTCTCATGGGTTCTAATGGTTATTGAGCACTGACTGCCCCATCAAGGTACCAGGATGAGGAACAGGACTTAGAGAAGATGTGTAATTTATTCAAGACCTCAGATCTGCGAGCCGTGGAGCTGGGAGTGGGCATACATCCATGTTTCCCCCAACACACTTCCTCTCCATGCGTGTTTGTTCCCTTCTCTAGCAACAGAATAAGCTCTGCCAGGGCCATGTGTCTCTACCATAGAGCAAACCTAGTGAATTATATTCTGTTATTCATCTGTCTTTCCTGTTAGGTATAAGATTCTTAAAAACAGCGGTTGATTCTGAATTACTTTTTTGTGTTCCTAAAGTCTAGTAGAATGAGACTAGAGATTTTCTTCCTTTCCACCCTTCCTTCCTCCCTCCCTTCCTTCCTTCTTCCTTTCTTTCCTCCCCGTTTTGCTTCTTCTTCTTCTTCTTTTTAATGTTATCAGTGTGGGCTTCTACTAAACACATTACTCTGAGACATGTTTTGTTCCACTTAATCTGTGCTGATTTATTGAATGAATGGCTAATACTTGCCTTTCGTTCTGTGTTTGGTAAAAGTGAGAGGCTGGGTCAGGACCTATGCCTCTCACCAGAGCATTGACCTCTTGCCCCTTACACTGGTAAGACAAGGCCCCAGAGAAGCAGGTGAGAAAGAGACAGAAATGCTCAAGCGAGCTCTGTAGGAACACTGGGCTTCAGAGCAGGAAGGCTCCCTACAATAATCCAGAGCAGAAGCTCTCCAAAGACAGGGGTATCTTCAAGTTGGAGTTAATTATTTCAAATAATATTTTAAATAATATTTCAAATAATAAAATTTCAAATAAATTGAAATTATTTCAAATAATTATTTCAAATAATAACTGAAAGAAGTTGTAGAATTTTGTTTGTTTATTTAAAGTTTTCCCTGGGGCAACATCATTTTTCAGATAACCCCAGGTCATCATCCATGGGCTAAGTTATAGATCACAAACATCTGAGAGCATCATCTCAATCTATTTCCCAATTCCTCTATCACCTTTGTACTAGTTAGGATGCAGATTTTGTTACTCTAAAAAAGACCCAAAGCTGGCACAAATCTTTAGAAACTTTGAGAGCTGGTTGTTAAACACAGTCCTCATTAAAAATTAAATTATATAAACTTGAAAGGGAATAAAATATATTAAAAACAAAGTGATGAGTACTCAGAACCACTTCCTAGTTATTTTACCACATTTTACTATTTTCCATGCTCTTACGGTGACTTACATCTGTTGCCCGTGCATGACGGCCTGCTCTGTGGTGGCGTGTTCTCAGCCCCACAGTTCTGACCATCTAGGTTCCTTTGATCATTGCTACTCTGACATCTCAATGTCTGTATTGCATCCTGGGTCCAAGGAGCCTTGCCTAAGTTCCAGCATCCTGCCTGTACACCAGCCAGAGGAAAGAGGAGAAAGAGGACGGGAGGTTCATTTCTTCTCTCTTCAGTGCATGGTCTTGAATTTGCACACATCACTTCTGCTGACTTCCTACTGGCCACCCCTAGCTACAAAGAAGCCTAGAAATATGGTCTTCATCTGGGATGTTGTATGTCTGGCTAAAACTTTGTCCTTCTAGAAGGTACAAATGGATCCTGGGAAATAGCTGGGCTCAGGTGGAGAAGGGATAATGATATGTTGAAAAATTAGACAGTACCTGCCCCGAGGACCGGCACTAAATAGTATAAGCAATAACTGGTAAAGACCAGGTAGCTCCTTTCTGGGGGTGCCTGGGTAGCTCAGGTCATGATCCCTGGGTCTTGGGATCGAGCCCGTGTTGGACTCTCTGCTCAGTCGGGAACCTGCTTCTCCCTCTCCCAATGCCTGCTGCTCTGCCTACTTGCACTCTATCTCTCCCTTTCTCTCTGTCAAATAAATAAAAATCTTTTAAAAAAGGTCCCCCCCCCCCAAAAGAAAAGACCAGGTAGCTCCTTTCTAATTTTAAATTCTGGGCAGAGAATTAGTTCTCACAAACAACCAACTCATTGTTGGACTAAGCTCTTGTTTTTAGCTTTTACAGTTATAATCAAAGAAAACTTACAACAAATTAGGTTGACATTAGTTAAAGATCTACCTAATTGTTGTGCTGCCTGTTAATTAGGCAGAAACGGTAAGCAATTCACATAAATGACTGTAATTAGCATTATTTTTACAAAGCCAAGTGAAGTTTCTAATTTTCCCTGTTATCCTTTGTGGTTTACTGGTTGTCGCTCCTGGCTCCAGCCATCAGTAATACTTACGTACCATACCCCGGCTCTCTCCAACCTCTCACCTGAGCCTGGATGGCCTCCCCTGTGCTTCCCCACCAAGTCCCCTTCATACGGGGAAGTGGCAAGGCAGAGAGGTCAAGTGCTAGGGCTCTGGAGGGAAAATGCCTTTGTGACTCATCTCACGACTTAAGCTGGGTGACCTTTTTTTTTTTTTAAAGATTTTATTTATTTATTTGACAGAGAGAGATCACAAGTAGACGGAGAGGCAGGCAGAGACAGAGAGGGAAGCAGGCTTCTTGCTGAGCAGAGAGCCCGATGCGGGACTCGATCCCAGGACCCTGAGATCATGACCTGAGCCGAAGGCAGCGGCTTAACCCACTGAGCCACCCAGGCGCCCTAAGCTGGGTGACCTTAGTGACTTGTGTTATCTTTCACTTCCTCCAAATTGTCCATAAGCAATTCCTGAGGATCTTCCTAGGTCAAGTTGGTTGTTATGAGCTCATTTATTCATTCATCTCTCCAACAAAGAATTTTGGAATCTGCTACCAGCCAGATGCTGCTCTCGGTGCTGAGAATTAATAGTGAGCCAAACAAAGTCACATGCTTTACATTTGAGAAGAGGGAGACACACAAGTAACAACTAGTGAAATCTATCAGGTGGTGATAAGTCTGAGAAGAAAACAAGGCATAGTAAGGTACAAGGGTGAGGGAGGATGCTATTTTAGCAGAAGAAGGTGTATCAGTCGGAACACACGAGGTCCAATTGCAGTAACAAACAACCCCCAAATCTCAGGGCTTTTTTTTGCTACGTGTCCGCCATGGGACAACAGAGGATTCTACTCCACATGCTCATCACACGGGGACCTGGGCTGACTAAGTCTTTATGTTCTGAACTGTTCCTGGTCATTACAGCAGGCTGAAGGGGGAAGGGGATCACTTATGTTTGGAAGTGACATTGACCTGATTTCAAGGGCTTGGTAGAGAATGCAGGACCCTAATTTGGGGCTGGAAGGAGAGGAATCAGAAATATTGAGGTGCTGAGTAATCTCCATTTGCCCCCAAATATGTTCTCTGCTGCCTTGCTGTGTGCTCTTGAACCTGAACTCCATGGACTATATCACTAGGGCTCTCCTGCCTTCTGGCTTCTGGTTGTGTTTGGCCAAAAGTATGTAGCTGCAGGAGACCCAAGGATGGGAAATTGTAGGTATTTGTTCTTCCTGCTCCCTGTTCAGCCATAGTTCCAGCCACAACTCTGCCAAGCACAGTCATGCCCATGGCGGCCACTCTGAGGTGGGCTCTGGTAACACCATTTCCTTGCCTTGTCCTTCAGGACTAAGAGTAAGTTGATATCAGCCTCCTAGCATTGCTAATCCTTAGGGCCTCAAAACATCTTGATTTCTTCTGTGGCTAGTGCCTTCAGGAGAAGAGCTCTTCGGAGATGGTACCTGAGATAACATTTGAAGTGAAGGAGAATGTCAAGCAGGTATCTGGGGAAAGATGGTTAGTAGATAGAGCAGAGCAGGAGGAGGAGGTGGGGGAGGGGTGCTGGGCACATTTGAGGACTGGGAACTAGGCAATGTGGCTAGAACCAGCGAGAGTGATGGGGCATTAGTAGGAGTTGAGAGCAGAGAGGTGGGGGCCTCTGATTATATCAGATTCTTCTGGGGAGGGGATAGGAGGGATTGGGATTTCATTCTGAGGGACATAGAAAACCACATGGGCTTTTTGGGCAGGTGAGTGACATCATCTGGCTTGTAGTTTTAAAAGATCACCCCTATTTTAGGGACCATGTGAAAGTGAGAAGATCTGATAGGCTAATGCAGAAGTCTCAGAGGGAGGTATGGTGGCTTGGCCCACAGTGAGAACAGTGGAGGTGGTGTCAAGGCGCCAAATTAGGATTACATGTTTAGGGAGACGTAACACAAGATGTGTTGACTGACTGGATGCTGGCATGAGAGAAGAGAACTCTTCTGAGAGGAGAGATTGAGGGGAATGCAGTTTTGCGGGGGAAGTGAGGGTAGAAATTGAGTGTCCAGTTCCATTCGTAGTAAGTTAAAGATACCTATTGGACCTTGCAGGGGAAGGTTAAGTTAGCAGAGGGGAGAGGTCAGAGCTAGAATAAAAATTTGGTGGTTTCTAGTGGCAGGGGGTACTTAAAGCTAAGATATGGCTGAGCTCTTCTGGGAGGTGGGGGGAGAGCCATAGAGAAGAGGTCCTAGAATCCATCAAAACCCGGAAGCTAAGGAGGTGCCAGCAAAGGAGATTACAAAGGAGTGGCTAACTAGGAGGGAAATTAAGTGAAGAAAAGTGTTTCAAGGAGGAGGGTATATTAACTACATCGAATGCTGCCAACTTACTGAGTTGGAGGAAGACCCTCTTTCAGGTCTTAGGTGGTCTGTCCCCTCCTCCAAGAATTCTGCTCTAACCCCTGAGTGGCTCATCAACTTGATGCCTTGCACTTAGTAACCTTAACACTAGTTCACCAAACACGAGTCAGTTGCGGTGCTCTGCACGCCCATTCCACCCCTGCATCTCCCATGGATCTGCTGTCTAGAGCTCCACATTTTATTCCTAAGAATTGAAGTTCCCTATTTTTTTTTTTTTTTCACTTTGAAGGGGCCTGAAGATTTGTGGACTCCTTTAAAGCTTTCCTATTGTAGAGTTGATATCCCACCAGCATTCCTCTTTCTTCTCACATGGACAGGTCCTGGGACTATTTTCACTGGTTAGGCAACTTGGGTACCACAAGACAGGACTGCAGAACCATGGAGAGAGAGATTGGTAGATTGTCTGCCTTGGTGGTGACTCACTGAATTCTGAGGGAGAGACAATTGATGGGGAGGGAGAGGGGGAAGGGAGAGAAAAGTGGAGGGAGAGAGGCAGACAGGGCTGGAGAAGAAGAGGGAAGGAGGGAGAAGGAGAGAGACTCAGCATAGATGTAGCGGCCCGGTAAGTATAAGAGAGGTGGCTGTGGGGAAATGAGCTTTTTCTCCTTTGGCATCTTGGAAATGGTCTAACCTAACCCCTTCATTTCAGAAAAGGGAAGCTGAAGCCAAGACCAAAGACTTCAGAGTTTGTGGTAAGCTGGCCTCGGCCATATTCCTTATGTCTCTCATGTCAGTGCATTTTCTGTAACAGGCTGGTGACTTTGGAGATGAGAGTAGTTGTCTCCTGCCCTAGGCAAATATCTTCCACTTGCTCAGTGGTACCTAGAACTGCTTTAAAAGACAACCTTTTTGTGCCACAAATGAGAGAAGCGAGGTTAACATTGCAAATGATGGGGGAAAGAATGGTGATGGGGGTGCTTCTGTCTGAGTTATGGATAAAGGATAGTAGTTGCTCAGGGGACACCCAGGGAGGGGGGGTGAAGATACCCCAGTATCTTCACTGGCTGGAAAGAAGGCAAGAAAGGATAAAAGGAAAGACTAGAGGTGTGGAATTCAAACTGAAATTAGGTGGGTGAAAGGGAGGGAAGCAAAGCTAGCTCTCTGATCCTGGGCATGAACAGAACCATCTCATAATGGGAGCACACTTAAGAAGACAAAGAAGAGTAGAGGCCCAGTTCTCATCCAGCTAGTGAGACAGTGATGTCTGAATCTTGATTCCCTCCTGTAAGGGCCAAATGGTTTCCCAAGGAAGGCTCAGGATAGCGGAGTTTGAGGATGACCAACTGGGATCTGAGTTGGGACATTCTCCTCCTGGTGACTGTTGTAATGTTCTCCTGGGAAGCAGCCATTCTGCCCTCTTGGCCCATGGGCAGCTGGGGAGCAGACGTCAGGCCTTGTCCAGATCTCCAAAGCTGGGTGACCCTGGGATTCCGCAGTGGGCTCGGTCTGTGGGTTTGTGAGCTGAATGTTACAGCTTCAGTCTGCAGTGTTGCTTGAGTCTGGGGGCTTTGCCAGACTCTGTCTCACCTAGCTCTTTCTAACAGTGCTAATTTCCAAGCCCAGTCATTTCTACAAAGAGCCTGGCACCCTTACCTCCCTTCTCCCTGAAGGTTTAATAGCAGAGTGCTGAAACGGGGCTCGCTGCTAAAGCTTCATTGTTTTCATAATGTATACTACAGGACTCCTACTAACATACCATGAACCATTGTCCTAATTAAAACTCAATGACTCATGTCAAATTAAATGAGCAGAGTACATTGGGTTAGCCAGGGTTCTGGCTTGCAATTGTATGTTTGTTTACTTGTTAATTGGCCAAGTCAAATCATCTACAGCAGCCTTTTCTTCTTATCAATGCAAGTTACTGATGCTTCAGACTTGATCTGCTGGGGAGCCCTGGCCTGGGAGATGGGATACCTGACAAGCGGTCCCGCTGTGCCATCTCCTAAAGCTGTTGAACCACCCCGTGCTGTTTCTCCTGGAGTAAAGGAAGCATGATCTTCCCCACCTACCCATTTCTTGTAGTTGTTGCAAAGGCCCTGTAAATTGGGGACATCAGAAGAGCTCCTAAGTGTGCTCCCCCTCTGGAAGAGCTTTGATCCAAAGTGAAGGGCTTTCTAGGTCTTTGAAGGCTAGTATATGAGTCAGGATTTTACCAGAAAAAAGTAACTGGTAGAATACATGTTACTGTCATATATGTCTATAGTATATGTAAATAGCACTATATACATGTGTATACACATGTGTGTGTGTCACGGGAGATTGAGTGCAAGGGCTTGGCTTACACCATTGTAAGGGTTGGCTATGCAAATTGAAATCCACAGGGCAGGCCTTCAGGAAGGGCAGACTGAAAACTCCAATGGGAGATAAAGCTTCAGTCCTCAGGCAGGATTTCTTCTTCCTCGGGGAAACCTCCGTTCCACTTGAAAGGTCTTTCCCCTGATCGGATCAGACCCAACAGGATTCTCAAAGCTATTCTCCTGAAAGTCCATTGGTTGTAGCTGTTTATCACACCTACTTTCACAGAAACACCTAGATTAGTGTTTGCTTGAAGAACTACAGCCTACTTAAGTGGATGGACAAAACTGACCACTGTGGCTAAAATCTGGAGGTTGGTCATCCAGTTTAGCAATATTGCCTTCACTTGGTTCAAGAGGATAGAAAATAATGCTATTATGTCTGTGGGTTCTCAGTTCTTAGAGAAAGGCTCTCTTCCAAATATTTCATTCATTCACACCTCCATCAGACATAATTTGGAGCCTTCACACTGAGTAGGAGCTAGAGGCACATGGATGAATGAGTGGTGTTTAGTCTGTGTCACTGTGGAGGTTACCATGTGTTGGGTGAAATGAGTTATACACAGAGGACAGCACAGTGAATGTGACAAAAGAGATATCCATGTGGATTTCAAGAAGCCTCACCCAGGGAAATCAGAGGGGTCTTCCAGGAGGAGGTAAAGCCTAAATGTGGAAGATGGGGAAAGGGGAAGAAAGAGGGACATGTGTGTAAGAGAGGCCATCCCAAGCAGAGGGGAGACACAAAGCTAAGCAAAGGCACAGTGGTGAGGGGTGCCATGGATTCGTCAGGTACCATAAGTAGGTTCGTGGTCCAGGAATGAGGAGAATGAGGTGTGGAGATTAGCGAGGCTGGGGAGATGGCAATGGCTGGATTCTGAAGAGCCTCATAGAAGAGTTTGGACTTTTCTGTAGGTGGCAGGGGACAACATTATCAACTCTGCATGTTGAAGAGGCCCCTGTGGAATCTGTGGGAAAGACGGGATTCATGGGGACAAAACTAGGGTGAGGAAAGCCCATTAGAGACAAGCAATGCTGAAGGTCAGGACTGGGGCCATTATTTCAGGTTTGGAAAGAAAACTTCTGGAAATACTTGGGAGGTGAACTCCACAGAACTGGGTGGTTGGTTGGTCCTGTGGGTGTGTAAGAAGAAGAAGTAGAAGATGGAGCAATTGCTTTGGAGGGAGAACACAGGGGGAGGCAAGATATTGGGGAGGCTGATGAGCTCAGTTGGGGATATAGTGAGTTTGAGGGATCTGAGGGACACACAGCTGCCATATCAACTTGCCATGTGGATGTAGGGCTCAAAGAAGAGGTCTGCGCTGGGAATTTAGAATTGTAGGTGTTTGGGGGCCATTAAAAAATAGGTGGTAGTACAAAGCATGCAGTAGGTAAGATCATCCAGAAACAGACCCAGGAGACAGACAGTGTTTTCAATTCACAGACGAGAAAACTGGGTTAAGGCTCCTATTTTGTGAAAAAAAAGGCAAATACCAGTGGGAAGTGCGTTTGCCACATGTTGTCATTCTGCCCTGTTTGTGAATGAAGCCTACTAGGTTGGCACTGAGAGGCAGCCCTCTCTCACCTGGGCCAGGACTAGGACTCAGGGAGGTCACACAGCTCCTGGGTGTCATGTGTGGCTAGGACACATGCCTTCTAAATTCCAGCCAGGTCTTTTCCCCTCGGTGTGGTGTAAAGGGGGGACAGTTTTGACTGTGTGGATGGGGAGCATGCCTGTGGTACTGAGCACCTGGGGCCAGGAGGGTGCAGGCAGGCTCTCAGGCAGGAACTCACAGCAAGAAGGGGAGAGGTCGCAGGGAAAGGGACCTGGGCTACTCCACCAGCAGAGCTCACAGGGCATGCCCTAGACTTTCTGTCTCACACTATGGCATGCCCTGGTCCAAGTGAATACACAACCCCCCAACCACGGGTAGCGTTCAGAAAATAACCCCAGCTGTCATTAACCAGTTAGTATAATTTAGAATCAGCATGAAAAAGAGGGAAAGAAATGGTGAGCAACGGAGAGACTTCCCCCAGGAGGGAGGAGACAGGGAAGCCTCTGGATGGCTCCCGGCAGCTGCACTGACAGCTAGGTCTACCTGAGCCTGTGAGCTGCAGCCGATGTTTTGGTTGTTAAGGAGCCCCATGTTTGTAGTCTGTCCCTGACCTGACCACAGTGGTCAGTGTGCCCTGTTCTGCACAGACCATTCAGGGAGATGTTAGCTACAACCCGGTGTACTTTGCACAAAGGCAGCAAAGATGTGTATGGGATCCTGGAACGTTAGTTGCTATAGCAACATCTGTCTTTATTATCACCTAAACCCATTCACTGTATAAATATAGTAACTATTTGACTTCCCCACCCCCCCAGTCCACTTGGTAGGATTTAAAAAGAAATGGCAACAACCAGAAAAATAAAAAATAAAAAAATAAAGAAAACCAAGGAACTGCGGTATCATGGGTGTGTGCACAGAGGAGGTTTTGGAGGCGGGGAGAGCATGAGGACATTTGCGGGTGCGGTATATTTTCACAGGTTGCAAGTTAGTGGAGATGTCTACTCTTTACAACCAATGCAGAAAGGGCAAATTCCTAGAAGTGATGGATAGATTTGTCCAGAGAGCTGAAAAAAAGGGGGAACACAGTAGGACAGGTGCAGAAGAGGGAAATATTATAGTGGAAAGAACTTGAATTTGTAATCAGATAGACCTGAGCTCAGATCTCGGCATCCTGCTTATATCTGAGTGACACTGGGTCACTCAATCCCCTGAGCCTGTTTGCTCATCCGCAAAATGGGAGAACCATACCCCATAGCCCATTTCAGCAATTTGATCTCTTCCTATGAGGCCTGAAGACCCCATCTCCAATGTTGGGACAGAGACCAAGATGTGCTCATCAGCAGGAAGAGATTTCCTGGACACCAGCTACGTTCCCTGCAGTGAGAGGTGAAAAGGGACAGGCCCAGCAGGGGTTGGTGAGAGAGACCATCATGCCAGTCTGGACAAGGGCTAGGCCAGCCGGATAGGGCAGGGCAAGGCACAGCAGGGCAAAAGAGGGAGTGGGAAGGAGAAAGTCCCCTGCCAATGCATGTTCCATGGGCTGCTTTTCCTTCTGAAGACCAGGTTTCCATATGTGGGGCTATTAACCATTGGGAGAAGGAAGCCATGGACAGAAATCGAGCATCTAACAGCCATTTTTGGAGAGCCTGCTGTGAGCCAGGCACTGTGCTGGGAACTGGGGGATGTGAAATGGACAGATACAGTCCCGCTGAGGCCAGAGGGACCACTGCTGGAGGAAGGAATAGAGCAATGGAAACTTTTCTCTCACACCCATCCCAACATTCCTGGGCTTCTTGCCCCTGGAGATGAACTGATTTTTTTTTTCTTGGACTCTAAATAACAAAAGCCAACACTGACATAGCACTCACTACTTTCCAGGCACTATGCTGACTAAGTACTTCATAAATACTGATTCATTTATTCCTCAAAATAATTTCACAAAGTAGAAACAGATATTGTCCCACTTTGCAGATGAGTAAACTGAGGCAGAGAGTGCCATGCACAGGACCTCATAAAGTACTGGCTCCAAGGATTAGACCCAAACTGAAAGCTGCTGCTTCTGCTTCTTTATCCCCTTCTCTCCTCTTCCCCTTCCCCCTCCTTTTCCTTCCTCTTCCTCTCCTCCTCCTTCTCCTTCTTTCTCTGCCTTCTTCTTCTTCTTCTCCTTCTACTTCTCGCCCCCTCCCCTTTCTCCCCTCCTCCTTCTTTCCTCCTCCTCTCCTCTCCCTCCCCTCCCCTCCTCCCCTTCCCCCTCCTTTTCCCCTTCCCTCCCTCCTCCTCTTCTTCTTCTTCCTCCTCCTCCTCCTCCTCTTCTTCTTCTTCTCCTTCTAACCCTCATGAGAGAACATAACATAAGCATTTAGCCTGAACCTGGCTAAGTACATGCCTAATAAATGTTGGCTGTCACTGCTATGATTGTTATTCTCTAGTGGAACTGCTGTCAGGTCCATGAAGTTCAACCATTTTTTCTATTTTTGAAAAGGGCTCTCCTTGCCCCCCAAATTTTGCCTTGAGAGAACTTCTTCCCTTTGTGACTGGAAGTGTCTAGAAACAAGTCCATCCTATTAGGGAGGAAGGGGGTGCGGTCAAGACAGGAGTCGGGCAGCAGGACTAGGTCTCTGAAGCCAGAGACATTGCCCTGGTTATATTCAGACAGGCCTGGCTTCAAATCCTACCTCAAGCATTACTAGCTGCATCCTTAGGCAAGTCACCCGAACTTCTGAACATCGCTCCTAATGTGTTGTGGTGGTTAATTACCAGAAGTGCCACACCTTGGTGTGCTTGGTTAATTACCGGAAGTGCTTGGTAAATGTAGCCCCGTACCGGTGAGGATAGTGATGTTGCTGTCAAGTATGGTGATGACGAAGATGATGATTTGAACCCTTCCTGTTTCCATTTCCTTGTAAGAAGAGACAGGAGAGGGGCACCTGGGGGGCTCAGGGGTTAAAGTCTCTGCCTTTCACTCAGGTCATGATCTCAGGGTCCTGGGATGGAGCCCCGCGTTGGGCTCTCTGCTCGGCGGGGAGCCTGCTTTGCCTTCTTTCTCTGCCTGCCTCTCTGTCTGCTTGTGATCTATCTCTCTCTCAAATAAATAAATAAAATCTTAAAAAAAAGAAAAAGAGAGACAGGAGAGTAGCTCCCTTTCTCTGCCTCCTCCATCACCTTCATGAGGCTAGACCTTCACCTGGCTGAGAGTGCCAGTGCAGGAAGTGGGAACACAATGAGGATATAAATACGTGGATACTTCAGACCACCATAACTCTGGGTCCAGACGAAAACCCAACTGTGATAACTGGGCATACAAATAGAACGCAATCTTTGCAGTAAGAAAACAGCTTCTATGATCCCCCCAAAGACCTCATTTTTCCAATGCCATGGCTGGAAGCTATTCCTCTTACCCTCTAACCATCAAGCCACCAATCCCTTTCTTGTGCTGAGAGCAAGCCTAGTTTGCTGACCTTTGCAGGGGAGGAAGGGAAGGGTCCTACTGGGTGTGTTTCAGGAAGTGGCCCAGCCAGCCAGGGGAGAAAATGCTGAGATGAGCCCAAGCTGGAGGGGTTCAAAACTCTCATCCTGGCCGTCTGGCCACTGTGGCAGGTCACAAGGTGCTGATGGAAGAGCTGTTGGTCATGTCAACAAGGCATAAACTAAGGACCTGTGATGTCCCAGCCTATTTCCCTTCCAGGCACTGGTTTTATCCTCCTTGTAGATATCACAGGGCCATCTCTCTAAAATTAGGAGGAATAGAGCATCGATTTAAGTCTTTCCCACTGACCTGTGGAGCCGACTTGTCTTCCTCATGCCCCTTCATCTCTTCCTTCTCTCAGTGTGCTTTGTTAAAACTGTGATTGAGTCTCCATATGTCTTTAAAGCTTCTTCGAGTCTGTTTTGTTTATCTGCTGCATAAGAAGCCACCCCAAAACTTACTGTGCTCACAAATTCTGTGGGTCAGGAATTCTGACAGAGCACTGTCAGAGCTTGTCTGTTTCAGGATGTCTGGGGCTGCCGCTGGGAATATTTAAACAACTGGGAATGGCTTTAAAGAGCACAACAGAAGGAGCAAGCTATCCTGTCTCTTCTCAGAAGGGCATTAACCCCATTCAAAAGAGGTCCATTCTCATGACCTATTCACCTCCTAAGGGCCCCTCATCCTAATAGCATCACATTAGGGGTTAGGATTTCAACATATGAATTTGGTGGGGGGACGATATTCAGTTTATAACGTGTTACTTAGAGCTCCAAGAGTAAATGTTCCAGCAAACAAGGCCAAAGCTTCATGGGTCTTTATGATTAGCCTCTCTATTCCTCTGGGCTGATAGAATCACAAACTCCCAACTTTCAATAGGTCTGTTTACTATATGGAGAAGTGAAATCTTAAAGATCAAGCCAAAGATATGGTTAATAATGTGAATAATTTCCTTCTTAAATAATTTAAAAATAATTTCTTTAGTCAACAAAAAGAATGTCATAAATGATGGTTAGTATTTTCCAACCTATATGTCTTGGACAGAGATTCCCAGAGCCATCTTACAAAACAAACAAACAAACAAAAATTCTTATTTCCGAGTAAGTTTAGAAAATACTTTGCACTTTGGAAGGGGAGGTGAACCATGAGAGACTATGGACTCTGAAAAACGATCTGAGAATTTTGAAGGGGTGGGGGGTGGGAGGTTGGGGGCACCGGGTGGTGGGTATTGTAGAGGGCACGGATTGCATGGAGCACTGGGTGTGGTGCAAAAATAATGAATATTGTTATGCTGAAAAAATAAAAAAATTAAAAAAATAAAATAAAATAAAAAAATGAATGAAAGAAAATACTTTGCACTATACATAGCCTCTTGGATGGATGGGTGAAATAGGCAAAGGAGATTTACATTTATCACGAGGAGCACAGATTAATGTATAGAATTGTTGAATCATTATATTGTACACCTGAAACTAATATAACATTATATGTTAATTATGTTTGAATTAAAAGTATATTATGATCAACTAAAGATATTATGATAAAAAACCTTATATCCAAACACTTGGGTCTCATGAAATGTAACCAACCCAAAGTCTGCATAAATTAAAAGAAAGAAAGCCTGTTATAGACTCTAAATTCCAGAGGAAGCAAGCTGCAGAACAAATCTTAAAGTATTATTCAATAATTTTTTCAATAACTCTAGCATAATTTCCAGTGCTTGAGTATTTGTACCAGAGCAATTGAAGCAGAGTCTTTGGTGGTGGGGTGTTGGGCCCTGAAATTTTTGAAAAGCCTCTTGGGGAATTCTAATGTGCAGTCAGGTTGAGAGCCATTGACTTAAACTATTATTTTAGAAAAATACTATTTATTTTTGGGAAGTTATACACTTTGTTCAACAGTTACTTGCTAGAAAATTGGGAGAACAAAGAGTCATATTTGCAATTCTTTTTTTTAATTAAATTTAAAAATTTTTTTTATAAACATATAATGTATTTTTAGCCCCAGGAGTACAGGTCTGTGAATCACCAGGTTTACACACTTCACAGCACTCACCATAGCACATACCCTCCCCAATGTCCATAACCCCACCACCCTCTCCCAACCACCCTCCCCCCACAACCCTCAGTTTGTTTTGTGAGATTGTCTCTTATGGTTTGTCTCCCTCCCGATCCCATCTTGTTTCATTTATTCTTTTCCTATCCCCAAACCCCCCACGTTGCATCTCCACTTCCTCATATCAGGGAGATCATATGATAGTTGTCTTTCTCCAACTGACTTATTTCGCTAAGCATAATACCCTCTAGTTCCACCCACGTCGTTACAAATGGCAAGATTTCATTTCTTTTGATGGCTGCATAGTATTCCATTGTATATATACACCACATCTTCTTTATCCATTCATCTGTTGATGGACATCTAGGTTCTTTTGTTTATAGTAGCAATGTCCACATATTTGCAATTCTTAATGAAGGGGAATCACAAAAGAGACAGACAAGATCCTGAGTATCTACACTCACCCTGCTCTGCTCCAGGAGTTGTGGATTGCTACTCCCCCCACACTCCCCACCCCTGTCTTTGCCTATCCCCTCCAGATTGCATTGTCAAAACCACTATTGAATCTTCTGCTAAAGTTTTGCCTCCTTTTCACCCCCCAACCCCAAATAGGACTTTATTCTAGAATGGATAATTCAAATTGGAGGACATATACCCCTGGGGGTGGGAAGATGAACTCTTACAGATTGGAAGAGGGGTTTCTAAAACTTGCATGGAGGTTCAGTGGGAAGAGATTAGAAAAGAGGTAGGGATAGAGGAGGAGAGGACATGCAATGTTACCAGTGAAAAGAACCTTCTTTCCTTCCATGAAGGACTCAAGTATTAGAGGGCTTACCCCGTAGGCTGGAGAAAATTTATATCGCCTACAGCTTCACGTTCTTCATTCCTATTGTGTAATTTTCTCTAACCCAATAATTTGGAAAAATCTGCTATACTCAGAGTCTTGTGGCATGATGTTTGAAGAATAAAGGAAAAGGTCAATAGAGGGAAGTTTGGCCAGTTCCAAGCCCAGCTTCCACAGTATCCTCGGAGGTAGCATGTAGCAGTTCTAAATGGAGACTATCTGTGGAGTAAACGGCAGTCCACGGTGGGGCTGGGAATGATGAGACAAAAACCTTGAGTGCCCTTGGTGGAAAACACTCTTCCTTCCTCCATCTAACAAGAGAAAGATGACCTTGAAAATAAAAAGTAGAAAAGGGGCCGGGAAGAGGTAGACCTACGTTTGAGCTACAAATGGATGTACTATCATGTATTTATTTAACTTTTTCTTCTTTTTAAACCGTATGATTTGTTTCAAGGTCTTCTTATTACATTACACTGCATGTACATTATGACACATAAATCCTAGCCTGCATCTTGCTCTATTTCCTTAGGTTAAATTCCCAAAAATGGAATTACCAGATCAAAAAACAAGAGGTATTTTTAGGGCTCTTTGTATATATTACTACCCAGCCCGCTTAGAAAATTTGTATCAAATTAAACTCTCATTAGCAGTGTACAAGAATGCTCATTTCCCCACGTCTGCCAACACTGGGCATTTTAACTTAAAAATATTTCTTGGTGTTCTTGTTATTTTTGTTTTGATGGTTTCCTTTCTGGATTATTCTCAAAAAAATTTTTTTCCCCAGTTTTGAGATATAATTGGCATATAACATTGTGTACTTTTAAGGTAAACAATGAATTGATTGGATATATAGGTATTGTGAAATGTTTACCTCAGTAGCACGTCCACCACCTCACATAATTACCATTTATTTCTTGTGATGAGGACACTTTAAGATCTGGTCTTTTAGCAACTTCCAAGTATATAACACAGCATTGTTAACTATAATCACCATGCTGTACATTAGATCTCCAGAACTTACTCATCATATGTATAACTGGAAGATTTTTTTAAAAAAAGATTTTATTTATTTATTTGACAGACAGTGATCACAAGTAGGCAGAGAGGCAGGCAGAGAGAGAGGAGGAAGCAGGCTCCCCGCTGAGCAGAGAGCCTAATGTGGGGCTCGATCCCAGGACCCTTGGATCATGACCTGAGCCAAAGGCAGAGGCTTTAACCCACTGAGCCACCGAGGTGCCCTAACTGGAAGTTTTTTTCCCCATTTCTCTCATTCTCCAGCTATTGGCAACCACCATTCTGCTCTGTTTCATCTTTTCTAGATTCCATATTTAAGGAGCTTATACAGTATCTGTCTATCTCTGTCTTGCTTATTTTGCTCAGTGTAATGTCCTCAGGGTTCATCTATATAGTTGCAAATGGCAGGATTTCTTTTCTTCTCACAGCTGAGTAATATTCCAGTGTGTGTGTGTGTGTGTGTGTGTGTGTGTGTGTGTGTGCGCGCGCGCGCGTGAGCAAGCGCGAGCGCCTCTATGATTTTATCCATTCATCGGTAGGTGGTTTCCATATCTGGGCTGTTGTGAATAATGCTGCTGTGAACAAGGGGCTACAGATATCTCTTTGAGATCCTGATTTCATTTCCTTTGAATATATACCCAGAAATGGGATTACTGGATCATAGAGTAGTTTTATTTGTAATATTTTGAGGAACCTCCATACCACTTTCCATCATGGCTGCACCAATTTACATTCCCACCAGCAGTGCACAGGATTTCCCTTTTCTCCATATCCTTGCCAATGCTTGTTATCTCCTGTCTTTTTGATGACATGATGACCTGTTAGCCATTCTAACAGGTATGAGGTGATAGCTCATTGTGGTTTTGATTTGTATTTCTCTGGTGATTAATGATGTCAAGCATCTTTTCATGTATCTGTTGGCCATCTCTCTGTGTTCTTTGGAAAAATATCTATACAGTCCTTCTGTCCATTTTTTTAAAAATAAGATTGTTTATTTTTTGCTACTGACTTGTATGATTTCCTTGTACATTTTGGATATTAACCCCTTGTCAGAAACATGATTTGCAAATATTTCCTCCCATTCTGTAGGTTGCCTTTTCATTTTGTTAATGATTATTTTGCTGTGGAGAAGCTTTTCATTTTGAGGAAATCCCACTTACTTATTTTGATGTCATATCCAAAAATTATTGCCAAGACTAATGTCAAGGTGTTTTTCCTCTGTGTTTTCTTCCAGAAATTTTATAGTTTCAGGTCTTGTGTTTAAGCCTTTAATCCATTTGAGTTAATTTTTGTTAATGGTATAAGGTAGAGTTCTAATTTCATTCTTCTACATGTGACTATCCAAGTTTTCCAGAACCATTTGTTGAAGAGACTGTCCCTTCCCCACTGAGTATTTTGGCTCTCTTGTCAAATACTAGTTGGTTGTGTATGTGAGGGTTGATTTCTGGGCTCTTGATTCCTATCCATTTGTGTCCATTTCTATACTAATATCATACTCTTCATGATTGCTCTAACTTTGTAGTGTAATTGGAAATCAGGAAGTGTGATGCTTCCAGCTTTGTTCTTTCTCAGCTTTGCTTTGGTTATTCAAGTTCTTTGTGGTTCCATACAAATTTTAGGAGTATTTTTTCCTATTTCTGTGAAAAATGCCATTGGAATTTTGATAGAGATTGCATTGATTCTATATATGGCTTTGGGTACTATAAACATTTTAAAGATATCAGTTCTTCCAATCCATGAGCATGAGGTTATCTTTTCATTTATTTGTATCTTCTTCAATTTCTTTCATTAAAATCTTATAGTTTTCTATGTATAGACCTTTCACCTCCTTGGCTAAATTTATCCCTAAGTATTTTATTGTTTTTGAGGCTATAGTGAATAGAATTGTTCAAATTTTTTTTCAGATATTTTATTGCTAGTGTATAGTGTATAGAAGCACAACTGATTCTGAAAAAAGAAATTTTTAATGGAGTAAATTAAATTATGTGTATTGTCTCTCTAGTCTATTTTCTCTTCAAAAAGTATACAAATATCCATTTACTTTAGAAACATAGCAATCAACTTTTTTCTTTTATCAGTTCTCCCAAATCAGAAGCAGATAATGTTCAGGTTGCTGATAAAGAATAAGAAACCTCCTCTCTTTCATGGATATTTCAAAGAGCAGATGGTCTTTTGAGTTTTTCTTCTTAGCCTTTCCTTAGCAGTGGACTCCAATTTGCCTACACAAGTGTCTCAGAAACTTGTAGAGCTTGTCTTCCAGGCCAAACATGCCTCCTAAAAAGAATTTTAAATAAGGGTTCTCCGATGGAGATTTAAGTGAAGTCGTGAGTTAATTCCTTCTTTTGTTCTTCCAATTGGTGATAAATTATTGAGTGCTTTTTTAAAAAAATTTATTTTTATTTATGTGTGTGTGTGTGTGAGAGAGAGAGAGATAGAGAGAGGGGGGTGGAGAGAGAGTGATAGCACTCACAAGCAGGGGGAGAAGCAGGCAGAGGGAGAAGCAGGCACTCCACTGAGCAGGGAGCCCAATGTGGGACTCAATCCCAGGACTCTGGGATCATGACCTAAGCCAAAGGCAGAAGCTTAACCACTTGAGCCACCCAGGCATCCCAAATTATTGAACCCTGGCTAAGTGTTTTACACTGTACAATACATTACAAAGTGCAGGAGATATTAATTGTTCATGGATTCCATATTTATGATTTTGCATCTTGGTGAAATTTATTTTAATCCCAAATAAGTGCTCAGGGCTCTTTCATGGTCATTTATGGACATGGGTAGTACCAGGAAAATTTGAGTCACTCCACATGCACATGTCCGGTTGAGGTAAAAGAAGGCGTCACTCTACCTTTTTGTTTTCTCTCTCATACTCTGAATAAGAGTCCTTTTGTGATGTATTTGGTGCCATATTTTTGCATTTTTTCTTGGTTATTTCTTTATTTAAAATAGCCCCTGAGGGTAGGGCTGTTTACCATTCCTACGCTGTGATGTTCAAGAAGGGAGAAAATATGTGTCAGATAAGCTTAATTAAAAAATAAGTTATGTTGATCATGACTTCAATAAATCAACAATACATATTGAGTAAAGCGTCTTTAAACAAAAACACACATCAAACAAGGTTGTGCATTAATTGGTTGATGAAAATGTTGTGACCAGAGTCTCACAGGAATCTAACCTTGTGTTTTCCCTAGAAGCAGTGCCTCAGTACTCTCTAATTCAGCGTTCCCAGCAACTATACACAATGTAACTGCCAGGAGAACTAGAATGGACTGTATATCAGAGGGCGACAGTTTACTTGGGAAGTGCAAGGAACACACATAACAAATAATGAACAACCTGAACAGTAACAGTGGTACAAATAACAAAGGGTAGACAAATCAGGGTGATCTGGAGGAAGGCTTTGTGAAAGGACTGGTCATCAATCTGGGCTCTGCAGACTGAAGAGGGTTTATGGAAGCTCCGGAAGCGAAGAGTAGGAGTGATGAATAGTCTTATTCAGGGAAGACAGGCTATAAGCCAATTTGTATTGGAGGATTATTTTGAACGTGGAGCATATGAAAAATAAGGCTGAAAAAAATCATGTGGGAAGGACTTATGGAGGTCCTGAATGTAAGTCTGAGAGAGCCTGGGTTTGTTCCCTCAGACCAGTTTTTTTTTTCTTTAATCAACTTTATAATTTGCATAAAATAATTGCACTCATTTCAAGTGTACATTTTGATGAGCTTTGACAAGTAAACACCCTCAAGTAAACACCACCACATTCAAGATATAAAACATTTTTATTACCCCAAAATGTTTTCTCATATTGCCTCACAAACAATACCCTTGCCACTCATAATACTAGGCAAAAAAATATAGCAAAAATTGGCTTTTATAGAAATTCTTATGATTTTTTTATTTGACACATGGATTATTTGGAATAATTTTGTTTAATTTTAATACACTTTGAGATTTACCAGATAATTTTCTGTTGTTGATTTCTTCATTCTGTTGTGGTCAGAGAAAATTGTAAGTCCTCTGAGTACATGCTGCTGAGTGGAGCATTCTCTAAATGTCTATTAATTCAAGTTGATTCAAGTGTTGTTTGAGTGTTCTGTATTTTTATTGAATTTTTAGTCTATTTGTTCTATCAATTACTGAAAGAGGCCTGTTGAAATCTCTAACTATAATTATGTGTTTATTTTTCCTTTCACTTCACTCTATTTTGCTTTCTCTGTTATAGAATTCTGTTTTTAGGAGCCTGTCATTTAGGGTTATCGTTGACCCTTTTGTCATTATGAAATGTGTCTCTATCCTTGGTTTTATTTCTTGTTGTGGTATTAACATAGGCATTCCAGTTTTCTTTTGATTAGTGTTTTCATCATATACCTTTTAAACATTTTTTTAGTTTTAGCTTATCTTTGACTCTGTATTTAATGCTGGTTTCTTTTGTTGGGGTATGCTTTTTTATTCAGTCTGACAATCTCTCTGATTTTTAACTCGACTATTTAGATCATTTGTATTTAATGTAATTATTAATATAGCTGGATTTAAATCTAAATCTATTTGTTTTCTCATTAGATTTTTTTTTCTCTCATTATATTTTTTAAAAATTTTTATTCATTTTTTAAATTTCTTTTCATTGTTCCAGAATTCATTGTTTATGCACCACACCCAGTGCTCCATGCAATACATGCCCTCCATAATACCCACCACCAGGCTCACCCAACTTCCTTTAATCCATTCTTTATTCATATTTTCCTCTTTCTCTACCTTGTTTTTGGATTGAGTATTTTGTAGTATTCTATTTTCTCTCCACTTTTTTTTTATTTTTAAAGATTTTTATTTATTTATTTGACAGAGAGAGAGAGAGAGAGAGAGAGAGAGATCACAAGTAGGCAGAGAGGCAGGCAGAGAGAGAGGGGGAAGCAGACTCCCTGCCGAGCAGATAGCCCGATGTGGGGCTCCATCCCAGGACCCTGAGATCATGACCTGAGCTGAAGGCAGAGGCTTAACCCACTGAGCCACCCAGGCACCCCTTCTCTCCTCTATTAACTTGCTAGCTATATCTCTTGTTTATGTATGTGTGTGTGTTTTGGGGAGCGTGGTTGCTCTAGATTTATAATATACATCTTTAACATAGTCTACCTTTAAGTAATATTGTGCCACTTCATATATAATATAAGAACTTAAAAATAATATATTTCTGTTTCCCTTTCCAGTACTCTGTGTTACTATAGTCATACATTTTACTTCCACAAGTGTTATAAACTCCACAATACATTCTTTGGTTGTTCTAAACAGTTATCTTTTAAAAAGTTAAAATATGAAAAAAAGGATTTTTACATTTATTCTTATACCTATTATTTTACTTTCTTCATTTCTTTGGATAACTCCAAATTTCCATCTAGTATTATTTTCCTTCTTCCTAAATGATAAAAGATTTACATTTAAAAAAATTTATTTAAATTCAATTTAATTAACATATACTGTATTATTAGTTTCAGAGATAGAATTTAGTGATTCATCAGTTGCATATAACCTTCCTTAATACTGATCACCTAATTACCCCGTCCCCCCACCAACCTCCCCTCTAGCAACCCTCAGTTTGTTTCCCATGGTTAAGAGTTTCTTATGGTTTGCCTCCCTCTCTTTCACCTTATTTTATTTTTCCTTCCCTTCCCCTATGTTCATTTGTTTTATTTCAAAATTCCACATATGATTGAAATCATATGGTATTTGTCTTTCTCTGACTGACTTATTTCATTATTAGCATTATACCCTCTAGTTCCATTCATGTCATTGCAAACGGCAAGATTTTATTCTTTTTTGGTGAGTGAGTAATATTACACTGTGTGTGTATGTATGTGATATATATATGTACCTATATGTAGATACATATACATATATGTATCTCTCTATATATAGATAGATAAATATCATATATTTATTCATTCATTTGTTGATGGACATCTGCGTTCTTCCCATAGTTTGGCTATTGTGGACATTGCTGCTATAAACATTGGGGTGCACATGCCCCTTTGAATCACTATGTTTGCATCCTTTGAGTAAATACCTAGTAGTGCAATTGCTGGGTTGTAGGGTAGTCCTATTTTTAACTTTTTGAGGAAACTCAATACTGTTTTCCAGAATGGCTGCACCAGCTTGCATTCCCACCAACAATATAAGAGGGTTCCCCTTTCTCTGCATTCTCACCAATGCTTGTTTTTCATTTTACCCATTCTGACCAGCGTGAGGTGGTATCTAATTGTGGTTTTGATTTGTGTTTCCCCAATGCTGATGTTGGACATTTTTTCATTTGTCTCTTAGCCATTTGTATATCTTTGGAGAAATATCTATTCATAACTTCTGCCCATTTCTTGACTGGATTTTTGTTTTTGGTGTTGAGTTTAATAAGTTCTTTATAGATTTTGGATACTAACCCTTTATCTGATAAGACACTTGCAAATATCTTCTCCCATTCTGCAAGTTGCCTTTTAGTTTTATTGACTGTTTCCTTTGCTGTGCAAAAGCTTTTTGTCTTGATGAAGTCCTGCTAGTTCATTTTTGCTTTTGTTTGCCTTGCCTTTGGAGACATGTCTAGCAAGAAGTTGCTGTGGCTGACGTCAAAGAGGCTGCTTTCTGTGTTCTCCTCTAGGATTTTGATGGATTCCTATCTCACATCTTTAGTCCATTTTGAGTCTATTTTTGTGTGTGGTATAAGGAAATGATCCAGTTTCATTCTTCTGCATGTGGCTGTCCAATTTTCCCAATACCACCTGTTGAAGAGACTGTCTTTTTTCCATTGGATATTCTTTTCTACTTTGTCAAGATTAGTTGACCATAGTTGAGGGTCCATTTCTGGGTTCTCTATTCTGTTCCATTGATCTATGTGTCTGTTTTTATGCCAGTACCATATTGTCTTGATGGTTACAGTGTTGTAATATAGTTTGAACTCCAGAATTGTGATGGCTTCAGCTTCGGTTTTCTTTTTCTTTTTTTTTAATTATTAATTTTTTATTAACATATAATATATTATTAGCCCCAGGGGTACAGGTCTGTGAATCTCCAGGTTTACACACTTCACAGCACTCACCATAGCACATACCCTCCTCAATGTCCATAACCCAACCATCCTCTCCCTACCCCTCTCCCCCCAGCAACCCTCAGTTTGTTTTGTAAGATTAAGAGTCTCTTATGGTTTATCTCCCTCCCAATCCCATCTTGGTTTTCTTTTTCAACATTACTTGGGTTTTGGGGCATCTTTTGTGTTTCCGTACAAATTTTAGGATTGTTTGTTCCAATTCTGTGGAAAATGTTGATGGTATTATAACAGGGATTACTTTGAATGTGTAGATCACTTTGGGTAGTATAGACATTTCAACAATATTTGTTCTTCCAATACATGATCATGGAATATTTTTCCATTTCTTTGTGTCATCTTCAGTTTCTTTCATAAGTGTTCTATAGTTTCCTGAGTAAAGTTCTTTTACCTCTTTGGTTAGGTTTATTCCTAGGTATCTTACAGTTTTCTGTGTATTTGTAAATGGGATCGCTTCCTTGATTTCTCTTTCTTCTGCTTCATTATTAGTGTATAGAAATGCAACTGACTTCTGAGCATATATGTTTTCCATCATGTGACTTTGCTGAATTTCTGAATCAGTTCTAGCAATTTTTTGGCAGAGTCTTTTGGGTTTTCCACCTCAAGAAACAAGAAAAGCCTCAAATACACAACCTAACCTTACACCGAAAGGAACTGGAAAAAGAACAGTAAATAAAGCCTAAATCCAGCAAGAGAAGGGAAATAATAAAGATTAGAGCCTGGTGGTGAGTATTATGGAGGGCACATATTGCATGGAGCACTAGGTGTGGTGCATAAACAATGCATTCTGGAACACTGAAAAGAAATAAAAATAAAAAATAAAAATATGAACACTTAAAAAAATCAAAGCAGAAACCTATGATATAGAAATAATAATAATAATAATAATAAACACCCCTGTAGAACAAACAGATCAATGAAACCAGGAGATGGTTCTTGAAAAGTATTAATAAGGTTGATAAACTCTTAGCCAGACTTACCGAAAAGAAAAGAGAAAGGACCAAATAAAATTGTGAATGAAAGAAGAGATAGCATAACCAACACCACAGAAAAACAATTATAAGGAAATATTATGAGCAATTATATGCCAAAAAATTAGGCCATGTGGAAGAAATGGGTACTTTGATCTGTAAATTTATAATTTTTACAAAATTTGGGGAAATTTCAGCTATAAAGTCTTCAAATTTGTTTTTGTTCTCTTCTCCTCCTTTCTGGGACTCCAGATATGCATATGCTAAAGAGCTCAATATTAGTCTTTGAGATGCTGGTGTTTTGTTTTTGTCTTTTCTCTTCCTCTTACCCTGTGTACTTAATTAAGATAGTTTCTACTGTTATGGCTTCAAGTTTATTGATCTTTTCTTCTACAGTGTTTAATCTGCTCCTAGTCCCAGTCAATGAACTTTTCATTTCAAATAATGAGTTTTAATCTCTAGATGATCTATGTTGTTTTTATTCATATTTTCCATTTCTCTCTTCACATGTTAATGTTTTCTTTTAAATATTTATACATAGTTGTGACATTTATAATTGTTATTTTATGTCTTTGTCTGAAAACTCCCCATCAAATCTATCATTTCTATATCTGTGTCTATTGACTGACTTTCCTTGTGGTTTTGAGTCACATTTTACATATCTAATAATTATTTTTATTGGAAAGTGAACATTCTGAGTTTTCTTTGTTGAGTGCTAGATTTTATCGTATTTCTTTAAAACATCATTGGTTTTATTTTGGCAAGCAGGTAAATTAAAGATTAGCTTGATCCTCTTAGGTTTATTTATTTTCTTCCTTCCTTTTTTTTTTTTTTAAAGATTTTATTCACTTATTTGACAGAGAGAGAGAGATCACAAGTAGGCAGAGAGTCAGGCAGGGGATGGAGGGAAGCAGGCTCCCTGTGGAGCAGAGAGCCCAATGTGGGGACTTGATCCCAGGATCCTGAGACTGTGACCTGAGCTGAAGGCAAAGGCCCAACCCACTGAGCCACCCAGGTGCCCCGAGGTTTATTTTAAAGTTTTTTTTCAGGGCAAGTCTGGAGGATACTTCAGGCTTCCAGTATGCTAGGGCTTCTTTGCTATGCTACTAGGCTATGACTCTTCTGATGACTCCTCTGAGTGCTCTGTGACTTCAGTGAGGCCTACCTATTCTGGTTGATGAAAATTCAAATAATTTTTTTCAGATCTATTTGGGCTCTGGGAATTTCTTGGCTTACTACATTCTACTAATCTTTCTTAGCATCATGGAGCTTCACCCTATGCATGTACAGATATATGTTCAGGCAAAAATTGAGAGGACCCCTGTGCACATTTCTGGAGCTCTATCTTCATATAGCTCCCTTATTTCCAATATTCTGCCCTGCAAGTTCTACCTATCTTGGGCTTCTTGAATCTCAAACTTTGCAAGGCTCTTTTTATTTATTTTATTCTTTTTTTGTTTGTTTGTTTTTTGTTTCTTTTTTTGCAAGGCTCTTTTTAGACTAGTCCTTCCTGTGCTGCAGTTTGGATGTTATATTGAGATGGACAGTGAGGGCAAACATATAAATACTTCATTTATTTCCCTTTTCTAGGGGAACATAATCTTGCATTACTTGTAGTCCATGTCTGAAAATACTTACTTAATTTATTTGTTTATGTTTTCCTTTAAGTCAGGAGAGCAATTTCCATAGCAGTTACTTATTCATGGATATAAGCGAAGTCTACAGCGGTATTTAGCATTGTGATTGAGTTTGTTTGATCAGATACATCTACGTATTGTGTGTGCCTTCATATGGTTAATATGAGTTATCCACATTGCCTTACTTGACATGGGCTGCCATAACAAAATACCATAGACTGGTGCTTCAACAATAAAAATTTATTTTCTCACAGATCTGAAGGCTGAAAATTCAATATCAGGGTGCTACCTTGGTTGGGTTCTGTTGAGCATTCTTGTCTTGGTTTAAAGGTGGCTGCCTTTTCACTATGTCCTCATCTGCAAGGGATGGGGGGAGAGTGTGCATGCCAGCTCTCTTGTGCCTTTTCTCATAAGGACATTAATCCCATCAAGAGGGACATACCTGGGTGCCTGGGTAGTGCAGTGGGTTGAGCCTCTGCCTTTGGCTCGGGTCATGATCTCAGGGTCCTGAGCCTGAGCCCCACATCAGGCTCTCTGCTCAGTGGGGAGCCTGCTTCCCCTCCCCCTCTGTCAGCCTCTCTGCCTACTTGTGACTTCTCTCTCTGTCAAATAAATAAATAAATAAATAAAATCTTAAAAAAAAAAAAAAAGAGGGACATACCCTCATGATCTCATCCAATTACCTCCTAAAGGTCCCATTTCCAAATGCCAGGACACTGGGGATTAGAGTTTCAACATATGAAATTTGGGGTGGGGATGGATTTAACAGTCCTTGGCATGCATTCTTCAGAAATATCTCTCATTACAGTAAATTGTTTTACAACATACGTGATAGCCACTCTTCTAAGATGTATTTTAGAATAAAAAATGACAAAACTCCCAGCTTCTACTCCATTAGTGCTACCCAGTCTGGAAATTAATGCAGGCAATAGGGAACTCTTACATACGGATTTTTGAGCAGGGATTTGACCTGACAAAATGGTGATTGAGGTGTGTGAGGTCAGTAGGACTAAATGTAGGAGAATGACAGGACAGCAGGTTTAATGATCAGTATGGTAACCATGTTTGAGTTCTCTCAGGGCTCAGGGTCAGTAAAATTTGTCATTAGTCATTTGCTTAGCTAGTTGTACCCAAGCTTATCATTATCTTCAGCAACCAAAGCTTCCAACAACTCCAGCACTGAGGAAATCTTCAAAGACTCAGGTGCTGAAGTGCATTATCCATTCATTTATTCATCCAGTTTATATTTTATTTAGTGATTGTATCTGTCATTTTTAAGTAATCTAAAATAAAGACTATTGCCCTTGGGGTGCTGGGTGGCTTAGTTGTTGAGCATCTGCATTTGGCTCAGGTTGTGATTCCAGGGTCCTGGGATTGAGCCCTGTGTCAGGCTTCCTGCTCTGCGGGAGGCCTGCCTGTCCCTCTTCCACTCCCTCTGCTTGTGTCCCTGCTTTCAATATCTCTCTCTCTCTGTGTCAAATAAATAAATAACTCTTTTTTTTTTTTTTTAAGGTATTGCCCTTGCCCACAAGTGCCTTATGGACACTTTGGAGAGGCAAGACCAATGCATAAGTTAAAATATAGCATAAATTCATTATTTTGGCAATATCTTACTGCTTTTAAGATGAATTCTCATACCTTCTATGGTCAAAAAGCTAACAACATGCTGTCTCACAGATTGTCCATATGCTGTAGGGAAAGAAAAATGATAGTCAGTGTGGGATGGTATTAGCCAGAGAAGACTTTTCAGAAGAGGGTTTGGGTGTTTTCTTAAAAGATATGCTAAAGAAGAAGTGGAAGATCATTTGGTTGCAGAAATCTCCGGGCAGGGGCGCCTGGGTGGCTCAGTGGATTAAGCCGCTGCCTTCAGCTCAGGTCATGATCTCAGGGTCCTGGGATCGAGCCCCGCATCGGGCTCTCTGCTCAGCAGGGAACCTGCTTCCTCCTCTCTCTCTGCCTGCCTCTCTGCCTGCTTGTGATCTCTCTCTGTCAAATAAATAAAAAAATTAAAAAAAAAAAAAAAGAAATCTCCGGGCAGATATCATAGGAGTTTAGGTTGACCCAGGCAGGGTTTTGGGGAGATATGGCTGGATAAGAGGAGGTCCCCAGGTAGTAGAAAACTTAAGAGCAGGCTGAGGCATGTGGACTTGATGTAAGCATCAAAGAGAGAACTGTGGGAAGTTCTTCTGTAAAAAAGCAATGGAAGTTTTTGCTCTATGTTTTCTGTTCCCTTCTTTTTCCTCCACTTTCATGCGAACTTATTTTTAAATTCCCTTCTGACACTAATAAGCTTTTAAAATAAGCTTTATGCTTGCATCTTATTTTCTAAACAAGCCAAAAATAGCTCTTTACCACAAAGTCTGTAATAAAATTTTAGGACCATACCCATTGAATTGATAAGTTAAACTAGTAACTGACCACCTTTTCTCTTGCAGACATAATGCAAGACACTGAGAGGGATTCAAAGCTTCAACATTTATCATTCACTCATTCAGTCAATCAATCTCTAACAGTTCTCAAGAAGCATTGTCTATGTCTTCAGTGTCTTACAGTCTCATGATCAGGAGGGACTGATGTAAATGACTGGTTGGATCAGGTCACTTTTCATCTCCTTCAGCTGTCCGAGGGATTCACTCACTCATTCCTCAGGACCTCTCTCCAGGACTTTTATTTATTTTATTTATATTATATTTTATTTTATTTTCGTATGCTCCGTGCCCAGTATGGAACCCAATGCAGGGCTTGAACTCACAACTCTGAGATCAAGATCTGAGCTGAGAGCAAGAGTTGGATGCCTAACCAACTGAGCCACACAAGTGCCCCTCTCTAGGGCTTTCTGAGTGGTTTATGGACATGGGAAGGGAATCACAACAGAAATCAGGAGCAGTGTTGGGGTCTTCCGGGGCTGCTGGAGCCTTTATCCTCCTATCACAGAACTCCATGTTGACATAGTCCCATGGAGATTTCTTGGTCATGCATGGTGTTTCTGTTCCTGAATCTTTGAAATAGTCATCTGAATCTAAAACTGAGGCTCAAGTAGAAAGGATGGAAAGAACATCAGAGATGTCTCTTACATAGTTTGGGAGGTAATGTCTGGCTGTGTGAGGGAGGCATATTTAATGAAAATCAGTTATTTCATCAGCAGGTGGGAAGTACTTGTAGCTATAGGATTTTAGTCTACAGTAAACACATGCCATGCCATGTGACCACAACTTGGAATTAAATGCAGTTTTAGATCATATTCATAAAAGTATAATATGGAAGATACTTAAAACAAGCAGTTTCCATTTTACTTTACATTGGCTAGTTTATTTCTGGAGTGTTTTATTCATTTTTAGGGGTCAGGTTTTAAAAGAAATACAGCAAACTGATTTATTGAAACGTTAAGGAATCAAATGTGAAAATGAAAGGGTTTGAAACCAAATGACATCTGGAAATGCTGAGGGAAGTCTATATTGCTCTTGCAGAAGAAAAGACTGACAGGCACTCGAGAACTTTCAAACACCCGACAGGCTGTCTTGTGAAGTAGGAGTTAAGCCAGATCTGTGTAGATACAACAGATTCATTTAGGAGCAACTCAAGGAAGTATTGGGTAAACCCAAGGAAGGCGGAACTTCTCCATGATCAAAACTGTTCCCAGATGGACTAGTTTGTCCACTGGAGTAATAAATGCCCTGTCACTGGATAGATTTGATGAACACCTGGGGAAAATGTTGAGGAAGGCTCCAATATCATTTGATTCAAGGATTTTGTACCATATGATGAATCCTGTCACACCTCAGCGCCCTCTGAGTGATCGTAAATAGAGCTCATAGGAACCCGGAGGAACTTGGATGAACGGATGGAGAGGACAACTGCCAGAGGCTCCATTTCTGAGTCATATTTGAGCTACCCTTAGAGGCAGGGTGGAGAGAGGAAAAGAAAAAATTCCAAGAGGAAAAACACCTTCTGTTGCTCTTGGCAAACATTTGAACAGCACCACCAGCCTTATGCAGCCCTACAGGGAGGAGGTTGGCCGTTGAAGCGTTGGCCCCTCTATCTGTCTGTACTTCCCAAGGCGGGAGGCTCTTCTTGGACCCCCTCTCCTCTATAGCCGGGAGGTGATTAGGCCCCAGAGTGGTGGGTGAAGTAAGTGTAGGTCTGTTGTCAGTGACAGGAGACAGAGCTTACACCAGCTCTGCAGCCGTGTCTGGTACTCCCTGGCAAGGGGATAGTCTCAGTTGTTCTTTCTTCCTTTGGCTTGTGGGGGCTTTCCTGATCTCTAGAATGTTTGAGCCTCATCACTAGCACATGTGCGTGTTCCAGAGTTTGCTGCCGATGCCTTCCCTCGCTTGCTATCCGAGCATGCCTGCTTTACCGCCTTTGGTGGTTCTCTTCTCACATGTACTTGTCTTCTACCTCCAATAAATGGTAGAAATCCTGAGGTGAGGATTGGCTTATACTCTTTTTAGTTAAGTTTTTAAAAATCTTTCTTCCTTTTTTAAAAAAAGCTTGTGTTTTAATTCCAGTATAGTTAACATACAGTATTATGTTAGTTTTAGAGGTACCATATAGTGATTCAACAATTCTGTGTATTAGTGCTCATCATCAAAAGTGCCCTCCTTAATCCCCATCGCCTGTTTTCCCCATCCCCTGTCCCCTCTGGTGACCATCAGTTTGTTCTCTATAGTTAAGAGTCTGTTTCTTGGTTTCTCTCTCTCTTTTTTTGCCTTTTCTCATTTGTTTTGTTTCTTAAATTCTACACATGAGTGAAATCATATGATATTTGTCTTTCTCCGACTGACATTATAGTCTCTAGCTCCATCTATCTTGTTGTAAATGATAAGCTTTAATTCTTTTTATGGCTGATTAATATTCCATTATGTATATACACCACATTTTCTTTATCCATTCATCTATTGATGGACGCTTGGGCTGCTTCCATAATTTGGCTATGGTAAATAATACTGCGATAAACACAGGAGTACATGCATCCCTTTGAATTAGTAGTTTTGCATTTGGGGGATAAATACCCACTGTTGAAATTGCTGGATCATAGGATAGTTCTATTTTTAACTTTTTGAGGGACCGCCATACCATTTCCCGCAGTGGCTGCACCAGTCCGCATTCGAAACAACAGCGTAAGAGGGTTCCTCTTTCTCCACATCCTCACCAACACTGTTTCTTGTTTGTGATTTTAGGGATTGGCTTATACTTTTGTGTGTTCTCCGTAGCACCTATCTCAGTCCTTTTGCATAATGAATGTGCTTATTCAAGTATCAAGGTATATGCCAATTTGTCAGAGTAGATCTTTTTGTAAAGGAGAGGATGTTGGTTAGTTTTTATGTAGGGAAGTTATGGATTCTTCATTATAAACATTAATCATTGAACACCAGCTCTTATTTTAAGACCCTTGAGGTGTTCAGACTGGCTTATATCATTTGAAAATTCTTGCAGCTGGGGTAGGTGTTGAACACTTGGAGTTCTCTCCTGGCCCAGCATTTGGAGATCATCTTTGATGTCTATTTGAATCTGTTACTGTGAGTTTCAGGGATTGTGCTGCTGATAACATGAGTTTACTCAAAACCAATAATAAACTGGCCACTCCCCATGATTTGGTCTGTTACTTTTCCTAGAAGAAAAAAATAGAAAAGTTTTCCAAGAAGCCACGTGTGCCCTTTAAGTCCCTAAGTGTCCAAAAGGAAGAGAAGCCAGGAGGAGAGATGCTAGAGTCATTGCTAAGTGCAGTGTATGTGTGGGTTGCAGTGTGATGGTGACCTCACACACCACATCTCCTTGGCTCTTATTTTTACCTCTGTGGAAAGCTTTGGGGGAATGGGCAAGCAGCTTTGGCACCCTTTAAAGGAGAGTCTTCTCAGGCAAAAACAAGCTATGTCAAAGCAGTCTTGTTTTTACTGCCTGGCTGTAAGTTCATTTGTGGAGAAACCAAGGAAACCACCTTTGAAAGGCTGCATGTGGACCAAATAAGAGAATCTGAAACCATGTTGTTGTACTTCAAAAATAACAAGACTTGGCAGGTAATGGGAGAACACCATGTTTTAATTGCTTTGGGTATTAATTAAGAAAGGTAGAATAGGCTTTCAGGGAGGGGTTTTCATGACTGTAGGAGTGTTTGAACACTGTTTTTGTGTGTATCTATTCTATAAATCATCACAAAAACGGGAGAAGATGAAGAAGCATGGCAGACTGATTTTGCTGCCAAAACAAAGATCGTGTCTATAATAAGGTGCCCAGTGTCCCTGTAGGTCTACACTGGGCAGTATCCTCTTAAATTCAGGCTTAGTTTTTCCTTTCCTCCTTTGGCACCTTTATCCCTGTGGTCCAGTCACCTTCCCTTCTGCCGCTCAAATTCCTTTTCCTCCTTGATATTTAACAACTGTGAAACACCAACCACTGACTGTCCCATGATTTGAAACCATTACTAACAGAGCTAACCTACCTGGCCAGGTATTTGATTCTGTCTTCAGCCAGACCTTTTATTCACCCAATCAGATCAGTGGTTCTTCTCTGGGAAACTTGCAAACTTTGCAGCAAAAGCGAAGATGGCCGTGAAGAAGTGTCCTGTGGCCCTCAGTTCTGTCTCTATAGGGGTGCTGAGCAGCCTTGCCCCATTCTTCTTCTGTTTTTCAGCTAAGAGGAAGTTTAAAAAAAAAAAAGGTCAATGTCCTGCTTAACTAGCTGTGACCTCTAGGAAACCATTTTCCAGCATCATGAATTCTCATCTTCAAAATGAAGGGATGGATTGGATTACTTCTAAAGGTTCCTTGGGCTCTACCCTCTGTGATTCTGCTCTAGCTTAGCATTCGCTACCAGCACTCCATACCACAGGTCACCATGAGTGAGCAACAGACAAGAAGTGGTTTCAAGGAAGGGAGAACCCAGCCCCAGGGAGTGAAATGGCGTCTGCAGAGTCCTGAGAAGGTGAGCTCTACAGCACTGAAGAAATAATATGTTAATTCACTGAAATTTCCCAGTACAGTGCCTTAAGCATTTTAGAGGGAAGTAGCAATATAAATCTAATATGTGTGCGATTTTGTCATTCTAACTCATATGCTTTCTACCAGTTACAATGAGGTCTCCCTGCTGTTTAAACTTGGGGTGTAGATTTTTTTTCCTGCTCTTTTGTTTTTTGTGCTTTTCAAGGCCCATTTTGTTTGGGTTGCAACAAGAAGGTGAAAGTGAGGGCCAGAGCTGGTCTAGAGATGTGGGATATGGGGCCACAGGCAGGACAGTAGCCTGGCGTTGAACAGCTGCAGTTGGGGCCTGCTTCCCTCATTGAGGTACCAGAGTTGTCTGAGGGGTGCAGTATTCTTTAGCCTCTATCTTAATAATCCAGAGGTCCAGGAAGCCACAGGAAACTTCCAGAAGCCCAGAAAGGCCACGACTAAACACACGGGCCTATATGTTGTGGGACCTATGAGTGGGAAAACAAAGAACACTAAGCATCTTAACCTGGAAAGAGGAAGCCTTGGGCATGGCATTGGAACACATTTTAGTCCTGAAAGGACGGTCATGTAGAAGGGGAATGAGGCTTGTTTTTGTGCTTTCATAGTACATTATTGATGAAAATTAAACAGATATTGGTTCAATGTCAATAAACATATTCTAATAGTGTGTCAGAAATTGAATAATAATATTTGACATCTTACAGTGTTGTACATTTGCAAGAGTGCTTTTCCTACCTAATTTAATAGCCCTATGGGGCAAGTAGAGTTATTATTGTCACTATTATTGGGATTCCTAATTCCTTCTTTTGGTGGGGGGAATTCCTGATTTCACAGCACTATGGGTAGATAGAGCTCAGGTTATTATCATCATTACCATCAACACCATTATTTTAAGTCAGATACGAAAATGGAGATTATATTAAATGACTTAAAGTTCTGAAATTATTAAGCAGATAAGTCTAACTCTATAGTCTAAGCTTTTCATTAAATTTACAAATATATACACTCCTCAAACTACAAAATAAGTGAGAAAACAAGATACCTGCTTCCAAATCTTTTATAAACAGTTGGTCAGACCACCCCATGCTCCTCTTTAAACTCTTCCTGACTTTCTCTTCTGGTATATTAACTTCTGATTGCCAACTCCAAGGTCTCTCTGTCATTCTCATGGACCTGGAATGGTATTTTTTTGAACTCTGGCTGGGGTCATTTGGGAAGGATCAGCGGGTAGGACGGGGAACCTGAGGCACTGAGTGGCTAATTCAGGTCTAATCTGTGGGGCCCCACCGAGCAGCTGAGTGCATCCCAAGGAGCACAGCTGGTTTTTCGTAGTGCTGCTATTATAGGATTATTAGAAATGGCAACTGGGCATCAAGTAGTGGGGCCTCTTTTCTCAGGCTCTAGGGAAAACGTAACAGCAATAGTCCATGCCCTTGGCGACCTTTGGCCTCAGGAGAGAGGAAATGAATGGTCAATGCAGGATGATACTGAACTCATTTTAGTAAGAATTAAAAAAAAAAAATCCTGTTTGTTTTGTTTTGTTTTGTTTTTAGATCTCCAGGGAATAATTCCCTCTTTTTGTCCCAGTTCCTAGCCAATTCCTGGAGTTTTTCATTTTGCCAAACCCAAATATCTCTTGCTGACATTTAGCGAGATGATGAGGCTTACTGAGCACTTGCTGTATGGAGAGTGGGTAGGGAGAAGCAGAAGAACACATGCACATGCTCCCTGACTCAGTTTCCCAAAAGAACAGTTACAATACTTGGTATTATGATGGGGGTGTCAAAAGGGCATGGAAAGATCTATAAAAACTGGAACACACTAATGTGGTTCATTGGCTACCCAGCAGTATATATTTTAAAAAAAAAAAACATATATATTTTTTAAGTCGAGAGCATGTGGGAGGTTGGACAGGAGTGTGGTTTGAGCAACAGGCCAAGGATTGCCTTCGATCTCTTGGGTTTTTTTTCCTTCCTTTTCAACTCTTCGTCCCTGCCGCAAGCTGGAGTATTCTAGCTTTCTCCTTCCTCGTTTCTTACACTTTCTCACAGCGGTTATGTTCTGAGAGCCTGTCAGTCCAAAACCTTTTCAGTTTCTCTCAGCGGGCCTAGGGGCCCCGTAGGCCAGCAGGGCACCTCGCAGCCCCACTAAACGTGAAACATCTCATGGAAACGTGAGATGGTTTTGCCGAGGAGCTCTGTTCGGACACCTGATCCGGATGCCAACGGTGTCAGGCCCACTGCCTGTGCTGAGGACTGGTGATGTGAAAGCGGTGACTGGGGTCGGACTGTAGTGAGGGGGGGCACCCTGGCAGACATAAACCTCCAGCCACATTCTTAAGGTGGTGAGTGACTGGCCTGGGGGGCAAGGGGGGAGATAGGGACAGAACCTTGGAGGGAGCAGGATGGAGCCAGACTTGAGCATGAGAAGGGAGGAGGCCAAAGGTGTTCTAGTGACGATTATAATAATTCAGATATTTAGAATTTAAGTCCCTGTTCCCATCCCCACACTTCATTTCTCTTTCCTTCTCCCTCACATTCAGAATACGACAGTTTTTTATCACACTGCTCTTAGGTGGCAGATGGATGGAGGTGGGACAAAGAAGTCCACTGGATTTCTGATTGAGTCTTCTGAACTTGCCTGGCATAAACAATAATCTTAAAAGCTGAGGCTTTACATATTTTTTTTTTTAACCTAAAATGCCTGGCTTTAAATATCAAGAGCCAAAGTCTAGAGAGCTGAAATTTTAGAAGGCAGGATGACACAATTTATTTCCTACCCAAAAGGAGATAAAAATGTGACCAGCTGGGGAAACAAAGAGAACCAAAGCAAAGTAGATATCACTAGAACTTAGGAGTTTCTATGAGGAGGGTCAGCATCCTTATCTCTGGGGCTGAATTATGGGGGGGGGTAGGATTGGGCAACTGAAATTGTGACTGGATTGAAAGGAGCTCAAAGGGCAGTAGACCCTTGTGCCTCTCTCTCCCTGAGCTGTGGCCCAAAGACCAAGGACACCTGCCGTCAACATGACCCTGGGCTCTAGAGTAGTGACAGCTGGGAAAGGCTAGTTATCGGATCTGAGGATAGCCTCGTGGAATTCCACACAATCCTATGCTCTCCCAGGTGGTAGCAGAGGGCACCCAAAGAGTTCCCATGACACCCACAATGGCAGCAAAAGTGACCAAGAATCAACTGTGTGATTCTAAAGGAGGCTGGTACTGGATTCTGCAAGGAAGGTATGCATGCATGTACTTCCCGGTAAGATGCTGTAGCAGGACGGCGAACTGTGAGGACTGGGGAAAATGAGTCAGCCAGTGCGGAGGACAGCTTGAAGATAGACTTCTTTCCCCAGAAGCCAGGACAATGGCTGCCCTCCACCAAAATAGAAATTTAGAACAGCCCCTACAACAAAGAAAAGAGAAGGGGGTGGGGGGTGGGAGCGTGTGCGTCTCAAAGTAACCCTAGTTAAGTCTTCAAGAGGCTGAGTAAGCTTGAATCGGAAAAATTAAGATTTCTGTGACAGAGAAAGAAATAAGAAATAGCTAAGTTCTGTTATAGACAATACAAATATTGCATTTTTTTATAGTCCATGATTGGGTATTTGACTTTCCATGCAGGTCTGCCTAGATGGAGTGATGACACCAAAATGAAGTAGAGTAGGAGACCAATGCAGAAACCTCTAGAGGGGAAGCTCAAGGCCTAAAGGAGCTAATTATGATGAGAACTTGCCTCGTGTCCAAGAGGAGGCTAGGGATGGGGAAAGGCATGCTACTGGTTGTTTTTTTTTTTTTTAATAAATATTTTTATTTATTTATTTGATAGAGAGATCACAAGTAGGCAGAGAGGCAGGCAGAGAGAGAGGGGGAAACAGGCTCCCTGCTGAGCAGAGAGCCCGACGTGGGGCTCGATCCTAGGACCCTGATATCATGACCTGAGCTGAAGGCAGAGGTTTAACCCACTGAGCCACCCAGGAACCCCAGGCATGTGACTGTTGCGCAGAGAGGGCTTCAAGGGGATCCCAGTTGGTTTCCCAGCACGTTGATCTGTTCATTTGGTGTCTCTCATGATGCCCTCAAAGAGCTCTTCCCAGGGAATCATTATGAACCCATTAGATGGCTTTGACCTCTCCCCGCTCCTCCCAGCAATGAGCACATGCAGTCTATCAGTTACTGTTGTGAGAATGGCCCCCATGCTTGCGACCTAGACTCGGTGTGTGGGAAGTGCTTCTGCAGGGACTGCCTACGAACAGACGGGGCCACACCTGCACATCCCACGCCTGCTACTGCTGGGTGTGTGGATGAGGATGGGGTAGTGAAAGGTGAGATGTACTCCGTTCTCAATCAGAGTATACTGACGGCGAGATAAATACAGCTAAAATGAAACCATCGAACCCACTCCCACTTCTGATCGCTGAGCAGCCACCTGAGACATGTAACAGGAGAATTATTTGGAAGCTAGTTCTCTGGATCAAGACAGATTTGCATGAGGAGAATGGAGTTAGGACACCATCCCCAGGCTCTGTGACTCTCTTTCTATTTATTTATATATATATATATATATATATATATATATATATATATATATATTTATTTATTTATTTGACAGAGATCACAAATAGGCAGAGAGGTAGGCAGAGAGAGAGGGGGAAGCAGGTTTCCCGTGGAGCAGAGAGTCCAATGCAGGGCTTGATCCCAGAACTCTGGGATCATGACCCAAGCCAAAGGCAGAGGCTTTATTTAACCCACTGAGCCACCCAGGCACCCCTCTGTGACTCTCTTTCTTCTGAGGGTTTCCCCCTTCCCCCTTTCCTCGGTCAGCAATACTTTTAGCTTTTGCTTCTTCACTTCTCTTTTCTTTCTGTTTGCCTTTCCTCTCCTGATGTTTGACCTTCACTTGGGGTCCCCCGAGTTTCAGTTTTGCATCCTGGGGGAAAAATGGGGTTCTCCTCCCAGAGAGAAACTCTATCATCGTGCGGCTCGGAGAATATCCTCTGATCCTAGACTGGTTATAAATTCTGGGTTTCACTTTCTCGCAGCAGTTTTGCTCATGGGGCAGGTTTGTTAGAAGAGTGTTAGCTGCTGATAGGGAAGAGAGAGATGCAGAAGGATTTAGCATATTGGCAGGATTGATTAATCCATGTACAGGCACCATGGAGTCAGGGTTCTAAGGGAATGGTGTGAGGAATGGTGATGTTTTGATGGGACAAAGGGACTCTTACCTAATCTACACTCTGATAGCTGATAATGGGACCCACAAGGCTCTTGTCTCAGATAAACTAATTACAGTTACAGTGCTAACAAGCATGCGGCTTACAGCTTCCTGAATTCCTTTTTTTTTTTTTTTTTAAGAATGTGAGAGAGGGGCGCCTGGGTGGCTCAGTGGGTTAAGCCTCTGCCTTCGGTTCAGGTCGTGGTCCCGGGGTCCTGGGATCGAGCCCCGCATCGGGCACTCTGCTCAGCAGGGAGCCTGCTTCCCCCTCTCTCTCTGCCTGCCTCTCTGTCTACTTGTGATCTCTCTCTGTCAAATAAATAAATAAAAAAATCTTAAAAAAAATATATAAGGGAGACTTACTTTCTAAAAAAAAAAAAAAAAGAATGTGAGAGAGCATGCAGGAGAGGTGGGGAGGGGCAGAGGGAGAGGAAGAGAGAGAATCTTAAGCTGATTCCACTCCCAACACCGAGCTGGAGGTGGGGCTTGATCTCACAACCCTGAGATCATAACCTGAACCGAAATCAAGAGTCTGATGCTTATCAAACTGAACCACCCAGGTGCCCCCGAATTACTTTCTGAATCGATAGTTGTGCTCTTTTACTTTTCTCCATGTATTTTAGTTCTGTAATTTGGGATGAGGGGGCTTCAGGTTTAGAGAGTTGCCTTAGTCATTCTCCTCTGTTTGTAGACTATAATTATCATCCCTTGTGGTATTCATTTTCTTGGATTAGTATTTTATTTTTTCTTTATTACACTAGGACCCTATTCCCATTTTCCCTTCCAGTGTTAACATTTGTACCGAAGTGCTCTATCTATGACCTTAAGAATGCACGTATCTATGAGGAAGAGTGATGTCTTGTATATGTTTCTTAAGAAAAAAATATCATGGAGAATTTAAAACATTTATAAAAAGAGAAGGATGACCTAATGACTCCCCCGCCATGTACCCACCTATCACTCAGCTTCAACAATTAAGAACACACAGCTCATAGTTCCCCTTCCTATATTGTTCCTTTTATTCTCCTCATATTTTTTGAAGGAAATCCCAGATATACAATTTAATCTACAAATATTTCATTATCTCTTCCTAAAAGATAAAGACTCCCCTTTTTAAACATGACCATAACACCACTGTTGGACATCAAAAATCATCAATAACCAGTAATACTATCAAATATCTTCCAGTCATTTCCCATATTTTCCTGATAATATAAATGTTCTTTTCTTTTGTTTATTTTTATTTGTTCGCACAGTGTTTGAATCAGGATCCAAACAAGGTCTGTGTATTACAATTGGCAACCATGTCTTTCAAATTTCTTCCAAGCTATAGTTTCCATTCCATTTCTTTTTGTCCTTGGCACTTTTTGTTGATGATGAAAGGCAGTGGTTTGCCTGGTCCAGTTTCCCACCATTGTTTCCTTGGTTTCCTCCTAGGACCGTGTTTATTTAACATGTAGCCCTGTCTCTGATATTGTTACAAATTAGAAGTTAGATCTAGAGGGTTGATCAGATTCGGGTTTGATTTTGGAAAGGTCCTGACTACTTCATAGGTGGTACTTTGCACTTCCATCAGAAGGGATATAAAGTTTAGTTGTCTTTTTGTAATATTGGTCGCCCTTAATAATCGGTACTCCTATTTAATTCATTAGAACCTGCAAGTTTGAGATATCCTAATTCTAGCAGTTCTTTTTAAGGAGGAATACTACTGAATAAAATCAGATCCATGTTCACACTGTCCTCCAGAATAAATTCCAAATGCATCAGAAGAGAGTTAAACCATACAAATATTTCAAAAAATATAGTGAATTCCTCTCAAATTTAGAGTAGGTAAATCCTAACTCTAACTTAAAACCCAAAAGCAATAAAATAACTGATACATTTATTACATAAAAATTTTAAAAAGCCTTTTGCATAGCAAAAGTTATCATATGGAAAAAAATAAATGACAAAGTAGGAGAAACTATTTGCAACTTATTCATAAACAAGTTAATACCCTTAATATAGACAGACTTTCCCTTACAACCTCCCTTCATCAGTTTATATTGGGAAAGCAGAATAAATGCTTAATTCTTTTTTTTATTACCAGTTTTCAAAAGAATGAGTTGAGGAGTGCCTGGCTGGTTCAGTTGGTAAGCATCTGATTCTTCATCTCAGGGTTGTGAGTTTGAGCCTCATGTTGGGTGTAGAGATCACTTAAATAAATAAAACTTAAAAAAAAAAAGGAATGAGTTGATTTCCAAGGATGATCAATACAGTGTTTTTCTAAAGTATAGTAATGAATTTGTGGACTTAGAGTTACTTGTTCTATTTCAATTGACTATAATGGTCTATAAGGTCAAACTGTCCATTTGTGACTAGGAGGAGCCTATTCAAGGTGGTTTCTGTGTCCATTTGACATTATTCCAGCTGTCTTTGATAGCATCCTTGCTTTCTTGGAATTTAGTTAGATACTGTCAAATTCCTTTTCCTTTTTTTAAAAAATTTGTTTATTTTGGAAAGAAAGAGAGTGAGCACACGGGAGAAGGGCAGAGAGGAGGAGAGAGAGAGAATCTTAAGCAGACTCCCTGCTGAGCCCCCAACTTGAGGCTCCATCCCACGACCCCAAAATCATGACTTGAGCCAAAATCAAGAGTCAGTCACTCAACCAACTGTACCACCCAGATGCCCCAGATATTGTTAAATTCTTCCCCATAGGGGTTATATTTTACCTTCCTACCAGTTTTTCAACAGAAGATGACATCAAATTGAGGTTTTTACCAGTCTGATGGGTGAGAGATGGTATCTCAGTGTAGTTTTGTTTGGCTCTTATTATGAGTAAGGGTGAACATATTTTCATGTGGTTAGGAGCCATTTGCATTTTTTCCTACAAACTCTTAGTTTATATCTTTATCACATATTACATTTTTTACTTTTTTTTTTAAATCTATAAACATATATTTTTATCCCCAGGGGTACAGGTCTGCGAATCGCCAGGTTTACACACTTCACAGCACTCACCATAGCACATACCCTCCCCAATATCCATAACCCCACCCCCCCTCTCAACCCCCTCCCCCCATCAACCCTCAGTTTGTTTTGTGAGATTAAGAGTCACTTATGGTTTGTCTCCCTCCCAATCCCATCTTGTTTCATTTACTCTTCTCCTACCCCCTTAACCTCCCATGTTGCATCTCCTCTCCCTCATATCAGGGAGATCATATGATAGTTGTCTTTCTCCGATTGACTTATTTCGCTAAGCATGATACCCTCTAGTTCCATCCACGTCGTCGCAAATGGCAAGATTTCATTTCTTTTGATGGCTGCATAGTATTCCATTGTGTATATATACCACATCTTCTTTATCCATTCGTCTGTTGATGGACATCTAGGTTCTTTCCATAGTTTGGCTATTGTAGACATTGCTGCTATAAACATTCGGGTGCACGTGCCCCTTCGGATCACTACGTTTGTATCTTTAGGGTAAATACCCAGCAGTGCAATTGCTGGGTCATAGGGTAGTTCTATTTTCAACATTTTGAGGAACCTCCATGCTGTTTTCCAGAGTGGTTGCACCAGCTTGCATTCCCACCAACAGTGTAGGAGGGTTCCCCTTTCTCCGCATCCTCGCCAGCATCTGTCATTTCCTGACTTGTTAATTTTAGCCATTCTGACTGGTGTGAGGTGATATCTCATGGTGGTTTTGATTTGTATTTCCCTGATGCCGAGTGATATGGAGCACTTTTTCATGTGTCTGTTGGCCATCTGGATGTCTTCTTTGCAGAAATGTCTGTTCATGTCTTCTGCCCATTTCTTGATTGGATTCTTTGTTCTTTGGGTGTTGAGTTTGCTAAGTTCTTTATAGATTTTGGACACTAGCCCTTTATCTGATATGTCAGTTGCAAATATCTTCTCCCATTCTGTCAGTTGTCTTTTGGTTTTGTTCACTGTTTCCTTTGCTGTGCAAAAGCTTTTGATCTTGATAAAATCCCAATAGTTCATTTTTGCCCTTGCTTCCCTTGCCTTTGGCGATGTTCCTAGGAAGATGTTGCTGCGGCTGAGGTCGAAGAGGTTGCTGCCTGTGTTCTCCTCGAGGATTTTGATGGATTCCTTTCTCACATTGAGATCCTTCATCCATTTTGAGTCTATTTTCGTGTGTGGTGTAAGGAAATGATCCAATTTCATTTTTCTGCATGTGGCTGTCCAATTTTCCCAACACCATTTATTGAAGAGGCTGTCTTTTGTCCATTGGACATTCTTTCCTGCTTTGTCGAAGATGAGTTGACCATAGAGTTGAGGGTCTATTTCTGGGCTCTCTATTCTGTTCCATTGATATATGTGTCTGTTTTTCTGCCAGTACTATGCAGTCTTGATGATGACAGCTTTGTAATAGAGCTTGAAGTCCGGAATTGTGATGCCACCAACTTTGGCTTTCTTTTTCAATATTCCTTTGGCTATTTGAGGTCTTTTCTGGTTCCATATAAATTTTAGGATTATTTGTTCCATTTCTTTGAAAAAAATGGATGGTACTTTGATAGGAATTGCATTAAATGTGTAGATTGCTTTAGGTAGCATAGACATTTTCACAATATTTATTCTTCCAATCCAGGAGCATGGAACATTTTTCCATTTCTTTGTGTCTTCCTCAATTTCTTTCATGAGTACTTTATAGTTTTCTGTGTATAGATTCTTAGTCTCTTTGGTTAGGTATATTCCCAGGTATCTTATAGTCTCTTTGGTTAGGTATATTCCCAGGTATCTTATAGTTTTGGGTGCAATTGTAAATGGGATGGACTCCTTAATTTCTCTTTCTTCTGTCTTGTTGTTGGTGTAGAGAAATGCAACTGATTTCTGTGCATTGATTTTATATCCTGACACTTTACTGAATTCCTGTACAAGTTCTAGCAGTTTTGGAGTGGAGTCTTTTGGGTTTTCCACATAGAGTATCATATCATCTGCAAAGAGTGATAGTTTGACTTCTTCTTTGTCGATTTGGATGCCTTTAATTTCCTTTTGTTGTCTGATTGCTGAGGCTAGGACTTCTAGTACTATGTTGAATAGCAGTGGTGATAATGGATATCCCTGCCGTGTTCCTGACCTTAGTGGAAAAGCTTTCAGTTTTTCTCCATTGAGAATGATATTTGCGGTGGGTTTTTCATAGATGGCTTTGATAATATTGAGGTATGTGCCGTCTATCCCTACACTTTGAAGAGTTTTGATCAGGAAGGGATGCTGTACTTTGTCAAATGCTTTTTCAGCATCTTTGGAGAGTATCATATGATTCTTGTTCTTTCTTTTATTAACGTGTTGTATCACATTGATTGATTTGCGGATGTTGAACCAACCTTGCAACCCTGGAATAAATCCCACTTGGTCGTGGTGAATAATCCTTTTAATGTACTGTTGAATCCTATTGGCTAGTATTTTGGCGAGAATTTTTGCATCTGCGTTCATCAAGGATATTGGTCTGTAGTTCTCTTTTTTGATGGGATCCTTGTCTGGTTTTGGGATCAAGGTGATGCTGGCCTCATAAAATGAGTTTGGAAGTTTTCCTTCTATTTCTATTTTTTGGAACAGTTTCAGGAGAATAGGAATTAGTTCTTCTTTAAATGTTTGGTAGAATTCCCCCGGGAAGCCGTCTGGCCCTGGGCTTTTGTTTGTTTGGAGATTTTTGATGACTGTTTCAATCTCCTTACTGGTTATGGGTCTGTTCAGGCTTTCTATTTCTTCCTGGTTCAGTTGTGGTAGTTTATATGTCTCTAGGAATGCATCCATTTCTTCCAGATTGTCAAATTTGTTGGCGTAGAGTTGCTCATAGTATGTTCTTATAATTGTCTGTATTTCTTTGGTGTTCGTTGTGATCTCTCCTCTTTCATTCATGATTTTATTTATTTGGGTCCTTTCTCTTTTCTTTTTGATAAGTCTGGCCAGGGGTTTATCAATCTTATTAATTCTTTCAAAGAACCAGCTCCTAGTTTCGTTGATTTGTTCTATTGTTTTTTTGGTTTCTATTTCATTGATTTCTGCTCTGATCTTTATGATTTCTCTTCTCCTGCTGGGTTTAGGCTTTCTTTCTTGTTCTTTCTCCAGCTCTTTTAGGTGTAGGGTTAGGTTGTGTACCTGAGACCTTTCTTGTTTCTTGAGAAAGGCTTGTACCGCTATATATTTTCCTCTCAGGACTGCCTTTGTTGTGTCCCACAGATTCTGAACTGTTGTGTTTTCATTATCATTTGTTTCCATAAATTTTTTCAATTCTTCTTTAATTTCCTGGTTGACCCATTCATTCTTTAGAAGGATGCTGTTTAGTCTCCATGTATTTGGGTTCTTTCCAAATTTCCTCTTGTTATTAAGTTCTAGCTTCAGAGCATTGTGGTCTGAAAATATGCAGGGAATGATCCCAATCTTTTGATACCGGTTGAGACTTGATTTAGGACCAAGAATGTGATCTATTCTGGAGAATGTTCCATGTGCACTAGAGAAGAAGGTGTATTCTGTTGCTTTGGGATGAAATGTTCTGAATATATCTGTGATGTCCATCTGGTCCAGTGTGTCATTTAAGGCCTTGATTTCCTTGTTGATCTTTTGCTTGGATGATCTGTCCATTTCAGGGAGGGGAGTGTTAAAATCCCCTACTATTATTGTATTATTGTCGATGTGTTTCTTTGATTTTGTTATTAATTGGTTTATATAGTTGGCTGCTCCCACGTTAGGGGCATAGATATTTAAAATTGTTAGATCTTCTTGTTGGACAGTTCCTTTGAGTATGATATAGTGTCCTTCCTCATCTCTTATTATAGTCTTTGGCTTAAAATCTAATTGATCTGATGTAAGGATTGCCACTCCTGCTTTCTTCTGATGTCCATTAGCATGGTAAATTCTTTTCCACCCCCTCACTTTAAACCTGGAGGTGTCTTCGGGTTTAAGATGAGTTTCTTGTAGGCAACATATGGATGGGTTTTGTTTTTTTATCCATTCTGATACCTTGTGTCTTTTGATTGGGGCATTTAGCCCATTAACATTCAGGGTAAGTATTGAGAGATATGAATTTAGTGCCATTGTATTGCCTGTAAGGTGACTGTTATTGTATATTGTCTCTGTTTCTTTCTGATCTACTACTTTTAGGGTCTCTCTTTGCTTAGAGGACCCCTTTCAATATTTCCTGTAGAGCTGGTTTGGTGTTTGCAAATTCTTTCAGTTTTTGTTTGTCCTGGAAGCTTTTAATCTCTCCTTCTATTTTCAATGATAGCCTAGCTGGATATAGTATTCTTGGCTGCATGTTTTTCTCATTTAGTACTCTGAATATATCATGCAGCTCTTTCTGGCCTGCCATGTCTCTGTGGATAAGTCTGCTGCCGATCTAATATTTTTACCATTGTACGTTACAGACTTCTTTTCCCGGGCTGCTTTCAGGATCTTTTCTTTGTCACTAAGACTTGTAAATTTTACTATTAGGTGACGGGGTGTGGACCTATTCTTATTGATTTTGAGGGGGGTTCTCTGAACCTCCTGGATTTTGATGCTTGTTCCCTTTGCCATATTGGGGAAATTCTCTCCAATAATTCTCTCCAATATACCTTCTGCTCCCCTCTCTGTTTCCTCTTCTTCTGGAATCCCAATTATTCTAATGTTGTTTCGTCTTATGGTGTCACTTATCTCTCGAATTCTCCCCTCGTGGTCCAGTAGCTGTTTGTCCCTCTGTTGCTCAGCTTCTTTATTCTCTGTCATTTGGTCTTCTATATCGCTAATTCTTTCTTCTGCCTCATTTATCCTAGCAGTGAGAGCCTCCATTTTTGATTGCACCTCATTAATAGCTTTTTTGATTTCAACTTGGTTAGATTTTAGTTCTTTTATTTCTCCAGAAAGGGCTTTTATATCTCCCGAGAGGGTTGCTTTAATATCTTCCATGCCTTTTTCAAGCCTGGCTAGAACCTTGAGAATCGTCATTCTGAACTCTATATCTGACATATTACTAATGTCTGTATTGATTAGGTCCCTAGCCTTTGGTACTGCCTCTTGTTCTTTTTTTTTGTTGTGAATTTTTCCGCCTTGTCATTTTGTCCAGATAAGAGTATGTGAAGGAGCAAGTAAAATACTAAAAGGGTGTCAACAACCCCAGGAAAATATGCTTTAGCCAAATCAGAAGAGATCCCAAATCGTGAGGGGGGAGAAAGGGGATAAAAAGGGGTTCAGAAAGAAAAAAAAAACTATTAAAAAAAGAAAGCCGATAAAGAAAAAATATAAAAAGAGGAAAAAAAAATTAGATAAACTATTTAAAAAACGTTAAAAAAGAAAACGGTAAAAGTTAAAAAAAATTTAGCAGAAGAAGAGAAAAAGAAAAAAAAATTAAAAAAGAAAAAAAATTAAATTAACTGCAAGGCTAAAAATCATGGGGAGAAAGCCATGAGTTCCGTGCTTGCTTTCTTCTCCTCTGGAATTCTGCCGCTCTCCTTGGCATTGAAACTGCACTCCTTGGTAGGTGAACTTGGTCCTGGCTGGGTTTCCCATTGCTCTTCTGGGGGAGGGGCCTGTTGTAGTGATTCTCAAGCGTCTTTGCCCCAGGCGGAGTTGCACGCCCTTACCCGGGGCCGGGCTGAGTAATCCGCTCGGGTTTGCTGGGTTTGCTTTCGGGAGCTTTTGTTCCCTGAGCGCTTTCCGTAGAGTTCCGGAGGACGGGAGTGAAGATGGCGGCCTCCCGGTCTCCGGCCCGGAGGAGCCGAGAGCCCGGGGCCCCACTCCTCAGTGCGCCCTCAGAGAACAGCACCCAATGACTCCCGTCACCCTGGCCTCCGCCCGCGCTCCGAGCTGACCGATCCTGCGACCGGTTCAAGGCAACCCCGAGCTGAGAGTCACTCCTCGGCTCTGTCTCTGTAGCCGGCTTCCCCGTTCTAATACCGGTAAGCTCTGTGACACTCAGACACCCCCGATCCTTCTGTGACCCTGTGGGACCTGAGGCCACGCTGACCCCACCTGGGCTTCACCCCAGTTAAGCCTCTGGAGCGATGTCCCTCAGTGGAACAGACTTTTAAAAGTCCCGATTTTGTGCTCCGTTGCTCCGCCGCTCGCCGGGAGCCGGCCCCTCCCCCCGCCGTCTATCTTCCCATCGCTTTGGATTCACTTCTCCCCCAGTCCTACCTTTCAGATAGTGGTTGATTTTCTGTTTCTAGAATTGCTGTTCTTCTTCTCTTCGATCTCCCGTTGGATCTGTAGGTGTTTGCAATCTTTAGATAAGCTATTTAGCTGATCTCCCGCTACCTGAAGTAGTCTCAGCCTGCTACTTCTCCGCCATCTTGACTCCTCCCTCACATATTACATTTTTAAATAATGATTTTATTTACTTATTTGACAGAGAGAGAGGTCACAACGAGGTAGAGAGGGAAGCAGAGAGAGAGGGGGAAGCAGGCTCCCTGCTGAGCAGAAAGCCCGATTTGGTGCTCTATCCCAGGACCCTGAGACCATGACCTGAGCCAAAGGCAGAGGCTTAACCTACTGAGCCACCCAGGTGCCCCACATATTACATTTTTAAAAGTATTGGTGGCCTCTTTTCTGGTTTTAGAAGGTCTCTCACTATATTAAGGATATTAACCCTTTTTTAATGAATAAGTTGCTAATAGTTTTTCCTCTCATTTGTCTTTGTTCTTAGGTTTGTTTTTTTGTTTGTTTTTTGTCATGTGACAGCTTAAAAAAATTTTTTATGTAATAAAATTGATCAATATTTTTATTGCTTTGGGGTTTTAAGTCATAGTTAAAAAGATTTTCCCTACTCTAAGAGTGTAGAGCAATTCACCTATTTTTTTTTCCAAATACTTGTATGATTTAATTTTAGATGTTTAGATCTCTGAAACTTATTGAAATTTGTTCTGGAATGAAGTATGAGCAATAAATCTGATCTTATCTTTTCCTATATTATTATACAATTACCTTATACATTATACTATGTTTTCTCCACTGATTTGAGATGCTGTGATTACCATATACTAAATGCCCATGTTGTATATGAAAGTTCATATCTGGGTCATTTTCCAGATTTTATTTCCTGTTCATATAACAACATGAAATAATATATATTTAAATTTGTGATACATAAAATTTATTTTTTTCTAGTTAACATGCAGTGTTATATCACTTTCAGATGTGCAGTATAATGATTTAACAATTCTATACATTGTTCCGTGCTCAAAGTATTTTATTATAGAGGTTTATATTAGGGTTGAATTCTGACTTAACTAGTCCCCTTACCCCTGATGAGTCCCTTTACCCCCTTAAAATGTTCTAAATTTTAAAGTTTCTTCCCTGGTGATTCTTGCTAGTTTGTTTTTCTAAATGAACTTCATAATCAACTTGTCTAACTCAAAAGAGAATTATCTGATGGCATTTTTTAAAATTGAGGTTGCAGGGGTGCCTGGGTGGCTCAGTGGGTTAAAATTGAGGTTGCATTACACTTACAGAATATCTTATTAAAAAGCTGACATCTTTGGGATGCTGAGTCTTCCTATCCTCACATGTGGTATCTCATTTCATTTGTTCAAGCCTATCCTTTGTTTCTTTCTTAATGTTTTATGGTTTTCCTTATATGGATTTTGGGCATTTCTTGTAGGTGTATGCATAGGTATTTTATTTTACTTTTGCTACAGTGAAAGGGGTTTTTCTCTTCCATTAGCCTTCTAACTAGGTCTTTTGGCTTGTGATAATTTTACTGCCTGCTACTTTACTAAGTTTTCTTATTATTTCTATAATAGTTTTCTCAGGTATTCTTTTCAATTTGAGATTATATCACATGTAAATGGAGAGTTTTACCCTTTTGTTCCAATTCTTATTCCTCTAGATGCTTTCTCTTGTCTAATTACATTAGTTCCAAGACAGTGTGAAATATAGGAAGAGATAGTGTTTGTCTCATTCCTAAATTTAGCAGAGAAGCCCTCGGTGTTTCCTTATTTGTAAGATGCTAGATTTGAGATTTTTGTCTCTTGGTTGCTTTTTGTGTCTATTGGGTCAACATTGAAATTAGCTAATAATCTCTTCTTTCCCTTCCCTTTCCCTCCACTGAATCTATTTTGAAGTAGCCTTCTTTTAGTCTCAATTAATTCCCAGTGAGCTTATTTTACTTACACATATTCTTTCCAATCTCCCTCTGGTTTTTTAATGGTTGTGTTGCACAGGAATTGTCAAAACATACAACTCTAACTTATTACCTTATGTATCTTACATATTCTCCTTTATAACTATAATTTAGTCTTAAATTTACCAATTAGTATGCACTTAATGTTTAAAAATTTTCATTTCTAGTTGTTTGTCCCTAGTGTATAAAAGAATTAATTTTTGTAAATCGCCCTTGTAACCTGCAACCTTGTTATAATTTATTTATTAGTTCTAGGAAGTGTTTTGTAGTTTCTCCAGAGCTTTTCTACAAAGAGAATCATGTCTATTTCATCATAGAGATACAAGTGTATTTCCTTTACCTGCCTGTGGATATTTATACTTGTTGCTTTAAAGTCTTTGAGAATTCTAACATCTGCATCATCTCAGGGTTGGCATAAGTTGATTACCATTTTCTTCAAGAATAGGTCATATTGTCCTGAGTCTGTCTTTGTTGAATACTCTGGCGTTGTACCCTGAACATTGTGAATGTTATACTGCAGAAACTCTGCATTGTTATATTTCTCCAAGAAGCGCTGATGTTTTGTTTATCAGATGATTAACTCTGTTAAGACTCAGATTGCCAGCTCTCATGCCTATGCTCCGTGGTGGTTCAGATCTTACCTCAGCTCTATAAGCCATAATTACAATCTACTTTCCATTTGTTTCACGTTTGTATGGTTCAAGGGTTGGCCAGAGACTTGGGCTGGGTTTGTACATAGAATTTCAGAGTCTCCTCCCCGCCCCTCCCGACTTTTTTGAGGTTTACCCTTTCTGGCAGCCCTGGTTGTCCTGGCATCTTGGCATGGTTTCGACGGTCAGAAAGATAGTGGACCTGCTTCCAGAATTTAAGCCAGCCCACGCCAGTATTGCTGCAACTGGCAAAGCCACAATAAGGAGGGAACTCATTCCATACTGGTCACTTGCTCCAGTTTTAACTCATCTCTAAGCAGGCTGACCTTCCCTCAGTCTTGAGAGTTCCCTGAGTTCCTGTTGTACTTTTCCCCCCGGTTTATAGCTGTGTTTTGGCCTGGTAAGTGTTTAACTCCACACTGGAAGTAGCACTTCTTTTAGTCCTTGAAAAGTCTCTCAAAGGGAATCTAGCCTGGGGCAGGCCCAGTGGGGATAAGTTTGGGTCCTCAGAGTCTCTCAATAGTGATTTCTGCGCCTGCTTCTCCGCACTGAGGCAGTTCACCATTTAACAAGTCTCTGAAGGAGTATATCCTGCCCCTTACGTTCTGAGCCTCACCGTGGCCTTTGATAGCCACGGAGCTAGATGGAACCAGGACAGTATCGGTGTTACACCTCCTGCCTCCAACCTCATGAGCCTGTGCCCAGCAAGCATCCCAGTTTGCAGAACAGATGTAGAAGCAGTACAAACAAAATCTCTTTAAACTCCCGCGTGTAAGGCTCCCCCTCGGTCTGACAGTAAGAGACCCACCTTGCCTCCATCTGGGAATGTTGTATCTACAACAGCACAGGGAAAGGGGATCAGGGATGGGGCTCCGTTTCTTGAATCTTGAGAAATGCAGTCACTGGATCGGCACCTATTTTCTGCTTTTTGTATGACATTCGTGCTGTGTTATGGTCTCTTTCATGTCCCACTTTTTTTTTTTTCTTCCCCTAAAGCCTCCTCTAATTGTCATAAATCTTATTCTTTTTCAAGGCTTTTAAAGAAAAGAATGTAGATTGGATTGCTTTTGTGTTGTCTTCTCATAATTTCATAAGTATAAATCCTGTCTTTTCTTCCAGTCTGTAATAATTTTGAAGGCTGGGTCACATTTCCTGAACAACTGATCCCCCTAGCAGTGCCTAATGTAGGATATATTGTCAATGTACAGTTGAATTGAGCCTGAAGCCAGCAACCAATTTTGACAGCTCAGAGTTCTGGGCTTATGGCAGAAAAGAATGTCAGTAAATTTCACAGTAGGTGGCCTTAAAACCATGCTGGTTTGAGAACTCAGCAGGAAGGACAGAGCAATTTTCCCCATTCGTTCGGGAGACTGAGTATGCAGTGCAGGATATTAGGAGTGAACCTTTAAAATAAATAAGTAAATAATGAACCTGTGTATCTGAAGTTTTCAACTTAAGGCGAGGAGCTTAAAGCCAAGATGAGAATTATCAAGGAAGTAAGCATGGCTATTTCTCGGCAGCTTAGGGACTGAATGAAATTCAATCTTGGGTCAGGATCCTGACACTTTAATTGAAATTAAAATTTAACATCAATAAAGTAAGTAAGTACACAGCCCAGAAAAAGAGCAGCGTTTTTTTCTCATCCTGTTCATTGTCAGTTTGACTTTTCTAATCCGAAAGGCTTGGTTGGCCACTTGGGGGGGATTTTCTGAGCAGGCTGCCTTCAGATCAGCAACTATTGTTACATTGTATAGTTACATTGTTGCAGTAGTTTTTGGACATTCTGCATCCATCAGTTTGCTTTCTGACCCAACAGGATCTACTCTTCAAATTGTTTTGCGAGGAGTGCTATTGGCTTTGTTTTATTCCCTGTACTTTTTCTCCTGATGGGTCTTGTCAAAAAATCTCACTGATTTCTCCCTCCTTGGAAATCCCAACACTTATTGTCCATTCTGCATAGACTCAAGTCATCATGTTGTTGATGCTCAACTGGTTCAGCTCTCATGTGTCACCTTACACAGGAGAAAACCAAGGCCCAGAGGGCCATAGTCAGTTTCCCAGTGTCCCACCGTCATCGGATGGCAAAACTGGGATGAGAATCTGAGTTTCTACAGACTATTCAGTATGCTTCTACATGTGTGGCACTACCCACACTCCCACACTTCTTATTTTAAACATATAATAATAACAATAAGGAAAATAATAATGTGATATGTCTGTATAAAGCATTATGCTTTCTTTCTATTTTTTAAGGTTGAATAATAATCCATTGTATATGTATACCACATTTTCTTCATCCATTCATAACTTGGAGGATTTTAAACAAGTGTGTAACCCAGACTGTGATTTAGAACAACCAGTCTGGGGATGCAAGGCGCAGTGTGGTCCAAAATGAAGTAGAGGGGACAGAAGGACACCAGGGACACCAGGGAGAGGCTGGTGGAGTTGTCTAGGCAAGATGAAGGTGGCTTGGCCTCAGACATGACAGAGTACTTGGATTCCAGAGACATTTAAGAGGTAGAATCAGTGGGATTTGATAAAGGTGACAAGATATTTGTCCTAGTTTTAAAACTGCAGAGGTGTCTTTATGCTTAAATCTTATGCTTTCTTTCTTTTTTTAAAAAAATTATTTATTTATTTGAGAGAGAGAGAGAGAGAATGAAAGAGAGCATGAGAGGGGAGAGGTCAGAGGGAGAAGCAGACTCTCCGCCCAGCAGGGAGCCCAATGTGGGACTCGATCCCGGGACTCCAGGATCATGACCTGAGCTGAAGGCACTTGCTTAACCAACTAAGCCACCCAGGTGCCCCAAATCTTATGCTTTATTTCTTAAGTTAATGAAAAAAAATTTTTTTAGTGAAGATAATACTGATTTGGCTAGATGGTTAGCCCCTAAGATAGACAACACTATGCCAATATTTAGTCCCTAGAATGAAGCTCCATTTTTTTTTAAAGATTTTTATTTATTTATTCGACAGAGAGAGATCACAAGCAGACGGAGAGGCAGGCAGAGAGAGAGAGAGAGAGAGAGAGAGAAGCAGGTTCCCTGCTGAGCAGAGAGCCCGATGTGGGCCTCGATCCCAGGACCCTGAGGTCATGACCTGAGCCGAAGGCAGTGGCTTAACCCACTGAGCCACCCAGGCGCCCTGAAGCTCCATTTTTGAAGAGGGGTACTTATTCGGCTATTCCATGCCCTGGATAAAATGTACCAACACTGTCCTCCTTCCTTTGTTATGATTCCGTGCTCACCAAGCAGCCTCTGATGACTAATTTGGCCTTGCAGATACCCTGATAGCAAGAAGGAGGTATGTGGCTACAGAATTTGTATACATTTCTCCAGGCCCCAGAAAGTACAACCTCCTGTATGAATTAATAAACTGGCATTCCAGTGTTTTAGTCTCTGGGACTTTGGTTTATGTGACACCCCACACCCTGAAACTGAGTTTCTGAAACTGTCCAGCTGAGCTCAGATTCTAAATGGACTCTGCTGAGCTGTGACTGCCTTGGGGGTCCTTGTAGGGTCCTTGTGGGCTCCATCTTGAGCAGGAACCTGCTACCCCCTGCCATCTGTGAAGATCTGTTGAACAGTAGCAGCAAAGAACCACAGCCTTCCAAAGAGTGACTTGATGTTTTCCATTCAGAACATTCTATTTCATGCTTTGTTAAGATTCTTTCACAGGCTGGGTTTGGTACTAACAAGGCCTGATGGCAAGAGGAGATCGAGACTGAGAGGACCTGGCCAGCAGTCCTAGAGAGCTGGAAGAAAAGGAGATACCTGGCTTTTAATTCAGATTAGGGAATATTAAAAAAAAAAATCTTGGAGCCAATGAGATTCTTTTTTTTATTTTTATTTTTATTTATTTTTTTTTGCCAATGAGATTCTTATTCTGATTACCAATTCTCCAGAATTTTCGGTCTCACCTACATTTAGGATAAAGAATAAATGGGCCTGTGCTTGTACTGACAACTACTTCCATAATAACATTGTCATCAGCCACCCCCCCAACTCAGAATTGTTTCTTCTCAAAGAACAGCAGATCAGTTAGGTCAGCTTTGCTTTTGGTTGCAGAAGCTGGGCGAACTATACATCACGTGTCTCTTCTGTTCCTCCTGCGACCAGCGGGACAAGCAAGGCATGTTCTCCTCACAGTGGTAGCAGAGAGGCAACCCTCAGGTGTGAGCACATCTTAAGCTCTGGCCTGAAGCTGGAATCTCATTGGCCAAAGCAAGTCACAGGGCTGAGCCAATGTCAAGGGGGGGGGAAGAGTTCCCTGCCTTCTTGTGGGAGGAGCCACCAAGCTACCCAGCAGAGGGTGTGAACAGGGGAGGGGCAAAGGACTGAGGACATTAAGGCAGTCGGCCCCAGACCCGGTTTGGTATTCTTGGAATCATGATGTTATTTATGTCCCTGGGAAGGATTTTTCTGCAGATGAGAAACTTTTCAATGAGGATGTGGTAACAGTTTGGTGGGTTCTCAAAAAGTTAAACATAGAATTGCCACTGGATCCAGCAATTTCACTCCTAGGTGTACATCCAAAAGAATTAAAAGCAGAGACTCAAATCAGTGTTCTTGGCAACATCGTTCACAATAGCCAAAAGGGGGGGAACAACCCAAAAGGCCATTACCAGATGAATGGACAAACAAAATGTGGTGTAATGTACACTGGAATGTTAGTCTTAAAAAGGAAGAAAATTCTAACACATGCTACAAATGAATAAACCTCGAGGACGTTACACTAAGTGAAGTAAGCCAGATATAAAGGCAAATATTGTGGGACTCCAGTAACACGAAGCATTAAGAGTAGTTAAGTTCATCAGGTTGAAGATTTGATGGGAAGTTGTCGAAACCTTCCTATTATGATGATTGGCCTAATCAAATATATTCCTGGAAGAAAGAACGAAAGGGTGTCTCAGGAACTACCAGTTTCCAGTGGACGCAGAGCTAGAGTCACTTGCTCCTTTTTCCTTTCCTTTTTTCCTTCCCATAAAAGCTCTCTGAAAATATGTCAGCACCATGGATATCAACGTGGTGAGGAAAGCAAGGTGCTATTTGTGTTGTACATTAACAAGCAAGGAGTTCTTCCCTTGTACAAAGATTTTATGCCTTTATTGTCTTCTCTTTTCTTCCTCTCTCTCCTGCCCCTCACTTCCAGGGACCTGGAAAGCCATAGATTCTACTCACTGCCTTTGCATGTAACAATATTATAAGAGTGCCTGCTTGCAAAGACAGGGCTGGCACATGCCAGGGAAGCAGGAAAGCATCATCTGGTTAGATGGACCTGTTGTCAGACTCCAGGGAAGTGTCCCCTCCAGGCCAGGAGAAAGAACATTTTTTAACTCTCTGATGACTCATTTGCTCTTCGCTCAAGGGTCCTGGGCCTCGATAACTTGGGTACTGCTCGGTTCTCTGAATGGACATCGTGCCGCTTTGCACATTCCCTGGAGATGTGAAACTAAGTGTTGCCACTTTGGCCTTGGGCTCTTCCTTAGGCAGATATTGTCTGTGGAAATCTGGGTATTACTAGAGTCCCTAGGACTGTGGGTCTGGCTTTCCTACCATGTTTCCTAATGGTGACAGAGACTAAAGAGATTGTAGACAGAACTAGCAGCAACTAAATCAAAGTCCCCAAAGTGGACAATTAACCGGGTGGCCTGTGGTCCAGGCGATGGAAAGAGGGGGGGCTTTGGTGACTCATTGTCAGTGTCCATGAGGCTCAGTTGGAGGCTGCTGGGAGCACCACCTGCCGTTCCCGGGACCCTATAACCACCATTCATACCTGACCCATGGAAATGAACCTGCTTGTGCTATTCTGGTGTCATTAAGTTAAATCCTCAGTCCTGCCCATCCCCCCATTCTAAACATCTAAACATACAGTGGAGAATAAATCATCCTTGGAGTAGAGAGATCTAGAGGGATCTGTCAGGGACGATGAGTTCACAGGGATGGAAAATGAAAACCCGAGAAGCCTTGAGTGGGCTATGGAGGAAGACTTAGAGCGTCCATGTGGAATAGTTCAGTTCACAGACTGTGAGGTTGTGAAAAATTATGGCTACTTCTGGCTTATTGATCCTTTCTAAAGTAATCTATATGAGTGGGATTTAAGGATTAAATTTGAAGCCTTCCCTGAAAGGTAGCAAGTTGGTTCTCAGATTTCTGTGTGATTTCAGAGCTAGGAGGTTGCCTGATAAGTTATCTTATTCATTTTCTTGTCTTCAGGTTGGACCAACCCAGATACTGGACTCAATTCCAACTTTCTGAAAAACAAATAAACAAAATTAAAATAAAACCCCAAAATCTTCGGGATGCCTGGGTGGCTCAGTGGGTTAAGCCGCTGCCTTCAGCTCAGGTCATGATCCTAGGGTCCTGGGATCGAGTCCCGTATCGGGCTCCTTGCTCAGCAGGGAGCCTGCCTCTCTCTCCGCCTCTGCCTGCCTCTCCGCCTGCTTGTGTGCTTTCTCTCTCTCTCTTTCTGACAAATAAATAAATAAAATCTTAAAAAAAAAAAACCAAAATCTTCAATTTAAAAAAATGACTTGCCTTTCTAGTAATATTTGCTGAGTATTTTCTATGTTCCAGGCACTGTTTTTGATACATGACAGGCAATATCTGCCAGAATCCTTACAATTGCCCTATAAGAGAGGCGTTGTTGTTGTTATCCAGTTATGTAGAGGAAACTGAGGCTGAGAGAGCTCACATGCTATTTGGTTGGTGGGCAGTGAGTGGGCAGGGAACCCCAGGTGGTCTGACTCCAGAACCTACCGTCTGGAGAGCTGACCGGGAGCCGCTCCTCTCGCTCTCATTTCAGCACACCTGCTACTGTTTGGTCTCAGCTTGTTATGAGTCTGCTTGGGCTGCTGTAACAAAGGACCACAGACTGGGGGGCTTAAACAACAGAAATGTATTTTCTCACAGTTCTGGAGGCTGGAGGTCTGAGATCAAGGTGTTGGCAGGGTTGGTTTTTTTCTGAGGCCCGTCTCCGTGGCTTGTAGAAGGCCATCTTCTCCCGTTGTCTTCACACGGTCTTCCCTCTGTGTGTGTCTGAGTCCTAGCCTCTTTTTATAAGGACACTAGATGTGTTCGATTAGGATCTGCCCAATGACCTCCTCTTAATGACCTCTTTAAAGGTCAAAACACAGCCCTCTCCAAATACAGTCGTATTCTGAGGTTTTATGGGTTACGAATTCAATATGTGAATTTGGGGAGGGAACACAAATCAGCCCATAATGCAGGGGGATGGACAATGTGGATCCCATTGAAGCTGGTAATGGTTACATTGCTTCTTGCTTTTCTCTTCTGTGTGGACGAATAGTCCCACCTATGCTGCTTGCCTCCTGGGTCTTCTCTTTCCCGCTGGTTAATTGTCTCACCGTTCTTTTCTCCATGAATGTGTTCAGTTTCATGTCTTGCTCTGTAAGTCGTTAGATTCAAATTGAAAGCATACTATGTCCATATACATTTAGTTTTCCTCTTCCCTCTTACTGATTCATAGAAAATGCCCATTCTGGGTTGGAGGAGAAAATTTAGGGTAGAGATGGAGGAGATAAGAGAGTATAATAGAGACATTTGGAAAAGCACTCTTTTCTCTCTTTACTTACCGCTCAGGGCTGCCTTAGCAATTGAGCTGGGTCCTTTCTGCCCTATATCACATGTTGAATTATCAGGCCAAAGGGTTTCTCCCATATGTGGCAAGCCGTTTGGGACCTCTGGAAACCAGGAATCGTAGGAACATAAGAAGCTCAGGCTGAGGAAAGCTAAGAGCATTGCTTGGGGCCTCTAGGCTGGTTAATGGCTGAGCTGAGACAGGAATTTGGCTTCCATTTACCACCAAATGAGTTTCCCTCTTCTTTTCCATGATTGAACCTTATTGTGTTACTCCATTGATTAAATGAAATTATGTTTTTTCTTTACTCCTTTAGGCCATCAACGTCTGAAGAAGAGTCTGGGAATTAGTCCCAATAGGTTCCTGGTTCTGAAATCTTAGCATGTGAAGTGTGTTGAGGTATTTTATTTGACAATCCAATTTGGGCAGTTTGTGATAGATAGAGAGATAGATAGGACCATATCTGAGGCTAATACTATCTTGAGAAATTATTTGTCCCAAATTTATATAAGATAACCATTTTAGAGAGGCCTCTTGGCAAGGGCTCTGGAAAGAAAACACCTGTGTTGGAACCTTGCCCTCCCCCATTCCTGTGGTTAATGCTGGCCTGGGTCCTTAGATGTTATTCTCTTACAGTTTTTTTTTTTTTTAATGAATTAGTAAATATGGCTTTTCTCACCCACTCTGGAGTGGCTGTCTTTCTTGCACAGAGGAGAAAGGGTGGGTGTATATGACCTTGGCTGCCTCTAGGCATTGCTTAGTCTGAGACTTTTCCAGGGCAACCTATATGTTGAAAGTCAGAGTTTTCAATACCCTCCCTCAGAGATAAAGCCAGAGCCCCCCAAAAGGTTAGACTCTATTACAATGTATTTGACTTGAAACTAACTAAACAGGGATGGTGCTGGAATGCAGACACAGCAAGCCAGTGAGCAAGGGAACACACAGGAGTGAGCAAGCTGCATCTGTTGAATGGTGAACCCCAAGAGTTCAATTACCCCAGTTCCCTCCACAGAGGGTAACCATGGAAACCTCATAAGCCAAAGCATCACCAGTCTCCAAGCAGAACACACACACACACACACACACACACACACACACACACACACGCTTACATGCTTGGCCCCGGAGGGCAGTATATACATATGACTACGTATGCATGTGCTCATGTTTGACTTATTCTATATGTGGGGTGTGTTTGTGTGATGCCTTGACAGTTTCTGTGTGTGTATCAAATGGAATTCGCATGGGCGTTTGCTGCCACATGCTTTCCGGTTCTGCTCTCCGGTGGTGAAAGAGCGTAGGTTTGTCCTAATGTTTGGGTGGTGCACTTGGAGCTGGTGAGAGGATGTGCCTTTTCAATTTAGTCGAGGGTGCTGTAGTGGCGTGCTTTGGGCATACAGGAAGGTTTTTAACTTATTTTTCTCATATCAGATTTCTATTGCACGCAAGTGTACAGGAGGTGGACTTTTCACCAGCTGGGAGGTATTATTCCCTGGGGAAACAGCACGGATCCATGCTGGGCTGCTCCAGTAATCTCATGTGGATGCAAATTCAGGTTTGAGAAACAGTGTCTCCCCCTCCCCCCACCCAGGGTATGTGCTGGCCTTTTCTTTATTCTCCTCTAGCTTTCTGGTCTTTCTACTTTAAACCTTCCCCTGTTTTGGAAGCTGGGGCTAGCCTCCTTAAGGCAGGAGGAGTATGAGAATGTGGCACTTGGGGGTGGGGTGGGGAGGTGAACTCATGGAAGTCTGCTGATGAAATGTGTCATTCAGTATGTGCATGGTATCAAGAAGATTGTGTGTCACTTGGCAGACTTGTGAGGGTAAGGCAAGTCCATCTGGATTAGGGATTACTGGGGAGAAGAGCGATACGAAGGCTGGGGCTTCAGCTCGACATGCCTGGGGTTCTGAGCTGTGAATGAGGATGGCACGCTGTGCAAAGCCTCACCCCCATTCCTAAGGCTGTCTCTGCCTAATGGAGCTCTGGGCACACGAGTGTGATCGCTTCCATGTTTGTGTGTTTGTCAGCTCTGTCCCTTCTTCTTTACATAATGAATGACTGAAAGAGAATTCACTAGGGAGCATTGAGAAGGAACTCTTTTCTTCTGAATTCTTGCCCCTCATTCATTGGGAACTCATTAAGGGTTCCCAAATGGAGAGGTCTTGTTTGTCCATCAAGAAATGACTATCAAAAGAATATTTTCTTTTCTCCTTTGAAAACAGCCACTTCCTGGATGACAGAAATCCACACTAGCATCTCCCAGCAGGAGCCTGAAACACTGCCCATCTCCTCCCTGACTCCTCAGCCCGTGGCCCACGCACCTCTGATGGCACCATCTCAACTTCCGTCTGCTTTCCTTGTGGCCCTGCTCCCAGAGGAAAGGAGTCAGGCTAAAAGACTATAAGATATCTGATGTCAGGCAGTCGCCCAAAGCTCTGACACCTTGGAGGGAACTTCTGTTCCTGCATGGGTTGAGTAACTTGTTGAGTTTGCCCAAATGGTGGCACAGGGCACCCTCAGAGATGGGCCGAAGGAACCACCTCCTTGGCGTTGTTCACTTTCCCCACTCCTGCTGGAGCCCATTTTAGTCCCTCCAGGAGCTGTTTCCATAATGGAGCACCCCCACCAAAGTGACTGAAAGAGCCCATTGCTGTTGGCTCACCACCTCATCAAAACAGTTTGAGAAGGAGGTCTCCTTCACCCCATCCATGGTCATGCAGGGGAGGCTGGCACTTGAATGGGCTCCCCCTCTGGCTTCCTCACACTGTGCCCTTTTTGGGGTGTATGTTGAGTCTCTCACAGCCAGAAACCTGTCGTTTGAAGGGTTATTTTTTCTTGTTGTTGTTTTGTTTTTTTTATTCAGTCTTCCAACCACCACTTGTTAACTACCTTCCAAGTAGCCACTGGGGATACAGCAATGAAGGAGGCGCTATTTTGACCCTTAGTGAGCTCACCTGTGTAGAAGTAGGAGCTTCCAGCTCAGCACTGAGCTGGGGTACAATAGGGGCTAACCCAGAGCATGGATAAAGGTGGCAGGGAGTTTTCTTAGAGAAACTAATGTCTCATCTGCCACCCGAAGTATGGGGGGAAGTTAGCTAGGTAAAAGAGGATGATGGTACTCTTTCAAGCAAGAGGGAATGAAATATTTTTTTAAAAGATTTTATTTATTTATTTTGACAGAGATCACAAGTAGGCAGAGAGGCAGGCAGAGAGAGAGGGGGAAACAGGCACCCCGCTCAGCAGAGAGCCCGATGTGGGGCTCGATCCCAGGACCCTGGGATCATGACCTGAGCCGAAGGCAGAGGCTTTAACCCACTGAGGCACCCAGGCGCCCCGAGAATGAAATACTTAGTTAAAAGAAAAAAACTGCTTCACAGGTGAACCCTCATGGCAAATGGTATTCCTGAGAGAGAAAAATGGGGCAAGGGAGAGAGGGAGAGAGAGAAAGAAGCACAGGAAACAAAGAGGCAAAGAGACAGAGGAAAAGAGACAGGTGGACAGAGAGGAAAGGCTGAGAGATGGACAGATGACAGAGACAGAGGCAGGCCAGATCCCCAAGGATTGTTAGAGCTGGAAGGAACCCTAGTGAATTTTACAGATAAGGAAACTGAGGCAAAGAAAGTCATTTGCCAGAGTCATAAAGGTATTTAGTCTGAATGCCGAGTCAGGAATCTAGATCTCGGCTCCAGTAGGTTTGAGGGAGGAAGGGCTAGAGAGGGATAAGATGGGGGGAAAGGGAAGTCAGAGATGGAAGCAGACCGGGAGAGGCACGAGAGACAATATTCACTGGTTTCACACTATCAGGCTTACTGGAGGGAATGTAGGGAAAGTTTAGATGAAATCTGAGCTAGGTTTCTTTCTTTTCCTTTTCCCTTTCCCTTCCTCTCTCCCTCTCTTTTTCCTTCCAACCACATCCTGCCTACAACTAGATGGCAGGGAACTGGTTGCCATGGCTACTAAATGGCATTCCAGCAGGCTGAATTATTAAACCAGGGTCTTTTCTTTGAAGCCAAGGCCCCAGTGTGAAGTACCATTAGGGGGCGCAGTATGGGGTATAGGTTTGTGCCCGGGGCTGTCCGGTCTGGCTCTGAGAGAGGACTGTGAATCTTGAGCCCTGAACCCTTTCCCCTGCTGGCTATCACAGAGTCTTGGGAGCGGACGAGGTGCAGGGAGGAGGTACATCTGCTGGGGTGAGGAGTCGGAGGGAGACACGCCCTGTGTGCTGAACCCAATCCCCGCATCTCAGACTACTTCCTCCACCTGCTCCGCCTAGAGCGGGGAAGGAGCTGGGCAACAGCCACCACTCATTCAAATGGGATAAGAACCAAAGCCAACATTTTTGTTATGTCTGAAATGACACCATATTGTTCTAATTAGTTGTTACTTGTAGCCAGAGAGGCAAGAAATAAAATGGCAGATATGTCCAAGGGGGTCGTCCTTGGGCATCTGGGTTTGTGATGCCTCCTTGGAGAGGTTAAGTAAATCTGTCATGGAACCATCCAGTTGGTGGTCATGGCCTTACCCCAATAGTATGAAGGGGCCATCAAGGAGGATCTTGTTTGTGAGCACAGTTGTTGTTTGTTTTGATGATGGCGGGGGGTGGGTGAGTTTGGGTGCTCTTCTCTGAAGGAGATTCTAAGCCAGGAAAACCACCAGCCTTCTGGTATCGTAGCTCTTTAAACTTTCATTACAAAAAGAAACCCAAACATTGTAGTGTCAACGTTCCTGCTTAGGGATTGATGGAAGAAGGGCGTCAGTGGCTGGTAGTTGCCTTCTCTGTATGCATCTGTTGGCGTAGAGTAGGGGGCAGAAGAGTACAAATTTTGGAGTTAATGGAGTCATTCTCCTTCCCTCTAACAGGTTCAATAGATTCTGAGGTTAATTTCCTAGAATGGGAAAATCTCTCTTTCTTCCTCTCCACTTTGTGTTTTTTCTCCCTTGAGAGGAGGGCTGCTGACTTCCCCAGGCCCTAGGATTCTGACCTTCCTTTGTGCAGGGCCCAAGATCTCCTCCACAGGAGTGGCTCCCGTTGCACTCTCATGCTTGAACTGAAAAAGAAAATAAAATTCTTTTTTTTTAAAGATTAATTTATTTATTTGAGGGAGAGAGAGTGAGAAAGAGAGAGTGAGAAAGAGAGAGCACACAAGTGGAAGGGCAGAAGTAGAGGGAGAGAATCTCTAGCAGACTCCCCAATGACAGCAGAGCCCAAGGTGGGCCTTGATCTCACAACCCTGACATCAAGAACTGAGCTGAAATCACGAGTCAGAGGCTTAACCAAGTGAGCCATGTGGGTGCTCCCAAAACCAAATTTTTAACAGGGGAAATTAGATGTGTAAGACTTTCTCAAAATCTATCAGTCTGGGAACATCTGATGTGTTGCCCTGATTTTTTTTTCTTTTTTTCTAATGCCCAGCATGAGCAGTTTTTAACGTCAGAACTAAATTCCTGGTTTTCTAAAAGTCTAGTTCCTAGACACCAGACTCACTTCCTTTTCAGTGTAGGTGATAATGTTCAGAACTTACCTGAACCTGGGGTCAAAGTCCTGGGTCCTCACAGAGTGACCCTCCCAAACAGACCTTCAGAGGGGGAGGGAGTGAGTGAGAACAGGCCAAGGAGGTGGCCCAGCCCTTGGTCTTCCCTTCCTTGCCCTACCCTAAAAGGAGAGGAGAGGGACCAGAGTCCTGTGCCTTGTGGCTATTGAGTTCCCTTCAGTGAAGTGTTCTGAGATGTGCCAGGCCCTTGAGGGGGTGGGTGGACGTGTGGCAAAGCTGGCTAAGCAGAATCCTTGCTCTCAGCCATAGCCATCAGCCTCAGCCATCTCAGCTCTCAGCTCCATAGTTAAGTGGGAATGGCTGCCTGTCCTCACTGAGCTTTGGCAACCCCCAAACCTGGCTTCAGAGGATTTGCCCCCTCCTTGCCAAGGCCAGGCCTAAGGAACAAGAGCAGCGAGGGAGAGAACCCTCCCCTTTCCCCTCCTCCCCACCCTGGTCCTACCTCAATCCTCCTGCCTCCTCCTCTCTCTCTCCTGGGGCCCTTCCTGTGCTCTGATTCTGAACTTTTGGTGGAGGGCGGGCATCTGCTTAGAGCCAGCTGGCAAAGCCCCTCTGGGGACCTGTCTGGACTGAAGAGATGAGCCGGAGCCCAAGGTCTTCACCAGCAATGGCTCTGGGAGGCATTTCTGTGATTCTTGAGGCAAGATAGGCAAAGAGCCAGAGAAATGGGGGAAGAGGGAGCCCTCTGAGAGAAGCCTTCAAAATGACAGTCTGACTCGGTTAGGCCTGTTTATTTTGCGTGTTCCCTGCCCCTTCCAGAAGCAGCAGACTCCCCGCCTTGGCTGGGGCCCCTGTCCTTGGGCAGCATCTGGCTCAGAGACTGGTTCCCCCTCCCCACTTCCCTTTCTCCCTGACTCCTTAAAGCCCCCAGTTCGCTTGTTTTTCTTCAGATGCAGTCATGCTCTCGCATCACTGCTCCCCCTTGCCCGACGGCGGGGCCGTCGGCTCACAGCCTGCAGCCCCGGGCCTGGGTGAGGCGCGGGAGCAGGACCTCGGGTGGCGGGAGCGACGCCTCCCGCCCGCAAACCCGGACAGTTCTGGAGTGGAATCGCCTGGGGAAGTTCGAGGTCGCTGAACTTTTCCGCAGGAACCCTGACCTGAATTTCTCGCCCGCAGGCTGTTTACTACCGCGAGCCCCGCGCCACTCCCCCCGGGCCCCGCGGCCCCCGCCCCGCCCCGCCGGCCCCGCCCCGCCCGCAGCCCCGGGAGTGCGCGCGCCCGCCGGCGGCCGTCCCCGCGCCTCCCCGCCCGCTCCTTCGCCGACCCGCGCGCGCTGCCCGTGCGGGGACCGCGGCCGCTTCCCCGGGAGCCGGCTCCGGGCCGTCCAGCTCCTTTGTTATTCCCCGTGTGCCCTCTCTGGGGGGTGGGGGGCATGTGTGCGAGTTGTCTTACTGACGGTCAGAAATTTCTTTTCCACTGTGTGGGCAGGAGGCAGGTTTTTTTCCCTTTTAACTGTCTTCCTTCTGTTTTATTTATTTTCCGCTTCCCCCCTGACCTCCTACTGCCTTCCTTCCCCCTTCCTTCTTTGGGTTGCTCCTTCGTTCCCCTTCAGTCTCCCCATCTTTCCTCCCCTCTCGCTCCGTTCCCCTCCCCCCCCCCCACCCTTTTGCTCTTTTGCAATAATTCAGGAATGTCTCGGGAATCCTAGCACGCCCTCTCCATTCAGCCGAGCGCGGGACCCTGCGTGAATTCCAGGTAAGCCCGGGGTCTGGCCGCCGCGGGAACGGTGGTCCGCGCGGGTGTCCGCTGCTGCCCGCGGCCCTGCGCTGTCCTCCCGGGCTGCGGGCGCCGCGCCTCGGTCCCGGCGCTGCTACCTGTTGGGGGGCTGCTGGACGGCGGGGAGTCCTCGTGTGCCCACACCTCGGAATCCGGCGCTCCACCAGCTTTGCTTCTCCCAGCTCTGCCCTTTCCCGGCAACTTCCGTGGCGATTTCCCGGGCGTGAGGAAGCCCCGTGCCGTCCGGCATTTCGCGGTGCGAGCGGCGTGCCCTTGCCAGGCGCCCGGGCGCCGTGTGGCTCGTGGTTGCGCGCTGGCCCAGCCCGCGGCGAGGGAGGCTCGTGCGCCCCGGGAGCGCCGCCAGGCTCGGAGCAGGTGCCCGCCGCCGGGTCTTAGCGAGCCTCGCGGCCCTCGCCGCCCTTGCGCCAGCCACCGGCACCGGGCAGTTTTGCACGGGGGACCCCTCGAGGGGAGGACTCGCTGAGCAGGGACTGAGCTTCCAGCGAAGTTTTGTGACGTGAAGCTGCGTGCGCCCTTGGGGGCCTCCCAGGAATGGTAGGCTGGGTGTCCCGAGGCGGGGGTCGGGCGGGTGGGGAGTGGACCCAGTCCTGGGAGGGGGCGTACAGTTGGGCCCGGAGCAGGGAGGGGAGTGCGGAGAAGTCAGGCCACTTCGAGTGACTTGCTTGCTGTTTGGCAGAATTTGGGTCTCCCAGTGTGAGAGTGGTTGTGCATCCTTTTCCTGGGATGGAACCCCCAGTTCTTTCTGCCTCTTTGCTTTGTGCCCTTGCCTGGGAGAGAATGATGGGAAACACTACACCCTCTGAACCCCTAAGACTGAGGCATCCACCTCAACGCTAGGGACGGATGGCGGTTTGTCCACTTGCCCAAGGTGGGTGGGGTGTTCTCCCTCACACTGGGTGGGTGACTGTGAGGCCACTCAGGGTGTGCAGTTCAGGCTGAGTGAGTGGGCTCTGGACCAACATCTGGGGGCTTGCAGTGATTCGCTGGTTCTTCCCTTTGGAGGCGATGGTGGTGGATTCTTACCTACTCTTGGAGTGGGGGGAGGACCCAGAGCTGCCTCATGTCACAGAGACATCATCCTTAGAAGAAAGGTGGGATGGAAGGAGCCAGGAAGGCTCAATCCAGAGAAGCCTTTTCCTGAAAGGATAGGATGTTTGTGATGCTTAAATAAGAGCATGGTTTAAAAAAAAAAAAAAAAAGGAAAAAAAGAAAAAAACATGGCTCTATCTTCAGGGATATCAGAGTTAGAGAAAAGGGGCTCTCTTTACTCAGCTGGAAATTAGGGTAGATGCCAGGGGAAAACTTCCTGTTGACAGTTTCAAGAGGAATTACTAATGGAAAACAGAGAAATTCCTCTTCTGCAAATGTGTAAGTCTTATATGATTGTGCAGCCATCTCCAGATCCTGGAAGAAGGCAATTTTTTTTTTTCTTCTGTTTGATTCCATTCTACTGTTTTTGTTAGTTTGTTTTGGTTTGGCTTGGTTTTTTTTCTTCACGTGCTATGTCTCTGGCCAGCTAGGAGGTTTTATTGCTGCTGTTGTTTGTTTTTTTACCACTTTGTAGTAATGGATCATCATGTAATTTATTGTGCCAGCCAGGACAGTTCTGAGAGTGGACAGAGAGAGTAATAGTTACATAGGGAAAATAGAGGTTGTCCAGATAAGGATGAATGATTGCCCTAAGAGTGTTCATATATATGGTCAGAAGTTGGGACAGTTCACAAGGCAACGTGTGTTAGTTTCATATCATTTGGATCTCGCATCTTCCTTTCTGTCAGGATTTTCCCTGACTCAGATCTCAAATGGACTTTATTTCGGTTCTCTCTGAGAATCTAGCCCTGAATACAAATCTCTTTCTCTTGATGAACTGTTCTTTCTCCAGCTCCACCAGTCCCTCCAAAAATCCCAGTCCCAGAATGGGGACTTCGTGCTCTGACTGCAGGGATTACAAGCAGAGGGTGATACACACGGAGCAGCCTCTATCCCTCTGTCTGCTTCTTGGCCGTATTTTTGAGCCTGGGGCTCCCAGGAGGCGGTCCGTCTGCCAGGAATTCAAGTGTGTTGATGGCAGCGTGATATACAGTGACCCTCTCAGTCACACAGTTGAGTTATTGGATTACTGCTGTCATACCTCCTTGACTCTCTTGTGGCTAGGGATGAGGTGTGTGTGTCTTAGTTTAAAACTAAAACAGAGACTCATGTTCAAGAATTGTCCAATTGCAGGGAAATACCTGGCTTTTACTCCCTCGCTTGTGTGCAGGAGTGATGAAGGTTCTTAGGGCGTGTGTCTGTTAGTCATACCTTCACTCCCCTGGGAGCCCCTGGGTCTGTCAGGCAGCCAAGTTCCTGAGGGCTTCCAAAATTTAGCTACCATTGATTGAGGGTTTATTATGTTCCAGATATAATACCAAGCAATTTTTAGACTTTATTGTAAATAATTCTTATCCAGCCTTGTGAAGTAGGTTTCCCCATTGAATAGATAAGGAAACTAAACCTCAGAGAAGTTAGTAACTTGCTCAAGTTCACCCAGGTAGTAGGGGGCAGGGCTGGGATTCAAACTCAAGGCTATCTGACTTCCTCTGTGCAGTCGCGCTTTGTTGTGCTGAAGTTTATATGGTCAGTGTTTGGCCCACAGTGTTTGGGGTCCTGGGGATGATGGACAATTCTAGAGTGTGGTGGGTTGGGCACTCCACTTGTCCATCCTGCCTAGTTCTTGACTCATGTTGCCCCTGTCCTTTCTGTCAGCATGGCCCTTTCTTGGGCTCCAAGAAGTCTGTGTCCTCATTCCCTGCGCTGCTGCTTAGACTGTCACTGTAGGGGTCTCTTTCCTGGATCCTATGCCAGTGAACTCATGAGTACCTGGGGTGGTAGAATCCTTTCTTGGAAAGGCAGAGCAGAGGTCATTATTAGGTTTTTAGTATCTGTCTACACCTTAGTTATTGAAGCCTGTCTCTCTCAGAATCACTGTTGAGTGAGTCCAGTTTTTTCAGAGACTGACCGTGACCTAGACTTGGAGAGACCATACCTCCCCAAGAAGTAATCGTACAGATTAGCAAGGGAATATATACTCAGAAATAATTCTGTAGATTAGCAAGGGAAGCTGACCATACCAACCTGTGTTGGCTAGGTCCCTCAGATTCTTCGTCTATCATGTAAGTGAAAATAGACCGTTAAGTAGAAAATTCTAGACATTGGATTTATTGTTTACCCTGCAGCATCATAATTAGCCAGACCAAGAACAGCAGCCTCTAGGCATGCCTAGAGGGAAAGAGGGCATTATCAGGTGGGGTGGGGTAGATAAAAGAGCCTTGCCCTGGAAGACTTGACTTCTAGCTTTGGCTTAGTCCCATTAAGCCATGTGGCCCTGGGCCAGTCATTCACTTCCCTGGGCCTCTTTTGCCTTGCCTGAAAATGGAGTTCGGGCAGATGCTTCCCAGGTACGTCCCCGTTGCTTGGCAGTCTAAGATCCCACAGTTCAGGTGGCCTCGTGATCTGTGTTCTGCAAATTGTAGGCAGAGCCCTCTTCTCTTCCCCTTTTTTGGTGAAGCTACGGGGGCCCCTGGGGCTGATGGGTAGGTGTTCGTTGGAGGGGCCATGAAACAGGCATCCTGGGGAACAGAGTGACTGCTCTTGGCCTCCTGTGGGCAGGTCTCTGCCCAGTTTGTGTCTGGAAGAATGAGGTGGTTTATCTGGCCAGGGGAGAGTCTTTGCTCCTGCCTTGTGTTTCCTCACATCCCCTATAAGTGACAGAGAATCGAGAAGAGAAGCAAATACAATACTCTTGCTAACCAACGTCTGTAACGTGCCCTGAATGATGAGCTAAGCCCTGGAGAAGGGCTGGGGATGGGCGGTAGGACAGTGGGAGAAGGTGGTCTACAAGAAAGGGGGCTGCACAGTCTTTGTTCTCATGGCACTTACAGTATGATGGGGAGCCTGGACCTAGGCCATTGGACGAAACATTCATGTGACGAACCATAAAGCCATCTGGGACCAAAAGGCTCATTATAAAACCATCTGTTAGAGTTGGTTACATGCATATCAGCTACCTGCCCGGTGGAAGCAAAGGTGTGTGGCGCCTTTCTCGCTGTCACCTGGAAAATTACTAGGGGTTTAATTTTCGTCTCTGACATGAGGATTCTGAAGAGTTCTGCTGTCTGCTGACATGCATGGGTGTGGAGGAATTGCAGCGAATGAGATTCTAGAAGAGAATTGGGCTTTCCCAAGGAAAAGGCCCTCCCATTTTTATGGTTCCTGTGGTATTGTTTGGAAAGATTCATCATGTGGCATCACAAGGCTCCATAACTACATTGATCACACTTGAATAAAAAATTGCCCCCTGAAAAATGCTAGACTGGGATTGGGGTAAAGAGAGAGAGCCCTAGATTATCAATGTGGGGTTAGTGTTGGCAACAGCTGCCGCGTGGGCATTGGGGAAGGGCAGAGAACTGGGGAGCAGCAGGAGGAAGGTCTGATGCTGTCTTGGGTGTGAGCCAGGCACTGCAGCCTGTGGTAGGACCTCGAATCCATCCCTGGGGGTTTTCATGCAATTTCTAACCGGGATAACAGAATCCAGGGCTACCCGGACGGGGATACCTTTTAATGGTGGAAGCATCACTGTTGTTGCAAAAACACAGCCTAGTTCTTTGTCCCTTGTGTATTGCAGAGGTGGTATGTGTTTATGATTCTCTCATATATCTTTTGGGGTTCTCCCCATTCTCATGAACTGCGTGGGTATGTGGCCTTTTTCTAGGAGGGGTGGGAAAATAAAGATGAAAATGACGTGGTTCTCACTCTCAAATAATTGGTTTCTAGCTCTCAGTACAGTACTTTGAAGAAGCCTTGATTTCTTTTACCAAATTATATGTTATCTGACCGTGTTGTCCCTGATCTGGCCTTGCTCTGGTCCTTACTGGCTGCAGACAAAGCACTTAATCCCCTGGGCCTCAGCTGTGTTATCAACACTCGGGCCTCTGGTGGCTTGAGATTCCTTCCCATTTTAAGAATGATGACTGTTCCATGATTTTGTCTCATCCCTTTGCTCCCCCTCACTTTGTTCTTTGTCTCTCCCTCTTACTGTGTCATACAATAGAATTTTTTTGTTTTCTCTATTTACTGAACAAGAATTTTCTTCTTTTTCCTTAATTTAAAAAATTGGTGAAGAACATTTTATATTTCTGCTTAAAAGAGAGTAAATTGAATCTCTCTTGACTTTTTTGGTCCTTGATTGATGTTTTCTTGAGTATAATGATCCTCACCAGAGTTCCATGGCTTCTTTAGTGAAGGGATTTGCAATGACAGGCGAACACATATCCAACAACCTCCTCTCTTTGTTGAGTCTCAGACTCTGGGTTAATGAGCTGTTCAGCGCTGAAGTCTGAGCCCTGGGTACATCTGCCTCTGTACCCAGGCAAGAAAAGTCAGCCTGCCAACCTCAGAACCTGGGCACTGGCCCAGAGCCGTCCCCAAGGTGTGTGCAGAAGGAGTCTGGCTGTGGAGTAAAGCCCCAGAGGTTCACATCTGGTTCACATCTGATCAGCTCTGGTACTTAGTGGGAAAATCACAACCTCTCCCTTCTTGCTCCCCTCTTCCCTTCTCCTTTCCCACCCACCCCCCTTCTGCAAATGATGTATTCCTTGTGCCCACTCTGGGTCAGGCAGTGATCTGGGTGCTGGGAATATAGTAGCACACAAGCTCCTACTTTGGTGAAATTTTTTAAAAAATATTTTATTTATTTATTTGACAGAGAGACACAGCGAGAGAGGGAACACAAGCAGGGGGAGTGGGAGAGGGAGAATCAGGCTTCCCGATGAGTAAGGAGCCCGATGCGGGGCTTGATCCCAGGACTCTGGGATCATGACCCAAGCTGAAGACAGATGCCTAACTGAATGAGCCACCCAGGAGCCCTGAAATTTATATTCTATTGCAGGGGGAGAGAGAGAGAAGGGGAGGATAAATAGACAAGTAAATGTGGAAAAAAAAATGACTGATAAATGTCACTCAGGAAATTAGTATAGGATGATGTGGTGGTGACTAGGTAGCTCTTGAGACTGGAATGTCAGGGAAGGCTTCTGAGGACATAATAGTTAAGTGGGAGATCAGAATGGCAAAAAAATGAAATAAGGGGTGCCTGGGTGGCTCAGTGGGTTGAGCCGCTGCCTTCGGCTTGGGTCATGATCTTGGGGTCCTGGGATCGAGCCCCGCGTCGGGCTCTCTGCTCGGCGGGGAGCCTGCTTCCTCCTCTCTCTCTGCCTGCCTCTCTGCCTGCTTGTGATCTCTCTCTGTCAAATAAATAAAAATAAAAAAATCTTTAAAAAAAATGAAATAAGATCTATGACACAATTCTCTGTGGCCATTATGAAGAGCAAGTACAATTGCACAAGAACGTGTTTTATAGATGATAAAATAAATGCAGCACATTTTATATCCCATTAGGCAAAATTCCTTGAGGGCAGGCATTGTGATTAATTAATATTCGCAGTCTCAGTACCTAGCCCAGTAGTCGATGTGGGTTGAAAAATAAATTAGGTCTATAAAATTGGGAGTTCACAGGGGATTTTTAACAAATAAAATGAGATGGTGTCTGTGGCAGGCTTTTGTTAAAAGAATATTCCTTTCCTTCTTGCCGGTCTTGGGCAGATTTCCACACTCATTGCCCTGGGGAAAGTGGAGAAGCGCTCAGAGAAGAGCATCACCAGGGCAGAGGGACAGAGTAGGACAGGGAATACCGAGCAAGTAGACTTCCCGAGGAGGTTCCGTGTTGCTTTTCTTGCTGTTCGGGGTCTTGTTGGCCCAACGCAGAGGCTGACTTCTCTGACATTGGGAAGAGGTGCCATAGGCTCGCTCCTGCCCCCCATATTTGGGGAGAAGGCTTCCTTTCCCACACTTCTGCAGCCTTTGCCTTCCACCAGCCCTGGAGCCGGGCTCATCAGGTGCCCAGAAGACCTCAGTCCATTCTGCTCTTGGCTGTGTCCCTTTCTACCGGCTCCTCTCCCTGCCACCCTGCAGGCTGAGTCAGTGTGGCCCACCTACTGCACCCAGTGAGTCATGGCTTTTCAAACATCCAGGTGTGAATCACTCAACTTGTAGCCCTTGAGAGGTCTTGAGTGACAGCTGAGGGAGAAGACTTTGTGCCTCTCTCTGTCCCTTATCTGGCTGTTGCTTTATCACACTTCCTGTACTTGGAACCTAGAGCTCTCATCCCACAGCCCATCTCTAGGGCCATGAGACCAGTTGTTGGAGTACGTGGGGGTATTCACTCACATGGTAGTGTCCTTCGGTGAGAACTCGCGGTCCCAAAGTGTGGTTCTGGACCAGCAGCATCAGTATCGTCCTGGACATCCTGAAGCAGAAACTGGGGTTGGGGCAAACCTTCCAGGTGAGTCTGGTGCATGTTGGAGCTCGAGAACCACTGTTAGAGGCAATGATGAAGGGATGTACCAGAAACATGGTATAGCTTACACCTGTTGGGGATATAGGAATTACTATTCTTGTTTTATTTTTTTTTAAAGATTTTCTTTATTTATTGGAGAGAGAGAGTGAGTGAGAGAGTGAGTGGGATGGGGCACAGGGGGAAGGAGCAGAGGGAGAGGGACAAGAAGACTCTGTGCTGAATGGGGAGCCCGGCATGAGTCTCTGTCTCAGGACTCTGAGATCATGACCTGAGCCAAATTAAGAGTTGGAGACTTAACTAGCTGGGCTGCCCAGAGGCCCTAGGAATTGTTTCTCTTGTTTTATAGGAGCAAACAGAAGTCTCCAGAATCCGAGATCACAGGAGGTGGTGGAGCCCAGATAGGCTCCAAAGCCAGAATTTCTATGAGGTTGAGATGCTTACTTAAACTGCAAATATATCTGGAGACTTCTGTTACTAACCATTAACACCTTACTGCTCATTGCTTTATTGTCCCTTTACAGTAGGCTTCTGAGAAGAGATCTGGAGCAAGCCAGGTGTCAGTGGTATCTCCCAGGTGCCCTCACTGCTTGGCCAGTTGACCTCTGATTAGCTCTGGCTGGTTCCTCTTCCAGCTGGGAACTCAGCGACTGTTTCTTAAATGTAGGTGCCTCCTTGCCCCAATCCTGGTCCTTTCCACGTCTTATGGTACACACTCTCAGAGAGATTTCCTCCCCTCTCTCTCTTTAGCCATCACCCATATACTGACACCCTCCAGATTTGTTTTCCAGCCCAGGATTGTCTCCTGACTTTCAGCATTTCCTTCTGACTGACTACTGGACATTTCTTTCTTTTCTTTTTTTTTTTTTTTTTTAAAGATTTTATTTATTTATTTGACAGACAGAGATCACAGGCAGGCAGAGAGGCAGGCAGAGAGAGGAAGGGAAGCAGGCTCCCTGCTGAGCAGAGAGCCCAATGTGGGGCTCGATCCCAGGACCCTGAGATCATGACCCGAGCCGAAGGCAGAGGCTTTAACCCGCTGAGCCACCCAGGCGCCCCTCTTTTTTTTTTTTAAGATTTTATTTATTTATTTGACAGACAGAGATCACAAGTAGGCAGAGAGGCAGACAGAGAGAGGGGGGGCAAGCAGGCTCCCTGCTGAGCAGACAGCCCGATGCGGGGCTTGATCCCAGGACCCTGGGATCATGACCCGAGCTGAAGGCAGAGGCTTAACCCACTGAGCCACCCAGGTGCCCTGGACATTTCTGCTTCATCACTTCATAGTATCTCAGACTTACGTTGTCCCAAACGGAACCCATCGTCATTCACCAGATACTGTCTTCTGCTTATGTCACATTTGTTATTGTTTCATCGGCTAAAGCACGTCACAGGGTCAAGTTCAGATGGAGTGCGCAGACCTCCAGGAAGCAGACATTGAGATGGGATTAAATGTGCAAGGACTTTATTAGGGGACATATCTATGGAAGATAGTGAGGAGGGAGCCAGGAAAGGCTAGAAGAGCTATCAGGACATCCTACAAATCTTACCCTGAATTATGGATAGAGGGAGGGGTTGGGTGCGAGGGTCCAGCCTGCTGTTCTATGTCAGGGTGCTCAGCAAGGCTGCTGGGAAGCCCTTGGACCAAAGTCAGCCCTCAGATGTGTTTCATGTTTCCCAGGAGTGGGCCTGCCTTAGTGTGCCTGCCCTGCTCCCTCTGCGCAAACACGGTGGCAGATTTCAGAGCCCAGAGCTGGGGCTCTTGGTATATTAATGCCCTGTAGTTGGCATGTCTGCCAGGCACATTCTTTTTTTTTTTTTTTTTAAAGATTTTATTTATTTATTTGACAGAGAGAGATCACAAGTAGATGGAGAGGCAGGCAGAGAGAGAGGGAAGCAGGCTCCCCGCTGAGCAGAGAGCCCGATGCGGGACTCGATCCCAGGACCCTGAGATCATGACCTGATGCCAGGCACATTCTTAAGGCTGCTGTGGGGCTACTACTCTCCCTACCCCCCTTTCACGATCAGACTGAGGGTACCTCTGTGCTGAACAACCGGCTCCCAAAGCGATAGTCCTGATCGGCTGTCTGGGATGGCCCAGTGAGGCTGGGGCCTGTTTCTTAGCCTGCCCTCTGACCTGTGAGGGTCTCCTAGGCTTAGGTCTTTGTTGAGCCTCCAACTTCCTCTGGTGTTTACCTACCATTTCTCTCTACCACGGCCACCTCCTCCCAGCCCTCCCATCTTCCCCTCTTCTCTGCCTATGTCCAGTTCATTATGGCTGAAACTAAAGGCCGAAACATCTCCAAAATGTCAAAGCAGGCATTAGTCATCCTGGTGAGAGGCTGGCCACCTAGGGAGTGAGCAGAGCAGGTGAACTTGGAGGTCAGGTGAACTGACAGGCAGGTAGGTAGGTGCCTGGAGATCCAGGCAAACACAGCCTGGGTGTGGTATGTGGCTGCAGAAACTGTCCCCAGCTGCTGTCATGCTCTCTTCCCTATGCAGTGGGGGCCAGGCTTGCTGGCATCTTAGAATTGTGGCTGAAACTCTATTGCTGGAACATAAAGCTTCCTAAGACTCTGGTGAGTCCAGAGAGATGTCAGACAAGCAGCAACCAAGCAGGTGGGGCCTCGGTTCAGTGGTAGAGGACTTAGAGCACCAACCCTGGGGCCAGGTGGCTGTCAGGGTCCTGACTCTCCCATTCATTCCTAAATGGCTCTGCACAAGTGACTTATTTTCTTTGAATCTCCACTTCCTTGGATGTGTGTAGGAGTCGTACCTACCCCGTGGGATTTGTGTGAAGTTTGAATCAGTATAAGCAATTAACAGATATTAGCTAGAGATTATTGGGACTTGTTTTGGGTCAGGGATGGTGCTGAGCTCTCAGAGGAGGGCAGAGAAGGCACAATGGCAGGGAGGTCTGGCTGGGCACTGCCACAGTGCCCTTCAGCAGGCCACCTTAATCTTCCATCCTACAACATTCAGAGCCTCGAGCTTGATAGGTATCCAGTAAATGCTAACAAAATGAGCATATAAAATATTTGAGGGAGGCAGACAGTGTGGGTTGCCTTGGATCTCATCCTGTTGGGCATGGCTTTTGTAGGCACATAAAGTTGGGAGGGTTTGGGGGATGCTCCTTTGTAAAAGCCATGCAAACCATTAAGACAAGCACCGTTCAATTAAAAAAAAAAAAAACAGATCGCACCCCCACCTTATTCCTTCCCTCTGCTTTTTAAAGTTTCATAGCCAAATTTTCAAGGCCCAAATATGAAGTGCCAATGAAATAATTTGCCTTGTAAACTGTAGGGCTTGAAAAATATGTATAATGTCAGCAGTTATGTGGGAAATAGCTCCTGATAATTTTGCTATTGTGTTCAGCCTTTAAAGGCAGAGGATGCTTAAAGGTTTGCATTGCTGTTTGCCTGCCATTGAAGAACTGCGGTTGAAAAATGAAAGATTTTTAATTTTTGTTTTCATTGATCCTGAAACAATCTTCTATTTTGGGGGGGGTCAGAGGACCTTTGAGGGGGCTTTAGGAGATGTAATTATATTCCAGACCTCACCCCAAATCCTGTACATCAAAAAATGATTATACCTCTAGTACAGTGATTCTTTTTTTTTAAGATTTTATTTATTTATTTGACAGACAGAGATCACAAGTAGGCAGAGAGGCAGGCAGAGAGAGAGAGGGGGAAGCAGGCTCCCTGCTGAGCAGAGAGCCCTGATGTGATGCGGGGCTCGATCCCAGGACCCTGAGATCATGACCTGAGCTGAAAACAGAGGATTAACCCACTGAGCCACCCAGGCACCCCTAGTACAGTGATTCTTACATTTTGGGGTCCTAGACTTTTTTGAAAATTTGATGAAGGCTATGGACTCAACCTGGTAAATGTACATCCCAAATATTCGTGTAATTTCAGGGGGACCCCAGGACTTCACGAAGCACTTCCTACTTGGAGCCTGGGTGGATCACCCCAGGTTGAGAATATTTTTAGCATCATGAATCAGCCCCAAGGGGACTGGGCAGAGCTCAGAGGACAGATGTGCCAGGCAGAGAGGCAGATCTGGGGCTTCTGGTGTGCAGGACCCCTGCAGAGATGTTTCCTTCCCCAGCATGCAAACGTGCCCTCCCTGAGGATGCCTCCTGCACCTCGCAGGGCCGGGCTCCCTTCTGCAACTGGGGGCCTGAAGCCATCCAGAAGGCTGGCTGTGGTTAGCATGGCCCGCAGGAAGCGATCCATAGCCACATAGCAGAGGGAGGCCTGGAGGGAGGATGACGTCACTCCTCAGTCCCCTTCTCTCCAACATGAACTCAGTGAAAAGTCTGTGGACAGGGCTTCCCCTTGTGCTCCAGGCTTTACTCCCAGCACTTCCCTTCCTAAAAGGTCCTGGTCTCTCCTCTCTGACCACCTTCCAGAGTCTCAATACAGTACGATTTCTCCAAAGAGTTGCTTGTACTTGTTGGGTCCAAATTCTCACTTTATTTTCTCCTTTTCCTCTTTTCCTCCTTCTCCTCCTCTTTCCTTTTACTTTACTTTTTTTTTTTTTTAATTGAAGTATAATTAGCATACAGTGTTACATTACTTTCAGGTGTATAACATAGTGATTCAACAATTCTGTATAATCAGTGTTCATTACTATAAGTGTATGCTCTTCTTTTGAAATTAGCTTTTTATTGTGGAAATTTTCAAACATATACTAAAGTAGAATAGTATAATGAACCCTCAAATACTCACCACCCAAGTTCAATAATTATTGACTCCTGACCAATTTTTTTCACCTAAATCTCCCTATTTTACCTCTCACTGGGTTATTTTGAAGCAAATATTTAGGTACTAGTCTCCAAAAGGTAATGGACTAGAAAAATAACCGTAATAGCATTATTACACTCCTTCAAAATAATAATAATTTCTTCGTATCTCCAGGTGTCTGGTTGGTATTCGAATTTCCCCCTTTGTATCTTATTATGTTTTATTTTTTTAGCAGTTTGTTTGAATCAGCATTCAAATAAAGGCCACATATTATATTTGCTTCAGAGGTTTCTTGAGTCAGAATCTGTAGGTTTCTTCCCCTGCTTTGTTTTTGGCCTGAGAATTTGTTGGTTGACGAAACTAGGCTGTTTTTTCTGTAGATTTTCCCGTACTCTGGATTTGGCTGGTTGCATCTCCATTGTGTTTTTGTTCCCTGGATTTCCTATAAACTGGCACTTAGTTCCATCTGATACAGATTTGATTTTCTGGTTTTTTTGTAAGTAGACATCCTAGGGAGTGGTGTGGACTTTCATCAGAGGCGTGTAATGTCTGGTTCTTTCTCTTCTTATGACATTCGCAGCCACTGAGGATCATTACCTAGATTAGGGTTGGTAGACTTCCTCTATGAAGGCCAGACAGTCAATCTTGATGACAGCTTCTCGAAACTGCCACCATAGTACAGCAGCAGCCATGGCCAATGTGTGCATGAATGGGCATGGATGAGTTCCGATAAAACTTTATACACAGAAGCAGGCAGGCTGGATCCAGCCCAAGGTCCATGGGCTGCTAACCCCTTTCTGAATAGTTTGTTTCACTAGGGGCCTGCAAAATGTTGATATTCCGATTCTATCCTTCTTTCTTCATTTATTAGTTGGAGTAACTTCTTCTTCTTCTTTTTTTAAAAGATTTTATTTATTTATTTGATAGACAGAGACCACAAGTAGTCAGAGAGGCAGGCAGGGAGAAAGGAGGAAGCAGGCTCCCCACTGAGCAGAGAGCCTGATGCAAGGCTTGATCCCAGGACCCTGATACCATGACCTGAGCCGAAGGCAGAGGCTTTAACCCACTGAGCCACCCAGGTGCCCCAGTTGGAGTAACTTCTAAAGAGAGATTTTCTCTGCACTATTTGTCTTTCTCTGTTCTTTCTGACCCTTCTTTATTTTTTATTTTATTTTTTTTTAAAGATTTTATTTATTTATTTGACAGACAGAGATCACAAGTAGGCAAAGAGGCAGGCAGAGAGAGAGGAAAGGAAGCAGGCTCCCTGCTGGGCAGAGAGCCCTATGTGAGGATCAATCCCAGGATCCTGGGATCATGACCTGAGCCGAAGGCAGAGGCTTTAACCCACTGAGCCACCCAGGCGCCCCCTGACCCTTCTTTAGTGAGGCTCCCTTTTGTCCCTCCTCCACCAAAATTGCTCTAGCATCATCAGTGACCATCCTCTTGCTACATCCAGTGGTTAATTTTCAGTTCTTATCTGGAGAGTCTTGACCTAACAACAGTGTCTGACAGAGCTGATTACGTCAGCTATATATCATAATACTGAAATGCTTCACTTGGCATTCAGGGTGTACGTCCTTTCCTAATGTTCTTTCCATGTTATTGGTCATTCCTTCTCAGGGGTTTTGTTAATTTTTCCTCACCAGCCAACTTGGAGTGTTGGGTACCCTTGGCTCAGTCCTCAGACCTCTTCTTTATCTACAATCTCTTATCCAGACCCCATCTGCAGATGGCTTCAAAATATATAAACATATAACTACATACATAACTTAAATTAAATATCATATTTACTAGGATATTAAATACATAGCTCTAGCCTGGCCTTCTCTCTGAATGCTACATTCAGTTGCCCAAGAGACAGTTCCACATGGATGTCTAAGGAAGTATGCCAGACCTTACTTGCTCAACTATGAGTTCTTGACCTTCAGCATAAAACCCTCTCCTTCTTCAGTCTTCTCTGCCTCAGTTAATGACTCCATCCATCCCTGGATGGATGGATGTAATCCAGTAATGACTCCATCTACTCTGTGGAGTAGAGTTAATGACTCTACTCCATCTAGTAGCTTCAGCCAAAAAAATTTGAGTATCATCCTTGATATCTCTCTTTTACTCCCCACATGAGGCAAATCCACTTGCCTCAATTGTCAAGTGTGTCTGCTTCTCACCAAGCTATCAACCGGGTTCAAGCTATTGTCACCCCTCTCCAGGACTGTGGCTACAGGCTACTACTAACTGATGGTGGTCAGGTGTTAATGCTTCCCTACTTGGAGTACATACTGAACCTGGCAGTTCTAGGGACCCTTTGAAAACTATGTCAGTATATCTCATTCTTCCGTTCAAAACCCTCCAGTGGCTTCCCTCTCATTAAGAGTAGAAGCCTGAATCCTTTTTTTTTTTTTTTTTAAGATTTTATTTATTTATTTGACAGAGAGAGAGATCACAAGTAGACGGAGAGGCAGGCAGAGAGAGAGAGAGAGAGAGGGAAGCAGGCTTCTTGCTGAGCAGAGAGCCCGATGCGGGACTCGATCCCAGGACCCAGAGATCATGACCTGAGCCGAAGGCAGCAGCCTAACCCACTGAGCCACCCAGGTGCCCAAAGCCTGAATCCTTAATATGATCCACAGAGCCTGATAGGGTCTAAAAGCCTCCACCACCTCTTACCTCTCCAAACCTCCTGTTTTTTTTTTTTTTTTTTTAAAGATTTTATTTATTTATTTGACAGAGAGAGAGAGAGATCACAAGTAGAGGGGCAGACAGAGAGTGAGGGGGAAGCAGGCTCCCCTGCTGAGAAGAGAGCCCGATGCAGGGCTCTATCCCAGGACCCTGAGATCATGACCTGACCCGAAGGCAGAGGCTTGACCCACTGAGGCACCCCACCACCTCCTGTTTTGTAACTCTTCAACCTCCTGTTTTTAACTCTTCATATATCTCTGTGCTCCAATCACACGAGCTCCTGATAGGCTAGGCACACCCTTTGTCTCAGGCTTTTGCATTTGCTGTTTCCTTTGCTTGGGGTGCTCTTCTGCAGATACTAAGGTGACCCTTTCCTCTTTCCTTAAAAACTAAGGTCTTAGAATCCTTTGGGTTGCTGGACTAGCTATGGATCCCAGAGTCTGGGGCATGTGTAGATGTACTCTCTTTGGATTCACATCTTCACTCATGAAATGTTTCAATGTTTTTTTCCAAGGTCTGGATCCTAGAGCTTATGCTGGCCCAGAAAAAGGCTGTGGCAACCCCCTCTTAGGGACTTTCTGCCTTTCTTTCTGTCTTCTGGGGATGATCGTGCCTTGGTTCCTCTCCGTTCATCTATGTGAAAATCGTGTCTGTCATTTTGCATTGGAGTCCACACTGGACATATGGAGGCTTCTGGTCCCTGCTGGGGGGAATTTGGATGATGTCATGAAGCAGATATGTCTGCAAGGCTGATACCGTGGAGACTTTCCCCAGCCAAGCTGCTCATAGTCCAGTCCTTGGCCCTCACCTTATAGTATCACAGACTCTGAACCAGATGGGCCATAGTGGTCACCTAGTTTAACCCCCTGAATCTCTTCTGCAACGTGTCTGATAAGTAGCTACCCAGTCTACTCACTATTTATTTATTTATTTAAATTACTTTTATTAACATATAATGTATTATTAGCCCCAGGGATACAGGTCTGTGAATCATCAGGTTTACACACTTCACAGCACTCACCATAGCCCATATCCTCCCCAATGTCCATAACCCAACCACCCTCTCCCTACCCCCATTCCCCCATAGCAGCCCTCAGTTTGTTTTGTGAGATTAAGAGTCTCTTATGGTTCCACTCACTACTTTTAAAAATAGCCCATTCTATTTTCAGATAGGTCTAATCATTAGAAAACAATTTAGACCTTCAACCTGATTGAGTCTCCTGTTTACCTTCTTGAAGGATACTACCGTTAATGACTCTTTTTTTCTTTTTCATAATGACTCTTTCAACACTTACTTCTAAAGCAAGGACTTGAGTGAAGGTAGTCAGTTAAGATCCCATTTCCTAAGGGAAAAAAAAAAAAAAAAAAACATGTCCTCAGTGGTGAAGCTCTTAAACACAGGAACCCATCCAATTGATCTCTGTATTCCTAGTACTTGGCATAGTGCCTGAATGTAATAGGTACTCAGTCAATGTTGGTTAAAGATAATAGTGAGGAACCACTACTTAGGAAGCACTTACATTGTGGTAGGTACTACGCTAAGCTCTTTATGTTCCTCGGACCAACCCAGCATAGTAGGTAGTGCTACTATTATCATTTAATGGTTGAGGAAACTGAGGTATAGGAAGGGTACGTACCTTAACCCTGTATGGTCAGCTGGGATGACAGACCTGTGAACAAGAGAATTCAAACCCAGGAGAACTGACACTAGAATCCATGCTCTTTTTTGTATATTATTTAAGGTTTATTTCTTTCTCTTTATTTTTTTATTGTGGTAAAATACATATACCCTAAGATTTACTGTGTTTCCCACATTGAAGTGTACAGTTTAGGGGCGTTCAGAACATTGACACTATTGTGCAATCATAAAGTCCTCTAGAGCTTTTTCATCTTTCCCATTCTTGAACTCCATCCCCATTAAACAGCAACTCCCCATTCTTCTACCCCCCACAGCCCTGGCAACTGCCATTCTAATTTCTGTCCCTGTCAATCTGACCACATGAGGTACTTCATACAAGTGAATTCATATGAGACTTGTTCTTTTGTGACTGGCTTACTTTACTTAGCATAATGTCCTCAAGGTTTACGCATATTGTAGCATGAGTCAGGATTTCCTTCCTTTTTAAGACTGAATAATATTGTATGTATAGTCAATATTTGTTGACGTACTTATCTATTGGTGGACAATTTGGGTTGCTTCCTGTTTTTGGCTATCATGAATGATACTGGGAAGAATATGGGTGTATAAATATCTGTTTGAGTCCCAGCTTCAATTCTTTTGGGTATATACCCGGAAGGAGAATTGCTGAATTATATGGCAATTGTATGTTTAATTGTTTTGAGGAACTCTCATACTGTTTTCCACAGTGGCTGCACCATTTTCCATTCCCACTGGCAATGTTACAGGGCTCCAAGTTCTGCACATCCTCACCTATTTATTTACTTATTTATTTGTTTGCATGAAATGGTATCTCATTGTGGTTTTAATTTGCATTTCCCTCATGGTTAGTGATGTAGAGGATCTTTGGTGCTTATTGGTCATTTGCATATCTTCTTGGGAGAGATGTCTATCCAAGTTCTTTGCCCATCTTTAAATTGGATTTTTTGTTGTTGTTGGGTTCTTTTTAGGGGTTCTTTTTATATTTTGGATATTAATCCCTTATCAGATGGATGATTTGCACATATTTTCTCCCATTCTGTAGATTGCCTTTTCACTCTGTTGATACTGTCCCTTGATACACAACAGTTTTAAATTTTGATGTTCACTTTTCTATTTGTCATTTGTTGCCTGCACTTTTTGCGTCACATCCAAGAAATCATTGTAAAATCCTGTGTCATGAAGTTTTTCTCTTATGTTTTCTTCTGAGAATTTTATGATTTCAGCTCTTAAGTTTAGGTCTTTGATTTGAGCTAAATTTTTATAGTATAAAATAAGGGTCCAAATTTATTCTTTTGCATATGAATTACCAGTTTTCCTAACACCGTTTGAAGAGACTGTCCTTTCTCCATTGAATGGTGTTGGGACCCTTGTGAAAATCATTTGACTTATATGCAAGGGTTCATTTCCGGGATGTTTAATCTATTCCATTGATATATATATATGTCTGTTTTTATTCAAGTACCACATTAGCAGTAAGTTTTGAAGTTAGGAAGTATGAGACCTTTAACTTAGTTCTTTTAAAGATCATTTTTCAGGTCTCTGGAGTTTCTGTATTAATTTTAGGTCTGATTTTTCTGTTTCTGTAAAAACTGTAGTTGGGATTTTGATAGGGATTGCATTGAATGTATAGGTTATTTTGGGTAGTAATGACCTCTTAATAATATTAAGTCTTCTAGTTCATGAAAACAGGCTGTCTTTCCATTTAGTACTATCTTCTTTAATTTCTTTAAGCATTGTTTTGTAGTTTTCAGTGTCTTTATTTTTGAAATTTCTCTGTATTTAAAAAATTTCCCCGGTTGGGGTGCCTGGGTGGCTCAGTTGTTTAAGCTTCTGCCTTCAGCTCAGGTCATGATCCCAGGGTTCTGGTAACCCAGAGCCCCTTGTTGTGCTCTCTGCTCAGTGGGGAGCCTGCTTCTGCCACTCCTGCCTGCTCGTGCTCTCTCTCTCTCAGATGAATAAATAAAATCTTAAAAAAAAAATTTCCCCTAGTTACTTTGCTCCCCTCCTAAAAGATAAGCACTGTTACCATTTCTTGTGTATATTTCCATTTCTAGATATATAAATAAAACTGTAATGTATAGAGTTTTCAAAATCAAATAGTAACATATGTATGCACTTCAGTATTTTTCCACTTAATAATTGATCTCGGATATCCTTCCAAATCAGGGCACTGAGATTAGCTTCAATCTTTTTAAAGGAGATATACATTCCATAGTTTATTTAGTTGATCCCTGCTTAATAGATTTCTTTTTTCTTTTTTCTTTTATATAATATTTCTTTTTTTGGGGTACTATTTCACTATTATATTATTCTTCAATGAATAAACATATAAAGATGCCATTTGCATACATGAAAATATATGCAATAGAAAATTTCCTAAAAGTAGAGCTGTGGAGCCAAAGAGTGAGTTTAAAATTTGCAATATAGTTCCAATTACCTTCCATGAAAGTTGTACCAATTTATCAATCTAGTGGTACAACGCCTGTTTTCCTTTCATTTTTGCCAACATAGGATGCATTAAGCTTTTTGGTCACTGATTATCTAAGAGATTAAAGTGGTATATTCTAGTTTCAATGTGTATTATTGTGAGATTAAACATCTTCTTAAATAAATTAGAGTCATTGATATTTCCTTTTCTGTGAGTTGATTGTTCATGTCCTTTACATATTTTCTCATTAATTTGTAGAATTTCTTTATATATTAAGAAAATTAGTCCTTTATCCCTGCTTTAGATGCAGAAAATATTTTCCTAATTTGTAATTTGCCTTTTGAAGTTATGTTTTTATGACAGTTTTTACATTTTTATGTAACTGAATGCATTAGTCTTTTTATTACTGCATTTTTGGTTTTGTATTATGCTAACAAAGGCCTTCACAACTACAGAAGTTATACCTTTTTTAGTTTTAGAATTTTTATGGTTTTATTTAGATCTTTGATTTATCAATAGTTCATTTTAGTATAAGAATTGAGGGAGGGATTCTCTGTAATTTTTTCCCATTTATGTAATTGTCCCAATGCTATTTATTCAATATTCAGCTCTTCCCAATGATATACAATGCAATATTTCTCATAGGATTTTTGGGTCTCTTTCCGCATTTCTTATTCTTTTCTTTTCTTTTTTTTTTTTTTTTAAAGATTTTATTTATTTGACAGAGAAGCACAGTGAGAGAGGGAACACAAGCAGGGAGAGTGGGAAAGGGAGAAGCAGGCTTCCTGCTGAGCAGAGAGTCTGATGCGGGGCTTGATCCCAGGACCCTGGGTTCATGTCTTGAGCCACAGGCAGATGCTTAATGACTCAGCCACCCAGGCACCCCTTATTCTTTTCTATTGATCCATTTGTCCAGTTATATGCTAGGATGCATGCTTTAATTAATGCATTTTAATAATATGCCTTAATATGTGGTAAGACTTGTTTTCTCTCATAACATTTCTTTTTCAGAATTTTTCTGGAAGTTATTACTTATTTGTTGTCCCATATGAATTTTAGATTAAATTTATCTAGCTCTTATTTACCCAAAATTTATTGGTAATTTTGTTGAGAATACACTCAGTTTATAAATCAACTTTAGGGAGAATTACATCTTTGTGATGTTAAATGTTTTTTAATCCATGAACATGGTATGACTTTCCATGTGTCCAGTTGTTCCATTTCTTGTGTCCTTAAATAGTGTTAAACATTTCTCTATCATCTTGCATACTTACTATTAGATTAATTCCTAGGGTTTTAGTTTTGTTTTCATTTGTTATTGTAAGGGTCCATACTTACCTACTCCAGGTCTCAGTGTGCTCTTAGGAACATAGTCACTAGAAGTTTCCCACCCTTTTGATCTGGGGTGCTACAGTGTCTCCAAAGAAAAAAGTCCTCCAAAAATTTCCACTTATTCCAAATTTGGTCAGTGATTTACTATTTGTTTTATTTTCCGAGTAATGGGTCTGTTTCAGGCTCATTATGATCATCTTCTGTTTTTCTCAAAAGCCATTTCATATATGTGATTCCATGTAATCCTTACAACAGCCTTGAGATGTTAAGGTTTTTAGGGATATTTATTCATGTTCATTTTTAAAAAACGATTTTATTTATTTATTTGACAGAGATCACAAGTAGGCAGAGATGCAGGCAGAGAGAGAGGGAGGGAGAAGCATGCTCCTTGCCAAGCAGAGAGCCTTATGCGGGGCTCGATCCAAGGACCCTGAGATCATGACCTGAGCTGAAGGCAGAGGTTTTAACCCACTGAGCCACCCAGGCACCCCTATTCATGTTCATTTTAAGGAGAAATTAAATTTCTGCTTGGACAGATTAAGGAGCCCATCTGAGACCTCAGAAGTACAGATGGCCTAGGGCAGAACTCAGACTTCTTTGTATTCCAGTCCAGGTTCTTATCATTACTCTCCTTTCCCCAGTTCCCCACACTCTTATCCCATCTCCAGGAGAACCTTTCTGTCTCTTCTTCCAGGATTATGCTCCATTCCAGTCCTTTCTTCCAGCAGTCCACAACTTGCTGCTTTGCATGTGTGCAGGGATGGGCTGAAGGCTGCTTGGAGCATAGCCCACAGCCTAGCTGAGACATATGGGGGTCTGCTGATGGCTTTTGCTGCTCTCTCGATGTTTACTGAGGCAGTAGTTGGGAAGGTTTGCCATTTCCAAAGGTTTCACTGGCAGGCTGGCAGCCTGAATTGTCTCATTCTGCTGCCTCAACTTCTCAGAATAATGAAACACTCCCACCTTCCTCTCTTCTTGTCTAGATGAGGATTAAAGCAGCCTCACTTTTCCTCCTACTTTATAAGGGTTTGGCTTAGGCTCTGAAGGAGGTTCAGTGTTCCTTTCCTCACAGAGAACCTTCTTCCAGGCTGTAGGATCAGCTAGACTGCAAGGGACTCTCCAGTACACCAGCGATCAGAGCTGCAGGGGCAAGGGGATAATCCTCAACCTAAGGGCACAGAGTAGAGTTTCAGTCATTGTTAACCTCCTCCCTCCCTTCCTTTTTTTATTCTTCCTTCATTGTTCTCAAAAGTATTCATTGCTCTCTACTCTGCTTCCTTCCTCTAACTACCACTAGATTTGGTTATGCTGACATCTTTCCTGGAGCATTCATTCATTCATTGTTCATTCATTCATCCAACAAGCTTTTATTGAACACTTACCCTATGTCAGACACAGTTCTGGATGCAGAAGATACAGCAGCCTATGAGACAGTGTCGCTGAGGTCAATGAGACTGGAAGAGATAAACAGTAAGCAGCTAACTAGACTTTTAGATAAGATGGCTTTGCCTAGCAAGGAGTACCATTAGGAAAATAAAACAAGGGGATGCAACAGAGAGGGAGAGAGCTTTGGAGGTCTCTTCCAAATTAGGTGGTCAAAGAGGTTGTCTGAAGAGTTGATATTTGACTCAAAACTTGAATGATAAGCTGGCTCTTCCAAGATCTGCATTCAGGCAAAGGGAGGAGCAAGTGTAAAGGCCCTGAGGTAGATGCAAGTGTAGTATGTTCCAGCAATAGAAAGACTGATGAGGTGGGAACATGGTAAGCAAGGAGGAGAGAGGAGAGGACATAGAGAGGGAAGGCCTTATAAGCCATGATAAGAATTTGGATTTTAAGTATGAGAGGAAGATTTGGGAGAGTTTTAAACAGAGGAGTAATGTGGTCTGACCCAAGTTTTAAGACTATCCTGGCACCAAGAGACAGATATCAAACTGCTCATGGCAATATTATTCATATTAGCTGAAAAACTAGAAGCAATCCGATGGGTGAAGGGGAGTAGGAGGTGCAGGCTTCCAGTTATGGAATGGATAAGTCACGGGAATAAAAGGTACAGCACTGGGAATGTAGTCAGTGGTATTGTCATAGCACTGTATGCTGACAGGTGGTAGCTACACTTGTGGGGAGCACAGCATAACACAGAGGTGTTGGATCACTATGTTGTACACTTGAAACTAATGTAGCACTGTGTGTCCACTATACGTCAATTAAAAAAGAAACAGAGGCGGGGAACCAGGGTGGCTCAGGCAGTTGAGCATCTGACTCTTGGTTTTGGCTCAGGTTATGATGTCAGAGTCGTGAAATCGAGGCCCACGGCAGGCTCTGTGCTCAGTGGGGAGTCTGTTTCAGTTTCTCTACCTCTGCCTGCCCTGCTTTCTCTCTCTTTCAAAATTAAATAAATCTTAAAAGTAAGTCTGAACCCCCCCCCCCCCCAAAAACCCCAGAAGAAATCCAAATATCCATCAGCAGTAAGATGAATAAATAATGGACTTCCATAAAATGATAAAAATAAGCAGATTAGAGCTACCTGTATAACATGGGTGAATCTCATGAATGGAATGCCGAGGGAAGGGGTCCCATACAAAATAACGCATATGGTATGATTCCATTTACATTCAGTTCAAACAGTAAACAGAATCCAAACTATAGCTTTTAGGCCTTCATGCTCAGGTAGTAAACTGTGAGGAAAGTCAAAGAAGTGATCACCTGAGAAGCCCGGATGGTGGTTGCCTTTGTCAGGGAAGGGGAGCAGTGATGAGGAGAGAGGACGAGGAGGGCTTCAGGGGTAGAACCTGTGATGTTTTATTCCCTGACCTTGGGGATGATTACATGTATGTTTACTTTGTGATAAGCCATTGAGTCATACACTTGTTTTTTATGCCATTGTGCCTGTGTGTGTTTTACAATCACAATGTGTAAAAACCTTCTTTGGGTGCCACGTGGCAAGTGGATTGAGGGGAATGAAGAATGGAGGGGGGACTGTCAGGTGACTGAAGACATCGAGGTGGGTGATGAGGGGGCTGGGACGGTGCTGGTTTTCATCCATTGGGTTTGGGATATGTTTTATTTTTTATTTTTTTTTTTTTTAAAGATTTTATTTATTTATTTGACAGAGAGAGATCACAAGCAGATGGAGAGGCAGGCAGAGAGAGAGAGAGAGGGAAGCAGGCTTCTCGCTGAGCAGAGAGCCCGATGCGGGACTCGATCCCAGGACCCTGAGATCATGACCTGAGCCGAAGGCAGCGGCTTAACCCACTGAGCCACCCAGGCGCCCCTAGGTTTGGGATATGTTTTAGAGGTGAGGTCCACGGAGCCTGCCAATGGATTGGGTGTGGTTAGTGGTGGTGATGAGGGAAACAGCAGTCAGGATGCCCCCTGGTTGTTTGGCTTGAGCATCTGGTAGGACTTACTGAGAAAGAGAAGGTTTGGGATGGGCAGGCTGGAAGGGGAGATGAAGAATTCTGCTTTGGTTCCATCAAGCTTGAGATGCTTATATGCATTTAAGTGGAGAAATCCAGTAGGTGCCAGCTTCCTAACTGGCTAATCGGCCTCCAGGTGTCTGGCTTCATTGTGTTCTTGACCCCATGGTTCAGGTGGCATATCCAAAAAGTAAATCTGGGATGATGCTTCTCGTTTCAAAATCCGCCCCCATGACTGTTGCTGAGTGGGTGGAAGCTGAATTCTTCATTGTTGCCCCAAGCCTGTGCCGGCTGGGTCCTGCCTCTCCAGCTTTGTCTCCCCCAGTGGCTCCTCTGTCACACCACTTGGGCCGAATAAAAGGATGGCATGCTTTCCCATGTGCTGTCCTCTTTATCTCCAGCTTCTTCCCACACCCTTCATCTGTCACGTAGGTGACTGCGGACTTCTAGTGAGTGATGAGGGGACTGCGACTCATTCTTCACTTTTCTTTCTCTCTTTCTTTCTTTCTTCTTTTGATTTTATTTATTTGACAGACAGAGATCACAAGTAGGCAGAGAGGCAGGCAGAGAAAGAGGGAAGCAGGCTCTCTGCCGAGTAGAGAGCCTGATGTGGGCTTGATCCCAGAACCCTGGGATCATGACCTGAGCTGAAGGCAGAGGCTTTAACCCACTGAGCCACTCAGGCGCACCTTTCTTTCTTTTTAAAAAAGATTTATTTATTTGACAGAGAGAAAGAGAGAGAGTGAGAGAGCGAGCACAAGCAGGGGGAGCAGGAAGCAGAGGGAGAGGGAGAAGCAGGTTCCCTGCTGAGCAAGGAGCCTGATGCGGGGCTCGATCCCAGAACCCTGAGATCATGACCTGAGCTGAAGACAGATGCTTAAGTGACTGAGCCACCCGAGAGCCCCTGGGACTCATTCTTCAAATCTCACCTGGAATAACTGTTCCCCAGGAAGGCTTTCAGTGCCTGTTAGCCCCCAGGGCTGAGTGAGGAGCCCTCCTGTGTGTTCCCAACCCTGACTTGACCTAGCTCTTCTGTTAGCAGTCCTAATACTCTGCAAGTACCCCTTCTTTTTCTTTTTTGTTCCACTACAAGCTGTTTGAGGACAATGACTGGGTCCTGTTCACAATTGTGTTCCAAGCCTCCGCACCATACTGGTTAAGGTAAACCCAACAAACACCTCTTGATAAATTAGTATTTAATGCATACCTTGCCCTGCATGCATTCCAGGCATGTGGTCTTTCTTTTCCACCAGCAAAACTTCCTTTGGGGCTGTTTCCACACCAAAGCACGCTCTATATCACTTCTCTCACAAGCATCCCGTCTGAGGTTAGTGTCTGGGCCTCCAAGGAAGACCTTTAGAGAGAGAACACTGGGAGCTTGGTCCCAGCCCACAATGTCTTCTGCAAGTGCAGATGCTTTTCTGCCTAAGGGTTTGGAAGGTCCCCAAGGAGGAGGCAAAAGTGTTACCAGAGCAGCTGCAAAAGAGAGAGGGGAGAACAGAATTCTCATTTTCTGGTGCCCTCCCAGACAGAATGACTGAAAAATTGACTTGGAGGGGGAAACCTGGGTCTAAGTGGTTGAAAATGCTGTTTGTCCTCGGAAGACATCTGTCAAGGCCAGTCAGATTTCAGATATGTATCTTCCCTGCTCAACACCCCGACTTCCATTTAGCTGGAATTCTCCAGGAGTCATTAGGTGGAACAAGAGCCATGCAGGAGTGTGTAGTAGAGGGTGGCCCTTTGTGGGCCTGACCTGATAGAGGTCAGGTTTCTGGGCTTGCTGTTTGGGAACCCGAAGTCTTTTTTTTAAAGAACCTGCAGGTAGAGCCCTGGTTGCCTCTGTAGTTTACACGGGCTGAGTCAACTTAGGGATCTCGCCGTGGGCGCTGTTCTTTTTTTTTTTTTTTTTTTTTTTTAATCTGCTTAAAACGTTTTTTAAAATTTAATTTAATTTTTTAAAATTTATTTTCAGCATAACAGTATTCATTGTTTTTGCACCACACCCAGTGCTCCATGCAGTCCGTGCCCTCTCCAATACCCACCATCTGGTTCCCCCAACCTCCCACCCCCCGCCCCTTCAAAACCCTCAGATTGTTTTTCAGAGTCCATAGTCTCTCATGGTTCACCTCCCCTTCCAATTTCCCCCAACTCCCTTCTCCTCTCCATCTCCCCATGTCCTCCATGCTATTTGTTATGCTCCACAAATAAGTGAAACCATATGATACTTGACTCTCTCTGCTTGACTTATTTCACTCAGCATAATCTCTTCCAGTCCCATCCATGTTGCTACAAAAGTTGGGTATTCATCCTTTCTGATGGAGGCATAATACTCCATAGTGTTCTTGCAGGTATGCTACATTCCTCCTCTGCTACCTGCCGTCTGTAGGTGGTGCAGGTATGATAAGCTGAATTTTGTCCCTCTGAGAAAAAGGTAAGCGACCTCAGACCCAAGAGTGGGGCTGTCATAGTGTCAGCCAGCTCCCTGTTTCCTACTCAATAGAGGTTCCTGGGCAGGGAGCCCCCCTGCCTCAGCCTGGACGCTCAGACAGCAGCCGGACTGCAGACTCCTCCGCTCAGTGCTCTGGGCCGGGCTGCCTCGAGGCTGCCTTGTCGTGCGAGCGATCGCCTGCCGTGCTGATTGACGATGATTGCCTTGGAGTGCTGGTGGCTCATTTTCTTGTGAAGCCTTTTCATGAGAGCTCCACAGACCCTGGGACTGGAGTCTCGTAGTCAGTGTGAGCCTAGGCAATGAAAATGCAGGCTGATGAAGGGCCGACGTACGTGAAATCACTTCATTTCCCCTCATTGTTAAGCATGGCCACACACTGGGTCGGGTGGCAGCACCAGTGCTGTGAGAGGCCACTGAGAAGGTCATGGGCCTAAAATAAAAGTCCCACAGCCTGCTGGCTTCAGGGCCTCCCTTGGGTAAGTAGCCACATGACTCAGGGCCTCTGTAAGCATGTCGGCTCCTGGCCTGGGGGGAGACACAGATGAACACTGGCCAGGAGGGGTTTAATGGCAGAGGGCAGGGCTCACTAAGGGCTAGGAAAGGTATTAGAGATGAGCTCTGCGATGTCCACCTTTTACAAGGAACGACAGGAAGGACTGATGACTTGCATGCTTAGATCTTTCTCCTAGCCAAGGGCCCTCTCAATACCTCTGATAGAGGGAGGAGTGGGTTCCTGGGCCACTGAGTGCTACTGGAGGAGGGGCTGCAGGCATGGAGGGCATCACCTACCCCACAGCTGTGCGAGGCTAGACTCCTCATCACACCTCTCGCCCACACAGGACCAGGTGTTCCTGACATTTCACATGGGCAACTGGATGTGGAAGCGTAAGTCTGGGGCTTTGCCCAAACTGGGCAAGCTCTGGTTGGGTGTGTAAGGGAGACCTCTGCGTGACTAAAGTGGGCAGTGGGACAGCAGGAGAGCAGGGGCTCTGAAGGGCAGTGAGGCCATGAGCTCGCCCTCCCTGTCCCTATCACTTAGCTCTCCCTGGCCTTCCTCTGCTCCAGATAGCCGCCTCCTGTCCTTGCCTGTCTTCCAGATCTGCTGTGTCAGAGCACCTGAGCAGCTCTTCCCTTTGTCTGGAATGCATGTACTCAAATACCTCCGTAGTTCCATTCTCCATGCCTTTCGTATCTTTACTCAGAAGTAACTCTTTCTAGAAGATTCTTCTAGAAGATCTTCCTTGGTCATCTTTTCTAAAAATGTATGCCAGTATATCTCCTTACTTTATTTTTCTTCCTTAACCCCTATCACCATCTAAAATGCCATTTGTTGTATTTTAAAAAAATGGTGGATATTGTCTGTATCTCCCATCAGAAGCCCCCCATTAGAAGCAGGTGGTCGGAAGATGGGGATCTTGGTCTGATTTGTTGCTTACTATCAGCCAAGATGCCAGGCAGCCCCCAGTGAGAGGGAGAAGGCCGCCATGGGGTCACCAACTGTGGCTGCTGTAGGGTGCTACAGCAGGACCCTGTTCTCTCTAAACAGTGCAAGTTACTCTAACGTTTCCTAAGTCCCCCTTACAGCTCTCGGGGCAGGGTTCCATTTTCCTTAAGATGCTTCCCCACGGGGAGTTGTCAGCCAGTCTGAGATATGGGTTGATGCCTTTAACTTCTATTAGCTTTTTATAGGGACCACATTCCCTTTATGCCAAGGGAATTCCGAGCATCATGGCCAGGGACAGGCCCACTTGACCCCAGGCCTCCAGGGGCTGCCTCTCAGACTGGGAGGCAGGGCTTATTGTCCTCACCTGCCACAGGACCATTGCTTGGACCCTCGTGGAAGACATTTTATGGAAGCAAACCCCGGGCAGTGCCCTCGGAGGGCAGCCTGCCCTGCACTTGGCATACAGAGTTCCTTATAGACTTGCTGAGAACAGAGCCAGGCACCCAAGAAATACTGGTTGACTGAATGTCCCGGGCTAATCAAGGAGGATCACAGCTGTTAATGGGAAAATCCCATTGCTTAATTAGGAATAAGGAAATCTTACCTCTTCCAGATTCCTTTATTCAGATCCCTTCTCTTAGAGGAATGGCCACTGCCTTCCTGCACGTTCAGCAGGGCCACAGAAATGAAGTCCCACAGGCTTTTCTCAAAGGCTTATTTATTATAGCTCTAACCTGATTTCTCCGAGGCCTCTAACCTGATTTCTCTAATTATCTATAAAACATAGTTGTTCACAGAGCCAGAAAGTCCCAAGAATCTTCCCAAGCTGAAGAGACAGAAAATGGGGGTGAAACAGAAGAATAAGAATGTATCTGACTCCTATGAGGAAAAGGAAAATCCTAACAGGTCGTCCTAGCGATTTTACCTTTGTTCTAGAAGGCACTCCTTTCAAGGTTGTGGTAAACTTAGGTTAGCAAACCTCTTTCTGCTTTTCCCCACCAACTCCCAGTATTGCCCACTATTCATTCACCTGTTTCTTTGGTAGAGAACCCTGGCAGTTCTGTCCCCTCCCTGGGATCCGCCCCTGCATTGTACCTTGCTTAAGGGAGCACTTCCCCTTTTTCCAAAGGTCTACATTCTAGGGTATGGGCCAAGTGATGGACGTGATGCCAATAAAGTGTATTTTTATTTTTTTGAAGATTTTATTAAATTATATTTCTGAGAGAGAGAGAGAGTGAGCGAGCGAGCACACGAGCAGGGGGAGGTAGAAGCAGGTTCCGTGCTGAGCAAGGAGCCCGATGTGGGACTCGATCCCAGGACTCTAGGATCATGGCCTGAGCTGAAGTGATGCTAATAAAATATAAAAAGAACAAATAATTAAAAGAAAAGAATATATTTGAACTTCTTCCCTTCCTTGTTTTTTTCTTCATTCGTCCTCTCCCTGGATGGTTGTTTGGTGTTTTTGCTCATGAATCCATGTGTGGCTTGTTTTTGGATGGTCAGGCAGACAGGCTTCCTCTTCAAGAAGGCTCCCATCCAAACAGCTTCAAAGCCCTCCTTCCTACTCTGACCCCAAATGAAAGACTCATAGGTTCAGGGACAGTGGGTAAGAGGATCTGAACCTACTTCTGTACCTGTTTCTCCTCCATCCATGATTCTGGGTCTCCCAGCCCCAGGCCTTCATTCATTTTGCTTGTTTAAGTCATTTGTGGGGCCAGTGGCAGTCTGAGCTCAGTGACTGTGTTTGCTCTCCCTGGTGACAGATTTGGTGACAGCACATGGGCTGGGGCTGGGAGTGGCCCCTTCACCACAAAGGGCTTTCCCCCTTCTTGTGCTCTGTGGGGATTCTAGTCAGAAGTGCTTTGAGATGGTAAATATTTTTGCTTCTTACCAAGAAATAATATCCCAGCTGGACACATAAAAGGCACTTTTCATAGTGTTAATTATTGACAGTGCACAACAGCTTACCTCAGGGTGCCAGTCCAGAGGTGGCTGCTCCCCTTAACAGCCAGGAACACAAAGGCAATCCTTGGGAGAGCCCATTCAGGGACAGGCTGGGCCAGGATGCCCCCTAGGCTCTGCGCCATCACCTGCTCAAGTGACTGGCAGGGGACACTTGGGCACTGTCAAGATGGACCGACTTTCTGCTGGCTCACTTCTTTGAATTGCCACCATCTGGTCATTGATGTGGAAGCCCGTGGGGTTGGAGTATGGGAAGGAGATGGGCAGGGTCGTCTTTTCCAGATGCCTTCTACCCGGTGACTTGTACTTTTAAGGTTACCAGTTGTCACTGACAGTTGTAGCAATGGACTGAGTCCTGTGCCTTGAAATCCTTTGTCTTGCGGGGAGGTGTTAATGCCAGTTGTACCCCAGCAGTAAGCTTTCCTTTGAGGTATCCTCTGGGGTCTAGGAAGACCAGATGGCTTTTCAATGGAGACAAAGGGTCTTACTGGGGCACAGTTGGTCACCAGAGTAAAGAAAGGGTCATACATAGCATGGGGCTTCCAAGCCTGATGTCTGCCTATTGTATGTGGGTCCCCACATCTACTTACCTCTCCTCTCACAGTCAAAGGAAACATCTGTGATCCTGGGAACAGACTTAGAGGGCCAGTATGGTTTGCTTAATGGCAGTTCCGCTTGTTATTGTCTTCCAGATGAGTCTTGATACAAGTCATGGGGCTGCAGATCTAATGAACCATTGCCACGTTCCTGGGCAGCTGTGTGTGGTGGGGAGGGAACGTGTGTATGTGTCAGGTGGGCGTAGGGTTGCCTCAGAGGTTTCTGTGCTTTCTAGTGTTTACCACAATTCTCTTCTGGGAAATGCAAGTCAGATTTCCAGGAAGAGGGCTGATTTTCCTCTTTCTCCTTTTAGATGCTCTAGACTTTTAAGACTACATGATTCTTTCAGCTGCTTTGCTTGTCATTTGTGTAGACACTGATGTCTACTTAAGACTTTACAAAGGACAGGGCAGTGGGCTCTTAGGGAGCTGCAGTGAACTATAACACCCTCATTTACCAGACAAGAGCCTGCAGTGAGTGAACAAGGCTATATGGCTCTGGCCCCAGAGCCAGACAGGCAGGTGTAGGGAGCAGCTCTAAAGCCAGGACTTAGTCCAGAGATCCCCATCCAGTGCTCTTCCCATAGTCTCACTGTTTCTCTTCATCTCCAGGGCAAGTCTAGAGAACTCAGAATATGGGCAGGGAGAGTGGGTCAGTTATTGAACGTGCTGTTCCTCAGACTTGGGGTGCTTTGGGGGACAGGCAGGGGGAGCAGGGCTGTGGCAGGTCTGGGCTGGGTATTGTTAGAAGGTAGAGAGAGACATCACATTGTGGAATAAATTTGGTCCTTGGTGGGGTACATGTCCCTTCTTTGGATGGGGGTGGAGGGCACAGGTCTACTGTGGGGCTTGTCCAAGGCAGTAGAAGTCACCCAAACCTGGGCTGGCCTTGAATCCCTGATTTCCAAGGAGAGGGCAGTGGTGGTGGTCTCACTGTGTCCTGGCTTGGGGTTGGGGAGGTGGGGTGGGGAGCTACTGAGAGGAATGTGCATGAAATTTGCAGCCTTGTTCAGAAGATGAGGGGAAGGACCCTGCACCACGGAGACAGGGTAAATTCAGGGCTAAACTCCAACTGTTGGAGTTGTTCAAAGAAGGGAATGGGGAGTATTAAAAGGGAAGATGATGGAGAAGAGTGGTCTTGAACTAAGGTCTCAAGGGTGTGTGAAATCAGAGAGACATTGAAGGTGTGAGGCTTGCTAGGCTGGGGAGCATCTCAAACAAAAGCATGTAGTTATTGAGGGACAGTGAGTAGACAGGCTTGTGTAGAAAGGATTCACGTGTGTGCATGTACATGTTTTTGCTTGCATGTTTGAGTATGTGCATGTGTATGGGGTGTTATGGACGAGGCTCCAAGACGCATATGCAGAATAGAGTTGGAAAAGGTATTATCCTGATAGGAGGACATTCAAATTCTTGTCTCCACTCTTACTTACCAACAGCTGTGTGACCTCAATCAAGTCACTTTCCTTTTTGTACCTCAGTTTCCTGGTGTATAGTTCTTTCCAGACTTTATCCAGCTCTAGCTTGTGAGAGAGACATTTTGAGTGTAGACCCTCAACTCCCTGACTTTATCATCTCTGGATATTTCCCTGAGGTGATAGGTAGGGAACTGGGAGAAAGGGTGTCTTTTATGACTCTGCATCCTGGTTAGGAGACTGCCTCAGAGGCATCAGTACTTATTGGGAGAAATTTAATGGAGCTCTCAGGAGCTCATTGCTCTCAGACAAACCAGAGCCTGAATTAATGCTTTAATTATCCAGGCAGCCTTCCCAAAGGCCCTATTCTCCATTTTAATTTTGGAAGACTCATGTATGTGATATGCTTCTTCTCTTGATCTTTCATCAATCAGGCTGAAAATACTTCCTGGTTCCTGGGTGGAAGGGATCAACATTTCATATCAATGTCCAAAGGGGTAGGATGATCTTGGTCTGACCTGGGTCCAAGACCATCTGATGAGTGGGGGGCATTGCGGCAAGAGTTTCTAGGTGGTAGCCATGCTTATCAAGTAGGGGTAAGTGTGTACCCTGGCTTCTGTGGTTGGACAGTTGTCTGGATTGGAGCAGGACAGAGGCAAACATGGAAATCAGGAAGTGGGGGCAGCCTTAAGAATTATACAAATCCAGCAAGGGACAAGGGTAGGCTGCCAGTACAGAGATCCTATGAGGCCAACCTTGGGCATGTAGATCCTTGGTCTTATGATGGCCCCATTCTTTGGGGGATGAAGCTGCTGGGGTCTTTGCTGTTCCATCATAGTCCAGGCATGACTGAAGTTATAAGAGACAAGTTTAAGGGGCTGGAGGAGTTGGAATCTGAGGGCCTTGAAGGATGGTGGAGATGGGGGAGGGGAAGTAGAGAAAGGCACAGTCAGAACAAACCTGCAAACAAGTCACTGAGCACATATACCTTGAGCCCTTCAGTCTGGGCTTCTGTCTCAACAGGGTCCTGCCCCATGATTCAAACTTGGAAATGGTTGGGTATGTCCTCCTTTGTTTCATATATCCCCAATTTTTCCCACACATAACCTCTACAGTTGAGAGATTAACTAATTAATTTGATAAGAATTTATTAAGTGCCCGCCATTTATTAGGTACTGTGTTGGTGCTGAGGATACAGGAAGGAACAAGACAAAGGCAATCCCTGCATTGTGGGAGGAAGGCAAACCCCAAATTAAAAAAAACAACAACAAGTAATCCGTCAAATAAGTAATGGTAATCGATGGTAAATCCTGTGAAGAAAGCAAACAGGAAGCTGGCAGAGAAAAAACAGAACTCTTTTTGATGCTGTGTTAGGGAAGGATCCTCTAAGAGGTGACATTTAAGTTTAGATGTGAGGAAGGAACCAGCCCCTTGAAGAGCAGGGGGAGCAGAATCCCAGCTAGAGAGAACGGCAGGGAGTGTCGGAATAACCGAAGGAGGTCTGATGTGTCCGGATTCCTCACTTGTGAACAGTGATGAAATTAAGGTGGGGTGGTGGGGTGGGCTGGGCTGGCGGTTTATATAGGGGTGAGTGAAGCACAGTGTTTCAACTTGGACAGCTCCCAGTGCTGAAGTCCCAAGGCCCACAAGAAAGTCTCAGGGTTCATGGATGTGTCATGAAACATGGTGGGTACCCTGGACTCTTTAAGACTAAGGGAGTATGGATGCAAGTTCCTGGGATTTGCAGAACTTTGGGGTTCTCCTATGGAGAAAAAGTGATTTGGATGTTGTATCTGTTTTCTGCAGGAGCTGTCATCAGTTACCACACACTTGGTGGCTTAAGGCAACACATTTAATCTCTTATGGTTTTAGACGAAGTCAGAAGTCAGTATCACTGAGCTGAAATCAAGGTGTTGTCAGGGCTGGGCTCCCTCTGGAAGTTCTAGGGAAGAATCTCTTCCTTGTTTCTTCCAGCGTTGGTGGCTACTAAATTCCTTGACTGATGGTTGCAGCAGCCCCATTTTGACTTTGGTGGTCACATTGCATTCTTCTTCTGCGTCCCTTATCCCCTTGCCTCTTTCTTATAAGGACAGTTGTCATTTCATTGGGGCCTATCCAGACAATAAGGATAATCTCCCCGTCTCAAGATCCATAATCACATCTGCAAAGTCCCCTTCGCCATATAAAGTAATGTCCACAGGTTCTGGGAATATTAGAGTTTGGACATGTTTGGTGGTTGCTATTCAGCCTACCGTGGATGTGCTTGTAAGGGAAGAGGGGAGAGGAGTGAGGCAGGATCCAAGCACCAGTGTCTGGAGTGGATGATGTTTAGGGCTTGGTTGGAGCCCCAGGAAACACTGGTAAAACACTTGAGTATATCCCTATCTATGATATTTTAATTTTTCATTAAACCTTAATCCTGTTATTCCCAGGAGAGGATTTGACCAGCAGGAAGGAGGGATGAGAAGTTTGGGGTGGCCGAAGCCCTAGGCCTTTCAGCTGCATCAACTCTTTTTGTTTTTAATAAAAAGCCTCCTGACACAGAGTAAAAGGGCACAGAGCAGTGGGAAATGATGGTGTCACAGCGAGTGGGGTTGGAGGAGGGTGGTGGAGGGTGTAGGGACTTCCGTTGGCATTACAGGGTCCTTTGCTGACTTCAGTTCTGAGTTACTTATGGTTAGATTTTAAGAATTTATGGACTTAAATAATTACATGAAACAAGATTAAATAAATAAAAGAATACTGTATTTCCTAGATCTGTCAAAGAAACATGAAGGTCTCCTACCTAGACAGTCTTTTCAGAAATATTGAATTTCTTTTTATTATTTCTGAAGTTAAACAAGAATAAATTTGAATAATTAATGCATGGGTCTCTCTCTTCACCGCCTCCTCTGCCACTTCTTAGCATCCATATCATCTTAAGGTGCTGAGAGGAAAGAAATAGATCAAAGATGTGGCAGTGCAGTTGGTAGGCAGCAGCTAAATCACTTGCTTGGCTGTGGGTGGATGTGGTTGTTATGATTGGAGGATGAGGGGTCCTTGGCTGTAAGCTCTTGGGGGACCATGCTGAAGTCTGCTCTCATTGATCTGTCTCAATGCAGGACTCAGGTTGGTGAGACCTTTAATATAAGACTTACTGCTTGGGATGGGAAACGGGGCTAAGTATGGGCCATGGGAGTAAACCGATGGGTTGGTGCCATGCAGGATTGGTAGGCACCGCTCTGATCTGAGGGAGGGTGGGGCCCTCCATGCCCCTTTCAGAGTGGTCTCCAGGGACTTCTATCATGCTGTCTTGGCTTCTGGACAACTGCTGGTTATTAGTTGAGCCACTGCCTGCTTTGTCTAGTGCAGGTGATTGTCAGCTGTACATACTGGGAATTAATGAGATGGCCACCATCTGGCTTCTGATGAACTGATGACTTCTTCTGCTAACATCTCTCTGGGGTTCTGCATAAGGCCCTCATTTATGTATCCCACAGACATTTAATGGGAGTCTGCTGTGGGTCAGGCTTTGGGGATACCCCAAGGCATGGTACAGGCTTAGCCCTAAGTAGCTTTTGTCTAGTGGGAGAAACAGACAAGAACAGGCAATCACAATAGAGTGGAATGCAGCCTGCTACAGGCCTGATTGCAGGGCAGTCTGAGAGCACAAAACCAGGTCTTGAGAATCAGTGGCTTTCTGGAAGAAGTCATGCCTACTCTGAAGTCTGAAAGAGAATTTGGCATTAGCCAAGTAAAAGGGAGGAGAGAATATTCTAGATAGACAGAACAACATACAAATAAGCTCTGGAGAGAGAGAAGGCAGCATTGTGTTTGGGGAACTGGAAGAAGTTTGGCATGAATGTAATTGTGGGTGAAGGATGGGCATGGGAAGAGGTGGATGTCCCATCCAAAGAAGTCTGCTTCTTTGGATGGGACATCAGGGCAATGGCTCATGAATGGGTTTAATTGTGGGAGTGACATGATCCGATTTTCACTTACTATTATTTTTTTTTAAAGATTTTATTTATTTGACAGAGATCACAAGCAGGGAGAGAGGCAGGCAGGTGGGGGGGGGAAGCAGGCTCCCTGCTGATCAGAGAGCCTGACTCGGCGCTTGATCCCAAGACCCTGGGATCATGAGCTGAGCCGAAGGCAGAGGCTTTAAGCTACTGAGCCACCCAGGCGCCCCTCACTTACTATTATTTTAGAAAAGTCATGCCGGCTGTAATGTGGGGGATGATTCGGGGTGGGATTAGGATTCTTTAGTAGGGACTCCAGTTCAGGGGCTATTGTAGTCACCCAGACAACAGAGAGATCAGTGGGATAGACCAGGGTCTCAGCAGTGGGGATGGAGACAAGAGAAGATATTTGAAATATTAGAAGAGTAGAAGTGATAGGACCTGGAGGTTGTGGAGAGTGAGAGAAAAGGAGGAATAGAAGGTGATGCCCAGGCTTCAGTTTTGGGCAACAAAATGGTTTCATTTACTCAAATAAAGAACACAAGAGGTGCAGCAGACTTTCGGGAAAGTCACCGAGATGCTTGTGGGATATCCCGGAGGAGATGATGCAGGTCTCAACACATGAGACAGAGCGGGTAGAAGATCCAAAACTGGATCCTCAGCACACAGATGGTAACTGAAGCCAAGGGAGAGGCAAGAGCTTTCAGAAAGAGCACTGAGTGAGGAGAGATGAGGACTATCATTCTCCAGTCATCAATTGTGACATAACAAATGGCCTTCAAACTTAGTAGCTTAGAACAACAAATATTATACTATATTTCGCTGTTTTGTGGGTCATGAATTTGGCCAGAGCTCAGCTGGGCACGTCTTCTGTCCTGTGTGGGGTTGACTCAGATGACTAGTTGTATTTGGCTGGCAGATGGGCTGCTCTGGGGAACCCGAGAAGCCGTCACTCACGCACCTGCCACCTTGGTGGAGATGGCTAGAAGTCCAGACCCAGCTGAGAGTCTCCACCAAGGCTGTGTCACGGTGGCAGAACTTCCTCTGTGGGAGCTCAGGATTTCCAGATGGACTATTCCACGAGAGGGGAATTAGAAACCGTCAGTTTCTCAAGGCATAGGCTCAGAGACTAGCACTGTGTTATTTCCAGTGCATTCTGTTGATCAAAAGCAGTCACAGAATCATCCACTGAGACTTAAGGGCTGGGGGTAGAGACTATGTCTTGATAGGCAGAGTGTCATATTTGTCAAATTTGTGGCATCATACTGAGGAAGGAAGGCACTAGAAGCCTCTAGGAGGCAAGGCTATCCTTATTTATAGGCAAGAAATTAGAAGAGATTCCTTGACTATTATTAGTTGGTAATCAATTGGTATGCACCAGTACTGCTATATGGGGTTGTCAAAAATGAAATATTACTATACATATTTGATATACACTTCCCTGAGCTCCTGAGTGCTTTCTAATTGAGCTGGATGACTTGGTCCCTCCCTTGCACACACAGATTGGAATTTTACTTTTTTTTATTATTTACATTTAATTATTTATCTCCATATCAGACTGTAAGATGAATAAGGACAGAGGACTTTTTCTTTTTTCTTTTTTTTTGTTTTTTGTTTTTTTTAGATTTTTAAAATTTATTTATTTGACAGACAGAGATCACAAGTAGGCAGAGAGGCAGGCAGAGAGAGAGAGGATGAAGCAGACTCCCCACTGAGCAGAAAGCCCGATGTGGGGCTCCATCCCAGGACCATGAGTTCATGACCTGAGCTGAAGGCAGAGGTTTTAACCCACTGAGCCACCCAGGCACCTCCCCTTTTTTAAGGACTTTTTCTTTTTTAAACCAATGTCTATTATAATAGTGCTTGGCACACAGTACGCACTCAGTCAGTGCTTGCTCAATGAATCACTGAGTGGACCAAGTCTGTACTGAGTATCTACCATGTACCAGGCACATTCTGGGCATAGAGTGAAACCGATCATAAACAAAATGAACAGGGGACGTCTGCAGTATGTCAGATGTTGGTGAGTGTGGAGAAAACACAGGCAGGAGTTTAAGGAGGCCTAGGGAGGAGAGGCTATTTAAATCGGGCTCTCAGGGGTGCCTGGGTGGCTCAGTGGGTTAAAGCCTCTGCTTTTGGCTCAGGTCATGATCCCAGGGTCCTGGGATCGAGCCCCGCATCGGGCTCTCTGCTTAGCAGGGAGCCTGCTTCCTCCTCTCTCTCTGTCTGCCTCTCTGCCTACTTGTGATCTCTCTCTGTCAAATAAATAAATAAAATCTTTAAAAAAAAAAATAAATAAATCGGGCTCTCAATGTGCAGGTAAGTTTTGAAAGAAGATCTGAAGGAATGAGTGAACAAGCTTACACGGTGGGTTTGGGGCACTGGGAATGCACCTCAGCAAAATCCAGACCTTTCTCTCCAGCTTCGGGGACCGGCAAGGTTACAAGTAGAGATCTTTCCCTGAGGTTTGGGTTGTCTGTACCTCAGCCTGTTCTTTTATTTTTATTTTTAAGGATTTTATTTATTTATTTGACAGAGAGAGAGAGAGAGCGAGAGAGAGTGCACAAGTAGCAGAGCAGTAGGCAGAGGGAGAGGGAGAGGGAGAAGCAGGCTCCCTTCTGAGCCGGCAGCCCGAGGCAGGACTCGATCCCAGGGGCCCGAGATCATGATCTGAGCTGAAGGTAGAGGCTTCACTGACTGTGCCACCCTGGCGTCTCTATCCTGTTCTTTTAGAAGGCCACCGAGCAGCAAGTATTGTTAGAACTCACTGTGGAAGATGTGGCTGAAGCCACCCCAAGAGCAGTTTTCATAGAGGGAGAAAGGAAGAGCTGGAAAGCGTTGGCTGCCTGACAGGATTCTAGGGAGGAGAAGGCCTACTAGATAGGGTGTGGGAGGGCAGGGGAGCTCCCGTTCCTCTGTGGGAAGAGGAAGAGAGAAGAGGGGGAAAAGGAGGATTGCCTCATGAAGAACCCAAGACAGAAAAATTAAAATGGCCGACCTCAAGCCTGGAGAATGGGATGAACAGACGAGGTTCTGGATCGTACGCGAGACTCCCAGGAAGTGTGTTCAGGTGTGTGAAGAAATCAAAGAAGACCAGGGTCTGACAGTTCGCTGCTCCAGGAGGAGGGACGAGCCCCACTTCGGGAAGAACCGCAGGGGAAGGGATGTACTTTACGAAGTCGGACGGTCCTTAGGGGAAAGAATCCACTGAGGTGGTTAAGCTGAACCAGGCCCTGACTGCCTGGGTTCGAGTCCCGACCCTGCCACACACCAGCTGCCACCTTAGGCAGGACCGTTTCCCTTTCCACGGCAGCTTCCTTGCCTGAAAAATGTGGACAAATAGCGAGACCGACCTCACAGTGGGGAGGAGGGGGTTTCACGGGGCGTAGTGTAGACCGTGATTAGCCCCGGGCATCCCGTGGGTGAAGGGCTCATTTTGCTGATGATTAGAGATAAAATGCAATTCAAGACCACCTTTATTTTTATTTTATTTTTATTTTTTTTAAAGATTTTATTTATTTATTTGACAGAGAGAGAGAGAACACAAGTAGGCAGAGAGGCAGGCAGAGAGACAGGAGGAAGCAGGCTCCCTGCTGAGCAGAGAGCCCGATGCGGGACTCGATCCCAGGACTCCGAGATCATGACCGGAGCCGAAGGCAGCGGCTTAACCCACTGAGCCACCCAGGCGCCCCTCAAGACCACCTTTAAAAGAGAGCACTTGGGGCGCCTGGGTGGCTCAGTGGGTTAAGCCGCTGCCTTCGGCTCCGGTCATGATCTCAGGGTCCTGGGATCGAGCCCCGCATCGGGCTCTCTGCTCAGCGGGGAGCCTGCTTCCTCCTCTCTCTCTGCCTGCCTCTCTGCCTGCTTGTGATCTCTGTCAGTCAAATAAATAAATAAAATCTTTAAAAAAAAAAAAAAGAGAGAGAGAGCGCTTGACCACGATGCCTATTTACAGATTGGTAGTTGCTCGACAGTTGCTGGAGGACAGAGGAGGTGAAAGCTACATTGACAGAAGGCCTTGCCAAGTATGGAGACACCAGAGAGGCCGGTGAAGCAGCTCTGAAACTCTAGGGCGAGCCTGCGGGGTGTGGACACCCACTTGATGACAATTCATGCACTACTTTGTGATCCCAAATTGCCAGTGATGTGTGCCAAGTTGTTTCAAGTGGCTTATCTCCCCCTTTCCTGTTTCTGCAGCACCCCTCCTTTACCTGACGTTGGTACCGGCGGGGCACCTCCTCTTCATGTTCACAACCGGCTGGACATCATTTTGTGCCCTTCTCTCTGCCATGCTGTCACTTGAAAATGTAATGACATATAGAACGGTTATTGTCACTGTTTGATTAACATGAGCTCTCTATTGACGCACTTGTCTGCAGACCGCTTTTCTGGTTTATTAATCCCTCCCACATTTATTGATGAGCTGGGGCTCCTGGGCTGGCAGGTGGCCTTCAGCTGTCCGGGGTGGGGTCCTATTCCATGATCTCTGCTGTGGTGAGAGTGCACAGGGGTTTCTGGTGAGATGCGGACTGAGACTGAGGTGACCCTACTGTGTTGTGGTTAAGATAACGCTTTTAGGACAGCCTGCCAGCCTATGAACCCCACAAAAACACGTACCGGTGGGTATGTTGAGAAGCCAGAGCCGGTATTGAATGAAGAATATGTGGATTATGACCTGCCCTGTGAAACGGCACAAGCCACCCACCAGGGTACGTAGGTAACTCTCTCAGCATCCAAGGTCCCACTTGGTGGGGACAGTGACAACTCCCCAGGATTGTTTTGCTTGAAGATGCAGTTTCAGGACACCCACACACAGGAAGTCACGCCACAAGGTTTGTTATGCACAGATCCCAGAAACCAGGAGGTAGGGGGCTGCTGTGAGCTGGGAGAGCAGGCCAGCCCTCCCTCCCGGGTCATGGGTGACACGGAGAACAGAGTAGCAAGCCCCTGTCACTCATGAAGAGGTTGGGATGGAAGTCACTAACTCTTCTCAGCTCTAAGTGGTCATTTCAAAGGGTGCCTGGGAAAAGCGAAGTGGGGACCTGTGGCAGGAATCCTAAGCTTGGGTCTTTATGTAAATGCGTGAACTCTGGCTGTGAGCGGGGCTGCTTTCCTGCAAATGCCAAGACAGTGGGTCTTGTCACCTCTGCGTTCCCGGGCCAGCACGCTGCCTGGTGCCCGTGGGAGCAGGCATGTTAAAAATGCTTGTTTGTCTTGGTTCATGGCCAGCATGTGACTTCCTTGACTCATGGGGGGGTGCTCCTGCGGACGGATAAATTGGGAATGTCCTAGATAACTTGGAGGCGCTCTGGCAGGGTTACTCTCCTTAAATTGTAGGGAAGTGGAGTGTGAGGACACAGGGATGGAGAAGGGTAGCAGACTATCCACCCTACCTGCTGGCTGTTTCTTTCCAGTTGTGTGTGTGTGTGTGTGTGTGTGTGTGTGTGTACATACACACGGGTGTCTAGGTTGATTGCGGCATCATAGAAGGTGGCTCCTATGTCACCGGTTTGCTTTCTGTCTAACCCATACCATCTCCTCTTCCCCTAGTTTAACTCAGCAGGTTTTGCCTAGTGCTCGGGACACATGCATGATTAGAACCTTGGTCTGACTTGGTGGTTTAGCAGCTGGACCCACCCCAGCTCCCTGCTCTCCGTAGAAGACATGCGTGGCCTGGTGTCTACATGGTCGCCACCAGGTCTTGCTTGGAGGAGACCTGGGGCCTGCAGGCCTCAGCCTTGTGTAGACCTCTCTGCCATCAGCTTCAGGGCCAGAGCCACCTTCCAGGCTGTTCTTGGCTCCACTGCTGTGCTCTCTTCCTGCCATGGTGGGTTTCTGCTGAACCCTGAGGGGTCCTTCCTCCTGGGGTTTGAAGTGGGGGGAGGCTAGCTTCTCTACACCCTGTCCCTTCTTCCTCCCTACCCCCAAGCCCTGGTAGGAGCCCTTATTCTTTGGCTCCAGGGACAAAATAACTGGTTGTCCAAATAGGTTCTAAATTTAACCAGCACAGCAAAAAGCTCAGCTAGAGGGTATGGAGAAGTTGTACTTCGGCAAATGACTATTTATTTCTGATTATTTTACCAGTAATTGGACCTGCCCTCTCCCAGGCGTCCCCTTCGCCTCTGTTTTAGCAGCAAATGTAATTGTTTCTATTGAAGCTGTTCCCCCTCCTCCCCTTCCACCTGCTGCCTCCTCGCCTACCCACTGTTGGAAAGGAGTCTTTACTCTTGTTCTTGTTCTTGGATGAACCCCAACAGCTCACTGAGCAGAAAGATGGGCTGGGGCAAGTCTCTGGGGGCCCTGGCTGGTGGAGCTGGAGCCCACTCCTTCGTGGCTCATAGTCCCCAGGAACATGGATGTTGCCACACTCAGAAGTCCTCACTCAGGCACTCTGGGGACTTTTAAACGACACGATTTGTACCCATTTCCCTATGAGAAGACTGAAGTGGATGCCTAATTCTGACCCTTGTGGGGCTCCCTGGGGAACAGACCTTGTTCCTCGGCCCCTGTCCTGGGCTACTACTAGCCTCTGTGGTAGGGATAGACTCCTGTTCTCCTTTTCCTATTTTTATCTTTCTCATTGTGAAATGAAGGATGCTGCCAGGCACTCTGTGTGAGCTCGTTAGAGTAGGCCAATGATGATAATTCCTGGGTAGGGTTGCCTGGGCATGGCCCCAGGGAAATCTCCCCGTGCACTACAGGGAAATTCAGCCCTGCCTAACCCTGCCTAACCAATGTGAGGCAAATAGAAGTGTGTCTGCTTTTCCCCCAGATTTCAGAGCTATATGGATGAGCCCTCATCTCAGTGCTGTGGATATCCAGCCCCTGAAGGAGCCTGGGGAGCCCACTGCTGTTGCACACTGTCCCTGGAATCTTGGCCCCTTGGCGTTGTGAATGAGGGCAGCCGGAAGCTCACTTCCACTCCCTGAGGAGTATTTTCTGCTGCTCAGTGTGCTACTGATGCTGTCCATGGAAGGGGCTGAGAGATTTGCTGGTGAAGGGTTCTTTCTGTCACAAAGCAGGAGGTCTGGTACTCTGATGAGTGTAGGGGTGCAGGATAGAGAGGGCTGACATGCCTTTGGAGAGAACAGGCATGTTCTGGCTACAGACACAGACTGGACTGTCGGGGGACTAGTTACGTGCAGCTTGCCGTCTGTGTGGAGGGCGCCGTACCTCCAGTGCCATGTCCAGAACAGTCTTACACTCCTCAGGTTTTCAGGGGACCAGGTGGAATGGGGGAGTTTTACCAACCACTCCTGATCTGTGGTCAGGAGCTATTTCTGGAGCCTTAGCTAAGAACTTGGAAGCGTGCAGAAGCATCTCCAGTTTGTTTTGCTACAAGATGCAACAATGGGGTTTGTAATGATTTCCCTTCCCATGTGTAAATGGACATTTTAAGAGTTTTTGGTGAAATCCTATTCTCTGTGTAATCTCGTGAGAGTTTACAGGGTTGCAGGGGGATTTATTTTGGATAGTAAAAAGAGCTTTGTTATTGTAGGCTGGTGATCCAATGAACTAAGGAACACAAAGGCTCGTCCCTCTGCTGAGATGTCTCAGAAAAACCCGGACAGCTGCTCTGTTGCAATGGGTTGAATGTGAATATTCTGTTTTGCGGGAGGAATGTTGGTGAGTGGGGAATCTGGCCATTGCCGAGCTGTGTGTTACAGCTGATTTATTCATCATGGATTGTCATTTCACATCAATGTAAAGCAGACTTCTAGAAACTGTCCTCCCTCAGAAGTACACCCAGCACACTACATAATGTCCTTGTAACATTTTCCCCCATATGTCTCTTCCTCAAATACCAGTCTAATGCATATGCCAGCAATGTTCCCCACTTGTAACATTCCTGCTTTTATCATTTTGCCAGGAACTCAGGAAAGTAGTTGTGGGACCAATAGGAATTTGGGATGACACTAGAGTCAACTTCTGCCCATGCCTGGGACAGCGGTTTCACGGGCCAGGCAGGGAGGTTTGCCTGAGTTCTTTTCCCAGGGCCCCCTGGGAACATGGGAGGGCTCTCCTTAGACATGATGGGCTGGGCCCAGACAGAAGCAGCATGGAAAAGGGCCTTTCAGTACCCTGGAGAGCACCCTCTGTCATCTGCACACGTGTGTTCCCCAGTTGCCTTCCCCTCCGCAGGGGCAGGCTATGGTGCCTGTAGTTCAGCCTCTGTCTCGTGCTTGAGGATGTCATGGGGAAGGGGACTCGACTTGATCTTGAAACCCTCAGGATGGCTCTGCTGCCCACAAACCGAGTGGCCTTGAGAAAATTGATGAGACTCGGTTTCCACATCTGTGAACAGGGATATGATTACTTAATGCATTCAGCCTCTGTCTGTGAATGAAGGATTACGTATTCCTCAGCACATGCCTGGCACTAGGCAAGAGCTCAGTATGTGGCTGGGACCATGCTGGCTGTTATTGCTAGGTATGTGATCTGGACAGTCTTACCTTCTTTGAGCTTGTCTTCTTCTCTGTCAGGTGGGACCACTGTGACCTCCTTCATAGGGCTGTTTTGAAGTCTAGTTATGTGCCAGCCTTTGGCGTTCAGTACATAGGTGTTAGAAAAACCCTAATCTGCCCTCTTTTCATATTTTCTCCAGCAGCTCTGGTCCTTCCTCATTAGAGACCACAAGGGGCAGTGCTTTGTCCCCATCATGACCTCACAACTCTGGTCCTGTTTTACTCCGACTCTTCTTTTTCCAGAGGCCCATGGATTTTCCCTTTGGGGGCAGAGACAGAAGAATGGGTTCACCTGTGGTCTTGTCTGTTGTGGCTCACAGCAAGACTTCCTTATTATGGGAATGAGCCTTGCCTTTTGTTGCTGTTCTGGACATGGCTATACTACTACTACTACTACTACTACTACTACTACTACTACTTCTTCTTCTCCTTCTTCTCCTTCTTCCTTCTTCCTTTTTTCTTCTTTCTTCTTTTTAAAGATTTTATCCATTTATTTGACACAGAGAGAGAGAGACCACAAGTAGGCAGAGAGGCAGGCAGAGGCAGAGGGGGAAGCAGGCTGCCCACTGAGCAGAGAGCCTGATGTGGAGCTCAATCCCTAGAACGCTGAGATCATGACCTGAGACGAAGGCAGAAGCTTAACCCACTGAGCCACCCAGGCACCCCAAGGACATGGCTACACTTCTTATGTAGCCTTGGCTTTGTTGCTTAGCATGTGTGTGGGCTTGGACGAGGCAAACCACCTCTATAGACGTCAGTTTCCTCATCTGTAGAATGGGGATAATGATCCTATTTGCCTCCCCCATCTTCTAGGATTGCTGTTACTGGCACCTAATGGAATGATGCATGTGGAACGTATTTTGTAGAGTGCTGCACAGTTGTAAGGGATTAGGATTCCAGATTCCCTGACTGCCTAAAGTTTTGCCAGCCCTCTGGAAACACAAATATCTCCAAGAGGCGGCTCACCCAGAGGCCGCCTGTATCATTCCTACTGTATCAGTAGGAATGAGAGCAAAGCATGGGAATAGATTTAGACATGCACCTCAAGGAAGGGAAACTTGAGGGGAGGCAGTGTTGGGGATGAAGATGAAAGAGGAGATATGTTTTGACCTTACACTTTGTCTCTGGTTGACGGAGGCCCTCTGCTGGACCTCTCCCCCTGGGGCATCTTCAGGACTCCCAGTATGAGTTCATTGGAGAGGCTGGAGGGCAGACTGAAAGGGTATAAACTTCCCATTCTAGCTCTTACAGGGTGCCTCATACAGGTCCCCGCACACCCCATGGGCACAGTCTCCTCGGGGATGTGGCTGCATTTCCCAGACCAGGCATGTGGTGCTGGTGGTCGCCTGTCGTTGTCTTCTTTAAGGCCCCTCATTCCAGGTCGCTGGGCTGCATACAGGAGACAAAAGCACATTCACTTCAGGTTTCATATGTAGGTCTTGAAGGCATATTTTGTGCCTCACCTGGTGTGGAAGGTTATAAAGAAGCCAAAAATTCTGTCGCTGCTCTCAAGGTACTCAGGATCTCATTGGGAAAATAAGAAGAAATAGTTACATGAAAACCATTGACAAACCAAAACCAAACCCCCAGCCAACCCCTTTGTGAATCCTTGCCAAAATGCCAGTGAGCTGTCTATTCGATGGTAATTCCGAGAGAGCTGTCAGAATGGCTAAGGAGGAAGGAGAGAATCTGTGTTTGGCCGTGGTGGGAACTAAATTGGGACAGTGCCTTAGGTCACTTTCCTGGAAGCAGACCCTGAAAGACTGGCACGCAAGTGATTTGTTAAGGGAGTGCTTCCAGGAGAAACCAGTATCAGCGGGAGCAGGACAGGCAGGGCTGGGAGGACACCAAGCAAGGCTGGCATTCCAGGTGATGGTCCAGCCTCAGCCTGCCTCCCAGGGCAATTCTGGGGCGTAGATGACACGGCTGACTTTATCCAACCTCTAGGCAAGACTTTTATAGTCCCACTTGTCTGTAACAACAAATTCCCTGAATCCCTGAATCCCGCGCCGCACGCTCCTAATCCCCTGTATCCTGCTCTGCATTTTCCTTTTGCCCTAGCACACACCAGTTTCTCACATACTTTATAACCTCTCTATTTATTACAACTTTTGTGAGTTGTGGCTCCTTAGAAAAACGCGAGCTCTGGGTGGGCAGGGCTGTCTGTTTTGCTCCCCCATTCATCTCCAGTGGGTGAATGGTGGCTGGCTCGCGGCTGGCCTGCAGCCCACGTTTTGTAGAATGGATGCTTCGAGCCAGAGGTCGGGTGGAGGCTGCCAGAGAAGGTGCTGGATAGGAAGACGTGGACCTCACAGATCTTCGGGGGATGCAGCAACTGGGACGAGCGGGCTGGACACAGGGGTTGAGTGGAAGGATGATGACGGGGATTTGGACAAAGGGAAGCAGGATGATGCTGTGTCACTGCTGAGGAGTGGTGCCGCAGGACTGAATTCTGGCTGGAGCAGCACGTTGGAGGAGTACAACACAGTGAGGCTGCAGGGAGCAGATCTTCCAGTGAGGGGCAGTGGGGTGTGGGAGGGGGAAGGATCTGTTCTCAGATCCGTTTGGACCTGAGTCTGATGCCTGGATCGGGGAAGGCCAGGTGCCACAGTGGGAGCAGACGGGAGGCTTTTCCTGCTCTCCTGCCTGGGGCCTCCTGCCTGCTGACAGGGCTGCTAGGACAATGAATGGTTCCCCAGGCCTTCTCTCTGCACAAAGGACTTGGCATTCGTGCATCAGCCAAGGCTTGCCATTCCCACTGAGTGGCCCCAGCTGGGTCTTATTTACTCCTGGCCTGGTTGGGTAGCAGCACGGAGCTCGCACTTGGGCGAGGGAAAGCCATCTAATGGTGCTTGTGTGAGTGTGGCAGCTCTGCTGTGATGGGGATCCCAGCCCAGAGAGCAACCTGGATTTTGGAAGCACCGGGGGGAATCTGAGCAGCTGGCGTGGGGCAGCGGCCGCCTGCTGGCCTGATCCGTTGTGCGGAAGAGATGGCAAGGGAGCAACAGGGTGGGGACAGGCACGGCTCCCTTCCTGCCCCAGATGCAGGGACATGAGATCTGGGCAGCATCGGAGAAGGGCATCTCGGGCAGGAGCTCGAGCCATTGTATTGGCCTTGGTGGGCAGGAAAGGGCTTTCCCTCCGTGTCAGTGGGGGGGACGGGATGGTCCCTGAGCCTGCTCTGGTGCCCTGACATTTAGCAGGAAGTGCCACGCCAAGCACAGGACACCCTGTTTGTGAGTGGCCACCGACATCTTGCTGGAAGTAGATGAGGGGGCCGGGGTGGGAGCGGAGGGTTGGGCAGATGCCCTGTGGAAACTGGCAGTGGAGCGCAGGGATTTGCCCCTTGAAGACCTTCCTGGTGACTGGGGGAGGCCTGCCAGAGCCTGCGAACTTGAGGTTACTAACTTGTCCCTCCGCCTTCATATCCATCAGCTGGTGAGAGCTGCAGACAGGCTGTCAAAAGGGGCCTGGGATGGGGGCCTCGTCCGTTACGTGTGTGACCTAGAATCTTCACAGCAGTCATCTGTGTTGATACTTTTAGCTCAGTTTTATAAATGAAAGGACCACGTCTTGGAGGCTTCCATCTTTTAAAACCTGCTCCTCTTTCTGTATGTGATCCTGTGTCTGTACTCAAGGAGGCATCCCCTTGCCTAACATTTCCTATTAGCGCCTTTTGGGGGCACCACAGGGACGGGCCCCAATTTGGCCTTGAGTACCCCGGCTTTTGGGAACAGCTCTGCATCTCCTGCTTCCCCATCCTGGGAGATTTGCCATTCTAAAGACTATTGTCATAGCACCTTTTACATTTGGGGACCCTACTGCTTCTCAGGATCAAAGCAGTTTTTTTAGCACAATTTGGGATTTGTCAAAGATCTTTGGCCTCGTGCCTGATCCAAAGTGCTGCTACAGAAGCTCTTTTTTGAATTGAATTGGCACCTTCTCATCTCTCATTTTTCAATTTTCTTTTTTCCCATCTCTGGCCTCAGAAGTTACTTTCTTAGTTTGTCCCAAGGTTGCCTGGACATTCATTTTTTTTTTTTTTAAAGATTTTACTTATTTATTTGACAGAGATCACAAGCAGGCAGAGAGGCAGGCAGAGAGAGGGGGAAGCAGGCTCCCCGCTGGCTCGATCCCATGACCCTGAGATCATGACCTGAGCTGAAGGCAGAGGCTTTAACCCACTGAGCCACTCAGGCACCCCTGGACATTCATTTTTGTAGTGCATCGCCGTCTTGGGGTGGGGGGGGTGAGAAACATTTAGGAAGCTTGCCCCTGCAAGGGGTACTGAATTCACAGTTGTGGAAAAAATTAATTAAAAAATAAAAGCTTGAAGCTTTCCAGAGGAACTTGGTTTGGCTTAATAATTACATTTATATTTTAGTTACAAGTGAAAATAACAGAGTAACTAGTTTCATAAGGGATGAGTAAGATATGATAACTTAGCTTTTATATTTCCATTATTTTTCCAATGTAAGATACAAAATTTTGTTCCAGAACCATGAGAAATATGCCAACTTATTTGTAATTTACTCTGCTTTCCTTGAAAATGATGCTTTATTTCTCATATAGTGTTCAGAATAACCCTCCCAGTCCTTGTGATAGATAGCCATGTGAAGTACTTGGCAAAGAGAAAAATGCATCACAGATCTACCAGAATAACCGAAAGGAAGATATTTATAACGAGGTGACAAATGAAAACTATCACCACAGAGAACCTGCGGTACAAATTTTATTATTGAAAGGAGCTCTAAAAAGTTGCTAAAGACATCTAAATTAGAAATAATAAAAGCAGCTGAAAATCAAAATTAGTCTGAAATAAGACGATCCGTGTGAATGAGGAAAAGGTGGTCTGTTGTGTAGCACAGACAACCCAGGCGTCCTTATGGAGCTTTCGTAAAGCTGCTTTTCAAAATTTACATCTGACATTTTCTCTCTTTTGTCTTGTGAGGACAGAGAAAAGCAGGTGGGGGTGGGGGAGAGGATCGGTAGAGGAGGAGGGTAGCATTTTGCCCACACTCAGCGTTAATACAAATGGCTGTGGAACTCATTTTGAACAATTTTTTTGTAGAAAGAAAGCCAAAAAAAAAAAAAAAAAGGATTTTTAAAAAATTTCTACTTACAGTGAATTTGTTTCCAACTTTCCAAGGGGAGAAATGAAATATGGTAGAGGCAGTCAGTGTGAATGGGCCCAGGTTTTGGAGGAAAAGGGATCTCACGATGCCTTGCCCGTGGATTCCTCAAGGAGCCAAGATCATGGGTGTAAGCGCTTGGTGTATGGTAGGTTCATATTAAATTATCACCAGGATTTGTACTGATGCTGATTTATCAAGATGAGGACTTTGTGCTGGCAGAAGCAGAATCAAGGAGGGCCGAAGCACACACTGCAGAAGGGAGTGGGTTCCTTTGTCTAAGTGACTCCGCTGGCTGGTTCAGCCTGGGACATTTCCTCACTTAATTATGCAGGACGACAAGTGCTCCAGTGTGAATAGTTGCATGTCAACATTTCAAAGTTAGTTGACTCTAAGGTATTTCTAGCTTGGAAATTTCCACTAATTCAAGCCTTGCACAAAATGCAGTGTGGAGGTTGAAAACTAGAGAAATTACCTGGCTTGCTACCAAGTCTTATTTAATGGCAGACTTCTTGAGTCTCTGTTTCCCAGTCTGTCTGGGCCAAGGGAGAAAGTGAGTGCCTATTGTGTCGTAAACCCTGCTCTGACTATCAGTCAAAGTCCCCCCTTTGGGGTGGGACTGATCCTCCACACCTTGACTGAGGTGTTCTGGGACATGCCACAGTCACAGAACGTCCACTCAAGTGGGTTTCTGACAGGCATCCTATATTTCCAATACACAGGCCTCAAAGATGGGGACCTCACTCCTGGAGGCATTTTCTTAATAATTGGTGCTGGCATGAAACTTGACTCCCAAAAGAACCAAGGAGTTTCAGGTCCCCTGGACCAGGCTAGACCAGTCACAGTGCACTGGAGCCCTGTGAAGACAGTGTCCCTTCTCCAGTGCCATCAAGAGGCCTAACTGTCTCCTGAAACTCTAACATCACTTGATTAGTAGAGACAGCCTTGATAGGAAATTCAACTCTGAATTGATTCCATTTTTTGAAAAAATTTTATTTATTTGAGACAGAGAGCAAGAGAGTGAGAGTACAGCGGGGAGGAGGGCAGAGGGAGAGGGAGAAGCAGACTCTCACCTGAGTAGAGAGCCTGACGCAGGGCTCAATTCCAGGATCCTGGGATCATGACCTGAGCTGAAGGCAGACGCTTAACTGACTGAGCCACCCAGGCATCCCTGAATTGATTCCATTCTTGCCCCTAAAAACCTGAGGTAACCTAAAAGAAAGTCTTTTTGGTCAGTAGAGTCTAAAATAACTTTAAACAGCAAGCTTTAATTTCCCCCTACTATTCCAGGAATTGGGGTTGAAAAATAAAAATGAATGTAATGTTAAGAAAGGTATGTTTTTACATATCTGAGTTGTAAATTTAATTTTTGCACCTCTAAGTGTATCAAATAATAAAGATAAGAGGCATGAAAAGATGTCTAGAGTGAAGGGAAAATAACACACCATAGTTAACGCCAAACAAAACGCGGCACGGTGTATACTATATATGCCTTTGCAGGTGGAAAGTGGACTTCAGAGCTGGCTCCGAGGTGCTTTGCAGCCAGAATAAGAAGCACAGTTAGTCCCACGTGTCCCATTTTCATAAGGTTAAAGAAACATGGTTGCTCCGGAGAAGGTTTCCAGACACCAAAGATGGAGAAACAGGAGGTGCTGAGTGATACAGGTGATGGAAAACAGTACAATGGGCATTTGTTACTTTGTTCCTCCAGTATTTGTAGAATGCACAATCATGCCAGGTGCAGGGCATGAAACGATGAATGCCACACAGGCCCTGCCCTCACAGAACTTACCCTGTGGTGGAGTTTCAGGTAGTCGTTTCCTGTGAGTCTGTCCATGCAGACTGGGGGCATAGACCTGAAAGGCCATTCTGGCAGAAGAGTTTCTCATGAAGGATCATATTCGTGTCAGTTGGCTTTGTAGCTCATTAATAGTCTTGTCTGGTGTTTAAATCTTAGCTGGCAGCTCTATAAAACTGAAAAGGAATTCATTCACTTGTCCCTTAAATATTTATTAGCCCTTATTTGTGCCAGCTCCTAGGAGAGGCACTGAGAGCACAAAGCTGAGTATCAGATGTTCTCAAGGCTTTCTAGAACCTCGGCTGGCAGGGAGGGTAACTTGCACAAGCAAGTAAATCAGAGTGGAACATGTTGGGTGCTAGTACAGATGTGTGAACTGAGATTTCCAGAGATTTCGGAATCTTCCAGAGTCAAGGAGGGTCTGCTGAGAGTAGAAACACGAGCTCCTTCCTGAAGGACCGAGAACAACCACAAGAACAATACCAAACACTTGATGCTTAGTTTCTCAGGAACTGTTGTAAACACTTCCTGCACATAATATGTGTTGAATTAACTCATTTTAATCCTCACAACAGCTCTGTGAAGTAGGTGCTATTATGATCCCCATTTTAATTAATGAGGAAACTGAGGCACAAAGGAATTAAACACCATGTCCTAGATCACCTTGCTGGTAAGTGATGTCAAGCAGTGGAGCCCCCCCATCCTTCTTGCGTCCTCTGAATGACCTCTCCTGAGACCCGGATGAGGCTGGTTTTCCTGCTTGCGTGCTCCAGCAGCACTGTGTGTTTTCTTTCTTAGGACTTACCATGTTGTGTAATTACATGTGTATCTGTGCAATTATCTGTTTAATGTCTACTTCCTCCCCTAGACTGCAGTCTCCACTGAGGCAGAAACTATGCATTTTCATACTATTCAATCACCAGTGCAAGGATTGGCACACGGAGGGCACTCAGCAAATATTCTGAGTGCAGGTGGGAAAGAGCTTGAACTACATGAAGAATGTGTGGTAGAGACCTAAGTGGCAGAGAGGTGGGAGTGGGGTTTGGAGTTGTTTGGGACAAACTTTCTACAAAGCAGGTCATCTTTGTGGATGCCTTTGCTTGTTGTTTTTGCTTTTTGCTTTAAAATAAACCTCTACTAGGACTGCCCATGCAGGCAGGTAAGCTGTTTACTTTTCTGAGGCAGAGACATGAAATAGGGAAGGAGGGTGGACAAGGCCAATTTAGATTTTTTGGCAACATTGGCCTACCAGATGCTTCCTGAGCCAGGTTAGGGGCATAGAACCTGCAAGGATGGGGTATTATATCCTAATTCTCTTTTCTTCCCTCAGTCTCAGGAGACAGAGGTAGAGAAGACCTCATGGTGGGAGGTGGCTTGTGATGTGCCTTATTTTTTTCCTCCTCTCCCAACCTTTTGGGAAGGCCCCTCAGAGCTTGGGGTGGGCAAAGGTGGGGAGTGGCTCTCAACCCTGGTTTGTCTCTTGCTGGCTGCAGGCTGGCAGGAATAGGCTGCCTCCCATCCTGTGACACCATGTCAATCTTCCTTTGCATCCCGAGCTTCTGCTGCCTCCCAGTTTCTATTTCCAGGGGAGCATGGCGGCTGCGTCTATATTTGGTGGGATGTTCTGCTTCTCTTTGGCACATTTGACTCAGTGAGGCTGTGTTAATTAGACAAGTTCAAGAGCCTGGAAACTGGCAACTGGCGTTCTGTAGCCTTTGCTACTTCTGTACCCCTGAGGCTGCCAGGGATAATGTGGCTGTTTTGGGCTCAGTTCTTCCTGCCATTTGCATGACGAAAAGTTCATCTCCCAGGAAGAGCTGGCTGAGGAAAGAATTTACTGATGGTTCTTTGCCCTGAATATCCCCATCAGTCCTCTGAGTCAAGTCAGTTTTTTCACTGAGCAGATATTTGTTGAGTACCTACTAGGTGCATAGGTCTATGATAACAACTACTAATAAATGAGGTAATGGGGGTCCCATGAACATCATGGACAGTTATTAAGGGTGTTGAGAGGATATGGAGATTGAATATTTTGAAAATGATCAGTATGGGCTTTATAAGAAGGTAGTGTTTGAGTTGGACTCTTAATGGTGGGTAGGATTTTGATTTGGGGTGAACTTGGGTGGAGCGGGGGCTCCGATATGGAATTCCAGGTGTAGGTGATTGTGTGAGCAAGGTGGGAAGAAAGATGTATTTGGGATATGACAAGTGAATCAATATTATTGAAGCAAAGGTTTCATGTGGGGGTAGCAGTAGCAGTGGTAGCAAGACGACTTTAGAAATGAAGTCTGGGGTTAAACAGTGGGAACAGTTTGGGGTTACATGGGGAGTCACAGAAGGCTTTACAGCAGGGATGCAATAGATAAAATTTGGATTTTAGGAAGCATCTTCCAAAAGAACTATTTTCTGGAGGATAACTTAAAGGGAGGAGAAATTCAAAGCAAGGGGACCACTTCAGTTCAAGTAATGGTTCCTCAAAAAGTTAAAAATAGAACTACACTATAATTCAGCAATTGCACTGCTAGGTATTTATCCAAAGGATAAAATCTGTATACAGATTCAAAGGGGTACATGAACCCTGATGTTTATAGCAGCATTATCAACCATAGCCAAATTATGGAAACAGCTCAAGTATCCATCGACTGATGAATGGATAAGGAAGGTGTGGTATCTATATATACGATGGAATATTACTCAGCCGCCAAAAAGAATGAGATCTTGCCATCTGTAATGACATGAATGGAGCTAGAGGGTATTGTGCTAAGTGAAATAAGTCAGTCAGGGAAAGACAAATACCATATGATTTCACTCATGTGTGGAATTTAGGAAACAAAACGGATGAACATATGGGAAGGAAAAAAGAGGGAAGCAAACCATAAGAGAGTGTTGTCCCAGATTACTGTCTTGAGAGTTTTCAGGCCACAGTGCAGGGAAAGGAAAATTAAATAGATCCCAGAAGACTCCCTGAATTGTAGAGACAAAGCTAAGAGTCTTTGAAACCAAGTCTGTTAAAGTTCTCAGGACAAAGTAACAGGAGAGAGTTGTATGTAGAGAGAACTCTAGAGATTTGTAGAAGATCCTTTTTGAGTACTCTGCTGAGTACTTACGAGTGTGTGTGTGTGTGTGTGTGTGTGTGTGTGTGTGAGTGAGAGAGAGAGAGAGAGAGAATTATGCATATCTGGGTAAAGAACCACCTGAAAGGATTAGAGGTAACAGCCCTTACACAGAGTCAGAAGTGGTCCCTGCTGTCAATAACCAGACCAAATCTCAAGTTTCAGGGGCATTAAGTGGAGTACGCAGCAGTGTTTTCTTCAGTATTGAGGGTTAACGAGCTGTAGACTAGATATTGCTCTGGTTCTGCATAACAAATCTTAAAAAAAGGACACGAAAGGATTAAACTATTTCCAAATAACTGCATCCAGAACAAAGATCACAAATACTTGGGAAAAATATTTTAGCATCCAGTAAGGTAAAATTTACAGTGTCAGCTATCCCATCAAAAAATGATCAGCCATGCAAAGAAACAAAGAAGTACAACCTATAATGACATAAGCCAATCAACAGAAACTGATGTGGAGTTGACCCAGATATTAGAATTAGCAGGCAAGGCCATTAAAAATAATTACAACTGTATCCCAGATGTTCAAAAGTTAAGGAGAGACATGAAAGATATAAAAGGCCAGAACCAACTTTTTAAAATAAATTTTTATTTATTTATTTTTAATTTCTTTTCAGTGTTCCAGAATTCATTGTTTATGTACCACACCCAGTGCTCCATGCAATACGTGCCCTCCTCAATACCCACCACCAGGCTCACCCAACCTCTCACGCCTCTCCCCACCAAAACCCTCAGTTTGGTTCTCAGAGTCCACAGTCTCTCATGGTTCGTCTCCCCTTCCAATTTCCCCCAACTCACTTCTCCTTTCCATCTCCCCATGTCCTCAGATCCAACTTTTAAAAACGAGAATTACAGTGTGTGACAGGGAGAATTCACTGGATAAAACTAATGATAGGTAAGACTTTGAAGAAGGAGAGTTTGGTGAATTCAAAGTCCTAGCAACAGAAAAAAAATGAAAGAAACACAGGAACAAGGGAAAATAAAGAAACAAAAACAAAAACTGAGCCTTAGTAAGCTGTGAGGCAACTTCAAGTAATTGGAGTTTACGTAGGGGAGGAGAGAGAAGGGACAGAAAAAAATATTTGAAGAAATAATGAGTGAGATTTCCAAATTTGATGAAAACTATAAATTCACAACTCTAAGAAGCTCACAAAGTCCAAGCACAAGGAACCTGAAGAAAACTATACCAACTCACATCATAAGCCAACTGCTCAAATGCATCAGTAAAGACAAAGTCTGAAAAGCACCTAGAGGAAGAAGACATATATGTACAGAGTTGGGACAAAGATGAAGACAACAGCAGATTTCTTTTGGAAACAATGCAAATGAAAGGAAAAAATACTGAAAAACAAATACGCCTGTCAGCCTCTTTTCTATGTCTGAAAAATCTTTATTTTTCCTTCATTTTTAAAAGATATATATATATATTTTTAGATTTTTTTAAATTTATTTATTTGACAGACAGAGATCACAAGTAGGGAGAGAGGCAGGCAGAGAGAGAGAAGAGGAAGCAGGCTCCCTGGGGAGTAGACAGCCCGATGTGGGTCTCGATCCCAGGACCCTGGGATCATGACCTGGGCCGAAGGCAGAGGCTTTAACCCACTGAGCCACCCAGGCGCCCCTAAAAGATATGTTCTTATAGGCCCAAAGAACATATCTTTTAAAAATGAAGGAAAAATAAAGATTTTTCAGACATAGAAAAGATATTATTTAAATCTCTTTAAGAGAAAATAAACTGTTTCAATAAAAGCAGTAATAGTATAGTGTGGGGTTTGTAGTGTAAGTAAAGGTCATAGGCACCACAGGCACAGAACAAAGGTCTGGAGGGAAAAAAAGGAAATGCACTATTACAAGGTTCTTAATACTCTGTGAAGTGGTATGTTATCACTTTACTGCATAAGGTAACTATGTATACTGTAAATCCTCAAGCAACTACTAAAATTAAACAGTTATAGGATAAGCTATATATAAAATAGAATCATACAAGTTAACTTATACAGAATAAGGCAGAAAATGAGGAAGAGGGAAAGAACTACTAGAATGGAGAAATAGAATAAATAACAGATTCAGTACAACCATATCAATAAGTACCCCAATTAAGCAATGGAGATTGTCAGATTGGGTAAGATTATACATGCTGCCTATAAGAACATACTGAATATAAGGACGCAAACTTTATAGCACTAAACACCTATACTAGAAAAAAAGAAAAGTCTCAAATCAGTGACTCAGATATCATCCTAATAAACTAGAAAGAGCAAAATAAATCCAACATAAATAGAAAAAAAATTGGAGGGGGAGATGAACCATGAGAGATTGGACTCTAAAAAAGAACCCAGGGTTTTGGAGGGGTAGGAGGTGAGGAGTTGGGTGAGCCTGGTGGTGGGTATTATGGAGGGCATGTATTGCATGGAGCACTGGCTGTGGTGCATAAACCATGAATTCTGGAATACTGAAAAGAAATTAAATAAATTAAAACTAAACTAAAATAAAAATGATCAGAAAATTCATCTGAGAAATATAAAAAATTCAGAGCAGATATCAATCAGAAAACAGAAAAACAGAGAAAAATTAACGAAACCAAAACCTAGTCATAGAGAAGGGCAATAAACCTGATAAACCTCTAGTCAGACTGATCAGGAAAAAAATGAGAGAAGATACAAATTACCAGTATTAGGAATGAGAGAGGTGATATTACTATATATTTTACAGACATTAAAAAGATAATAAGGACAATATAATGAGCAACTTTTTGCCAATAAATTCAAATTGATGAATGCCTCGAAAGATACAAGCTACCAAAGCTAACTTAAAAGGAAAACGATAATCAGAATATCTGCATATATATTAAAATATGTAATTTTTGGTGGAAAACATTTCTACAAAGACAACTCCAGGGCCAGATAATGTCACCAGTGAATTCTACCAAACATATAAATAGGAAATCTACCCAAACTCTTCCAGAAAGTTGAATAGGAAGGAATATTTCCCAACTCATTCTATAAGGCCAGCATTGCACTGATCACCCAAACCAGACAAAAGCATTACAAGATAAGAACACTACAGACCATTATCCCTCATGGACACAGTTGCAAAAATCCTGAGCAAAATTTTAATAAACTGAATTCAAACAGGTCACAGATAAGTCCCTGAAACTATGCTCAGTGTCATCAATAATTTGAAAAAAGCAAATTAAAACTTCAGTAGGGACATCACTATCGTCTACGAGAATGGCTAAAGCTACAAAGGTATTGGGAGTTCTGCAGAAGAACCAGGACTCTTCAGTGCTGCTTGTGGGAATGCAAAAACAAACAGTTTTTTTTTTTTAATTTAAAAATTTTTAATTTTTTATAAACATATAATGTATTATTAGCCCCAGGGGTACAGGTCTGTGAATCACCAGGTTTACACACTTCTCAGCACTGACCATAGCACATACCCTCCCCAATGTCCATAACCCCACCACCCTCTCCCTACCCCCCTCCCCCTGGCCACCCTCAGTTTGTTTTGTGAGATTAAGAGTCTCTTATGGTTTGTCTCCCTCCTGATCCCATCTTGTTTCATTTACTCTTCTCCTACCCCCCAACCCCCCCACATGGCATCTCCACTTCCTCATATCAGGGAGATCATATGATATTTGTCTTTCTCCGATTGACTTATTTCACTAAGCATAATACCCTCTAGTTCCATCCACATCATCGCCAGTGGCAAGATTTCATTTCTTTTGATGGCTGCATAGTATTCCATTATATATACATAATATATATATTATGTATATATAATATATATATATATATACCACATTTTCTTTATCCATTCATCTGTTGATGGACATCTAGGTTCTTTCCATAGTTTGGCTATTGTGGACATTGCTGCTATAAACATTCGGGTGCACGTGCCCCTTCGGATCACTATGTGTGTATATTTAGGGTAAATACCCAGTAGTGCAATTGTTGGGTCATAGGGTAGCTCTATTTTCAACTTTTTAAGGAACCTTCATGCTGTTTTCCAGTTAACAGTTTTTTTAAAAAGCTAAACATTTATCTCCAATATGATAGAGGCATTTCGTCCTTAGTTACCCACCCAAGAGCAAAAAAGGCATGTGTATAATGACTTGTACATAGTGTTCATAGAAGCTGCATTTGTAATAGACAAAAACTGGGAACAACCCAAATACCCATCAGCTAAGGAATGGATAAATTGCTGTGGCAATACAAGGGAATACTACTCAGTGATGAAAAGGAACACATTATTGACACAAGGTTCAACATGCAATAGGTCTTAAAATAATTATGCTGAGCAGAAAACCAGACCAAAAAAGAGTATAAAATGTGTGACTCCATTTATGTAAAATTCTAGGAAATACACACTAATGTGTAGTGGCAGAAAACAGATGAGTGCTTGCTTTCCAGGGGAGAATGGGAAATTTGGGGGGTTGGTGAGGAAGAGATTACCAAGGGGCACAAGGAAACTCTTTGGAGTAGCGAATATGTTCATTATCTTGATTTTGGTAATGATCTGATATTTTCTTCAATTCAATTTCAATAGAGCTTTTAAAAAATAATAATGACTACCTCAATGATTAAGAAGTTGCCATGTGAAAGCTCTTTATATACTACTATAAAGCTCTTTATATGCTACAGTGCTACAGAAAAGTTCGTTGTTAATTATATAAGGAATTAAAGATGACAGTGTGATTGTAAGATTAGGGAATTGCAAGGATGGTGGTAGGAGTAACAGAAACAAGGGGTAGGAACTAATTTGCAAAAGATAGTGATTCTGTTTTCCCAACTGTGACGTATAGGTGGAACACCCAGGAGCTAGTTGGGAATGTGGAACACAGCAGCAGAGAGCTGAGTGCTGGCACAAACATGTGCAAATGGGCAGAGGTCAGGATGGTGGCAGGAGAGTGGAGGAGCTGTCTGGAGGGACAGCATGGGGTAAGGGAAGAGTTGAAGTCTGGGGACACTGGCAGCAAATTTCGTAACAGTAACTGGGGAGGGGGAGCCGGTTTGGGATAGGGAAGTTACAGGTCATCTGAAATGGTGACATTGGGGATCATGTGGAGATCAAAAGGAAGATGTTCCTGATCTAAGAATGGCAAACTGGAGAGACCTTGAGATGGGAAAGACCTTGAGTGTTTTAGGAACTGTTCAGGAGGCCAGTGTGGCTAAAGTTGGTAAGAGAGGAAGAAGGTAGTTTAAGACTTCATTAGGTTCATAGGCTGCAATGAGTTTAGATTGGTTTTATCTTCAGCATAATTGGGAGGCATGATGGATTTTTAGAAAGGCCATTCGGCTGTAGGTGGGTGAGTACTTGTGGAGGAGGCAAGAGCAGAAGCAGAGAGATCAGTGAAGGAGCTTCCTTCAGTAGTTGAGGTGGGGTATGGTGGTGACTTGGACCAGATGACTGTGGAGTGGATGGATTTAAGGTAGAAAGATGAGGGCTTGGTCAAAAACCAGGGTACTCAGGAATCTTGCCAATGACAAAACCATTAGGCCTTGAAATTTTAGAGCTGGAAGTGGTATTAAGGATTGATTGCCCAGGAGAACTCCTTAACCAACAACCCTATTTCCCGCTCTGCTCTGTAGCATATAGCAATATGGCATATGGCAATAGTTGTCTTTCGCATTTGTGTCGTCCTTCGAAGCATCCAGTGTGTGCTCATATACAGCATTTCCTTCAAAGACATGGTCCCACTCTTGCTTTATCTCAGCTTATTGCTCTAGAGTTCTGTGCCTGCCAGTTTGGTCATGTCTTGGTACTCAGGTGCAGGAAATGGTAGGTCTTGTGTTACAAAGTGGGACTTGGGGCAGAACCTGGGGAAGCAACTCCTTTCCAGAGACTGACTCCAAGTACACGGCCAGCCATCTCGTCCTCAGAGCAAGGTCAGCACAGCCTCCCTCTCTTCTTGGAAGCTCCTCCTCATATCCCAACCTACTGAAATCAGGCTCAGCATTTACAATTCATACTATATTGTCTTCTCTTACAGGGAGTTTTTCTTTGCTTCCTTTTCCTGATGTCATCTCACATTTTTTTGAACCCTCACTTTTGTATCTCTTTTGGGGCATTTATGTCAGCTCAACATGTTATAATTATTTCAAACTTCCCCTGAGTTATTGTGTATCTTTTACTTTTTTATACCCAATGCCCCCTACTGCATATAGCTCGTGCATATAGCATGGGCCTAGTGAAGGTTGTTGATTTGGACCCATTCAAATTCAAAGACATGCATCAGACATGGTAGGTACACAGAAAAGTAAGAAGGGAGCTAAGATTCTCATGTGAATGCTTATTTTTTTAATCAAAGTTTTTCTAATTGCGATATAATTGACATATAATATTGTATTAGTTTTAGACATACAACATAGTGATTTGATATATCTATATATATTACCACAATAAGTTTAGTTATCATCTATCAACACACACAGTTACATTTTTTTCTTCTGGAGAAGAGACTTTTTAAGATCTGTTCTTTTTTTTTTTAAATTTTTATTAGTATGGTTATTATTATTTTTTAAAATTTATTTTATTTTTTCAGTGTTCCAAGACTCATTGTTTATGCACCACACCCAGTGTTCCATGCAATATGTGCTCTCCTTAATACCCTCCACCACGCTCTCCCAACCCCCCACCACCCTCCCCTCCAAAACCCTCAGTTTGTTTCTCAGAGTCCATAGTCTCTCATGGTTTGTCTCCCCCTCTGATTGCCCTCAACTCACTTCTCTCCCCCCAATGTCCTCTGTGTTATTCCTTATGCTCCACAAGTAAATGAAACCATATGATAATTGACTCTCTCTGCTTGACTTATTTCACTCAGCATAATCTCTTCCAGTCCATCCATGTTGATACAAAAGTTGGGTATTCATCCTTTGTGATGGAGGCATAATACTCAATTGTATATATGGACCGTATCTTCTTTATCCATTCGTCTGTTAAAGGGCATCTTGGCTCTTTTCTTTGAACAACTTCCAAATAAACAATACACTATTGATAACTGTAGTCACCATGCTATACATTATATTCCCAAGACTTATAACTGGAAGTTTGTACCTTTACACCATCTTCATCCATGTCACAATCTCCCCCTACCCCCCTACCGCCCACAACCACTGATCTGTTCTCTATATCTATGGGTTTGTTTTTTTGTTTTGTTTTAGAGTTCACATATAAGTGAGATCATATAGTATTTGTCTTTCTCTGACTTACTTCATTTAGCTTAATGCCTTCAAGTTCCATCTGTATTGTTGCAAATGGCAGGATATCTTTTTTAATGAATACTATCCCATTATATATGTATCTGCATTTTCTTCTCTTTTTTATTGTAGTTGACAGAAAATGTTAAATAATTTCAGGTGTACAACATAGTGATTTGACAAATTATGCTATGCTTACCACAAGTGTACAATGCTATTGTAAATTTGCTGACTCTATTCTCTATGCTGCACCTTTTATCCCCATGGACTCACTCCTTAAATGGAAGCCTGTACCCCCCACTCCCCTTCATTCATTTTCCCCTCCCCTCTGGTTGCCATCAGTTTGTTCTCTGTATTTATGGGCCTATTTCTGCTTTGTTTCCTTTTTTAAATTCTCTATATAGCTGAAATCATATGATGTTTTTCATTCTTTGACGTATTTCACTTACTATAACTCTCTAGGTCCATCCGTTGTCACAAATGGCAAGATCTCTTTCTTCTTTTTGGCTGACTAATAGTCCAATGTATATGGGGTGTGTGTGTGTGTATTTGTGTATACACACCACATCTTGATCTATTCATCTACTGATGGACATTGGGGTTGCTTCCATATCTTAGCTATTGTAAATAATGCTGCAATAAACATAGGGACACATATATCTTTTCAAATTAGTGTTTTCATTTTCTTTGGGTAAATACACAGTAGTGGAATTCCTGCATCATATGGTAGTTCTATTTTTAATTTTTGAGGAACCTCCATACTATTTTTCACAATGGCTGCACCAATTTACATTCCCACCAATAACACATGGAGGATTCCTTTTTCTCCACATTCTCATCAACATTTTTTGTTTCTTCTCGTTTGATGATAGCCATTCTAACTGGTGTGAGATGATATCTCATTGTGGTTTTGATTTTCATTTCCCTGATTAGTGATATTCATTGTCTTTTCATGTGTCTGTTGGCATCTGTATGTGTTTTTTTAGAAAAATGTCTATTCAGATCCTCTGTCCACTTTTAATTTTGCATATATATCTATGTAAAATATATATATATATACATATATATCTCTTCCAGTCCCGCCCATGTTGATAAAAAGTTGGGTATTCATTCTTTCTGATGGAGGCATCATACTCCATAGTATATATGGACACATCTTCCTTATCCATTCGTCTGCTGAAGGGCATCTTGGCTCTTTTCTTTTAACAACTTCCAAATAAACAATACACTATTGGTAACTATAACGTATATCTGTATATATATATAAAATATAGGGGCGCCTGGGTGGCTCAGTGGGTTAAAGCCTCTGCCTTCGGCTCAGGTCACGATCCCGGGGTCCTGGGATCAAGCCCCGTGTTGGGCTCTCTGCTCAGCAGGGAGCCTGCTTTCCTTCCTCTCTCTCTGCCTGCCTCTCTGCCTACTTGTGGTCTCTGTCTGTCAAATAAATAAATAAAATATTAAAAAATATATATGTGTGTGTGTGTATGTATATATATATCTATGTATATATACATATATATACAATATATATATATACTATATATACAATATATATACTATATATATATTGTGTAAGTTCTTTCACGTATATGAACTTACACAACTCAACACCAAATATATGTATTTGTATATGCATTTGGTGTTGAGTTGTGTAAGTTCTTTCTTTGTTTTGGATATTAATCCTATATCAGATACATCATTAGCAAATATCTTCTCTTCAGTAGGTTGCTTTTTCAGTTTGTTGAAGGCTTCCCTCCCTGTGCAGCAGCTTTTTCTTTTGGTGTAGTCCCAATAGTTTATTTTTGCTTTTATTTCCCTTGCTTGAGAAGACCTATCTAGAAGAATGTTGCAAAGGCTAATGTCCAAGAGATTACTGCCTGTGTTTTCTGTTAGGAGTTTTATTGTTTCATGCTTCACAATAGGGCTTTAATTCATTTTGAGTTCATTTTTGTGTCTGGTGTATAAAAGTGGCCCATCTCATTCTTTTGCATGTAGCTCTTCGGTTTTCCCAGCACCATTTGTTGAAGAGACTACTTTCTCCCATTGTATATTCTTGCCTCTTTTGTCATGATTAATTGACCATATAAGCATGGATTTATTTCTAGGGTCTCTAGTCTGCCCCACTCATCTATGTGTCTATTTTTGCTAGTACCATACTTTTTGATTACTAAAGCTTTGCAGCATATACTGAAATCTGGGATTATGTAACTTTAAGTTTTGTTTTTCTTTCTCAAGATAGTTTTGAGGATTTTGTGGTTCCATAGAAATTTTAAGATTATTTCTTCTGTGAAAACTGTTGGTGTTTTGATAGGGAATGCATTGAATCTGTAGATTACTTTGGATAGTACGGACATTTTAACAACATTAATTATTCTGATCCATGGATACTGTATGTATTTCCACTTGTTTGTATCATCTTTAATGTCTTTCATCAGTATTTTATAATTTTGAGAATACACCTCCTTTCACCTTTCACCTCCTTCATTAATCTTATCCCTGGGTATTTTATTCTTTTTGGTGAAATTTTAAGTGGAATTGCTTTCTTTAATTTGTCTTTCTGCTGCTTTGTTATTAATATATGGAAAACTCTGTATCCGCAACGTGGCTAATTTAATTTATTACTCCTAATAGTCTTTGCCTTTGGTAGAGTCTGTGTGGTTTCCTATGTGTAGAATCATGCCATCTACAAAATAGTGACAGATAGTGATATTTTAACTTCCTCTTTTCCAATTTGGATTCCTTTTATTTCTTTTTCTTGTCAGATGGCTTCCAGTACTATATATATAGGACTTCCACTACTATATAGTACTATGTTGAATAACCAGTACTATGTTGAACAAAAGTGGTGAGAATGGACATTTCTTATTTTGTTCCTGTTCTTAGAGGGAAGCTCTCAGTTTCTCACCACTGAGTGTGATGTTAGGTGTGAGTTTGAAATACATGGCTTTTATTATGTTGAAGTATGTTCCCTCTAAATCCACGTTGTTGAGAGTTCTTACCATGAACAGATGTTGAATTTTGTCAGATGCTATTTTTGCATCTATTTATATGATCATAAGATTTTATGTTTCATTTTGTTAATGTGTATCATATTGATTGATTTGCAAATATTGAATCATTCTTGCATCCCTGAAATAAATCCCACTTGATTGTGGTGAATGGTCCTTTTAATGTATTGTTAAATGTGGTTTGCTAATATTTTGTTGAAGATTTTTGAATCTGTGGTCGTCAGGGATATTGGCCTGTAATTTTCTTTTTTTCTTTTTTTATAGTGTTTTGTCTGATTTTGGTATAAGGGTAATGCTGGCCTTGTAGAATGTTTTGGAAGATTTCCGTCCTTTTCTATTTCTTGGAGTAGTTTGAAGAGTATAGATATTAACTCTTCAAATGTGAATCCCTCTGGTCCTGGGCTGTTGTTGTTTGTTGGGAGTTTTTTGATTACCAGTTCAATTTTTATTACTAGTAATTGGTCTGCTCATATTTTCTGTTTCCTTCTTTTTTAAAATTTAATTTTATTATTATTATTTTTTTATTTCTTTTCACCGTAACAGTATTCATTGTTTTTGCACCACACCCAGTGCTCCATGCAATCCGTGCCCTCCCCAATACCCACCACCTGGTTCCCCCAACCTCCCACCCCCCGCCCCTTCAAAACCCTGTTTCTTTTGATTCAGTTTTGGAAGGTTGTACATTTGTAGGGTTTTATCCATTTCTTCTAGCTTGTCCAATTTGTTGCCATATAATTTTTCATAATAGTCTCCTATAATCCTTTTTATTTCTGTAGTGTTGGTTATTTATCCTCTTTTATTTGTGATTTATTTTATTTGGGTCCTGTCTTTTTTTTTTTTTTTTCTTGATGAGTCTGCCTGAGGATTTACTAATTTTATCTCTTCAAGGAATCAGCTCTTTGTTTCATTGATGTTTTCTATTTTTTAAAATCTCCATTTCATTTATTTCTGCTCTGATATTTATTATTTCCTTCCTTCAATTAACTTTGGACTTTGTATGTTCTTTTTCTAGTTCCTGTAGGGGTCAGGTTAGATTGTTTATTTGAGATTTTTCTCATTTTTTGAGGCAGTCCTGTATCATCACGCATTTCTGTCTTAGAACTACTTTCACTGTGTCCCAAAGATTTTGGACTATGTTGTTTTCTTATCTTTCACTGATGTCTATCTTTCACTTATCTTTCACTTATCTCCATGTATTATTTGATTTCATTGACCCATTGGCTGCTAATAGCATTGGTTTAGCTTTCATGTGTTTGTGTTTTTTCCAGTTTTTTTTCTTGTAATTTCTTTTTGAAAAGATTTTATTTATTTATTTGACAGAGAGAGTGAGAGAGCACACAAACAGGTGGAGTAGGAGAGGGAGAAGCAGGCTCTCTGCTGAGTAGGGAGCTTGATGCGGGGCTTGATCCCAGGACCCTGGGATCATGACCCAAGCCTAAGGCAGACACAACTGAATGAGTAATCCAGGTGCCCCACTTGTAATTAATTTCTAGTTTCATATCATTATAGTTGGAAAAATGTACGATATGACTTCAGTCTTCTTTAATTTATTGAGACTTGTTTTATGGCCTAACATGTGATCTATCCTGGTGATGTTTCATGTGTACTTGAAAAGAATGTGTATTATGTTGTTTGGGGATGGATTATTCTATACATGTCTGTGAAGTCCACCTTGTCTAATGTGATGTTCACAGACACTGTTTCCTTAAGAATTTTCTGGCTGAATAATATATGCTTTGATATAATTAAGTTAAAGTTTCCTACTATTACTGTAATACTGTCAATTTTTCTCTTTGTATCTGTTAATATTTGCTTTATGTGTTCACAGCTCCAGTGTTGGGTGTAGAGATATTTATAATTGTTATATCCTCTTGTTGGGTTGAGCCCTTTATCATTATGTAGTGCCCGTCATCTCTTGTTACAGTCTTTGTTTTAAAGTCTGTTTGGTGTAAGTATTGCCATACCAGCGTTTCTCCCATTTCTGTTTGCATGAGCTATCTTATTCCGTCCTGTCACTTTCAGTCTGTATGTGTCCTTAGGTGTGAACTGAGTCTCTTGTAGGCAGAAAATAGATGGGTCCTGGTTTTTTTTTTTTGTTTTTTTTTGTTTGTTTGTTTTTGTGTGTGTGTTTTTTTGTTTGTTTGTTTTGTTTTGTTTTTGTCCGTTCAGCCATCCTATGTCTTTTGATTGGAGCATTGAGACCATTTATATTTAGAGTAATTACTGGTAGATATGCAGTGTTGCCATTTTGTTGTTTCCTGGTTGTTTTTTGTAGTTCTTTTCCTTTCTTTTTCTCTTGCTCTCTTTCCTCATAATTGATGATTTTCATTAATGTTATGCTTGATTTATTTCTCTTTATTTTTTTGTGTATCTACTATAGGTGTTTTGTTTGTGGTTACCATAAGGTTTGTATATAACATCCTAAGTATGTAGCGGTCTGTATTAAGTTGATGATTTAAAGTTCGAACACATTATAAAAGAACTTACATTCATATCTTCTGCCCATTTCTTGACTGGATTATTTGTTTTTTGGGTGTTGAGTTTGATAAGTTCTTTACAGATCTTGGCTACTAGCCTTTTATCTGACAGGTCATTTGCAAATATCTTCTCCCATTCTATAGGTTGCCTTTTAGTTTTGTTGACTGTTTGCTTTGCTGTGCAGAAGTTCTTTATCTGGATGAACTGGAGGGTATTATGCTGAGCAAAATAAGCCAGTTAGAGAAAGACAGTTATCATGTGGTTTCAGATATATGTGGAATATAAGAATCAGGACAGAGCGCTCTAGGGAAGGGGAGGGAAGACAGAATGGGAAATCATCAGAGAGGGAGAAAAACCATAAGAGACTCTTAACTCAAGGAAATAAACAGTGTTGCTGGAGGGGAGGTGGGTGGGGGGATGGGGTAATTAGGTGATGGCATTAAGAAGGGCACGGGATGTGATGAGCACTGGGTGTTATATGCAGCTGATAAATTATTGAACACTACATCTGAAACTAAAGATGTACTATAAGTTGGCTAATTGAATTTAAATTAAAAAAAGAACTGTTTTATACCCCCATTTTATATATATATAATAATATATATATAATGTATATATTATACATATATATACACATTGTATATACATATGTATATATATACATATGTATATATGTACATATATATACACACATATATATTATACATATATATTATATATATAATTACATTATAATTAATATATATACATATGTATAAATTATAATGTAATTATATATATAATATAATAATATATATATATATATATGTCATTGTATTTTAAATCTTTTTATTTTGTGGGTCCCCTTAACTGATTTTTTGAAATAATTGATTTTCATAGTAGCTTTGTAAGAAATTTCTCTATTACCTAAAGTGTATATTTGCCTTTACTCATGAAATTTTTACCTGTCATAATTTTCTTCTAATTATAATCTTTTCTTTACCACTACCAAAAGAGGTCTCCTTTACATTTCTTATAAGGTCAGTTTAGTGATGTTGAATTCTTTAACTTTTGTTTGGGAAAATCTTCATCTCTTCTTCAATTGACAATGACAGTCTTATCAGGTAGTGTATTCTTGGTTGTAGGTTTTCTTTTTAGTACTTTGAATGTATCATGCTACTTTCTTCAAGCCTGCAAAGTTTCTGCTAAAAAAATCAGCTGATAGTCTTATTTTTTTTAAATTGTAGTTTACTACTTGCTTTTCTCTTGATGCTTTAAAAATTCTCTTTATTTAATCTTTGACATTTTATTTTTTTTATTTTTTTTTTCTTTTTTTTCTTCCCCTCCCCACCCCAATAATTACAAAAGTAAGAAAAATGCCCATGACCCCCAATCCCACCCCTCCCGGAAAAAATGCCATAATTTATGCAGAAAAGACACAGTCCAAGGCAGCTGGTGGCCTCAGCCCATCTTTTTCCAGATGGTGAGTGATGCAGTGAGCACTCCAGCCACAAAGATGGTCACTGTCTGCCACGTGGGTGTCCCAAAGTAGGAGAGGAGGCCGTCCCAACCACCCTGGTCCTGGATCCAGCCCAGCAGTCGCTCTCGAAGGAAGTCCAGTGTCCAGCCCATGATGGTCCTGATCAGCTCGGGCACCTTGGTACACAGGGCCTTGAGCACCAGTTTGCTGGCAAAGTAGAAGAGGGCAACGACCCGACCCCAGTTGAAGTTGCCATCAGAAAACATGTCAGCTGCCACTCGGAAAAAGACCTCGCGGGGGGAGTCTGTGTCCACGGCTGCAATCATCCTCTGTAACTCCATGTTACTGTCCAGTTCATCTCCGATGCGCTTGAGACACTCGCTCAGCTTCTTGGTGGATGCATCCTGGGGCGCCTGCTCGAGGGCCAGCTCTGGTGTCTCTCCCCCCATTCGCCCTGCTCGATCTTGGATGAAACCCTGAAGCAAAAGGGCCCCTGTCTTCATGATCTGCTCAGAGCTGGTGGGCCCCCCGCCTCTGGGTTGCTCCCCGGACCCGTCCATCACCGCCGCTCCCGCCACCGCCTCTCGCCAGGTCCGCCCCAATCTTTGACATTTTAATTATTATGTGTTGTAGTGTGGACCTTCTTGGGTTCATATTGTTTGGAACTCTCTGTACTTGGATTTTTGTTTTTCTTCCCCTTGGTTAGGGAGGTTTTCAGCTGTTGTTTTTTCAGTTAATTTTCTTCCTTCCTTCCTTCCTTCCTTCCTTCCTTCCTTCCTTCCTTCCTTCCTTTCTTTGTTATTTTCTCTTTTTCCTCTGGGGAACCTATAATTTGGTGTTGTTCAAGAGATCTATCCTCATTTTGTTTTATTCTTATTTTTTTTGGACGTTCAGCTTGGATGCTTCTTATTACCCTGTCTTCCAGACCACTGATCTGTTTCTGCATTGACTGTGATTCTCTTTAGTTTATTTTTCACTTCAGTTTTTGTATCCTTCAACTATGGTTATTTTTTATATATTTTTTAATCTCATTTTTGAAGCTCTCACTACCTTCATCTTCTCTCCAGTCCTTTGAGCATCTTTATGATCATACTTTGTACTCTTTATCATGTAGGCTGGTTATCTCCATTTCATTTAGCTTACTTTCTGAGGTTTTGCCTTCTTTCATTTGAAAAATATTCTTCTGTCTTGTTTTTCTTGACTTTCTGTGTTTGTTTCTTTTTATTAGGCAGGACTGCTACTTCTCCCAAACTTAAAGAAATGGTCTTATGTATGCTAACCCTCTGTGTAGACTGTGTGTGCCTGGTGACATTGGCTGACTGGCTGGAGTTGTGACTGGCATGGGTGGTGGGTCCTGGGGCACTCCATGCTGTGGTTTGTTCTGGTAGGCTGGCTGGAGCTGAAGTATGCATGGGCTAGGGTGGTCCTGAGACTCTCCTGCTAGAGGGTGCCCTGGCAGGGTAGCTGAAGCTGAACTGGGTACAAGCTAGTGGTGTGTTGGGCTCTACATGCAGAGGATGTCCTGGCAGGACAGTTGAAGCTGGAGTGGGTACAAGATAGGTATTTTGTTTCACTCCACACAGGGGGTACCCTAGTAAGGGCAGCTAGAGCTGAGATAGGGTGTGGTTTGAGGGATCCTGCCACTCTGCACTGGGGCTGTCCCTAGTAGCTGTCTGGAGCTTAAGTGGTGTGGGCCTGGAGTATTCTGGAATGCTTTGTGCCTCTGTCACTTTGTTAAGCTGGCTGGAGCAATAGGGAGCACTGACTAGGGGCTGCTGTGGTAAGGTAGCTTGGTTGGGTATGGGCTAGGGGTCTGGGGCTCACTGAGGTGGTAGGCTAGCTAGGGCACCTGGATCCTATTCCCATCCATGCTGTCATGGTAGAGGGGGAAAGTAAACCATGGCTTTTACCATCTCCTCCAACCTGGAGAGAGTTCCAGTAGCTACCCCAACATTTGTCAGAGTTCTAGGGCTCATTCCTTTATATTCCAGTTGCCCTTTCATTTTACTTTTATTTTCCCCAAATTTTTATTTAAATTTCAGGTAGTTAATATACAGTGTAGAATTAGTTTTAGGTGTAGATTTAGTGATTCTTCACTTACATACAAAACCCAGGACTCATGACAAGTACCCTCCTTAATACCCATCACCTATTTAACCCATCTCCTCACCCACCCCCTCCTTCAGTAATCCTATTTGTTTTCTATAGTTAGGAGTCTGTTTCTGGATTTGCCTCTCTCTTTTCTCCCCTCTATGTTCATCTGTTTTGTTTCTTAAATTCAATCAATTAAATTTTTAAAATTTTCCTGTGCCCTGGGGCAAGTGAATCTTCTCAGAGTCTCTTAGTGTTGCAGTTTGCAGTGTCTAGGATGAAGGTTTCCTCCTATATGGGTTTTCTGTCTCTTTTGTCATTCTCTCTGTAGTCTGTCTTTTGTTGTGAAGAAGCTATTCAGTCATCCCTCCATTCTTTTTCAAGAGAAACTATTCTATAAATTGGTGTAGATTTGGTGTGTCTATGGAAAAGGTGAGTTCAGCTTTTACCTGTGTCACCATCTTGGCTCAGAAGTCCATATTTTCTTTATTCATTCATCTGTTGATGGACACTTAGGTTATTTCCATGTCTTGGCTATTGTAAATAATGCTTCAGTGAACATGGAGGTGTGGATACCTTTTCAAGACAATGATTTCATTTCTTTGAGATAAATACCCAGTAGTGGTATTGTTGGATCATATGGTAGTTCTATTTTTAATATTTTGAGGACGCTCCATACTGTTTTCCACGGTGGCTGCAGCAATTTATACTCCTACCAACATCGTACCAGGGCTCCCCTTTCTCCATGGGCTTGCCATTTCTTGTCGTCTTTCTAGGATAGCCATTCTAACAGTGTGAGATGATAGCTTATCGTGATTTTGATTTGCATTTCCCTAATGGTTAGTGAGGTTGAACACCTTTTCATGTACCTTTTGGCCAATTTGTATATGTTCTTTGGAAAAATAACTATTTGGATCCTCTGCTCATTTTTTAGTTAGTTTTTGTTTTCCTTTTGAGTTGTAGGATTTTTTTTTGTATTATTTCTGATATTAACCCTTCAACAGATATATGATTTACAAGTATATTCTCCTATTCAGTAGGTTGCCTTTTCATTTTGTGGGTGGTTTTCTTTGTTCTGCAGAAGCTTTTTAATGTGATGTGGTCTCACTTGTTTATTTCTGCCTTGCTGCCTCCCCTGTGAATGTTGATTCTAGTATCTCTACACCAGGTAGAAATGATAGAGTAGGGGTGGAGGTGGGGAGAGAAAGGAAATAAAGGGAATAAATGGAGCACCTGGGAGTGCTTAGAATTAGGAAAGTATGTCTGTGGCAAAGTGCCCTTAGAGAACTACAACCCTGGGTGTGAGCCTGACCACCGTCTTAACGCTTCCTTGTTTAAGATTTAAAACAGTCTATAGGGAGATATTCTCTTTTTTCGGATTACCATTCTGATTTTATTACAGAGCTCTGTTGGGAAATTAATTTTTCATTTTAGGAACTTGCTAGAACATATCTGTGGCAGAAACTGGTAAGTACTCAACAAGCTCATTTCCTTTTCTTCCTGGTCGTATAGCTTGACTACCTTTCTCTGTCTCCCTTCTCCTGTGCAGTTAGGTTTGGCTGTACAATAGAGCCCTGGCCAGTGGAATATTGGCAAAAGTGATGTCTGGCACTTCTAGGGCTGGTCTATTAAACTTCCTACATCATCATCCAAGATTTTTCTCTTCTTTGCCTGTTTCTGGATGCCTGAGATCTAGTCTAGAGCAGCACTATCCAGTAGAACTTTCATGATGATGAAATATTCTAAACCTCTTCTGTCCAATATAGCAGCCATGTACTCACTGAGCCCTTCATATACAGCTAGCAGAACTGGGGAACTGAATTTTTAATTTCATTTAATTTTAATTAATATAAATAACCACAAATGGTCAGCAGCTACCATACTGGGTAGCAGAGCTTTCGATAGAAGGAGTCTGGTCCCTGAGTGGCTGGATGGAGCACCTACACTGCATGGTGAAGTGCATGAGAAATACATACTTACTGTGTTAAAACACTGTAATGTAATACCTGTTTCAGAAAAGGAGGGATACCTGCTGATTCACCTACACTAAAAATTCATGTGGCATGCATTTTCAGCTGGGCAACAATATGGCTGGACAAACCCAATATCTAATATCAAGCCCAGTCATCTAGTGTAATTCCTAAATAGGCAATCTAATTTACCTCCCTTAAGCTCCCAGTTTTGCCCCCCACCCTGTTTTCTTGGAGAGCCGTAGTGAACAGGAGGCCATGACACAGGTGCCACCCCCTTTTCCTACTGGGGTAGAAGAAACTGCTCAGCATTCTGGTTTCTTCTCTATCCCAGGTCACTGTGTAGGATTGGGGAAGTCACATCGTTTCTCTTGTTATTGCCTTCATCACCTATAAAATTGTGATTTCTGGATTTTTTTTTTTTTTTTTTTTTTTTTAGTGATTCTTTCATATACATGCTCCATGCTCTTTTATGCGCCCTCTGTTTTTTTTCTTTGAAGAGGTGACTGCCACTACCATTGCTCCTGGTCCAAGTCCCTCCAGGCCCTTCCAAGTTCTGTGCCTCTGACTTCATGCCTTCGTGTCTTTCCTCTTTATCATTGATTATGCCCACACCCGTTAATACTGCTGCCCCATACCTCATTCGCCTTCAGCCTCTTCAGGCTCATTCCCACCCCAGCCTTTCTGGTGAGATGGCTTTTAGGAATATCCCTATAAAACCCTTCTGTTCAGTTTCAGAAGGGTGGGCTCTGGGGACAGATGAATCTCCCCGTCTGGGTACTTAATCCTGTCACATGGCATTTCTCTCCCCATTTATATATTCTAGACTTTTATCTCCACTCCTAGAATGTCAGGGGAATTAAAAGTTTGTAAATTGCCTTGAATTCCTTGGGGATAACGAGCAAGTGTAAAGAATAAAAGTCATTTTATGGAAAGCTGTTGAAAAATAGGCAGTGAATTGATTCACAGGCTCCCCCATTGGGCTATGATTATGAGTGTCTCAGATGAAATATCACATTTCAGTACGACAGGTGATGCCCGTGTTGGGCTGCTAATTGTAATCAAAAGCTTAATTTGCACGTCTATTTCTCATTCCAGTGGGTTGCAGAGAGGGGGTGGAAAGGATGGGGCTATTCAGGGAGTCTTTATAAGCTTGTCCTTGAGTTGGTGATGGAAAACGATTGTTCCAGCATTGTACAGTCAAAGCTTGACTGCTTGGTGCCTCTAGTTTCCCAGCTATTCTGTTTCTCAATAACACCGTCGCTTTTCCTGTCTCCTAAGGCATACATTCTGCATTCATCATTTACTCACCTACTTCTTCCTTTTATTCTCCTTCGATCTCCATGTCCCTCCCTTCCTTTCTCTTTCTCTCCATCCTTCTCTCCTTTTCTCATCCCCTCCCTTCTTTTCTTCCCTTCCTTTCTTTTGCCATCATTCCTTAGTAATTGTGGTTGTCTGTTTTATTGAAGAGACTGAGCATAAGGTGGTGAATGAGATAAATATGTTCCCTGACCTTGTATAATTGTAAACTATTATGGTTGACAAACAGTGATACAAGGAATTTTAGTTTATTTTTTTAAAGATTTTATTTATTTATTCGACAGAGATTTCAAGTAGGCAGAGAGGCAGGCAGAGAGAAGGGGAGAGGCAGGCTCCTCACTAAGCAGAGAGCCCAATGCAGGGCTCGATCCCAGGACCCCGGGATCATGACCTGAGCCGAAGGCAGAGGCTTTAACCGACTGAGTCACCCAGGCTCCCCGATACAAGGACTTTTAACAAAGAGTTATTTATTTGTTCATTCAACAAGTAATGAAAGAGAGCCTACTATGAGCCAGGCACTGTTCTACAGACTTGGGATACATCAGTGAACAACAAAGCCCAGACTTCTCTGAGATTGTAAAGCAGGTGACTGTGATTTTACCTAAAGGGTCCAGAGGGATGAACAGGGATGCTTTGGTTGGGCCGGTAGGATGAGAAGAAATTAGGTCAGCCAAAAAGGGTCAGGGAAAGTGGTCAGCTGGCTGCTGGAGGGAGCAGCTGGTGAGGAGGAAGGAACGAAGTTTACTCACTGAAGCTGGTGCATATGGTGTGTGGGTCCAGAACGGCAAAAATGAGTCCTGAGAGCCAGGCAGGAACCAATCCCTAAGGGACATCCAAGCTACAGCAGTGATTTCAGAGTTCATTCATGGCATTTAAAGATCACATTTAAAGGGGAGTAAGGACAATTTGGATCAGAACTGTCCAATAGAACTTTCTGGGATGGTGGAAATTCTGCTCTGGCCGATATGGTAGCAACTAGTCACAGTAACTAAGCACGCTTAAAATTGTGGACTTTGTGACTGAGGAACTGAGTTTTAAATTTTATTATTTTAGTTTATGTAAGTTTAAATGGCTGCATGTGGCTAGAAGCTACCTTACTGGACAGTGCGTATCTGAGCTGTGTGTTCACATCATATCCAGAATTATAATCACATGTTTTCTGCATCGCACCCCAGTGTGGACTTCTGCTCCTTTGAAGCTTTTCCCAACCACGGAGGCCTGTGGTACCAATCAAATCTCCCAGCTACCTGGGCAGCAACTTTCTACAAGTTTTTATGTGAGTCCCCCTTCCTCCTCACTGACCCTTCATACTCTCAGAGTGAGGACTATCTTTGTTTTTATCCTCTGGCAGGCCACGCAGACTCTGTTCATGGAGTAATTTTTATTTTGGGGTTGACTCCTGTTTTTCTCTGTGGGCTCATGATGGGTGGAAAGCTCAAGGATGCAGACGCCAGCTTGGCCTGCGTGCTACCCGACTGGGTCTGCGTGTTCAGCCTCTAGAGGGCGCATGGGGGGCATCTGCCCAAGAAGCCAGCCTGCCTGGCCTCTAGGAGCCCTGCCAGAATCTCTCACTTGTCCACCCCTGGGGCCCTTCCATGCTGTGAATCAAGTGAGGTAGAGAGCTTCTCGGGTTCTCCATGGAAAGGCGAGATGTCACCTCATGACACCTTGTTGTCACATGGAAGAATGTTTAGGTTGCACTTCTGAAAGTCTTGTGGGGACAGAAGCTTGCTTTCCATCCCTATATTTCCTCTTGATGGTCAAGTCGTTTTCCCACTGAGGTTTACAGTTTAAAACTGATTGGGAAAGGGTTTTTTTTTTTTTATTTAAGAAAAATTTTTTTTATTAACATATAATGTATAATTAGCCCCAGGGGTACAGGTCTGTGAATTGCCAGGTTTACACACTTCACAGCACTCACCATAGCACATACCCTCCCCAATATCCATAACCCCACCACCCTCTCCCTACACCCCTCCCCCTGGCCACCCTCAGTTTGTTTTGTGAGATTAAGAGTCTCTTATGGTTTGTCTCCCTCCCGATCCCATCTTGTTTCATTTATTCTTTTCCTATCCCCCAAAACCCCCACGTTGCTTCTCCACTTCCTCATATCAGGGAGATCATATGATAGTTGTCTTTCTCTGATTGACTTATTTCGCTAAGCATAATACCCTCTAGTTCCATCCACGTCGTAAATTGACAGTTTTTTTGGTCAGTACTCATGACTTAGTTAAAATATTTTTCCTCTTTTTTTTTAAATCAAAATAAACTGAAGACCTATATCTAGCAGATGCTTCAGTTCTACTTCTACTTAAAAGGGGAAATATATACCTACCTTACCTTCATTTAGATCAGTCAAGTATTTTACGTGTCATCCTTGCACAGGGGATGCAAGGATGACACGTAAATCTTCTCTGTATCGTTCCAATTTTAGTATATGTGCTGCTGAAGCGAGCCCTCAATCAAGTATTTTAAACTTGTTCCATCTTTACATATGAACTTGTTAGGTGTACATTTATATATTGACCTTTCAGTGGTTGCTCTAAACATTTCAACACATATGCTTGGTTTATTAGAGTTTATCATGAATTAGGACTTATAACACTTCTCAGATAATGAAAGTATTTAAAAACTTAAACTTCATTTATTCCCCTTTGACTTTTGTGTTTTTGTTATACATTTTATCTTTATATATATTTAAAATCCTATGACAATTTTTTTATTTAGTGGATATTTATTCATATTTATGCCACTTTTTAAAAAAATGGTGGTGTTTTCAGGTTCTCTCTCTTTTTTTAATTTAATTTCTTTTCAGTGTAACAGAATTCATTGTTTATACACCACACCCAGTGCTCCATGCAATACGTGCCCTCCATAATACCCACCACCAGGCTCCCCTAACCTCCCACCCCCCACCCCTTCAAAGGGTCTTATTTCCATGCTTATGTTTTCAGCTCAGCTTGAAGCATGAAAGGAAATATTCTTTTTTTTTTTTTTTTTTTTAAGATTTTATTTATTTATTTGTTCGAGAGAGAGAGAGAGAGAGAGAGCATGAGCACAGGCAGACAGAGTGGTAGGCAGAGGCAGAGGGAGAAGCAGGCTCCCCGCCGAGCAAGGAGCCCGATGCGGGACTCGATCCCAGGACGCTGGGATCATGACCTGAGCCGAAGGCAGCTGCTTAACCAACTGAGCCACCCAGGCGTCCCGGAAAGGAAATATTCTTATGTTCTCAATCAATTTGGGGACCATCAATGATCTGCCACTTTTCTCAATTCCCTCAGTCATCAGAACCAAAATGTGCGAAGCTCTCGTTTGAGTTCTCTCACGTGACTAGCCTAGGGCTGCGTCTCCTCTCTCTGGAAGTACAGATAGTGTTGCCCCATTTTCAGAGTACACAGAAGACAGGACATGGTAATTTTAGTGACGGAATGGAGGTTTTTGCCCTGGCAGAGTCTTGGTTCTCACAGGGGAAATTTATTTCCATAAAATAACGATGGTCTCAAATATCATTAAGGGAGTGTTTCTGTTTTCTCAGTGAGCCTTTGTTGTCACCTGTGGAGATGGGGCCTCATTACTACATGAGGCTTTCCTCCTGTCCTCAAGGCCCTTCTGACTATCGGAACATACTTCACTGGGCGGAGGTAAAATCCACCCATGGTGGCTTTCACTCCTGGATTTTGGATTTTCCCAGGGGACCTGATAAGCCCAGTCTTACATCCCTCCTTCACCTGAACACCCCTGGGTATTTGATGATAGGCCAATCTTCCCTTGTTCAGTAGATTCCCAGAGTTCCTTTATTGATTTCTTGGAGGATGAGGTGTCAAACCCCACGGTCATCTCGAAGGACAGTCTTTACTTTCTCCTCAGAGGGGAGCACCTGGAAAAAAGGAGGTCAGCTTTACGCAGAGATGTGGAGAATACGTGACCTGGGCAGAAAGGGCATGAAGTCTTGAGCAAGTGTGTATCCCAGGGAGGTCCACAGTAGTGGTCCTGCCTGTATAGTGAGGGGGTCTTACTCTATGTCCCGTGTCCTCGGATAAACTCAGCTGTGGGAGGACATGGCTCTCGTTTGCATCAGTGCTGTCTGGCACAGTGTCTCATCCCGAGTGGGCACTTGGCGAGTATTTGCTGTCAGGCTGTGGGGGCCGATATGAGTGCTGCTTCAGAGCACAGGGTGCCCAGGGAGAGAATGTAATGAGACAGGATGCATGTAGGACCCAAGAGGCACTTAAGTGAGGACACAGAGCTTATGATTAATTCAAAAAATAAATGAAGAGACAGTGGAAGGACCTGAAGGAAGAGACTGAAGTGGTCGCAGCCACAAGAAAGATGATGTTAGACGAGGCAGACTCTGTGTTGGGATGGGAATGGTGTGAAGCAGAAGGCTTGTTGTTTTCTGTTTCTCCAGGAGACTTTCTTTCTTGAGGCCTCCCTCACAATGGCTCCTGGAGACAGGGCGTGGCTGTTACATTCATTGTTAATGTTCATTGTTCAGATGAGCAAAGGGCCCAGGGGATTTACCTCCACTTCCCAAGGGAACAGGATCTGTGATGGGCCCAGGGCACCTGCTGTCACTGACCTCACCATGGGGAATGGCTGCAGTGAATTCAGTGATGGACAGAAATGAGAGGTTAGGAAACTGGTGGAATTTGAGAGAGCTTTTAAGGATTTTTTATTTATTTATTTGACAGAGAGAGATCACAAGTAGACAGAGAGGCAGGCAGAGAGAGAGAGAGAGAGGGAAGCAGGCTCCCTGCTGAGCAGAGAGCCCGATGCGGGACTCGATCCCAGGACCCTGAGATCATGACCTGAGCCGAAGGCAGCGGCTTAACCCACTGAGCCACCCAGGCGCCCTTGAGAGAGCTTTTAAAAGAAGACGTGCTGTTCATGGTGTTTGTTGACGTCACTTTGATTTGGTTCAGTAGATATTCGTTGAGTTTCTACATGTCCTTCCTGCTGGGAAGAATAGAGTCACGGGCTGGGCAGAGAAGGAATATGGGCATGTAGGTCAGGACAGATGCCCATCGACAGGAAAGTGGGTTGAATTTATGAGGCGGGAGGGACACCAAGGACTGTTAAAAAGGGCTCAAAGTGGGTATTGAAAGCCATACCCTTATGTATAATAAAAGACTTGAACTTAGTGTCTGTGGCTTACAGGTGATTCTGTTCGGCTGCAAGCTCAGGGCTGGGCCCTCTGGCTCCATGTCTGAGAGCCCAAGTGCTTGTGGTCACAGAGATGGACAAGAAATGGTCGGCCACATGCAGTTACAATCTAGCAGGGGAAGTAAGTCAGACGGACATATAATTATATAATTATAATACTGTTCTACTATGCTGTGATTACAAAGGAGGGATATATTGCTTCCTACTGGAAGAGAAGCCGGAGGCTCTATGAAGAGGAGACAATTTGACCTGCTCTTTGACCCTCAAACTGCCCCTGCCCTTACTTTCCTGTTTCTATACTTGCCACCCTGTCGGTCAAGCCAAAAATCTAGAGGCGTCATTACTGGTACTTCTCTTTTTCCTCTCCCTGACATCCAGTCTGTCACTCGGTTCTGGAGCATCTGTCTCCAGCAAAGAGCTTGATTCCATCCGTTTCGCTCCTTCTTCACTGCCACCATTGACGCCATGGACACAACCGCCTGTTGCTGGGACTGTTGAAAGCATTTTCTACACATCTTCCTATCCTGTGAACAGTTTTTGCAGCAGCCAGAATGAACTCTCCAAAAGGTAATTCAAAATCCTGCCACTCCTCTGCTCAAAAAACCTCTGTGGCTTCTTACATTAGTCAGTGAAACAACCTTAGGCATTTCCCCCTACCTCCCCCCAACCCCACCCCATTTTTGCTTTATTGACATCCAATGCTCATCTGCAGCTCCATCTGCAGGTCTCGGAGCTGTTTAAGCAGTGCCCACCCCACCCCCCAACCCCGCCACGTGCTTCTTGCTGTGAAGGTCTTGAGCTTTAATCTTGGCCATGCCTGCAGAAGCTGTTGCCACCTGCTCCTCGGCAAAGAGGAACATCTTTAGGTATTTCAAACAAGGAATATTAATACAAGATTGTGTTGCATACATACAGAGGATGGGAGGCAACCAGAGCACGAAAACACCGCCACCTCAAGGTTAGAGACTCCCAATCCCCCGGCCTCAGAAGCTGCTCGATCATGATGGGTTCACCTGGTGGGAGCTGTGACCTCCGAGGAAGGGGCTGTCTGGTGGGAAGCTGCAAGGACAAAGGAGATGCCACCATTGCCATAAAATGGCAACTAGAGCCAAGAAGGGAGAAATACTCTGGCCTCTCTCTTCTTCATGTCTCCTAGTCTTCCATTGTCAAGGGATCCTGGGAAATGCGGAAGGGTAGAAACAGATTGACAACCAGTAGGTAAAGACCAGCATACTCCCAGCTCTCTGCCAGTGCCTACAGAGCCTCACGTGATCAGCTCCTGGCCACCTGTCCACTCTTGCCTTGTACCGACTTTCCTTCCTCCTAGCAGCCTGCTCTGTCATTTCCCTCCCTTTTCCTGGAGTATCCCAGGCTCTTCCTTCCCCACTTCTTTGGACAGTGGTCTCTCCCGAATAGGAATCCCTTGGCTACTTTCATGGCTGGCTCCTTCTTTTCATCCTTCAGTCTTAGCTCAAATGGCACCTTCCCAGGGGGACTTCCGTGGCCCCCTCCCATCTACAGTACCTCCCCTTGCCTTACTGATGACTATTCTGTGATGTCTCCGTGGCATTTCATTGTGGCATTCACCATAATCAAGACTGACTGACTTGTTTGTTGTTTATTATTTGTCTTTCTCACTTCATTCAGGTCTCTGCTCAAATATCATCTCCCCAGGAAGGCCCTTAAGGCCACCCAAGCTAAGGAGTGCCCCTTTCCCATAATGTTCTATTTCATCACACAACTTTGTTATTATTATTATTATATAGGTAGTCTTTACTTGGCAAACACACTATCCCACTCCCCCCCCCACCCCGCCCATACACATCTTTCTTCCCCACTAGATTCTAAATTCTCGGAAAGCTTGTTGACTTTGTTCATTTGAAAAGAAAGCTCCATGAAGGCAGGGGCTTTATGTGTCCCATTCAGCTGATTGAATGTTGTGAACATTCCCCCGCACTTAGAACGATGCCATACCATATATCGTGCACACTTAGTGAACACCTGTGGCATGAATGCATAAATAGTGCTGAAGTTGAGTAGAATCTCAAAAAGCTGTGATGGAAGAGAAGAGAGAAGATTCTCCAACAATGGGAACACATCGTTGTGTGTTTTATTAATAAAAGCAGAGATATTGGAAAGTGTACGCTCTGGGGAAGATGAGAATTTTGGTTTGTTGAAATGTGAAGACCATGATGGGTGTTAAGTAGGAGTTAAGTCAGGAGACCAGATCATGGAAGACCTTAAAGGCTATGTTAATGAGTTCATTAAGTTAGGTAATACGGAGCCCTGGAAAGTTTTTGAGCAGGGTCGTGAAATATTCAGACTGTGCTTGAAAGATGCATTGGAAGTGTCTAAAGCTTTACTTTACTTTAATACCGGTGATAATCTTGTGGCTATTGGAGAGTCACAGTTGGTTCAGACAGAGGGATGCCATTAGCAAAGACTAGTGAACCTAAGAGGCATTCTAGTCTGGTTAATTGGTTGGATCATTTATTCACCAAGGATCAGAATACCTGGTAATAGCCAGGTTCTGCTGTGCAAGGAAACAGACATTTAAATGTAAAACAGGATATTTTTTTTAAAGATTTTATTTATTTATTTGACAGAGAGAGATCACAAGTAGACAGAGAGGCAGGCAGAGAGAGAGAGAAAGAGAGAGGGAAGCAGGCTCCCCGCTGAGCAGAGAGCCCGATGTGGGCCTCGATCCCAGGACCCTGAGATCATGACCTGAGCCGAAGGCAGCGGCTTAACCCACTGAGCCACCCAGGCGCCCTGTAAAACAGGATATTGATGTAAATGTAAAAACAGGATCCCGTCCCTTGGGCTCACTGTCTAATAAGGAAAGTAAACCTGTAAACAGGTCATTACAAGGCAGTGTGAGATGTGCTCACGGCCTCTGTGTCCCAGAGGCTGGGGCGGAGCAGCCAGTTCTTCCTGGTATGGTCAGGAAGGCTGCTCACATCCCAGGCCATGCTTGGAAGGCGAGCAGGCAATGGCAGGTGAACACAGGGGTGAAGGGAATGAAAGCAGAGGGACAGTAAGAGATCTGTTGGCTTCTTTTTACTCTCTCATGGCCTGGTGGAGGGACATTCATTCAGTCAAGGGATATTTTACAGTGAGAAAAGGAAAAGTCCAGGGTCTTCCCGGGAAAAACAAATTCTGCATTACATTACATTACACCAAAGTTTTGAATTTTCCCACATGACTGAATGTTTCTGGAAACAAATTTTTAATGAATTCAAAATCTTCAATCATATGAATTTACCATTTAAACTGTGTTCCACAGCTGGGATTCCAATTTTTTAATTATGAACAATGCTGAGATTAAAATCTTCGTTCATGAAACAAAACAAAACAAAACAAAACAGAGGGGCTGTGTAAAATGCAGAGGGGTTCAAGAGCATGGCTGTCTGGAGAACAGGGAGCAGCAGCCCTCTGAGCAGAGTGAACTGGTGTTGGGAGGGTGGGCAGAGCACTGTGGATTGGATATGATGAAATGTAGGGGTTCAGAAAGCTAGGAGGGGCCGGTAAAGAAGACCTTATTTCACCACGGTAAGACAAGGAGTTTGAAGACAAGGTCTGTTTCCTACTACTCCTTGACTTCTGCTTGTAACAGAAATACTCTCTTTGTGACCCTGACATACTCAATTTACACCATTCATGTTCATTTTTTTCTATATCATTCTATATCATTTTAGTAAGTTTCTACTATATGTCCCACACTGTTCTATGCATTGAAGATATGGTGGTGAATAAGGTAAACAAGCTGCCCTTTCATAGTTTAAAGGCTAATGAGGAGGATGCGTATGTGTGTGTGTGTATGTACATACTGTGTGTGCATTTATTATTTGCCAAGTCATGATTAATTTTATGAAAACATTTGTGTATTTGTGTATACTTTTTTTTTTTTTTTGCCAAATTGCTGATTAGTTCTAGGAAAAATAAAACTTGTCTAAGGACATAAAACATGATGAGAGGGAATGTTTAGACTGTGGCAGGTCTTTCTGTTTTGTGGAAGTGATATGGGAGAAAAAGATCTGAAGTGAGGAGCAAGCCATGTGAATATCATGGGGAAGCATGTTTCAGGCAAAGAAAACAGCAAATGCAAAGGCCCTGAGGTGAGAGATGTTCCAGGAAGAGAAAGGAGGACAGTGCAGGTGGAGTGAAGTTAATAAAGGAAAAGGGATAGAAGTGGGGGAAGCAAGTAGGGACAAATCATGGTGGGCTTGCAGGTGACACACAAGGTTGTAGATTTTATTCTAAATGTGATGAGAATTCATTGGAAGGTTTTGAGCAATTCGTTGTAAAAGAATCATGCTAATTGTTTGTGAGAAATGGCCTCTAGTGGGGCAGGGGTGGAAGCCAAGGGATGAGTTAGGAGGCTGTTACAGTAGTAGAAGTGATAGATGGTGGTGACTTGGTGCAGCATAGTGGTGATGCGGTTGGCAAAAAATGGTTAGATTCTTTTTTTTTTTTTAAGATTTTATTTATTTGTCAGAGAGAGAGGGAGAGAGAGCAAGCACAGGCAGACAGAATGGCAGGCAGAGGCAGAGGGAGAAGCAGGCTCCTGCTGAGCAAGGAGCCCGATGCGGGACTCGATCCCAGGACGCTGGAATCATGACCTGAGCCAAAGGCAGCTGCTTAACCAACTGAGCCACCCAGGTGTCCCAAAAATGGTTAGATTCTAAATATATTTTGAGGATGGAGCCAGTACGTTTGCTGATGGATTGAATGTGGGGTATTGGGGAGAGATAGAAATCAAGGATGATTCCCAGGGTTTTTGACTTGAGTACCTGGACAAATGAGCAGTGGTGCCATTTACTGAGATAAGAGACATTGATGGAAAAACAGATTTGTAAGGATGTAGAGGAAAGGGAAGTCAAAAGTTTTAATTTGGAAAAGCCTACCGGACACCCAAGTAGAGATGCTGTGTGGGCCGTTAGATGTACAAGTCAGGAGTTCAGGGACAAGGTCAAAGGTGGAGGTAGACATTTGGGAGTGTCCACATATAGGGGGCAGTTAAATGCTGTCTCTGTGGTCCTGACCATCCCTTCAGGACCAGAATCAGTGCTGCTCCTTCCATGAAGCTTTCCTGGACTGTCCCAGGCCTTTCCTTTGTCTTCCTGTTATTTCTTTTAAACTGAAGACTTTCGTTTGGGAAAGCTGTGGCTTTGCCTGTGATTTAGATCTCTTGAGGCTTCACAGGGCCTTGACTGGGGTGTCTAGAGTGAGAGGTGCTCATCTTCTGTGTCTATAGGCAGGTGGGCTGTGTTTCCCGAGGTTCTCTGTGGCTGATGTTTAGAAGTATCAGACAGGACCCTGTTCTTGTCATTAGAGGCTAGACCTTCAAGATCAGCAACACATATTGAAACATCATCATCCAAACCAAAGGTAAAAAGACTCATATGATTCTTTTTTTATGAAATATCCAAAATAGGCAAATCCATAGAGACAGAAAGCAGATTAGTGGTTGCCAGGAGCTTGGTGAGGGGGATTGGCAAGACACTGCTTAATGAGTAGGGTTTCTTTTGAAGTGAGGAAAAGGTTCTGGAACTGGAGAGTGGTGATGGCTGCCCAGCACTGTGAATATGCTTAATGCTTTTGAATTGGGTACTTTAAAATGGTGAATTTTATGTGTGTCTATTTTACCACAATGAAAAAAAATACCAAAAATATATCATTAGGAATGACAGTTTCCACAAACCTTCTCATTCTCTTCTCTTTGTGGCAGCTTCCCTCACTTCCACTGGCTCCCTTTGCTTGGGGCAGGGGTGGAGGCTGGGGGCTAGGCACTAGGGATGGGAGAGGTTGGATGCTTGTGGCTGGGGCCTGGTACTGACCTGCCTGGAAGGGCAATCTGTTTGTGGGGAGAAGTGGAGGAAGGCAGGGATAGGATTACAGAGCAGGGTCAATTTACTCCCATCCAACCTAAGATTTAGGATACATATTGGGGGTAGGATAAGGGGTGGCCACCGGGAGGCTTGGCAAGCTGTGATGGCAACTCATCTGCAGACCACCAGTATGCACTAGGGTAGCTACTGACACTCTTCTTGCTGAGCCCTTGCTGCCAGAGGCATCTGGGAAACTCTGGGGGACTTGTGTTGCTGGTTGTAAACTCTGACTTTTCCCTAATCTGGGGAAGAAGCCCAGTAGGGATTGGCTCAGAAAACCCCTTGAGAGATGCTGGAAAAACCAAGACTTTCCCAGCGATCTGATTATCCATCCCCCTACTGGGGTGACCACCCTTTGATTTTCAGGGCAAGGTTCTGTGGGCTGTGCTTTGGGGTTTCCTAAGGACCCATTAGCTTGAAATTACCAAGTAAGATGTAAGATGTTTTTACTTTGGGACATAGTGTTGCCTGTGGTAGACTCCTGAGCAGATGTGTTAACTTGAGAGGGGGAGCCTATTAGCTATTGCACTAGCATGGACAGTCACAGTGGGGCACCAAGGAATTAGGATGGGGAGGGTGGTTGTATTTCTAGAGATAGAGATGGAGGATGAAGATGGAAATCCAGAAAAGTCTGGGACATGTGGAGTCCTCAGTGAAAGTAAGCAAAAGGGAATTTGCTGGCTCTTCTTCTGGTACTGGGCCACTTATTTCCAGCATTATTACATTAGGACTCCGGGTGTTTGCAGCCCCAAGTCTGTAATGTGGGTGCGACTCTGGAAATAGAAGTTGTCTTAGTCTGCTTTGGCTGCCATGATCAAATGCCTTAGGCTCGGTGGCTTAAACAACATACATGTATTTCTCACAGTTCTGGAGACTGAAGTCCAAGGTGAAGGTGCTGGCAGACTTGGTGTCTGGTGAGAGTGTTCTTCCTGGCTTACATACAGCCATCTTCTTGCCATGGCCTCATCTGGCAGAGAGAGGGAGGGAGAAAGGGAGAGAACTCTCTGGTGTCTCTTTTTAAGAGGGCACTAGTCCTATCGACCAGCACTCCACTCTATGACTTCAACCTCTAAGACCACCTTAATTACCTCCTAATGACCCTGTCTCCAAAGGTGGTCACATTGGGGGAATAGGGCGTCATGGTATGAACTGGAAGGTGGCGAATACAGCCTATGGCAGGACTCATAATCACACAGCCCCAGGAATGCTCTCTGGCAGGATTCAGAGGTCTAGAGCTGACACCCAGCGGCCTGGTTTCAGAAACTCACGCTATGGATTGTGAGTTGTGTCCTTTATGAGAACCAGCTAAGCTTAGGAATCATTATGTCGATGAAAACTGAACCTGGAGACCCTGCTTCTCAGGGGTTGAGCCGCAGGTGAACCAATTTCTCCCTGGTATTCTGAAATACTTTGTAGGGGTTGGGACACATGTGGGGCCAGGGGCCAAGGCAGTTGGTCAGGGTCCTGAGCTGTGTCTGGAAAATAGAGTGCAGGTAACTCTTGGCTTATAGAATATCTTCAGGCTCTGGTCAAATAATATATGCATACTGGGTTTGACTCCTGGGTGGAACAGAAAGCTGCTGGAATTGTGTGTCAGAAAGTGCCATAGCCCAGGAATCTGGTCAGTGATTCCGTGTGTGTGTGTGTGTGTGTGTGTGTGTGTGTGTGTGTAGTGGGGGGACAGATCTGGGCCCAGGGCTGGGTAAATGAGGGAGAGTCCCTTGTTGGCCTCTTGTTGACTTTGGGATGATACACATAAAATACTATTTTTAAAGATTTTATTTATTTATTTGACACAGAGATCACAAGTAGGCAGAGAGGCAAGCAGAGAGAGAGGGGGAAGCAGAGAGCCCACTGTGGGGCTCGATCCCAGGACCCCGGGATCATGACTGAGCCGAAAGCAGAGGCTTTAACCCACTGAGTCACCCAGGTGCCCCTAGAATATTATTTTTAAAAGAACTCCATGCAGGTCAGCACGGAGAGTGTTAAGGCACAGGCAGTTTGCTGCTTCCACAGTACAATCTCAGTGTCTTTTCTTTTCTTTTCTTTTTTTTTTTTTTAAAGATTTTATTTATTTATTTGACAGAGAGATCACAAGCAGGCAGAGAGGCAGGCAGAGAGAGGAGGAAGCAGGCTCCCCGCCGAGCAGAGAGCCCAATGCGGGGCTCGATCCCAGGACCCTGAGATCATGACCTGAGCCGAAGGCAGCGGCTTAACCCACTGAGCCACCCAGGTGCCCCTCAGTGTCTTTTCATTTGGCATTAAAGCCTTTTAGAATTTCCTCTGACCTTATCTCCCATGTTTCTCCACTGGAAATCTTTCTTCTGCTACTTGACTAAGCCTTAGTGACTTCAACCTCCTTACCTCTGAGTGTAAGATTCCTTTTGGCCAAATCCTATTTTCCCATTCTTTCCATTCTTCCAGAACAGCTCAATCCAAGGTACCTGGGTAGCTCACTTGGTTGGGCATCTGACTCAGGTCATGGTCTTGAGCCTTGTGTGTGTGTGGCCATGGAGCCTGCTTGGGATCTCTCTCCCTCTCCCTCTCCCCTCCCCACTCTCTTCCCTCTCTCTCAAAACAACCACCACCACAACAATAACAACAACAGCACAACAACATCTCAGTCCTCACCCCCTCCCCAAACCGCTCCTGGTTCCTCCAGCCCACAGGGATCTGTCTCTCTTTAGAAATCTTAAAAGGTTTAAAATTGCTTTCACTTCTTGGTTAAATCATAACTTTTTCCAAAGAGATATTTCAGAGATGTCACCACCATATGCAGACCCAGAGTCGATGAGTGACCAACATCCAGTGAGTGGAAATTTATGCAGTCCTAAAAACCAAGCAGTCAGTGTTCTAAAAGGAAGAAAGGGCTAGGCAAGTAGAAATGTGTGTCATCAGTGATTGGTGATCCCTGCCAAAGGGAGTGCTTTAGGAATAAGAGCATTGCAGTCACTGGAAAGAAACATGAAATTGTGGCTCTTGGAGCAAAAGGAGGCTGCCCTTAATTAATGTTTAGCTGGCAAAAAACAAACAAACAAACAAAAAACATAAAAAAAACAGTGGTGAGAGAGGCTGAGATGGAGAGCCGACTGAGAAAGCGTGAAGATAGTGTGTGATGGTGGCAATTGTGAAATGTCACATTTAGCAATGAATAGTAGATGACTGATGTGGAAAATATGGGGCTGATTCTTTAGAGTGGTAAGGATGGGGTCTGTGAAATGATAAGGGAGATAAATGTGGATCGCTCTATTAGAAGATACGTCAGTCTGCTTCCCATCTAGATGTTGTTTGTGAGTATGAATGGATTTGCTCTGTGGAGTGCTGGAGGCTTCCACCGCCGCAGGTGGTGTTTATATGTTCTGCTCGCTTTCCTGCTGAAGTGTGGCGTATCTGTTAAATACAGGCTGTGGAGGTAGGCTGTTTGGGTTTAAATTCTGGCTCTGCTGCTTACTAGTTACATGGCATGCTGGGAATGTTCCTGAGCCTCTCCATGCCTCAGTTTTTCTCATCTGTAAAATGGGGTTAATAATAGTACCTTCCTGGGGCGCCTGGGTGGCTCAGTGGGTTAAGCTGCTGCCTTCGGCTCGGGTCGTGGTCTCAGGGTCCTGGGATCGAGCCCCGCATCGGGCTCTCTGCTCAGCAGGGAGCCTGCTTCCTCCTCTCTTTCTGCCTGCCTCTCTGCCTGCTTGTGATCTCTCTCTGTCAAATAAATAAATAAAAATCTTTAAAAAAAAAATAGTACCTTCCTTAGAGTGTTGTTGTGAAGGTTAAATGAGGTGTAATGCACCAAAGCATTCAGGAACGTTTCGCATGTTGTAAGAGCCAATATGGTGTTAGTTATTATTACCATCGGTTGTCAGTGTCATCACTGATTTTATGCTGTCTTCAAGTCTTTGAGGATGGTACTGATGAAGGGCTAGTGCTCTTTTCTGGTGGGGGCAGTAAGAAATTGGGGGCCAATATATACTCATCTGGCCTCAAAGGCTTTGAAAGCCCTGATATTTCACATATTTGGAAAGATGTTTGCAAGTCTTGGAAAGTGAATACCAAGAACCTCTTCCCAAGTTTGTGGGCTTGAGGCAATGGATGTGTTGGTGCGACTCCCAGTCTCCATATGTCACAGGTGGGACTGGAGCCTACACCTGGGAATGGGAAGAAAGGTGGAGTTTAGCTGCTGGTCTTCAGATGAGACCCTTAAGGGATGCCACGAAGGTGTGAAGTGTTGGTTTCTCTGGGCCAAAGATAGTTGTTTCAAGTGACTTTCATCTCTGACTAGTCCAGGGTATGGTAGGTGTTTGATGAAAGTGTGAGAAGGGTGGTAGGTGTATCCCCAGAGGCTTTAGTGCCAGACAGGCCTGGATTCACATCAGGGCTTGACTCCTTATCACTTATGTGACATTAGGAAGCTACTTAACTCTTTGAGCCTTGGAACACAGGAGGAATACATAAGATAATGTATATGAAGTCTCTGGCACATAGTAAGACTGAGGCATATTAATTCCTTTTCCCTCAGTTTCCTCATCTGTAAAATGTAAATAGTAAAAAAAAATTGTGGAACTTCCATAATAATTATAGATAATAGTTACAAATTCATTTATTCAACCTTTTTTTTTAAATGTCAACTATATGTCAGGCACTGTCTTAAGAGCTTAGGGCTTATCTGTGAATAAAATAGACAAAGATTTTTTCCTTTTGTAGTTTGAATTTTACCAAGGGAAGATAAACAATACACTAACAAATAAATAAGACTTCTAGTGTGTTTGAAGATGCTAAGTATATGGAAAGAAGAGAAAAATGAAAGTAGGATAAGGAGGCTTGGGGGTGCTAGGGGTGGCAGCAGTGTGCAGTGTTAAATAGGAAGGCCAAGACATGCTTCATTGAGAAGGGGGTATTTGAGCAAAGACTTCAAGAAGATGCAGAACTGAGTCACAGTGATATTTAGGGGAAGAGCATTCCATGCAGAGAAAGAGCAGTAGAAATGCTGTGGGAGTGTGCCTGGCATGTTCCAAGAAGAGCATGGAGGTCAGTATGGCTAAAGCAGAGTAAGAGCGGGTAGAAGAAGATGAGGTCAGGGGAGTAGGAGGGGAGCCAGACCATGTAGGGCTTTGCTGGCCATTGGGAAGGCTTTGGATTTTACTCTAAATGAAAAGAGGGTATATCACAGAATGCCAAGTAGAGAAGAATAATGAGATCTGCCTACTTAAGGGAATCACATTGCATACTGGCTACTGTGTCCAGAACTGACTGCAGAAAGACAAGGATGGAAACAGAGAGACCAGTTAGAAGGCTCTTGCTGTGTCCCTGAGAGATGATGGTGGCTTGAACCAGAATGGTAGAATGGTAGCAGTGGCAGATGAGAAGCAACTGGATCTCATATTCTTGATGGCAGAGTCAGTAGGATTCCTTGATGATTGGATATGGGGTATAAAGAAAAAGATAGGAATCAAGGATAATCTGAGCAACTAGGAGGATTCCACCAATTCAGAAGCATATGGAACAGGTTTGGGTGGAGAAAATTAGGAGTTTACTTTTGATCATGTTGAATTGGAGCTGAATATTAATATCCAAGTGGAAAATCATGTAGACAGTTGGTTATGTGAGTCAGAGCTTGGGAGAGAAGATCTGGGCTGAGATAATAAATTTGGGAATTGACAATATATAGTTGGTAATGATTAAAATCATGAAGCTGAAGGAAGTCACCAAGGCAGTGAGTAGATATAGAAGAGAAGAGTAGCAAGGGCCAGCTCTGGGCCTCAACTGAAAAACGTTGGGCGGAGGTATAAGAATCAACAAAGCAAGTTGATGGGAAATGATCCGTGAGGTAGAAGGAAAACCAAGGAAGAGTGGTTTAATGGAAGCCAGAATAAGAAAGTATTTCAAGGAGGAAGGAGTGATCAACTGTGTCAAATAATGTGACAGGTCAAGTATATTAGTAACCTATGTTTAACAAATCATTACAAAACTTAGTAGTTTAAAGTAACAAACACTATCTCACAAAATTTCTGAGGGCCAGGAATCTGGGAGTGGCTAAGGTGAGTGTCTCTGACTTAAGATCCCTTGCAGGGTTGTGGTCAAAATGCCAGCTGGGGCTGCAGTCATCTCAAGCCTTGACTCGGACTGGAGAATCCTACTCCAAATTCTTGCAGTTTTTGGAAGTCCTCAGTTCCTCACTGGCTTTGGTCAGATACCTCAGTTGCTCACAATGTGGGCTCTTCACAGGCTCTCTGTGTAGCCTCACGACACTGTAGCAGCTTCTTTTCATGTGATCTGAGAGAAAGAGAGTTCAAGAGAGCACCTGAAAGGGTAGTCACAGTCTTCTATAACCTAATTTTGGTGGTGCTACACCATAAACTCTGGATATTCTTAGAAAGAGACTATAGGAGTGCACGAATACCAGGAGGTAGGGGTCATTTGGAAGTTGATTATCATGTTAAGTATAACAAGAAGAATTCATCATTGGATTTAGCAATATGGAGGTTATTGTTGACCTTAAGAAATGTTGTGAAAAGAAATATTTGATGAAAGTTGGTGTAAGAAATATTGGGTTGAGGGGGCACCTGGGTGGCTCAGTGGGTTAAAGCCTCTGCCTTCGGCTCGGGTCATGATCCCAGGGTCCCGGGATCGAGCCCCATATCGGGCTCTCTGCTAGGCGGGGAGCCTGCTTCCCTTCCTCTCTCTCTGCCTACTTGTGATCTCTCTCTCTCTCTGTCAAATAAATAAACAAAATCTTTAAAAAAAAAAACTTTAAAAAAAGAAATATTGGGATGAGGAGTTCTGAGACAATATACACAACTCTTTTGAAGAGTTTTCTGCTGAGAGGAGCAAAGAAATGGGGTAATACCTGGTGAATGAAGTGTTTTTTTCTGAGATGAGGGAAATAGCACTATGTTTATATGTTGATGGAAATAGTCCAATAGAGAGTGAAAAATTGATGATGTATAAGAATAAGAGAATTAGTGAAGCACTGTCCTTGAGTAGGAGAGATAACTTGTGTTGAGAAGGGTGGGTTGACTTTAGATAGAGGCATGCTGGATTCATCTACAGTATTATTTGGGAAGATAAACTATGTGGTATGTGGGCAGATACAGTTATGGAAGTCTGCGGAATTACCTTCTGATTGCTCCATTTTTCTCAGTGAAGTGGGAATCAGTGCCATCAGCTGGGCTTGTTAGATGGTATATATTTTTAAAAATCATGTCTTTGATGCCTTTGGTAACTATTTTTTTTTTATTACCTTTAGTAACTTCGATGAAGGTGAGTAACTATGGTTACAGTAAAGGCACCTCCCCCAAGATTCCTTTTGCTTTAAGTCAAAAGGTAGAACTTTCATTTTCATAATTTGTCCAGATGGTGGGGCATCTGCTGTTCATGGTAACTTTGTAATATAACATGGAAACAAAGATCACTTTAACCCAAAATAAACAGTTTATTCCAAGACACTATAACCCGCCCCCCCCAAAAAACCTACAGGTCAAGATCCCTGATGAACACAGATGAAAAATTTTCAACAAAATATTAACAAGCCAGATTCAACAATACATTAAAGGGTTCGTATACCATGATCAAGTGGGATTTATTCCAGGGCTGCAAGGATATCCATAAATCAATGTGATATACCACATTAACAAAATAAAGGATAAAAAATTATATGATCATATCAATAGATGTACAAAAAATATTTGACAAAAATTCACGAACCATTTATGATAAAAACTCTCAACGAGGTGGGTTTAGAGGGAGTATTCCTCAACATGATGAAGACCATATATGACAAACCCACAGTTAGCATTATACTTAGTGGTGAAAGCTGAAAACTTTTCTTCTTCTTCTTCTTTTTTTTTTTTTTTAAAGATTTTATTTATTTATTTGACAGAAAGAGAGATCACAAGTAGGCAGAGAGGCAGGCAGAGAGAGAGGGGGAAGCAGGCTCCTTGCTGAGCAGAGAGCCTGATACGGGGCTTGATCCCAGGACCCTAGGATCATGACCTGAGCTGAAGGCAGGGGCTTTAACTCACTGAGCCACCCAGGCGCCCCTGAAAACTTTTCTTCTAAGATTGGAAATAAGACAAGGATATCCTTTCTTGGCACTTTTATGCCAAGGGGTCCTATTGGAGGTCCTAGCCATAGCAATTAGGCAAGAAAAAGATATAAAAGTTATTTAAATTGGAAAGGTAGAAGTAAAACTCAATATTTGCAGATGGCATGATACTATACATTAAAACCCCTAAAGCATGCACCCAAAACCTACTAGAACTAATAAATGAACTCAGTAACGTCACAGGATACAAAACCAATATACAGATATCTGTTGCATTTCTATACCCTAATATCAGAATGATGAATTGAGAACATAATCCCATTTACAACTGCATCAAAAAGAAAATATCTAGGAATAAACTTAACCAAGAGGGTGAAAAACCTGCACTCTGCAAGCTCTTAAGAAATTGATGAAAGAAACTGAAGGCAAAACAAATAAATGGAAAGATACATTCTGCTCAGAGATGGCAAGAATCAGTATTGTTAAAATGTCCATAATACCCCTCCCCAAATCCATAGATTCAATGCATCCCTATGAAAGTATCAATGACATTTTTCATAGAACTAGAACAAAGAATCCAAAGATGGGTCCAGAACTACAAAAGACCCTGAATAGCCCAAGCAATCTTGAGAAAGAAGAACAGAGCTAGAGGTATCATGCTGTCAGACTTAAAACTCTACTATAAAAGCAGTATGGTACTAGCACTAAAACAGACATAGATGAATGGGACAGAATAGAGATCCCAGAAATAAACCCATACTTATATGTCCAATTAGTCAACACCAAAGGAAGCAAAAATATACAATGAGAAAAGACAGTCTCTTCAATAAATGGCTGGGAAACTGAAGAGCTACATGCCAAAGAATGAAACTGGACCAGTTTCTTGCCTCATATACAAAAATAAATCCAAAATAAAGATTTAATGTAAGACCCCAAACAATAAAATTCCTAGAAAAAACATAATGAGCTCTTTAACATTGGTCTTAATGCCTTTTTTTTTTTTTTTTTGGATCTGTCACCTCAAACAAGGACAAAAGCAAAAATAATTAAGTGGAACCACTATATCAAACCAACAAACAAAAAAACCCCACAAAAATAAAAACCCATTTGCACAGTGATAGAAACCATCAACAAAATGAGAACTCAGCCTACTGAATGACAGAAGATACTTGCAAATGATATATCTGAGAAGAGGTTAACATCCAAAATATGTAAAGAACTCATACAACTCAATATAAAAAAAAAATACGATAAAAGAAAATGGACAGGGGCACCTGGGTGGCTCAGTGGGTTAAAGCTCAGCTCAGTACAATACCCAAGGTATGGATGAAATTTAGGTGTTCATTGGTAGATGAACAGCTAAAGATGATCTCTCTCTCTCTCTCTCTCTCTCTCACTCTCTCTCTCTCTCTCTCTCTCTCACACACACACACACACACACACACACACAGAGCTTCAGCTCAGGTCATGATCCCAGGGTCCTGGGATCGAGCCCTGAGTCAGGCTCTCTGCTCAGCGGTGAGCCTGCTTCCCTTCCTCTCTCTCTGCCTGCCTCTCTGCCTACTTGTGATCTCTGTCAAATAAATAAATAAAATCTTAAAAAAAAAAAAAAGTAGACAGAGCTGAGGTCTCCGGTGGCTCAGTTGGTTAAGTCACCAACTCCTGATTTTGGCTAAGGTCATGATCTCAGGGTCATGGGATTGAGCCCTGAGTCCGGCTTCATGCTCAGCTGGGTGTCTGCTTGAGGATTCTCTCTCCCCTTCTGCCTGCTCATACTCTTTCTTTCAAATAAATAAATAAATTTTTATAAAAAAATGGGCAGAGGACCTGAAGAGACATTTTTCCAAAGAAGACATAGAGATGGCCAACAGGCACATGAAAAGATGTTCAACATAACCATTCATGAGGGAGATGCAAATCAAATCCACAATGAGCTATCAGCTCAATCCTGTTACAATGGCTATTACCAAAAAGACAAGAAATAACAAGCATTGGAAAGGATGCAGAGGAAAGGGAACACTTGTGCGCTCTTGGTAGGAATGTAAATTGGCACAGCCATTGTGGAAAACAATATGGAGGTTCTTTGAAAAATTAAAAACAGCATGACCATACAATCCATTAAGTCCTCTTTGAGGTTTTTATATGAAGAAAACAGAAACACTAATTTGAAAAGACTTATGTACCCCTATATTCTTTGCAGCATTATATTTACAGTAGCCAAGGTATGGATGAAATTTAGGTGTTCATTGGTAGATGAACAGCTAAAGATGATCTCTCTCTCTCTCTCTCTCTCTCTCACACACACACACACACACACACACACAGGAATATTACTTAGCCATAAAAAGCAAGAATTCCTGCCATGTGTGGCACCATGGGTGGATGGACACAAAAGGTGGTATACTAAGTAAAATAAATCAGAGAAAGGCAAATTCCAGATGATTTCACTTACATATAAAATCTAAAAAAAAAAAATAAATGGATAAACAAAACAGAAAGAAATAGACTCATAGATGTAGAGAGCAAACTGATGGTTGCCAGAGGGGAGGGGAGTGGGGGAACGGATGAGATAGGTGAACGGGGATCAAGAGGTACAATGTTCCACTTATAAAATAAATAAGACATGGGGATGTGATATGCAGCAAAGGGAATATAATCAATAATACTGTAAAAATTTTGTATGGTGACATATAATAACTGGACTTATTGTGTTGACCTTTTCCTACTTATTGTGTTGACCATTTCCTAATGCATATAAATATCAAATATGTTGTATACCTGAAACTAATATAGTATTGTATTTCAACTATTCGTCAATAAAAAACTATTTTTAAAAAGTTTGTGCTAAAACAAATAAAATCACCTACCATATTCTTATAAGACAAGAGGTAACATCTCAAGAATTTTTTTTTTAAAGATTTTTATTTATTTGACAGACAGAGATCACAAGTAGGCAGAGAGGCAGGCAGAGAGAGAGGAAAGAAAGCAGGCTCCCTCCTGAGCAGAGAGCCCGATGTGGGGCTCGATCCCAGGACCCCGGGATCATGACCTGAGCCAAAGGCAGAGGCTTTAACCCACTGAGCCACCCAGGTGCCCCACATCTTAAGAATTTAAGAAAAAAAATTACAGGAGAGAAATATTAATATTGAGAACATTCTTTGCATTAACTAATTTTTCTTCTGGGAATTGGGAGAAGACTGTGCTATTTGTTTCAGGAGTAGAACATACCTATTCAGCCTGGTTTGAAAACCTCTGTAGTCAGCCTTGCAAATGGAAGGGCTGGAACTTTCAAGGTAGTTCAGAGCTCTGAAGACAGGCTTACTGTCTCTGGATGAGGGAATCGAGGAGCTGACCAAACACACTGCACAGGGAAAAGGGCAGGGGTCTGTGGAGGTCTCAGAAGTTTCTGGAAGAGGCAGGAGCCTCAGCCCCACCTCAGTGCCTCCCATGCTTCCTTCCTGCTCATTGGATCTCACTGGAGTGAATGGCAGTTAGGACTCAGCCCTGGCCACCTAAGCTGCTCAACCTCCTGCCTAGGCCAGTGACATAGTGTCCTCTTGAGCCCACTAGGAAGGCTCTGGAAAAGAAGAGTGAGGGAAGCTTTTGAATGGACCCTATCGGTGATGCAGAGAATCCATTTCAGGACCTGGCATCCCTTCCTCTGTCATCTTGTCCTTCCTACGTCCTTCCTAGCTCCTCAGCCTGGGGACCTCCAGGTGCAGGCCTGACCATGGGGTCAACTCTTCTTCCTCTTGTCCTGCACGCAGTTCCCATGGGCGCCGTCGTGGTTCTCAAGAAGCCCTTACCCCATTGGCCAAGATGAAGTCACCCTGGAGATCCTGCATACTCTCCGAGCAGCCATGACAGAGCTGGTGGCCACCTCACTTTTGCAGAGACAGGTGCTCTGGTAACAGGAGCAAAGCAATTAGCCAACTTGACGCTAGTGTGAGGAAGTTGCCTTATAAATGGTACCTGGCTCAGGGGAGCTACCTCTTCCCCCGATGCCTCCTAGCCCTGCTCTGGTGCTCAGTTTCTCACTGTTGCTTCAACCATGGGCTTATGTGGGACGGGCACAGGCTGCAGGGTTCCTGCAAAGGCCTGACTCTTCCCCTCTCCTTATTCTGAAGTCGGTTGTAAAATGCTGCCCTCTCGACGCCGGTGCAGACCACAGGCTCTGCCCGGAGGGCAGGGACAGTGTAATTCCCAGTCCCGGGCTATTCTTTCCTGCCTAATTCCTGAGAAACACGAAAAAGACATGATGAAACTTTATTTCAGGTGATAATAACACTTTCTTCCTTAAAATGTGCTTTCTCGCCTTTGTCTTGTTTGATCTTCATGGTACGTCTATTGGCAGCGAGGACAGTTTTCTCCGTTTTGTGGATGAAGGAACAGAGACCCAGAGAGGGGGCCTGACTTGCTCACCGATGTTGGCTGCGAAACAACAAAGCTGGGGATGGCGGACGGGGCAGAGGGGCCAGACGGGGCTACCTGAAGGGAAGGGGAACTCTGGAGGGAAGTCTTTCTTCCTGGCAGCTGGAGCCGGACAGTGTGGAGCCTGCTGTCCTTTGTCGGGCCTCCCCGAAGGAGTCTGGGCTCCAGGGACCACTAACCCTTCTCTGCCTGCTCACACCCAACCGGAGTCACCTGTCACAGTGACAAGTTTCCACTGTGTCTCATTTTCGGGAAGGATGTCTGAGCAGCACGGCTGGACCTCCTCTTGTTTGCTTTCCATGGACTTTTCGCTTCGTCAGGCAAAACCAAGCCCCTCTTTGACATCTGTAGCCCCGTCCCCAGAGATCAGACTTTCAGCTTTGATCGACAAAAAGCAACGGAGAGACCAGGAGAAAGAGAACTTTGTTCCTTCCAGGTGGTCCTGCCGTGTGGAACGTCACCTCAGAAATTCTGCCTATGCCGTGAGGGCATGGGTGTGAGGGAGTGTCTCCTCTGCAGATTCTGGGTGAACCTTGGTCTCTCAGTGAGGCCCCTCAGGCCACCTCCCGAATCCCTTAAACGTTCATCTTCATGTTGTGCCCTCTCTGCCCTTCTTCTGAAGTTGTGGGAGTTGACTCTTCCCAAAATAACCCGAGTCAAAAAGTGATGGCTTGCGGGAAAGTTACAATTAGCTTTTCATGGGGAAAAAAAGCTCAAAGAGATTTTTTTTTTTTTTTAAAAAGGAAGAGGTGGAGGAAGGAAAAGAAGCCACTGGAAAAAAATCTTCTGAGACAATGGAGAAAACACTGAATTATTTCAGCACAGAACTGTTTCAGCGGGAGACACATCGATTTTGGTCTCCTCTTCATTGTTTTTATTGTTGATTACATCCTCTTTTTCTGAAGTGTCAGCGGTGGGCAGAGGCAAATGAATTACTTTTGCTCACAATCCATTGATTTTTGTGTTGACACGCATTGATTTCAGCTCAGAATAAGAAAGCACATCCTAATAGAGTTATCTAAAGTTGGAATAGTTGCCTTGGGGGCTGTGGGATCCCTGTCAATGGAGGTGTTCAGACTTAAGCTGAATGCCTGGGCAGGGAATATTTAGAGCTGACTCAGGCAATGACTGGGAGGATAGCTTGGGTAATCTGTGTCCTCTATTTCACGTTCAACATTAAAACCTTGGATGACTTACTCACTGTGGATAGAGCCTGCATGTCACCCAGGGCAATGTTTACCACATAGTGATATGGTAGATGATTTTCATTGCTGAGGATTTACTATTAAAAACAGGAAAAATGTTGGGGTGCCTGGGTGGCTCAGTGGGTTAAAGCTTCTGCCTTCGGCTCAGGTCATGATCCCAGGGTCCTGGTTTCGAGCCTGGCATCGGGCTCTCCGCTCAGTGGGGAGTCTGCTTCCCTTACTTTCTCTCTGCCTGCCTCTATGCCTACTTGTGATCTCTGTCTTTCAAATAAATAAATAAATAAATAAATAAATAATCTTTTAAAAAATAAAAACAGGAAAAATGTTAAACAACAATAAGATACACCCGTTATGATGGTAAAAATCCAAAACATTGACCACACCCAGATGCTAGCAAGAATTGGAGCAACAGGAGCTCTCTTTTACTGCTGGTGGGAACGCAGAATGACATAACCACTTTGGAAGATAGTTTGGCAATTTCTTACAAAACTAAATACACTATTACCATGTGATCCAACAGTTAAGCTTGTTGGTATTTACCCAAAAGAGCTGAAAGCTTACATCCACACAAAAGCTTACACAAGAAGTTTCTAGCATTTTTATTCAAAAGTGCCAAAGCTTGGAAGCAAGGTGTTTTTCCACAGGTGAGTGGATAAACTGTGGTAATCAGACAATGGAACATTATTTAATGCCAAAAAGCAATGAGCTACAAAGCCATGAGAAGACATGAAAAATCTTAATTGCATATTACTAAATGAAAGCAGTCCATCCGAAAAGGCCAAGTACTGTCTAGTTCCAACTATATGACATTCTGGAAAAGACAAAACTCTAGGGACAGTAAAAAGATAAGTGGTTGCCTGGGATTGTGGGGATCAGGAAGGGATGTGTAGGCAGAACGCAAAGGATTTTTAAGGCAGTGAAAATACTCTGTAAAATACTAGAGTGGTTGATAGATGTCATTAAACATTTGTCCAAACCTAAAGAATGTGGGACACCTAGAGTGAACCCTTGTGTAAACTCAAGACTGTAGGTGATGACCATATACCAGTGCAGGTTCATCAGTTGTAACAAGTGGACCACTCTGAGGTGGGGGGGATGATGACAATGGGGAAAGACTGTGTATATGTGAGGACAGGAAGTATACGGGAACTCTCTGTGCCTTTTTTTTTTTTTTAAGATTTTATTTATTTGTGAGAGAGCACAAGCAGGAGGAGCGACAGACAGAGGGAGAAGCAGACTCCCCGCTGAGCAGGGAGCCCAACGAGGGGCTCTATCCCAGGACCCTGGGATCCTGCCCTGAGCCAAGGCAGACACTTAGCAGACTGAGCTACCCAGGCATCCCTCTCTCTGCCTTTCTCTCAATTTTTCTTTGAACCTAAAACTGCTCTAAAAAATAAAGCCTTTTTAAAAAACTGAAAAAAAAATAGTAAAAATATAATTAGCATATCAGATCATGATTTTATATATATCATTGCCTAGGACGAAGCTGAGACCATCAATGCCATGGAAACCCACACTGAGACTGCACAGATTACAGGTGGAGACTTCAGACATGGCCTTGAGTAGTTAAGACTTCCATTGCTGAATTTCAGCCCCAATTGTCCCAAAGGATGAAGAGTTCAGATGATCAGATAAATAATATGGAATCATATGGGGTGTATTTCTGTGCTGTATCTCAGTGCTCTTTTGGGTGGTACCTTATGACGAAGATTTGAATTTGCACAGCCGCGAAACTCAGGTTATAAAAATGTAGCTATCCTTCGTTCCAGAAGCTTGTTGGATTTCTGAGTCCCTAGCTAACATTAATGGAAAACAACTTGATTTTTACAAATTTATGTCTTTCCTTAGTTCTAGCCAGAGGTTTTCTAGTTAGCTCATGATTTATCATTCTCTTTTAAAAAATTAAAAAGAAAATTAAGTAACATATACCTAATGTGGGGCTCAAACTCACAACCCCAAGATTAAGAGTCACATGCCCTACTAACTGAGCAGGCCAGGCACAGTTAATTAATATGTTGCGTCCTACCCTTTTTGTTGGAGCTTATATGGCCTGATATTGGGGCAGGACCTCAGGCTCAGATGTCATTTTCTCAGTGAGGCTTCCCCTGATTGTGCTTTTTAAATTGTAACCTACCCCAACTCCTACTCTCTCTGCCAGGCCCATTCTTACATAATGTATATTCTCACCTTAAATATCCTGTCCTTCAAGCAGCCTCTCCAACTCCCCAGGGCCCTCTGTGGGCTCCCAAAGCCCCTTATTCTTTGTTCCCATCTGGGCACTTATCACAGTGGCCTGTCAGTCTCTGTTTACTGATCTGTTTTTGGCCCTGATGCTAGTGGCATGTAATAGGTACTCAGCATAAGTGTGTTGAATAAATAAGTGATTGGATGAATGAGTGAATGATTCAGTTCATTAAAAAAAATAAATCAAAGACTGCTGAGAGGATTAGCTAAAAGGCTTGTGTAAAGCCTTCAGTGTGGTGCTTGGTCCAAAAAGAGCTAATTGATAATTTATGTGATAAGGTTTTCCTGCCACAGAGCTTCCATATTGTCTAGAGTTCAACTGGTCCTAGTGAGAATGGCACTGATTTTATATAGGAGAAATCAGACTAAAATGCATTGAAAAGGTGGTTGGTTGGAAGGGACGGTCCTGTGTTTTCACGGTGTCAGGACTCTCTCACACATGACTAGCAGAGGTCCCTCTTCGTGCCTCACCTCCTGTTGTCACTGCATTGCTGTCAAACAGCCTCCCCAGCTCCCTGGAGCACTGCCACCTTAGAACGTGCGAATGTATTGAAATGATTTTAATTTGATCTCTGAGCGCCTGCCACTGGGGGAGCTTAGGTGTTGGGTGCGGGGAAGAAGAGGTAGAAGAAAGACAGGATGAACCACCTTGGAGCTTGTGTGCGGGGAATATGTGGTCCAGCCTTTCTGGTGTTTCCCAGTTTCATATAATTCTGTTTTTTCCAACATAGGTCATTGAGACATTTCATATATATCAAACTTTGTAAATCAGAAAAAAAAATCTTTTCTGAGCAGTTTTAATTTTTGGATAAAATTTGCCATAATCTTGGGGAATTTTTTTGTAGAAGGTCATGGTGAAGACATGCAGGAATTTGGTCACAGCCATAAGACAGGGTTAGGACCGGGGCAGCTGGAGGGTGGAGGTGTAAGGTGGTGAGACAGAGAGGAAAGGACCAGGGGACCAGGAAAGGAGGTGGAGGGGATCCCAAGGCTCATGCTGTCTCTTTCCTCCTTGTTTCATCCCAGAGCAGATGAGTTCCTTGATTCTTGCCAGGGGATGACATGATCTCAAGTGTCACTCCCCTTTTTGCGCACGTGGGGGCTGTCCCCTCTGATCACCCGCGTGGCTGCCTGGACCCACTCAGTGCTGTGCTTCTTCAGAGAGCGCCGCTGACCACGGCTCTTCATCCTCTACGCAGACCTGTGTGAAGACACAAAGCCAGGACGGTGGGAGAGGCTGGGTCTAATCCGTCACCAACATGCAGGACTTTACACCCTCCACATGTATGTACGTGATACATAACAGTCGCTAAAACAAAAGAAAGAAAGAAAAGAAAGAAAAAAAAAAGGCAGGGCACCTGGGTGGCTCAGTCGGTTAAGCGTCTGTCTTTGGCTTGGGTCATGATCCCAGAGTCCTGGGATCAAGTCCCACATCAGGCTTCCTGCTCCAAGGGGAGTCTGCTTCTTCCTCTCTCTCTGACCCTCCCTCACCTGTGCTCTCTTGTGCTCTCTCTCTCTTGCTTTCTCTATCTCAAATAAATAAAATCTTAAAAAAAAGAAAACAAAAGAAAGAAAGGAAGGAAGGAAGGAAGAAACACCTGGATGATCTTGTACCCAAGGAACAGGACCATTTGAGACCACATCCACTTTCAAAATGCAGGTTCCCAGAGGAACATTGATGAGGAATCAGATGCTGAAGTCCAGAGTCAGTGTTAACAAGCTGGGTGACCTTGTGACTTTCCATCGTTAACAAGTGATAATATTTATCCTATAGGATGGTAAATAAACATGAATTTCAGGTCCTGAATATGAGTTCAATAAGTGAAAGTTGTCCTTACCATTATTAATTGTCATAGTCCTGATGTTTAACTTAGAGTCCAGTGTGGTGTGGCAGGTGACAGCATGGCATTCAAAGTCGGGCAGACATTAAGTAGATGTTCTACTACTTAATAACAGTGTGACTTTGACATTGGGGAGGTTTCTTAATCCTTTTAAGTCTCCATTTCCTCATTTATGAAACTGAGTTAATAATAGTTTCATTAGATTTTTTTCAAGAATTATATTAATTCTTCGGATTGCATAGAGCACTGGGTGTGGTGCAAAAATAATGAATATTGTTATGCTGAAAAAATAAAAATTAAAAAAAAAAGGATTATATTAATTCTTAAGATTTATTAAGTGCAAGGCCCTCACTGCAATACGTAGCATTAAAAACTTAAATAAATATTAGCCATTATATTTCACGATGATGGTGATGGTGATGATAGTGCCTACTGTGACCACTACGATGTTTTATCCTCTATTTAATTGCAACAAGTCCTTTTCCATATAATCCAACTGCAGTGTTTCCTTCTCTTTTCCTAAAACTTACTGCTCGCTCAACTGAATTTAGCTTTATTCCATTGGGGTTGAGTCATTTTCCTTTTATATGAAGGATTCTCAGATTCCTAGTCTCAAGGATTTTACGCAAGACTGAAGTCCCAGTGTCTATGTATAAAAGATGAATTACAGGGGCGCCTGGGAGGCTCAGTGGGTTAAGCCGCTGCCTTCAGCTCAGGTCATGATCCCAGGGTCCTGGGATCGAGCCCCGCATTGGGCTCTCTGCTCCGCAGGGAGCCTGCCTCCACCTCTCTCTCTGCCTGCCTCTCTGCCTACTTGTGATCTCTGTCTGTCAAATAAATAAATAAAATCTTAAAAAAAAAAAGAATTACAGCCAAAAAACATATAGAGGAATGTGAGAGGACTTTCCCCTTCCTGTGGCCAAAACACTGAAATGGTTTTTCAGGCTTGTGAGTTGTACTGTGTCGAGGATGTGGGGCTCCTGCAGTTAGTATGCTTTGGGGTGGAAATAATAGAAAATGGAGCTCAAATCAATGGGCTCCAGCCATCCTGGTCTGTATTGCCTCAAATTGCTAGTGGTGTGGAGGTGGGGAGGCTTCCGGGTTGGCTAAATCTGGTGGCTTTATCTCCCCTGCCCGTGATTCTCCTGGCCCTGCTTTCCTCCAGGTGGTGGCTTCATCCTTAGGTTGGTGGTGAGTTGGTAGCAGAAGTTCCCCCATTTACATCTGTGCACAACAGCGTCCAGAGACAATTCCCTTAGGACCTTCCTTTAAAAGCTGGGAGAATTTTCTTAAAAGCCCCAGTAAGCTTTACCTCATTCTTTACTGGCCTTACATGGGTCATGTGCCCTCTTCTTAATTGACCACTGGCAAAAGGATGGGATTCTCCCAACTAGCTTAACCCAACTAGAACCCACCCAAGAGCTGGAGCCCATTGCCCAAACTATGTAGACACTGCACAGAGGTGGCAGATGGAAGGGTCTTGAAGAGGTAATAGTAATGCTTACTGTGAGTTTTCTTTTTAGCTTGTTGAAGGTATGCAGGCCTTTCAGTTTGATTGTCATTATTGGTCTAATCTTGTAAGTGCTCTGTGTCATTTTGCACAGCGCCAGGGGACACTAGTCTGAGATGCACGCCAGAGATCGCCAGCATTGTCCTCTGTATTTGTCAAAAAAAATCCTTCAGGTCATATTATCCCTGGAAATGCAAATTTTGTTCTCAGCGAATTCTTTGGCTTAAATAAACAGGTTAATTATAATACCATTAGTAATTATGTGGTGGAATACACAATAAATGACAGCCACCACCACAGAGGCTCATGGCTGGTTAAAATATAAAGCCCTTAAGGGTTATATGATAGACTTGTCCTTCCTGGGGCCACAGCGGGGAGCCCTTGAATGCCAGGCTCAAGGCTTTGACCTTGTTTCTCTATGTGGCTCTTCAGACCAGCACTCCCAGTGAGAACAGCATTCCTTGCTTAGAGCTGCAGAGAAAGAGGCTGCTGAGCTGGTGCCTTTGAAAACCTGAGCTTGGTATTAGGACCCCGATCCGGAGGAGATTCTATGTAACGGTGCCAACACTGCTGTCTCCCATCCCTACCTTTACTGCAGCAGTAACTTACTTTTCTTTAAAACAGGGCTTCCAAGGAAATCAATTCAAGTAATCTGGGTCTGTGTGGGTGGGAAGGATATTATCAGGCTCTAGCTGGAGATTTCTGGTGCTCCTGGCAATGACACTTGAGTGTCAGCGTTTCGATGGAAAAGTGGCTCTGGAGAAGTTTCTGCAGCGCTGTGGATTCTGTGGTCTGAGACTGCTGCTGCTGTGGCTTGGACTTTTCAGGGTGTACCCGTGGTCTCCTACATGTTTGCCCACCAGGCCTTTGTCCCTGGCCGGTCAGGCAGCTGTGGCACCTTGACTGTGTTTCTGCAAGTCCAAAGGCTGGAGGCATTCGTTTTCTCTACAGCTCTAACCGTTACTGACTCCTGGCAGGTTTCCCTTCCAGAAACTCTCTGAGGAGTGGTATTCTGTTCTTTGTTTTCTACTCCCCTTCAGGTCCTCAGAAAAAACATACTTCTCTTTTTAGCTTTGTCTGTCTATCTGTCTGTCTGTTTATGTTTGGGTGTTTTAGGGAAGTAGAAGGATTAACAGAAATAACAAATTCCAGAAAAGTCACAAATGGCCCAAAAAAAAAAAAAATCTCAAGATACTCTGGCAGAAGTAGTTCTTGCATTACATTAAAAAGTTACTGTGCTATAAAACAACAACAACAACAAAAACCGATTGTACTGGGCCCAACCCCTTGGGTTTCTTCCTGGGTGCTTGTTGTGATATTATAAAGAGTTTCCAGTGCCTTTCTCAGTCCCCAACACATAGTAAGTGCTCCATAAATGTTTGTTGAGTGAATCTGTTGTCTTTTACTCTGATGATTTCTGTACAGTCATGTATTAAGTCCTCTTCCCTTATTAAAGAGTTTTTCTTCCCTAAAGTCAGGTAGATCCTGTGAGGTTTGAAACAGCTTCTAAAGTAGAATAGTAAAGATGAATATTTAAGCAAATTGGAAAGTTGCAAGTTAAGGCCCCTTATAACCACTTTGATCCACTCCAGTGCAGTTGTAAGGATTTCTGCAGAAGGTAACTCTTAAAGAGGACTAATTTACCACAGTAGCAAAATTATAGTATGGGAAACTTCCAGCATCTTCTTTCCTCTCTGCTTCTTGCCTCTGCCCCCGCTCTCCTCCTATGCATTCCTTTCTTTTATAAATGTTTACTGAATGCCTGTCAGGGCTGGGTGCTAGGGATCCAGTGGTGAATAAAGTAGGTGTGGTTTCTGCCTTTGTGTAGCTAAAAGGCTAGCGTGTGAGGAAGTGTCATTGATCCAGGGACTGTAGGGAGAGTTATGTCTGTGATGTGAGGCTGCTCCGTAATCGATTAGGACCCCCCCCCCACATTTTACATTTTTGAGGACTTGCCTTCCAAATCATCAAGATCCTTTGGTGAACTGAATGTCGTGTTTAGGGCTTCTCCTTTTTCTTTTACATAAATCTGTTCCTCTATCTCTGTCCACATTATGATGTGGCCAATTTTCAGCAGTTCATCAATACCCCTATTGGATTGGCCAATATTCACCGTATTTGATATATTTGTAAATATTTGCCTTTGCATTTGCTTTTGTGGTTATATCACAATACAAATAGTAATAGTGTCATGGAGATTGCTAGTGCTTATTAATAGTGCTTTCCTCCTCTTCTTACTTGGCACACAGGTAGACTGTATTTCTGCTTTCCTTGAGTTAAGCAGGGCCAGGTCTCAGAGATCTGGCTAAGGAAATATGGCCTAAGTAGTGCACACCACTTCTAAGTCTTGCCTCTAGACTCTGCAAGATCCTTCAAGCTCTTTTTCTTTGTCTCCAGATTGGAGACAAAAAGTCTAATGGTGGACTCTGAGGCTCTAAGCTCAGGTGTTAGCTGCCTGTTTTTATAAATAAAGTTTTATTGAAACATAGCCACACCCATTTGCTTATATATTATCTATGGTGCTTTTACACCACAAAGACAGGGTTGAATAGTTGCAACTGAGCTCTCGTGTCCTGCAAAGCCTAAAATATTTACTATCTGGCCCTTGAGGGAAGAAATTTGCCACCCCCTTGGGGGCTGACAGAGTCACTGAATGAGACAAACCTGGGTCCCTGAGTGACTGTGTGGAGCAGAGCCCATCTTTGCCATTTTCCAGGCCAGTTTGTGTTATTAAATGGTGACATGACAAAGAAATAAACCTTGACTATCTTAAGCCACAGGTATTTTGGGGTTGTTTACTAACATCATTTAATTTAAAAAAAATAAGACATTTTACGTAATAAATATGACAGCTAACATTTATTGGGCATTTTTATCAGATACTATTTTATATACTTCTATATTCACTTCTCATGACAGCCCTATGAAGTATCTACTTTTAAAGACCATTTTACAGATGAGGAGTAGAAGGTTCTATAATTTGCCCATGGATTCAGTTGGTGAGAGGGAAGCTCGGATTCATACTAGGCAGTCTGGCTCTAGCATGCAGGCTTTAATCTCTGCTCTTTTCCCCATATTTATGGGACTTAACAGTTTCCAGTGCTATCTTATTTGATTCCCACCACAGATTTCTATAGGACAGATTGTATTATTATCTTGATTGCTCAGGTGAGGAAATGGACCTAGAGAAGAGAGGTGTATTGCCAAAGTTTACTTGACTACCAAGTGGAAGAACTCTACCCTGAACCCAGAGATTCTGACACCAGATCATGGGCTCTTTTGACTCTGCCTCAAGGACTCTGGTGGACTTAGCGATCACTCCATGTTTGAAGCAGTGTTTTCTTTGGGTCTTGGTTTACTTTCAAAATGCACCAGCCTGTCAAACTGCAGTTGGACATTAGCCCATCCTTGAACAGTCACCATAACAACATAGACATATGGAGGAGAATGTGGGGTGGGGAAAAATCGATGCCAGTCTCGGGGAGGATAGAGTTTTGCAAGGAGTGGGGGTGGGTCGAGGAACTCCTCTGGGTATGTAGGTACAGACTGAAAATGGGTAAGTGAGACACTCTCTTTAAGATCCTAACTCACGGGGCGCTTGGGTGGCTCAGTGGGTTAAAGCCTCTGCCTTCGGCTCAGGTTATGATCCCAGGGTCCTGGGATCGAGCCCCACATCGGGCTCCTTGCTCAGCAGCAGGGAGCCTGCTTCTCTCTCTGCTTCTGCCTGCTGCTCTGCCTGCTTGTGTTCTCCCTCTCTCTCTCTCTCTGACCAATTAAAAAAAAAAAAAATCCTAACTCACCCAGGACAACACCTCTTACCAACTTAGCACACCCTCTCTTAACTCTGGTGCTTTTAGGACGTGTTCTTAAGACATGATTAGGGGAGAAGATGCTTATTAAAACCACAGATTCCTGAGAGTACCCAGGATCTATTGTTCGAGACTCTGGAGGGAGGTCCCAGGAATCTGCATTTTAGAAAACCAGCAGTGTAGATGATTCTTATGTATACTCATAAAGCCTGAGAACCACAGCCTTAGGCAGTCACAGGAAATGAAAATAATGTCCAGCTTTTTTCATTCCTTGTGGTCAGGTAGCAAGCTGACTCAGAAAAGGAAAATCCTTTGATGAATAGTTCTGCATCTGGAACGTCTCCTTTCTGAACAGGAGGGTGAGAACTCTGAGTAGGGTCATTTTCTGCCTTCCCTTTTTGCTGGACAGAAAACCCATGAACTCTATGACTTCTCTTCTCTAGACCATCATTTTTAGAGAGGAACCCAGTATGGCATCTCTGTTGTGTGGTATCATGTTTTAAGAACTGTTTCCCTCTTGTGATGTTTTATTTCCAGCAGTAGGGGTTGGGGCCTTTCTGCTCTCTTCTTGTGCAAGGCAGGCAGAGGAGCAGAGCCAGGAGAGTTTCTGGGCCATCACTCGCCCTTTAGTCTCATTTCTGCCTGCCATCTCCCAGCCCATGCTACTTGGTGGGTGTATGTAATGGAGACTTCCTCTTCCTTGCTGAACTCAAGACTTGCAGGATATGAAGACAGTACATTCCCAAGAACATAAGCTTTGTTGACTTCTGGGTATATCCATTGTTCAGAAGGTGAATGGAGGATACGCATAATCTGGAGGAATGAGAAAGTGAGCGGTGAAGGGGTGGGAGTGGAATGGGCATATGAATCCAGTGAGAGAACGATACATGTCTTTGGCACAGTGGACTCCCCTGCTAGGCCTGGAAGGCACAGACAAGCCAATGGGATGCATGGGCCATTATTTCTGAAGCAATTAAAAAATAGAAGAATAAAAATTAAAACTCCTGATAGACTATAAAGGGAAGAAAGTTGCAAAAGACATAATATTCCTCTGTGGAGGAGGATCTCAGCTCCAACTCTGGAAGGGTGAGACGAGTGAAGATTTCCTTACCCTGCTACTCCGTGTGGACTGGGAAGCAAGAGAAGAGCTCTTAATGGGGCTGTTGGGTTTCTAAGAAGTCATTTTTCGTCCTCAGGACCCCTGTGATTAAAAAGTCTTACCCTTGCCCATCAGCCAAACAGAGCAATAAAGAATAAGAAGAAAGTTGGGTGGAAAGCAAAGGTTAGAGGAATAAGACAGGTTCCCTGGAGATGTCACTAGCTTATTCTTGGGCCAGGATTTCAGAGCTACAAGGCCTGTTTTCTTTTAATTAGGGACTGTGGGTGGGGGCCACAGAAAAGCAACTTTGCCCACAGGAAGCTTCTTTTTAATTTTATTATTTATTGATTTACCTATTTTTAATTTTTTTTTTTAAGGAAGTTTCTCATTTGGCATGTCCACCCTCAATTCTGTTTTATGGGTCTCCATTTCCTCTTTCTGCCTGCTGCTCTAGAACCCGAGTAACGATGATGGAGTGCAAGAGATGCATTCGAAAGAGCAAAGTTCACAAAAGTTTATAAAGTTTGTCAGAACACAGTCACACACATTTGTTTGCATATTGTCTGATAGTTTTCATGCTATAACAACAGAATTGGAGTACTTGCAGCAAAAATTACATGACCTACAATATCCAAAATATTTATTGTCTGGTCCTTTATAGAAGGATTTGCCAGCCCCTACAGATCTAGAGATCTCACACTGCATTTAAATGCTTGGTGTCAAAGGGAAACACTTCACTCTACTCACAACTCATTGGCCAAAACGGTCACGTGACCCCACTCAACCACAGGAGACCAGGAAGTGCATCCTACTATGTGCCCAGGATGGGGGATAACCGGAATATTTGGCAAACAGTATCATGACCACCCCAACAACCTACTATGTGTTGACCTCAACACTGGGTGCTGGATAATAGAAAGATAACACAAAATCCTTGATCTCAAGGGACTCAAGGAATCCCAGAATTTGGGGGCTGGGCAGGAGAGAGGCTAACTACAGAGTAGATTCCAGTGTCCCTCCTTGGCATTTGTCGACTTCATCTCATCGATATTACTTGAGGTAGAAGATGTTTTCTCAGTTTGATGAAAGCCAGACCTGGGGACTGGCCGGCTTGGCAGACAGATTCCCCTGATGAACATTTATATCAATAATAGAAGGGTTGTTTAACAGGAATTCTTAAAGGAAAGATGAGATAATTTCATGTTTTGATATTCGTAAAATTGATTCTGTTGAAGCAGAGCTCTGCAGGGCATATTATTGTGCTGTCATTTTGGCAAAGATGTGATTCGGATTGGCAAAGTGTCTGGGAAGGGGAAATCCAGGAAGGGGACTGAGAGTGGGCTGGGCCAGGAAGCAGATGCCGGGAGCCAGGTCCCAGTGGCCCAGTAAGAGCGGGGACAGTGGCCCAGGAGCCTTGGTCATAGAGGAACATGAGGGAGAGGAGGCTGCTGGGGCCAGAACCTGAGAGTGCCTGAGCTTCCGGTAGTGCTGAAGCCTGTGGAAGGAGTGGGAGCACCCCGACAACGGGCGTGTGCATGTGTGTGGTGAGGGAGAGACATTTAAACATTGTAGGAATGAAGGATAAATTTAAAATCCATCAAGCAGAGTTGAGACAGAATGACAACGTGAAGAACATGAATCACTCTTTCCAGGGACCCACCCAACTGTTTGCAGATTTTGAAATGTATTTTTCCCTTCATTTTTCCTCCCTGCCAAGCTTATGCTGGACCCCTTACCTTTTCCTTCCCCTGCTCCTTGGACTCAGGCTTAGTGGCCAAGGGTCTAGCAGTGACCAGCACATCCCTAGAGCCTCCAACCCAGCATCACTGAGGCCTTGGGGTGCAGTGCTGACAGGGCTGGGAAGACCAGGCCAGATGCTAGAAATGGAGCAGGGGACGAATGAGGACGACTGAATGACTTACTCTCTAGGGAAGTCAGGCTCTCTCCATTGTTCCCATCAGGCTTTATCGCATATGCAGGAAGATCATCCAGGCTTTTCTTGTCCACCTGCTATCTTAGTGTGATGTGGAGGGGGCTGGGAGGACATCTCTTTGTTCTGCTTCATGTGGTAGAGGCAGGGTGGTCAATACAGCGAGACAAACTGCGAGCCGGGATTTGAAGCCTGGGCTGTGACTTCCAGTAGTAGTGTGACCCTGGGCCACTCTCTAGGTCTCTGTACTTCAGCTTCCTCACCTATAAAACGCTATGGCTATACCATGAACATTCCTGCCTATTTTCTGAGTCTTTGTTCTTGTGACTTTCAGTTCAGACCGGGTCAGGCGGTGGTAGGGTCTGGAGAGTAGCATTCTGGGAAGATGCCTCCCTGGGGGGCCTAGCATGGTCCCCAGTGCAGAGTGGGCCCTCACGAAGCCCTGGTTGGGTGATCTGGATGCTGGGCCTTCTCTGAACGTGCAGAGCACACGGCACTGCTTTGCGCCGAGGGGCTGTGTGCGTGCCATTTGTGCTGATCACTGGGGTGTGTGGTTTGGAACATGGGTGGGGAGGAGGCAGGGATTCAGGGGTTGGGCTCCAGGCTGGAAGGGAGACAGCAAATACCTCAAGAAGGTAGTTGCTTCAGGCCCTCTCATGTCAGAAGGTCTGTCCACTAGACCTCAGACTTGCCGTGGGAGGTCTGGCCATGACTTCTTCTGTTCCCTAAATCCTCTCTGCACATGCTCCTCCCTTTGTCCGTAGTCCTCTCCCACTCCTCACATGGCAAGCACTGTTTAAACCCAACGTAATGGTCCTCTCCACAAAGCCCTTCCAGTCATCCTGTGATGGGTTTCAGTGCCCTTACTGTGAGCTCACACAGCAACTGGCTGCCTCAGTGGTAGCCCTCATGGTGTGTGGTCAAAATGGATGTTTCTCCTGTGTCTCCCTTGAGGAGGATGTGGACCAAATCCAGCTCATCTCAGAGTGCCCAGTGCCTGGCACAGTGTCTGGCACAGCGCCTGGCACACAGGAAGCCCTCAGTCAGGGTGGACTGGATGAGTGTCCTTCATATGCAAATCTGGCCACATCCTCCTTGGCCTGGAAAAGGAGAGTGAGGCTCAAGGACGCCAACAGAGGCCCGTGAGGCCACACGTGCTCCCCAGATCCTGTACGGATGCCCACATTAGGAAAGGAGGAAGGGATGTCTATTCAGGGCCCAGTTCTCAAAGACGGGTTGCCTGTGGCTACTGCTGGGGAGAGAGTGTGAGAGTCGGGCAGCAGGTAGTGGGTGGGATTTCCCCCAAAGGAGTCCCAGGCACTGGGGAATGTGTGAGAAGGATTCTTCCTTTTGAATGGGAGAGAGCAGGCTGCTAGCTTTCTGGGGCCGGGGCCCAAAAGGACAGCCTTTGGAGTTGTTCCCCCGACAAACCAGTACCCTGAGACATTCATCACACCGCAGCTAATTATTTCTTCAACCTCTGTCTTCTGCACTAGACTGTGAAGTTCATGGGACAGAAATTAAGTCTGCTTTGTTTAACTCTGGATCCTGGCACTTGACACCCAGCCTGGTCCACAGGGGATGCTCCTGAGGCCCGCCACCATTTGCGGAGTCCCTACTGTATGCCAGTTTCTGGGCCAGGCCTGGGACGTAGCCCTGGGTCAGCCGGAAGCTTTGACGTCATTAACCTCTTTCTTTTCTCTATTTCCCTCGTGCCCACCCCTCCCCGCCCTCCCGCCCCTCTCCCCCTTATCTCTCGCCCGCTTCTTCCCGCGCAGAGCAATGTTCTGGGATGGTGCCGGAGATGCGTGGACCGAGCCCAGGCCACAGGCTGCCCGAGCCCGCCCCCTGCCCCGCTGCAGGCGGGAGCCCTGAGCCCTGGGCCGCGGGTCGTCGCCGTCACGTCCTGGCCCTGCCCGTGGAGGAGGCATGGCGGCCCCAGCAGTGCGCCCTGCTGGAGGCCGACGCCTCGGACGAGGTGGGCATGCTGCCGGCCTCCCCGCGCGCCGCCGCCGCGGGCTTCGACAACTTCTTCCCGGTGCAGGAGGGCGAGGGCCCGGGTTGGGAGGGCGGGGCGGCCCTGGAGGCCGGCTCCAGCCCCTTCCTCCCGGTGAGCCCGGAGGTGATGAAACGGCGGCGCGGGGGCCTCATCGAGCAGCGCGACATCATCAAGGCCCACGAGGCCCACAAGATGCAGAGCACGCCGCAGGCCCGGCGCAAGGAGTGGGAGTGAGTACGGGGAGGCGGGGCCGGGGACACACGGTGGGGGAGTGGGGAGCAGCCCAGGGCGGGTGCAGGGAGGATGGGGTGGGTGTCGGAAGGGGTTGCCCCGGAAGTCAGGTGCTTTTGTCACTGCTGCCGCTGGTGCTACAGAGGGATCTGACCCATCAGGTGAGGTCCCAGCGCTCAGCGGGGACCTCACTAACCAGCTGTAGGCTGCTTGCAACCTCATGGAGGGCAACAGCTGTCACCTGGGGCCATCACGCTTGCCTTCCAAAACGTGCCTAGTTTGCTAAGATCTGGAGAAAGAACAGGGGTCTGTTTCACACTCTGAGCTTCCCTGAAAAGAGGAGCTCTATAAACGATGGGGAAGTCACCAAAACATGAATCATCAGTCTCATTTTTCTTCTGGAATTGTGGCTAAACCACTCTTCCTAATGTCATCCTTGGGTGAATGATTACATTTTGGGGCGAGTGGTGGAAGAGATTGTTGCCCCCATGACTTTATCTCTGATCTCTTTGGGTAGAGCAAAAGCATTTATGATCTGTCTTAGATTGCCTTTAACCCAGTTCGTGCCTCTGGAGAACCTGGGCTTTATTCCAAGGAGCCTGACGTTAAAGGCAGAGTGTGTTTCATCAGATTCTCCTTCGCTGCTCCAGGCTTACTCCCCACCTAGAGGCTCTGTTTTGTCTTGTGGATGCCAGTGAACGTCCTGCATGTTTGCACGTCTCGTGGTCTCTACGTCTTCCTTAGGGTGTTGAGTTGTTAAATGTTATTAGGTACAAAAAGACGAGCAATAGATGTGTTTTGATGGTGGTGGTCATGGTAGAACTTACTTATCTGGTTTCAGTGGACATTCTGGGTGGTACAAAGAGGGGTAGATTAGCTGAACTCTGAAGGTTTTTTCCTATGGATGTCAAAACGTTTGCTGGTTCATCATTCATTCATTCAGTGGGTCCTGATGTGTGCTGGGCTCCTGGGATTCAGAGCGAAGTCAGGCGTCCAGCACTCAACCTCCTCTCCTGTTGCTCACCTTCAAGCGCTGTTAGTCTTTAAAACCCTACATGGCTCTAAGAGCCAGGCGACATCCTAAGCCTAAGCCCCCGTATTAACTTATGTTAATCCTCACCATTACTGTATGGTAGGTACAGTTATTATCCATATTTAACCAGTGTTAAATAACTTTAAATAGCACTCAGATAACCAGTGTTTAATATGGCACAGAGACACAGAGAAGTCACCCCAATAATAACTACGTTGTTACTGTGATTTGATGATTTGAACCCTGGCAGTCTGGTTCTAGAATACGTGCTTTGAACCATAACGGTGCAGTGCCTTTCTTTCCAATTCCCAGAGGACTCACCTTCTATCTCAACCACCAATTGAGAAACCGTGGCAAGAGATTGGAGTTTGAGAGATTTGGGTCTAATTCCCAGGGTGACTTAAGCACTTAACTTAAGTGGTATGATGTTGGGTGAGTCACCCCATGGCCTCCAAACTTGAACAGGAGAAAGTAGGTGACCTTGTGAATATCATGCAGCTCGCATAGTCAGTTTTCTTCGTATTCAGGAGTACTGTATTCCTCTGCACCTCTGTTTTGTTTCCCTGAGAAATTTCTGAACAACTCAAGGGCAGAGACGATCTCACACATTTTCCACGTCACTCAGTGCCTGTCCTATGGCCTAACTCAAGGATTCCTGTCATACTCACTGAGAGACTAGCTTCACCATGGCTAGTGAAGGATGAGTAATTCTATCTTTCTCTAAGTTAAACTTTTGCCAGTTGGGGGATATAAAGGTCTTGTAGCAGCTACCTATTTCGAGTCATGGGAGACCGCGCTTTCACCAGGGAAGGGTCATGAGGAGGTGAAACAGAGCAGACACACCAGTGGCTTGGGGGTGTGTCAACCTTCCTGAGTGGGGGAATTGATAAAGAGGGGCTGGGGAGGTAGGAGGAAAGCCAGAAAGTGGGGCGCTTGGGTGGCTCAGTCGGTTAAGCGTCTGACTTCGGCTCACGTCATGATCCTGGGGTCCTGGGATCGAGCCCCATGTCTGGCTCCCTGCTCAGGGGGAAGCCTGCTTTTCCCTCTGCCCCTCCCTCCAGCCATACTCTCTGTCTGTCTCTCAAATAAATAAATAAAATCTTAAAAAAAAAAAAAGGAAAGCCAGAGAGTAAAGGGACAAAGAAGAGAGATGTTTGTTCAGAAAGAAGGAGTCATTGTCTGTGTAGGAGGTTGCTGAGAGGTCAAATAAAATGAGGGAGGAGAAGGGATCACTGGTTTCAGCAGTACGAAGGTGACCTTCATGGGAGCAGTTTCAGTCCGGTGATGGGGCCGGGGCCAGTTGGAATGGGTTGAAGAGAAAAATGGGAGATGATAGAGACAGTGATGTTGCCTCACTCCCTGCCTCTTGGCACTCACAGCCTCATCTCTGCAGCCCGTCTGGAGGTGTCCCGGTTAATACCATCCTGCCTTTTTCCTTTACCAAATGAAATCCATCCTCATATGGCTCTACGTGCCTTAATCTGACCCACTTCCTACTCTTTGCCAGCTCCCCGAACCCTAGTATTGTACTGTCTGGATCTCACGTTCCATCATGAGAAAAACTCTCTACCTTCTGTCACCTCCTTGTTCTGATGGTACCTGCCTCTCCCCCAGGAACGTGGATCGATCGGCAGCTGCCTCACGTGGGGGTTGCCGTCCCTCCCACACCCCCTCACACTCTTGAGCCTGGGAGCTGGGGATACGTGTCTCCTTGCCCCTCGCGATTGCTTTCAGACCATGATTCCTCATCCTTTCCTAAAATGCCAGCTTTGGAGCTCATGTCCTTGTGTGGTAGCACCCTTACTCCTTCTGGTAGCCATCGACAGACTCCCAGGCCACTCCCCTTCTTTCCAGAAAGATTTTAGTTGTTGGTTTATTGCCTGTCTCCCATCTCTCCTCTTGCCGTCAGTCTTTGGTGATTTCCATATCCACTTAATGGCCTTTCCTGGACCCAGGCCTCTTGGATCCCTAACCTCTTCTCCCCGATGGTCTTGCCTCCATGTTGGCTGCTGAGACCTCACTTCCGTGGCTTTCTCAGACCTCCTAACTGCACTGCTCTAACCTCACTTAGCATCTTAGTCTCTAGACCACCGCATTTCTCTGTGCAGTCCACTCCCTCTAGCACTCCGTCCTCAAGATTCTGTAATCTCGCTGACCTCCACAAGACGTCGATCGTATTACTGCTTTTCTGCTCCTCTCCTCCCTCATGTCCTTACTTCTCATCTTATCCAATTAGATTCCACCGTGAGCATCAAAAATACTTTACAGAGCAAAATGGTGATGTCACTCTTGAGATCTCCTACTACCCTCTCAACCCTTTCTCCTGCCAGCTTCTCAGACAGAGCAGTCGTCAGCCAGGGGCAAGAATGCTGGATACCTCCCAAGCTGGCTCCCGTCTGCTTCGTGCTCCGTCATCCTTGTTTTCACCCTCAACTTCCTTGCCCCTCTGTTGCCCCATTATACTGGTCCAGCAGGACCCCAGCCCTGCTTAAACCTCACTCGCCACTGGTTTTCCCCTCGCACTTACACAGCAGAACACCATACAGCTATAATGCGTACTTGTCTCGCTGTAAATTCATGACCCCCTTCTTCAATTTGGCCCTTGGTCTTGCCCAGGAATCCGACTAGTTTCCACCTTTCTATTCATCCTCATGCTCTTTTAGAGATTATTTCACATATTTTCCCCTTAGTTCTCAAACCCCGACATCTCCTGCCAGCCTGTTCCTAGCTCATCACTGCAACTGCCTTCTTACTTCACTGGGAAAACAGCAGAAGTCACAGAAGCTTGCAGGAGCTCCAAGCACCCCATTAACCACCCGCTGCCCCCGGACCCCTGTTCTAGGCCTTTCTTCTGGTTTCTGTGACCGACTGCTCTTCATGGTCCATGTGGGGGTCTAGATGGAGAGCATAGTGAGTCCTTTTGTCTACATTCTCTGTCTCCGGTTCCCTCTGGAAACCAGTGAAATCAGGCCTGTGTGCCAGTCAAGCTCCCGCCAGCCTCCATGCTGCTGAGTGTACTGGGTGGTCCTCTGTGTCTATCTCCCTTGACCTGCTGGCCGCAGCCGTACCACTTGTCCACTGTCCCTCAGTTTTGCTTAGAAGTCTTTTCTCACATGGCCTTTACAACTCTAGGTTTTCTTCCTGCCTTGCCAGACTTTTCTTCACCTCTTTTGCTTGTTTCCTCTTCCTTTTTCCAGTGCCCCAATCCTGGGGGGCCCAGGGCTCCGTCCTCCACCGTCTTGTACCAACACTTACTTCCTGGTGACCTCACCCAGTCCTGGACCTTTAGTGACCATCAGGGACTGGTGACGCCCAAATTTGCACCTCTAGCCAAGACCTCTTCCCTGGGTTTTAGATGCCACCTGCTTCACCAACACCTTCACGTGCACATCCATAAGTGCCCCAGGCAAGATCAGTCCAAGAGCAAAATGCCAGTTTTCCTCCAAGTCTGCTTCTGCGGGCTTCTCTTGCTCCCTAAGTGGAGCCTACATGCATTCTTTCTGTTGCTGGGGCCGGAAGCATTGGAGTCAGCTGATTCCTCTCCCACTGACACCTAACGCTTGCCAATCCCCTTCAGTTTTCCCTTGAAATGTGTCACATCACATTGGATCACTTCTGCCACTATCACCCTGGTCCGAGTCACCTATGATTTTTATTTTTAATAGACACTTAAATGATGGACCCTTATATGGCATGTACTAGATACCCAGCACTATTCTTTTTCCTCCCTGAAGATTTATTTATTTATTTATGTCTGAGAAAGAGAGAGTGAGAGAGCGAGCACATGTGCTGGAGGCTGGGGGCAGGGGCAGGGGCAGAAGGCGAGGGAGAGACTCTTAAGCTGACTCTGCATGGAGCGTGGAGCCTGACACGGGGCTCCATCTCACGACCTTGGGTCAAAACCAAGAGTCAGATGCTCAACCTACCGCCCATGCAGGCGCCCCTCCCCAGCTCTATTCTTAATACTTTAATTCCTTTAATCCTTATAACAACTGAATGAGACCAGTACTATTATTACCCCCGTATTTGCAGTGGAGGCACAGAGAGTTTGAGTAACTTGTCCGAGAGGGTTGCGGCAGCCACTCTCAACGAACAGCCTCCCTGCTAGAGTCTTTCCCCCACTGAAGCTAAGGATTCTTCTTCGCCTTTTTCTTCTTAAGATTTACAAGGGACTTGGAGAGATCAGACATGGAGTTTCCATCAAGGATTCTTCAGAAATTTATCACATCAGTCCTCTGCTCCAACCCTTCTAGTGGTTCCTCATGTCCCCCCGGAACAAAGTCCTGACTTAGCATGGTCTTTAAGGCCCTACGTGACCTCCCTCCTCCACCACTTAGACCTTTCCCCAGCCCCCCAGACAAGCACAGGCATCGTTGGCAACATCCCTTAATCTCTTCCGCACTCGTTCTTCTCCACCTGCTCTGGTCCCACACCATTCCTTGAATGTGCTTGGATCATGGACCTGAGGACACCTGGCTTTTGCTCTTCCCTCCACCTGGAATGCTCTTTCCCCACAGACGTGCATGACTCCCACTCACTTTATTTAGGTCTCTGCTCAGAGAGACCTTTCTGATCACTCCTTGTAGTATAGCATTCCCCATTGTCACTCTCTTTCTTCTTTTTTTTTTTTTTTAAATCACAGCCCTTCTGTTGTTTTATACACACACAGGCATATAAAGACACACACACACACACACACACACACACTATACAGATATACAGATATCTATCTGTATCTGTGTATAGATGTATAGATCTACATAGATATCTACTAGATGTTTCCATCTATGTACAGGTATGTATATAGATTCACAGATGTATAGATATCTGTCTCCTTCCACTGAAGTGTAAGCTTCTTGAAAGGAGGGAATTTATCTTGAGAGTGTGCCAATGCCTTGGATGTAGTTGGCCCACAGCAAGCATTAGTTGAATGAATGAGGAAGTAAATGCATTGAGGGGAATCGATACCCATTCTAGTCTCAAGCTTCCAGGGAAAGAGGCTGAGTTCCTGGGTTAGCTGTGTGGTTCCGCAGGTTGCTGACTGCCCAAGGCCCTCTAGTTGCACAATCGGCAGAGAGGTGGGGAGTCTGTCCTCTACCCTCCTTCTGCTCAGGATCCTGTGTCTACTCAGTGCACCTTGAAGAGATGGCACCTGCTCCTTTCTATCCACTGCCTTCTGGCTTCTCCTGACTGACTTTCTATAGACAGGATCCTCCTGACACTGAGACAAGGGCAGTCTGGTCCTTTCTCAAGAATGGGTTTGCTACTGTAGGAAGTCAGGAGGGTACTCTGCCAGCAGCCCTGGCTTCCGGCTCCTCCCTCAGCTGCAGCCCCTCGCAAGACCCTGTCCTCTGCCCACACAGCTGACAGCCTATGGCACACACACACACCAGCTTTACGAACCTGCCTTCTTGGCACTGACTCAGGATTCTAGTGATGCACGAAGCAGGCTGGCAGCCAGCCTGGGAGGTTTCCAGAATTTTTTGCCTTTGGCTGGGTGAGCCAAGTGTGGTAGGGGAAGGACTTGAGAGGGTAGGAGGAGGCCTCAAGTAAAGGGTCTTTGTTTTCCTATGGACAGAGTATTGGTGATTTGGATGAAACAGAATGTCTCGTGCAGAATTCTATTTTCCAAAGAAGCTACTCAAAGGTTTCCGCAGACCATTGTGGAAGGGCTATGAGGACCTCTTGGGGAACACGAACTGTTCCTCGTGCACTGAGTTTTGCTGCGTTCAAAGGCATGACACCATGTTTGACTCATACTTTCACAGAATTGCCTCCAGCTTACCCAGTGTTTTCATGTATACTGTCTCGTCTGACCCTCATAAGGACCCTGTGGACTAGCTATTATTAGTATTGTTTTTTCTTGAGAGAGAAAGAGAGAGTTGTGGGTGGGGCAGAGAGAGAGGGAGAGAGAGAATCTTAAGCAGACTCCATGCCCAGTGTGGAGTCCCACAAGGCTTGATCTCAAGCCTTGAGCCAAAATCCAGAGTCAAGACGCTTCACCAGCAGAGCCCACCAGGCACCCCTGGACTAGCTATTATTATTCCTAATTTACAGAGGAGAAAAATAAGCCCAAAAGTCAGAGGTGGTGCTAGGTAAAAAACCCCTTGTTTTTATAATGGCTGTTACTGTTTATTGAGCACTGGCTATGTGCTAGGTGCTTTGCATGTATTATTTATTCTAATGAAAATCACAGGTACCAGTATAAAGAATAGAAACATTTCATACGGGACTATTATTGCATATGGATTTGGAAGAAAGGAAATTATGTATAACTTTAAAGTCTGCATAGGTTGGTACAACATACTCTCAAAAGAGGGAAGCAGTATTTCCATAATCATAGTACTTATCACACTATATTCTAATTGCCTGTTTACATGTCCATGTCCCCCACTCGACTGGATAGCACAGAAGTCTGTCTGCTCGCCATGGGTCTCCATCCCTTGGCACAGTGTCCGGAAGACAAGAGACACTTAATAGATATTTGAAAAACAAAAACAAAAAAAACAGTAACTCATGATTTTATACCCCAGAAAGCTCAGTCTTGCCCAATATCACACAGCTGGTGAGGATTCACCCCGGGCTCTCTGGCTTCAGTGCCTGCCTTGTTCCACTGCAGCCTTCTGCCCTCATGAGCATCACGTGTGGTCATTGCACAGGGGTAGACTAGAGACACGACCCTGGTCATGCTACTGAGGGTTGATTCTTGTCTTGCTGCTTGTGCACTATGGGGCGTGGGGCAGGCTGTAACTTCTCTGCACTTTTAGAGTGAAGACGAGTAGTGATACTCACCATGCACATCTGTTGTGAACTTGGAGTGTGTTTGCTAGATCACACATGCTGGTGTGGGTCCTGAAAATGTTGGCGAGCCTCAGGGCTACTCCTGGAGTCTACTCACCTACACGGTCTCCCTGGGTAACCTCGGCCAGGCCCACAGAGCTGCAGATGACTCCCAGATATAGATTTCCGAAGAACCCTTGACTCTTGTAGCCAAATGGGAGGCTGGCATCTCCACATCGTGGTCTAACCAGCATCTAAAACTTAACATGGACAAAGCAAAACTCTCGATCCTCTCCTGATCCAACCCAGCCTCCCCATCTCAGTAGGTGGCATGACATCGGCCCCTTTCCTCAAGCCAAAGGCTTCTGTTGTCCTTTATTACTCTCTTTCCCTTTTCTTTTGCTTCTGATCAGTTGGCAAGCTTTGTCAACACGTCTCCCAAACATGTTCCAAGTCTGAACACTTTCCTGGTGCTACCAATCTCTTCCAAGCCGTTGTCACTTGGCCTCCTCATTTCCATGCCCTCCTAATTGGCCTCTCTCCATATGTCTTTGTTTTTCTGTATTCAGGAATGTGGCTGTTCATAGAACAGACAGGGGCATTTAAAAAAGATGTCAACCAAACCATGCTTCGGTGATGTAGCTTCCCTTTGCACTCAGGGTAAAATCTGAGCCCCTATCTCTGTCTCTAAAGCCTTGTAGCACCTGGTCATTGGTGGCTCGTGACCTCATCCCTGCAACTCGCTCCCTCCCTCCCTATGATCCTGCCCACTTTCAGGCCAGGCCGATGCCTGCTATGTTTCTGCCTTGTCCGTCTGCCTAAAACGTTCTTTCTGTAAGATCGGTCCGTTAGTCGTCACCACAGAGTCTACAACAGACATCTGGTAAGTCTGGCTCCCATCACTCTGGGCTGCTGACTGCCTCCCTCCCAACAAGAGGGGAAGGGACCCCCTGCCTGGTCCAGTCTGTAGCCTCAGTGCTGGGAGCCGTGCCTGACATCTAGGCTCTCAGTGACTGGCTGTCAGTGAATGAATGAATGAAAGCCAAGGATGTGCCGAGTTGATGTGGTAATGATTCTGACCTGCACGCTCACTGAGCCTCTGCCAGCACCCAGGCACTGTTGGGTCTCGTCTGGGGAGCTGGGGACACCAGGAACTCTGCATCTAAACCAGGTCGGTCCCTGCAGTGTGGAGCCTCCTGGGCAGAGAAAACCCAGGCTGGTTAGGTTGCGGGTTGTTGGGGTACTGTCTTCCTTCTCACCTCCGATCACCCCTGACCCGTGTGTTATCCAGCCTTGGCAAAAACATTCCACCTTTCTGAACCTCAGTATTTAACCTCATTTTCCTCCTCTGCTGGCTTGTGGACAAGGACGGTCACCTTTTGGACTTGTGATGAGCACCTGGGGTACTTAGTCCAGGGTTTGTTTGTTTTCCTCCCTTCTGTCTGGTTCCTCTCCTGCAGGAACCCACCGCTTGCTCTCTACAGCCGGGTGTCCGAGGGTCGTTCACGCCTGCTGGCGCCGAGGCTGCAGCCAAGGCTGCGGTCAGCTGTGGACACCAGTGGACCCCTCGGGCGATGAGATGAGGATGTGCACGGTGCCTGACACGTGGCCCAGAGTCAGGGCACAGCAGTCGCTGTTGGTATTATTGGTATTATTGGTATTATTACTATTATTCCCAATACTATCATCATTGTCTAGGCCAGCTGTCTCATTGACAGCTGAGGAACGAGGGCCCCCAGGCCCCAGTGACGGCTAGAGCTGCACACGAGCTGTTCGGATGGCAGGGTCAGGGGCTGCCATGAGTGACAGGTTCCAAGGAGCGGGCTCTCCAAGCCCCACCTGCTCATCCCCCGTGTCCCCCCAGGAGCCAGAAGGGCAGTAACTCACAGTCTCATCAGCTTCCGTGCCGCACCCATAGCGCAAACCAGTTACCCTGGGAAACAAATGTCCCAACCTTGAAGCTTTCCCCTTGGGTTTGAAAAGCAAGTGGCCGAGCTCCCAAAAGACAGCTAACCCCATGCAGATCTCAGGGTACTGAGTGGGGCCATCATCCCGCATGTTGCCACTTGCTGGTAAAAGCAGCAGCATTTGGTTTACTGGCATGCTAGTGTCTATAGAAATGTCATTGCCAGAAAGGCGCGCGGGCAGAGTTTGCTCAGTTAAACAGAAATGTCCTGTTGACTGATCTGGTGTTTTAATACAATTTAGATTTTTATGAGCTCCCCCTCCTAGGGGCAGGAATTCTTGAGGTCACCGCTGTCCCCACAACTCCCCATGGCTTTAGACCGGGCTAGTTCACCTATCAGCTGTGGTGATCCAGGCCCCGAGGGCGCCTGACTTTGCAGCCCTGCTGAATCTCACCCTAGCGCTCAGAGAAGAGGCACTCTAGGCTGGTCGGGTTGTAATAGGACAGACTCATCGACACCAGAACATACGCCAACGGGAATACAGAAATCACGAGATTTCAACACACTGAGCTCTCCCTAGCCAGCAACACGTTTGAAAGCCACAAGCCAAGTAGGGACCTAAGCCTGTGCCCTGCCTGTCTGGAATTCTGAGCAGGACAGGGAGCCCCCAAGAATCCAGAGAGCTGGGCTTCTCCTGGGAATTGACACGATTTGGGTGTCTCTGTAGAGATCTAAGATGGGCCCTTTGGGGAAAAGTCAACATACAGCCTTGATTTTTTTTTTTTTTTTTTTTTTTTTTTTTGTCCTCCAGAGATTTGAAAATAAGTGTCTCTTTCTAGGCCCGGTCTCTAGTCACTTTCTTTTTCCTACATTTTTTCTCCTGCAGTTCTCTCAACGCTTCCTCTAGAGAACAGGCTGTGGGGATATGCAGGATGGTGAGCCCAAGCGGTGGGGTTCCTGTGCGGGCGCCCAGCCCCTCAATCCGTGCCTGGTGATGCTGATCTCTCGAAGGGAACGAAGGTGTAGCTTCTCTGCTCCTTCACCAAAGTCACTGGATGCCCTAAGAGAAAGCAGAATCCTTTTATCTCCTCCACAGTGTGGGGCCAGGGGCTCGGGCTTATTGGGGCGAAGGTTCCTCTGCTGTCCTGGCTCTTCCCTTCTAGGCCAAGCCAGGAAGGAGGTGGCAAGGGAGAAGAGTTTGTGACTCTGTAGCTCCAGGTCCTGATGGGCCCCCCCCCCCGGGGTCCATCTGATGCCTGTGCTTCCCTGTCCAGCCCCATCAGAGTCTTGTCCCTGTTTTGGGGACTGGGGGGACAGGTGATCCAGTCTCCCCCTCCTACCCCAAACTCGGCCGCCGCCATTCTGCCGGCATGGGCCATGCCTGAGTATCTTCAAAAGGAGACTCTTCAACCTTCTGCACTATCTAGATCTGAGCAGATGATTCTGCCCCCGGCCTGAGTCTCCCTTTTGAAGAAAATGGGAAGAACAACGCCCTCTAGTGCCAGCTGCACAATTTGTCACACTCGCTCGTTCTTGAGATACTTTTTCCTGTTTTATGATGCCCTCGAGTGGTCACTTCTGTGTACTGCAGCCACAGTCTCTTACTTCGAAGAGTCCCAGAATGCTGTGCAGCGGGCAGGGGCTGGGGCTGGGGCTGCCTGGGGGTCACCCATCCCGTCGGAGGGAAGGACACTAAAACTTGAAAGCAGAAGGGCCTCAAAGAGCAGGGTGAGAGCCCTGTGGATTCCGGTTTGCGTTCAGGGCTACTGTCTCCCTCACTAGCTTGCACGGCCTTTCCCTCCAAGCAGAGCTCATCTGAATGCATAGCTGCTGATGAGTCAAGGGTGTTTTTCTCCTGGATGTGATGGGTGGGATGAAGATGCTTGTAGAAAAGGAAATACTCGGTGCTGAAGAGTCGAAGTGTGAGTCTAAGCGCGCACAGGCACACACACGCACATGATACTACAGTGATCCAGGCCCCGAGATAAACAAGACCTTTAGAAACGTCATCTCACCTAATGTCACATTTATTTAACGTTCAGGTGAGAAAGCAGAGGCCCACAGAAGGAAGTGTGTCACCCTGGGCCAAGCTGTGGATCTGTGTGACCTTTAGACGCTGCCGTTTTCAGTGGTGGCACCTGCTCTCCATAGGAGAGCATAGCCTGTTCCTACCCCTCGACCCCCTCTAACTCTTCCTACCCCGCGACCCCCTCTAACTCCTGCGCTCTGCTCTTGGCCCCTCTCTCCGCTTCCTCTTTTGCTCTCCAAAACCCAGAGTGGAGGAGGAATGGTAAACGCAGGGTCAGAGTCCTTTGGTGCGCTTCTTCTGTTCCTCCACCTCTTACCTGGGAACCTCCGTGCAGACTTGGGCAGTGCACGCATCCTACTACCTCACCGCACTGCTGCTGTCGGAGCGGAGCCGCATTACCTACTCATCTCAGAGATGGGAAATCCACATCCCTTCCCAAATCTATGAAGAAAACAGGGAGAAGTCAGGTAAATTCTCCCTCTGTCCTTAAGAGTGGAAAAGTAATATACAGAAAGGCTCTCTTGGGGACCACTCTTTTCCGGGCAGGGCGGTGCCGGCCTGACAGTCCTGGTTTGGGACACCAGCTTCTAGTCGGTCTTCATCCCCCTCCCCTGGCATCTTAAACCTTCCCCAGCTGCCATCTATTGTGGTTACTATCCTCATTCCTGTGCTTCAGCTGGGTAAAATCTGTCCTCTCTTTCTGGCATGAAAGTGGAGTTGGCGTACACACATGGGTCTGCACGTGGCATTTGTGGTGTTTTAAAAATTAACACTGTATCATAGGCATCTTCTTCGGCAGTTTCTAGAAAGACGTCCATTCTGTCTCTGCAATGCTGCACAGCATTCCCTAGCATGGGAGTCTCTGGTCAGTTGGCAGTTAGGAGCAGCGCTGCAGGGACCCTTTTTGTGGGTGCCTTCGTGATGTCCGCCTTCATTTCTGCAGCAGAGAGGGCCAGAAGCCGGTCGGTGGAGGCTTTCCCATGCCATGCCCGTGCCCATTGAGGACTGATGCTTCTCCCCCACAGCCCTCCTCCCGTCTCAGCCTCAAATTGAAATGTGAACTTTTGCAGTCTGTGTTATCTCTTCGGCCCCGCTGGAGAGGCCCCATGAATTAATCATAGGCCAGCAGGAAACAGAGAGATGGAGTCGCTAATAGTCAGTGTGCCCAACCTCTCGCCATTGCTAATTAGCACACCTACAGCTTTGGTTTTATCCAGAGCCAGAGCAATACTTCAGGGAGGCTCGTGGCTCAGCTCTTGGCATCTGGCACAGAAAGGGGACCCTGGAACCTTCCTGGGTGGGGTGGGATGACCTTGTAAGAGGCTTGCTGAATTCAGAAGTTCCTTCAGGGAACCCTGTGTGCCTCCCAGTGGGAGAGGAGACAGGCCTGGGGGAGGGGGGTAGTGTCTGGGTGGTACTGGCTGGTGTGGGCTGTTTTCAGGGCCCCTGTGGCAGGTTTGTGACTCTGGTTCTGCTAACGATGAGGGACACTTGCTGAGCAGTGTTGGGTTTAGTTGTCTTATGGACTAGCCTTGCCTCCAAACCATAGGCTCCTTTGAGGGGGAGGGGAGGCCCAGAAAGATGGCTTTGGTATGAATATAATTCTAAGCCTTCAGCCCTGTCTTCTTTCATAATATGTATACTCCCAGGTGATCTAACCTTAAATCTGGCCCTGCACCATGCTGGGCTCTTATAGGGCTGCTTAGGGAATGTTTCTGTAAAGGAAACTGCCACTAAGGAGCTCTGTGACCCTGGCCAAGGCCGTTCACCTCTCTGGCTGTTTATATTGTGGCTCAGGGGTAGGCCCCGTTTGCTGCGTGAGGCAGTGTGGCCCCATGGTTCAGGGCACAAATTATAGGACAGACTGCCTCTTCCCAGTCCTGACGCCAGCACCTAGAAGCTGGGTGGCCTTGCGTAGGTCACTTCACCTCTCAGGGCCTCTGTTCCTTCATCCCTTTAATGTGTAGCTAATTTCAGTTTGGTATGGAGGTGAACTCCTATCTGATGAAAATAAGATTTTGTTTGTAAGCTGTTTGGCAGATGGACTCCCGATGAAATGTTATAGGCCACCTGGCAGGGACTCAGCCCTCTTCCTTCCCGATGACCACCCGATGACCACCCCGTCATGTTCCCAAGCTGGCTGTGGAGCCACTTTGGGGCCACGGAACCTACGACAGAACATCCGCCTCTGACTGGGACGCAGGCCTGGTCGCCTCCTCCGCGTGGCCCTGCTCGCCGGGCCAGGCTCCGTCAGGCCCATCCTCTAGCTTTCCCCTCCAGGACACCTGCCCTCCCGCTGCACTCTGGGGCTTCTGCTCCCACGCTGCTGCAGAGAGGGTGACGCTGCTTGTTGTGGCCTGGGTTCCAGGAGGCAGGCCCCGAGATACAGATTAGTGTACAGGGGGCCTATGGGAGTGCTTGGGAGCCACACCTGGGAAAGGAAGGGAAGGATGCAGGCCTAGGGGGAAAGAGAAGTCAGGCTGTGATGTGTCTCAACAGAGGTGGCCTCGTGGGGTGGGCGGATCTTCCAGAGTTGCCCTGAGTTGGGCAGAGAGGCCGGGATTTTCTGTTCGCTCACTGACCAGTCATTGGATGCAGACTGCCCCAGGAAGGTATCCTGACCTTGGTCCTGGTAGCCAGCTTTAGCTAAAGCGGTTCCTAAGGTGGGCTAACAGCCATGGGAGACCAGCCCTGCAGTCCTACAGGGAGACGGCGACACATCGGCATCCACTGAGGTGTTTTAAGGCTACTGGCCTGGCAGCTCCTGCACCGCATAGAGGGATGGCTTTGGGGTCCACCATGAGCAGCGGCGCAGGGGTTGGTCGGAACCTTCCGGAATGCCAGCCAGGCCCTGCTGTCCTGACGGCGCTTGTCTGTTGTGAGCACATGCCTCTTTGCTCTGACCTCTCCTCACCCCTGTGGGGATAGTTGGAATCTCGCAGTGGACCGCCTGAGTCTTTTCTCCCTTGGCCAGTAAGCTCATCTGCCCCAGTATCCATGCTTGCTTCTGAGTCTCAGGCCCCTCTCAGATGTTTCTGGCGGCAGAGCTTCGTAGAAGCTGGAAGTCTTTGGAATTAGGTAGATCTGGTCTGTCACTCATAGCCTCACATGTCTCTGAGTCTTGCTGGGATTGAGGACAGCAATGTCTCAGAGTTGTTTTTGTCTGTGTATTTACGTTAATCGATGAGTCTCATATGTTCTTAGGCTCTTGTGATGTATTTGATATCATTTTCACTAGTGTTTACTGTGAGTCTTTGTTCATTTGGGCTGCTAGGACAAAGTACCACAGACTGGGTGGCTTATAAACAACAGACATTTATTCTTCCCAGTTCTGGAGGCTGGAAGTCTGAGATCTGGGTGCCGGCACGGCCGGGTTCTGGTGCAACCCTCTTCACAGGCTGCGGACGGCTGACTTCTTGCTGTGTCCTCCCTCAGAGGGCGGGTAGGGAGTGAGCTTTCTGGCCTCTTATAAGATCATCAAAGCCATTCATGGAAACTCCACTGTCAAGACCTAATTACCTCCCAGAGGCCTCACCAAATACCATCCCATTAGGATTAGGATTTCAACATAGGAATTTCAGAGAAACACAGACATTCAGTCCACTGCCTTCTCCTTGTCCTGCTTCCCCCTTGCTGTGACTGGGAAACAGAACAACCATATATGCAGTGTGAGATCTACCCAGTGACCCCACCTACCTGCTTTCCCAGTTCGCTTTAAGAATTAAGGGGCTCTAGATTCCAACTCTGACAGACTCACATTCCCCTCCTTCCGGTTGGAGTCCTGGCATTGATAGAGACATGTACTGATAAATAGACTTTTACAGTTCCTCAGGTGATTTTTTTTTTAAGATTTTATTTATTTATTTAAAAGAGAGAGACAGCAAGAGAGGGAACACAAACAGGGGGAGTGGGAAAGGGGGAAGCAGGCTTCCTGCCAAGCAGGGAGCCGGATGCGAGGCTCCATCCCAGGACCCTGGGATTATGACCTGAGCCGAAGGCAGACGCTTAATGACTGAGCCTCCCAGGCGCCCCGCCTCAGGTGATTTTAAGGTGCAGTCAGGGTTAAGAATTATTGATATTCGTCTGTGGCTACAGGGAGGGCAGGCACCTTTGTCCAGGTTCTGTCAAGAGTGAGTCCCACTGATGTTTCTCCTGGGATACAGCAGATTGTCTGAGATGATCTCCTGGTGACTTGCACAGATTTTTTTCTGGGACTAGGCTGTCCATCTGGGTTTTCTAGAAGGTAATTAGGACTTCTCTGAGAAGTCTGGATCTCTGTACCTGTACACTACGGGGGCAGGGCTCACTAGATAATGACATATCCCTTAGACCGAGTCTTGGGCTTCATTGGGGTGTAGGACTCTTACCTGGATTTGAGTTCTGTTTGGATCCAACCATTCTCAGTTAGTTGTCTGGTCTTGGGTAAACTACTGAACCTTCTTGAACCTCATTTTTCTCATCTGTAGGAAAATATGTGCCTTACAGTGGTAACATTACATTTCCAGAACCCTGTATGTATAGTTGACAAAGCACATTCACTACTTCATGTAATCTGAGAGCGTAATAGCCTGGTGAGTTGTTATGGATAAAAGAAAAGGCTCCAGGAGTTTAAATATTTTAGCCAAGATCACACAGCTAGAGCTAGGATTGAACCCACATTTTCATTTCCCTTACAGCTATGCTGAGGATGGACCTTGCAATTCCATATGACTCTAAAGAAGTAAAATCCAGATCCTTCGGGGACAAAGAGGCTGTTCCAAAGTATACTTAACACTCTTCTTTCCTTTGGCTCCATAGTTATTAGTCAGCCCTAGAATTGGGGTGACCTCATCAGGGTTATGAGCTTCTCCAAATTCCCAGGAGGCCAGTGGAACTCACCCCACCCTGGAAACACAACTCGTACATGTACAACATCACAAACAACTTTGCCCTTAATTCATTTTATTAATATATTTTACATACATAAAATAGAAAAATGATATGTCAAAGAATGATGCTTCTCACTCCATTATTTTATGTAGAAACACATGCCCACTTGCTAAAAAATTAAATTGTGTGAGTAAAACAAAAGGTATATTTAAGCTCGGCCCAAAAGTAACTTTCAACAGAAGATGGTTGTCGTTTGCTTTGAATAAGGAGCCGAAATTGTGGAGTTATTTTGGATGGAACAGAGTGTATGTCATCTATGCTCTCGAGCTGCTTTTGACTTGGTTTTGATGGCAAACAGATATGACCCTGAAGCTTAGAGGTACATAATCACATCATTTTGAAGACATCATGACTGTCCAAGTTTCCAGAAGGGGCGCCCCAAATAGACATTCTTCTAAGAGGGTACTGACATGTTCCAAACCAGAGAGACCCAGGGACTGACTGAGTGGTTAGAGCTGGGAGGTTCAGATAGTTGTAAGTTGAAGAAAACTGGCAGAGGTAATCTTTCCTGACTTGCTTCAGGAATCTGACAGAAATACCAGTGACCCTGGGTGTTTGATGTCACTTGACAGAAGCATCGCTTCCATTTTTTTCCCTCTGCACTGAGCCACAAAGTGACTCATTCGTTTCCAGGGCACGTGTCTTCAAGGGGGGTCTCTGTGGCTGCATTTGTCCTCCCTTGTTTGGCAATCTGTAGGATTTTTCAGGATGAGGTCTTTGCCTTAGGGCCCCTGAGATTTGGCAATGTTCTGCTTTTTTAAAATAGAGCGTTCTCATAAAATCGTTTCATAACCATGTGACAGACACATGTAGGATGTATTTGTGGCCTGCTGTTTCAGAAATTGAGTTTGACTTTTGAGTACAGTGACCTGAAGAACAAATTGGGGTCTTATTTTTCTCATTCCAGTACATCTGCGGGAGGCAGGCTGGGGCTGGGGAGGCAGTTCTGTGATGTCATCAGGGTCTTTCCACTCAGCTGTCTCTAGTGTGGGCTCGTTAACTCCGGGTCCCACACAGCAGATCTGTGTCCAGTGCTATGAGCAATACAGGAAGAAAGAAAAGGAAGGGCAAAAGGAAACATGCTATTGGAGCCAGCCCCTTCCTGAAGAACTTTCCCTGCAGTTTCTGCCTAGTAACTTCTGATTCTATCTCCTTGGCCTGATCTGTATCACATGACTTCCTTTACGTGGAAAGGGGGATGGAAGTGTAGTTCTATTAGTGGAAGACCTAGCTCTTCCTTATAGAGTCAGATTTCTTTCAGGAAGAAAGGAGTAAACGGCTATTGGGTAGGCAGTTCTCAGCTATAAGAACCTTGCAAAGCAAGAAACGGAGCCAAAAGTAAAATCAAAACATATGTAAGCCTTGTCTTATTGTGATTTTCCAATGTAAGCGAGATCCAATGTAAACAAAGAATATGTTCACATATAAAATGGCAAGATCTAGTTTAATTTTTATCAAGTGGAAAACTCTTCCAGACCTCATTCCATGGTGATGGTTTGGACTGAACTCTACCCAGTGGTCTACAGAATGCACCAACCACCCTATATTTGGTTGGGTTGTAGCAATACAGGAATGAAAGCATTTTGAGAATGTTTCATAAAGACAGTTTTTTTAAAAAATATATTTAATTTATTGGACAGAGAGATCACAAGTAGGCAGAGAGGCAAGCAGAGAAGCAGGCAGAGAAAGAGGGAGAAGCAGGCTCCCCCTAGGACCCTGAGATCGTGACCTTGAGCTGAAGGCAGAAGCTTAACCCACTGAGCCACCCAGGGGTCCCAACAAAGACAGTTTCCTAAGTAACAAAAAGAACATTGGGGAAAAAAATCCTTAGTTGTTCCAAGTTTCCCAAATATCAGATGACAATAACCTCAGTTGTCTACAGAAACGAAGTAGACCATTGATACGTCTCTGGAATCAAACATGTGATACGTAGATTGGGTCAAGAGGCAAGAAGTCTGGATTGGGTGATAAGAACTGTGAGATGTGGTCTAACCTCTTTCACTAACTAGCTGTGTAAAGTTCATTAAATCGCTCTAGCCACTCACCCTGTGTAGCTTCAGGTTGGTCATCTTTAAATGAAAGGGCTGGTCTAGATCATGTTCAGTTGAAATATTATCTGAGCCACAAATGCAGGCCATCAGTATAATTTTAAGATTTTTAGTAGCTATACTGAAAAAGTAAAAACAGGTGAAATTATATTTTAATAATCTAACTTGTCAAAAATACTGCCATTTCAACATGAAGCCAATAAAAAATGGAGGTATTTTACATTTTTTTTTTCCTGCTAAATCTTTGAAATTGGTGTATAGCCTCCAGTTGGTGGACTAGCCACATTTCGAATGCTTGTAGGACTCATGGTTACTGGCTACTGTTTTGGCTCTGCACTGCTCTGAATGAGCTCCAATTTCTTTCAGACTGACTGTTGTGGATTCCTCGCTTGGGTACTCAAGTTTAGAGTATCTTTCTATCCTCGAATATCCTTATTGTCCTTTCTGACTCAGTCTCTTGAGTGTCACAGCTCCTTCTCCCAGGTGGCCATTCTACCTGTGATATTGTGATTTGTAAGAAAAAGATTCATTTGGCCATTCAGATGACTAAAATCTGTCACTCTTATAGGCATTTGGTCTTTGTCTACTTCCCAACTCACACCTCCACAAACCCTTGGAATTTCCTAAATGATGAGAGTGATAAAGGCGTCCCTTGTTATGTTAATGAAGTGACTTCTGGAAAGCACCTAAGGATGGGGTCTGTTTGCTAGGAGAACCAACCATGTGATCACAGGGTTGGAACTTACAGTCCCAATCCCAGCCTCCTCTTAGAAGAGAGGGGTTGGAGATGAAATCAGTCATCAGTGGCCAATGAGTTAATCAGTCATCTATGTAATAGACCCAAAAGGACAGTGTTGGGAAAGCTTCTTGTTTGCTGAACACTTGGAGATTGGGGAGAGTTAGTGTTCCTGGAGAGGGCACAGAAACTTCCTCCCTTTCCCCATACCTTGCCCCATGCATCTTTTCCATCTGTTCCTGAATTATATCCTTATATAATCAGCCAGTAATCTAGTAAGGAATTTATTTCTCTGAGTCTTGTGAGTTGCTCTAGAAAATTAATTGAATCCAAGGAGGAGGTCCTGGGAACCTGTGATTTATAACCAATAAGTCAGAAATACAGGTATCAACCTGGGTTTGCAGTTGGCAGATGAAGTGTGTGCCAGGGTGGCAGTCTTGTAGGATTGAGCCCTTACCCCGTGGAATCTGACATAGTCTCTGGCTTCATAATGTCAGAATTGAGTTGACAACAAGATACTGGCTTAGTATCATTGGAATTGTGTCCCGGAACCTAGAAGGCTATCCTGACATGGAACTTACTTCCCTTCCTGTGTTTTTTGGGCGGGGGGAACCAACCCTTAAGTATAACCTTCTTGTCATCTTTCTTCACCTTCACCTCCCTGTCCTGTGCTTGCGTCATTTTGTAACTACTTCCCTTGCTGCTTTTTCTCAGGTTAAGTGTATGAGGACTTTACCCACACGTCTGGTCTTAGCCCAGCCCTGGAGAAACCCTATTTGCAGCCTCCCAATCCTGTTTCATTTGGTCTGTTTAACATTTTCTGAATTTTGTTTTCCATTTCCTTTAAAATCTTCACCCGTGGGGCGCCTGGGTGGCTCAGTGGGTTAAAGCCTCTGCCTTCGGCTCAGGTCATGGTCCCGGGGTCCTGGGATTGAGCCCTCATCCGGCTCTCTGCTCAGCAGGGAGCCTGCTTCCCTCTCTCTCTGCCTGCCTCTCTGCCTACTTGTGATCTCTCTCTGTCAAATAAATAAATAAAATCTTTAAAAAAAAAATCTTCACCCATTAAAAACAAATGCAACGATATAGATTTTTTTTCTTTCCCATTACAAAAGACAGGTTTATTGGGAAACAATTGGAAAGTAGGGAAAGGCATACAGAAGAATATAAAATTCACTCAGAATCCAGTCACCTCAGTCCAAACCCTGCTAACATTTGGTGTGTTTTCCTCTCTGGTCTTTTTGTAAGCATCATATATATGTACAAATGTGTTTTTAATTTCTGTGTTTTCTGTGTTTTAATTTCTAATTTCTGTGTAATTTTCCAGAACACATAGTTTTCTATTCTGCTTCTTTTTTTAATTATCTTTGCAGAATTATAATGATATCATGAAGTATTATTTGAAAACCTGATCTGTAATGGCTAACAGTTGAAGTTCAGGGAGAGATTTGGGTGCTATTATGTTGCTGTTAGGCTCGGGACTCGGATAAACTTAGTTCCGGCCCTGCTTTCTTGTCTGTCCTCCCAGAAGAGCTCTCCACCAAGGGGATATGAAGAGCAGGAACCAACTGTGAAATAAGGAACAACTTTATTAATAGCGCAGTGAGCACCTGAAACCCACACTTCCACGTTCCTGTGGTTATTGGTCTAAGGGAAGCTTCGTCCCCATCCCTGGAATCTTAGATGATCTATATAGGCAGGCCTGGGAAACTGACTTGGATTTGACTTATGTGGCTCCATGTGGCTTTGGGCAGATGACCTAACCTCTCTGGGTATTTCCTCATCTGTAAAATGAGGATGACAAGAGGGCTCACGCCATAGAGTTTTGTACAGACGACATGAACAGATCATTTGCTTCTCACAGTATCGGGTAGATCAACAAATCCAATGTTCAACAAATGATCAACAAATGTTAGTTCTACCATGTCCTATCATGGAACATTTATGTGGTTTAAACATTTTTCACTATTACAGACTAAAAAATGTGTCAGTACTCAACAAATAGGTATCAAGTACTTAGTATGTGCCAAGTGTTTTCCTGAATTTTGGGAATTACGTAGGATAACCATGACAGGGACCTGATCTTGTAGAGTTTAAAATTTTAGTGGAGAAGCATGATCAGTAAAGGAGGTAAGTTCAGAAAGTGACAGGGGCCGTATAAAGTAATGGAGTGAACTAAGGGGTGGCAACCTCAGACCTTTCTGAGTAGGTGACCTGAATGACAGGGAGAGATTCTGGGAAAGGTCAAGTTGAAAGACTCTGAAGTGGGAGTCAGCATGGGGAGTTCAAAGTTCAGGAGCAGTAAATGAGCAAGGAGGGGATGGGAGGAGGGGGGCTACCTCCTTGGGTGGACACAAGGGGTCACCTTGTCATGGAGAGCTTTGGAGGACAGGGTAAGCAGGGTGGGCTTACGGCAAAGTGTGAAGGACACCCCCGGAGTGTTTCGTGCTGGGGAGTGATGCACACGGAATGGTGTGTGCTGGACCCGGCTCACGTGGGCTCCTGAGAACCAGTTGTGCCTGTCTCTCCCCAACTAATTGTGTCGTGACATCACGCGATGATAATTCACAATGGCCACGGTGCAAGTATTTACAGCACAGAGATTTGTAGCAGATGCTGCAAGTCAGGACTTTGATCCTACAGAGAGCCATTGTTAAACACTCACCAGCCCACCACTAGAACAAGCTGATCCAGGGTTTAAAGACGCTTGAGCTGCTCTATGGAGAATGGATTACATGGAAGTGACACGGCAGTGAACATTCTGGAACATACTGTTTTGACTGCAGTTTTGAGTATTTCCTTAGAAGAAATTATTAGAAGTGAAATGACGGCATAAAATTATCTAATTGCTCCCTACTGGAAGTTTTCACCAATTTATATTTCTACCAGCCATGAGAGATAATTTTACTGTACCCTTACTGATACTGATTGCTAAAAAAACCAGCTAAATGTGTTAGATGAAAAATGGTCTCCTGAGCACCTGGGTGGCTCAGTCCTTAAGTGGCTGCCTTTGGTTCAGGTCATGATCTCAGGGTCCTGGGATCGAGCCCTGCATCGGGCTCCCTGCTCAGTGGGGAGCCTGCTTCTCCCTCTCCCACTCCCTCTGCTTGTGTTCCCTCTCTCTCTGTGTCTCTCTGTCAAATAAATAAATAAAATCTTAAAAAAAAAAAAGAAAAATGGTGTCCTGTTTAACTACTAATGATTAGATATTTATTGATCATTTGCATGTCTTCTTGATGGAATTATTTATCCATATCCTAAGCATCATTATAAAAAATTGGGTATTTATATTTTTCTTATTAATTTTTCAGAATTCTTTTTAATTAATCAATTCAATTAACCAACATGTAGCATATTAGTTTTTGATAATAATGTTTAATGATTGATTAGTTGGGTATAACGCCCAGTGCTCATAACATCACATGCCCTGCTTAATGCCCATCAGTCTTTATGCATTAAAAGTAACAATTTTTACCATCATGTTGCAAATATTTTCCTTAGTTTACTCTTTTAATTTTTTTAGTATATAGAAGTTTTACATTTTTTTTAAAGATTTTATTTATTTATTTGACAGATAGAGATCACAAGTAGGCAGAGAGGCAGGCAGAGAGAGAGGGAAGCAGGCTCCCTGCTGAGCAGAGAGCTGGATGCCGGACTTGGTCCCAGGACCCTGAGATCATGACCTGAGCAGAAGGCAGATGCTTAACAACTGAGCCACCTAGATGCCCTGCTCATGTTTGTCTTTGTTTTTTTAAAATACATCTTTAATCCATTTGGAATTCATTTGGATTATAATTCAATTTCATTTTATTCTAAATGGTTTACCAGATTTTCCCAGCACTAGTTATCAAATATGTATTTTTTTCTCCACTGATTTTTGTTACCTGTATCATCATTTACAATTTTGTGTATAGTAAGGTCTGTTTTTGTCTATGTTTATTTATTTATTTTTAGAATATTTTATTTATTTGACAGAGAGACACAGCGAGAGAGGAAACACAAGCAGGGGGAGTGGGAGAGGGAGAAGTAGGCTTCCTGCCAAGCAGGGAGCCTGATGTGGGGCTCGATCCCAGGACCCCGGGACCATGACCTGAGCCGAAAGCAGCCATTTAACGACTGAGCCACCCAGGCGCCCTTTGTCTATGTTTAGTTCCCTTGATCTACTTATTACTTCCTCATTATCATGCTGTTTTAATTTTTAGCTTTATATTAGGATATTTGATAATTCAACATCCCCTTTAGGACACTTCAGAATCATTTTGCAACACATAAAAAATTAGATTTTGGGTGAGAATTGCAACAAACTTATTGGTTTAGTTAGAAACGACATTTGTAGAAAGGACATCTTGGCATGGAACTTGGCATTTATTGAAGACTTCTCTTACTTTTTGAGTCAAATGTTACAACTTCCACTTTCCTCCCTTTAGTCAAATTCTGTTTCTATGTATCTGGTTAAGGGATTTCTTTTTCCCCTAGATAAAGTTTTTATTGCTATTCTGAGCAGGATACTTTTTTTTTTTTTTTTAATTTGAGAGAGAGAGAGAGCGCGCATGAGAGGAGAGAGGTCAGCAGGAGAAGCAGACTCCCTGCTGAGCAGGGAGTCTTATGTGGGACTCGATCCCAGGACTCCGGGATCATGACCTGAGCAGAAGGCAGTCGCTTAACCAACTGAGCCACCCAGGTGCCCAAGGATACTTTTTTATGACATGTTATTGCTGGCATGTAGGCAAGTTGTAATACTGTGTGTTTGTTTATGAATGTTGAACACTTTCATTAGTGCTAGTGAAATCCAGACCTAGGAACCACTATCTGATCTGGCACCACCTGTCCTCCAGCTCCTGCTTCTTCTCTGTTCTCTGTCCTCTGGGCTTTCTCTGACTTCTCCAATACCTAAGTTCTTTGTTTTTACCACTTTGTGGGCTCTGTTCCTCTTACCTCGGACTTCCCAGCTTCCTCTCTACGCAGATAATTCCTTTTTATCCTTCAGGTCTGGGCTCTCATGTCCTCTCCTCCCAGAAGACTTTACTGACCACCCTGTTTGTCATTACCTATCTGCAAGAACCACGGCCATTTATTTATTTATTCCCACTGCCCAGGACAGTGTCTGTCACCTGGTAGGCTCTCAACCTATGTTCTTGAGTAAATAAAGGCATCTGGCCACCTTTCTGAACTCCCAAATTAATGAATTCTCGTAGAGAATTCTCGTAGAGCCAAAGGAGTTTTTTTTAGCTTGGAATGTCCAGGATTGGCTTATTCAGGTTCAGGATATTTTTGGAATTGGCATATATGCAGTTAAAAGGGTGCTATGATTAATAACAAAATACTATGCAGTAAAATGCAGCTGAACATCTGTTAGCAGAACACACGAACAGCTAAGAGCTTGTGCTGACCGCACGATCAAGTGAGCCTTCCCTGTGTGCTCACCAGTGGCATCTCTGACCAGCAGACCCCCCGTCCCCATGTGCCACGTGTGGCCACGGCTCACCACAGCCTTTGCTTCTCACAGTGTGGCTGCTGGGTGTAGTCCCACTTCTGCCAGTTACATTTCTGCCTCTGTTCTCAGTCTCAGCCCTTCCTCTTTGGGCTGTCTGTGTCTCTCTGTCGATCAGATCCCTCACACTTGTGTAAGGACATGCTATAGGATCTCACACTAAACAAAGCAACCCTCCCTTGACCTCATACCCTTCTTTGTCCTCTGGCCTGTGTCTCTGCTCTTCTCTACGGCAGAACTTATCAAGAGTTGTCCCTGGCTGTCCCCATTTTCTCATCTGCGGTTCCTTCCTCGAGCTACTCTGATAGGCTTGGGTTTGCCAGAACTGCTCTCGGTCAGGTCCCGAGTGGCATCTGTGCTACCGCATTTTCGCGTTCCTTCTCCAACTTTATTTTACTTGACTCGTTATTTGGTGCCGCTGACTACTCTCTCGTTCTTGAGACATTTACTTCTCTGGGCTTGTGAGACAGCATGCTCTTCTGCGGTTTCCCTCCTCTGTGGCTGTGCTTAGTAGTCTCTGCTGCTGGACCTTCCTTTCTGCTATGACCCCTAACGTGGGTGTGCCCCAGGGCTACGTTCTGTCCTTCTCTTCTCTGCCCATACCCAGCCCTAGGAGCTCATCCATTCTTGTGGGCTTATGTAAATCTATCCTCAGATGACTTCCCCATTTATAGCTCCATGTTTCATCTCTCCTCTAAGCTCCAAAACCTACTGCCTCCTTGACACCTTAACTCAGGTGTCTAGTAGACATCCTCTCCTTAACATGTCCACACCAGAACTTTCAAGTTATCCCATCTTCCAATCTGTTCCTCCCCTGTGTCTTTCCTGTTCCACAAATGACACCACCATCTATAGTATCTGTATCTATAGTATGGCTCCAATCCCAGCTTGTGTTAAAGAGTTAAGGAAGGCGTGTGGTGGGAGTAACAGCTACGTTCCCCAGGGGTGCTGTTACAGGACGTGTCCTTTCTCCGATCTGACTCTCATTCTCTAGTAGCTGTTTCAGAACGCAGTGTGTACCGCCAGCTCTACCCACCCACCGCTCCCACCGCCTTTCCCTTCTTAGGAGTTTTGGACTCATAATGGCTCTGGAAGCAGAGGAAGGCTGGCATTTGGTCTACTCAAAAGTTATAGCCATGCACGAGAAGGTTGGTCTCCTGGGTTTCTGGCTAGTGCAACCCCTTGTTTCCTGTGATGTGCAGCAGGAATTGTGGGTGATGGATGGGGCATTTATGGCAATTATTTCAAGCCAGTATGTTTGTTCTGTTCCAATTCCATACTCAGCTTTTTTTTTTTTTTTAATGTTATTTGTTTTTGTCTTTTCTCCTCCCCCCCTTATAATCATGTGTATTTTGGTGGGGAGTGGGGGAGTCTAAATCAAAGATTGTCAGTCAGATGGTATTTTAAGCTAGAAATCCCCAGAGAAATGCAAATACAACCACTTATGAGAAACTTCTTTGGACTCCTCAGAATGGTAAAATCCAGAAATTTGGATAATACCCATGTTGGCACTGATGGGGGGAGATGGGAACTTTCATAGACTGCTGGTGAGGACCCAACTGGTACAACGATTCTGGAAAGTGATTTGGCAGAAGCTAGTGAAATGAAATGTGGATGACCTACAATCTCAAAATCCCACTCAGGTGTGTGTGTCCTAGAGAAATTCTTTGCAAGGTCTGAAAGGAAGGCCATGCACAGAAATTTCCTTACTGTACCACTTCTAGTGGCAGGGAGTTAATGGCAACTGAAGCGCCCATTCCAAAGGGAGCAGGTGAGTAGAGTGTGGTGGGAGCAGTGGTGGGACATACCGTGGAGAACCGAGAGCCTCCATGTAGCACCATGGGTAGGTTTTAAAGACACTGTTGAGTGAACAAACACAAAACCAAATGAAATTCATAACGTTATATGAGTTTAGGGAAGTGAAAAGACATCCCAACATCTGATGTTTTATAAAGATAAATGAATATTTAAGATTGTGTATTAAATGTGTCAGAGAGAGTGCCCATGCTGGGGGAGGTGCTTGAAAGGGGTTCTTAGGGATGAGGAACCCAAAGCCCCGTGGCCCCCGGCGCCATTTCAGGAACCGGGAATAACAACCCGGCTAAACTCAGAGACAGGAAGTTCAGATTTGAGGTATATTTTCCTCATGAATTTCAGAAAGATAGATTCATAGTTCCCAAATGTGGAATCTTTTCTTGAAGAACCATCCTTAAAACCCCAGGTCATGACTAGTGTGAGTAGGCCATACCTCTGCTAATGGCAGTGAGGGGTGGCCTTTATCTCCTTTCTGCCCCCAGACTGCTCCAGGTTTCAGAAGGCATAAAACCACTCTGCGTAGTGAGTCACGCTGTTGTCTTGAGATTGAACTCTTAAGGAGAGAGACGACACCCATTCACTTCGGTGTCCCCAGCAGCTGGCTACCGTTGGGCAGTGAATACGTTATCAGCACTGCTTACCACTTTTAATCGCATCACTTTCCTAGTTTAGATGCTTGCCTTGCAAGTGGCCTATCGAAGTATGCTTCCTACCCTCCACCCCACAAGGCAGGTATCACATAAAGAGACAGTATGGTACTGTCTACCAGGGGCATTACATGTCATCTGGTCACAGGTTAAAAGCATGGAAATGGGCTTCCCTGAATGATGGCCAGGTCTATTCCCACAAAGAGACAACATCTTTTCCATGTAAGAAATACCCTGATAGAATTCTGTTCAAGTTCCTTCAACCTCACAAGTATATGTTGAATGCCTACTAAGTGCATGGGAACAGAATCCAGGGTTAGGGGTGGGCGTTCCAGTGAGATGACCAGAATGCTCTAGAGTGAGCAGTAAATAGATTGTGGTACATCGAGTACAATCCTTTATGCAATAATAGGCATAATAGGAAATAATAAGGCCTTACATTTATAGAATGCTTTATACTTTTCAAAAGTACTTGCATGTCAATTATCTCAGCATGGTTTGGTGACCACAGTCTCAGGCAGTACCTGCGATCAGGTAGATATTTTCTGTGGAAAATGGTCTCCAGCATTGGGCATCCTACTTTTTTGGGTTGCGTGAGTGTGCGGGGGAAAGAGTCAATTGTCATTGTTTCCATAGATGGAGATGAGGGAGCCAAGACTGAAAAATTTCTCATCCCTAGGAGTGAAACCTTATGTCAGTGATTCCCAACCCTGCTTATTGGTTCCCCAGGGGTGTCTTGAAAATTTTCAAAGGAAATTAATTGCAATTCACTTCAATTTTTAAAATACACGTATAGACCGCATAGCACAAAGGTTCTGGGCAGGGGCGGGCCAAGGGAGGAGGACTTGAAGTTGTATGTATGCCAAAGAAACTGTCAATCAGCCAGAGAACAATAGGGAGCTAAAACTCCCCCAAATTTGGGGGAGTGATTGGTCTGTGTTCACCCCTGCTGGGTAGGCAGAGGCAAAAGGGGTTGTGTTGGTTACTGAAAAAGTTGACATAACTTGAATGACTGCAGTGACTTTGAACTCTCAACAGAAGATGACCTTCTCTTTCCAGAGTCTGGAAAAGCAGGCTCCCTGGCCCCAGGGATTGTGTTAAATCCACTTTCTACATGGGTGGCAGGGCCTTGTTTTGCCATCACTATTTTGAATTGGCTAGTTTAATGATTTGGTGCTCTTAACACTTACTTGTGCATACCAAGAAAGTGTTGTTGGGTGGCTGCTTGGCTTAAGAATACAATGGTGTTTGTCATTCTCTTCCTTCCCTATCCAAGCTAGAAAATGCCAAGTTTGCTCTGTTGTGGCACCTGATTTGATGCAGACACGTGGACCACTGTGTGTGCTGGTGCTCAGAACTTAAAAGGCATCCTCCTGGCTGGGGAGGAACTCACAGACGACTGGGTCTCAAAGGAACGTATCGAGGCCTGCCCCCTGCTTTTCTCCATCTCCCTTGCTGGGTTCTCAGGGGAAGTGGAATTTGTGGGTAGCCACAAGTGTGCGGGCTGTGTGTTCTTAGCCTGGTTCTGCACAGCCCAGTAGGAAAGGGGACAGAGGAGGAGCCTAGTGGTTGGGGATCCTCTGTTTTGGGAACGTGAAGCAGCCTGGGAGAGGAGGAGGGAAGTAAGGGGAGAAGAGTGAGGGAAGTAAGGGGGGAAGAGTTAGGGAAGCCTTGATTCATTTCATCCATTAGCCCAGAAACACAAGTTGCAGGATCTCCTCATCTGCAGGTGGGCCATCAGCTCAGTCGCTGCACATTGGACCTTGAACTCTGGCGTGTGCTCTAACCGACTATGAGAATAGCGGTGGTTCTTCCTGTTTTCCTGGGGCACATGGGGACAGAGGCTTTCATGTCCTTTGCCTCAGGAGACAGATCTAGAAAAATGATGCTGTAGCCAACATCAGAGCAATTACTGCCTGTGCTCTCTTCTAGGATTTTTATGGTTTCAGGTCTCACATGTAGGACTTTCATCCATTTCGAGTTTATTTTTGTGTGTGGTGTAAGAAAGCAGTCCAGTTTCATTCGTTTGCAGGTTCCTCTCCAGTTTTCCCAACACCATTTGTTGAAGAAACATTCTTTTTCCCATCGGATAGTCTTTCCTGCTTGGTCAAAGATTAACTGACCGTGTAATTGTGGGTTCACTTCTGGGTTTTCCATTCTGGTGCATTGATCTTTGTGTCTGTATTTGGTGTGTTTTGTGCCAGTACCATACTGTTTTGATTACTACAACTTTGTAATATAACTTGAAGTCTGGAATTGTGATGCCTCCAGCTTTGTTTTTCCTTTTTCAAGATTGCTTTGGCTGTTGGGTGTCTTTGGTGGTTCCATACAAATTTTAGGATTGTTTGTTCTGGCTCTGTGGAAAATGCTGTTGGTATTTTGATAGGGATTTCCTTAAATGTATAGAGTGCTTGGGTTAGTATAGACATTATAGTGATATGTTTTCTTAATCCATGAGCATGAACTATCTTTCCATTTCTTTGTGTCATCTTCAGTTTCTTTCATCAGGGTTGTATTGTTTTCAGGGTACAGGCCTTTCCCCTCTTTCCCATTACCCATTCTTGACCTAACACTTCATGGCTCTTTCCTGAATTTTCCTCATTGACAGGTGCAAGATCAGAAGACGTGCTCTTTTTTCTCTTAGATATTGAAGTTGATTAAGAAAATGATTTAAACATAGTTGGAGTTGTGGCACTTTCAAAACAAAGTCAGTGCAAGGGTCGTTTGCCGCAGGTGAAAAAGAGGCAGGTAGCCTTGGCAGGTAGGCCCCCCTCATCTTTTCATGTCACTACACCTTCATGAGGACAAGAGGTGCTGAGCTGGGGTATCCCAAAACAACCATGTATGGCCGGGGTTCCTGTCCCTCTTTTATAAATAAGAAAAAAACCGAGCCTTTGTGAGCAGCCAGAGCTCACCCCGTTGTAAGTGGTGGAGATGGGATTTGAGCCTAAGCCCGCCAAGCCCCAGAATCCGCCCTCTCTGCCTGCCAGCATAATGCTGACTGCTTGGTCTAGATGCGCCAGCTCTCCTCCTGTTCCTCCGAAATAGCTCAGAGCAGGCCTTAGAACTCTGATGAGTCTGCACAATCTTTCCGGCTTCCAAGTGCGCCAGAGGAGTGGAGCTTTTACAGAAGATTTTCTTGGCCAGATGAGGAAGACATTTTGCGTTGTACATCATCTAGAAACACTTTCCTGAATTTCTTGAATTCTTATTTAACATCTCTCTTCTCCCTCATGCTTTCCCCCCAGCTCCACTTTTAGGGTTGCGTCGTCTGTTTTCTCTCCCTCTTCTCCTTTGACGCCTCGGTTCCCCCCTCCATCGTTCCAAGCTGTTCATTGTGCACCCTGGTCTGCGTGCGCAGGCCCGCCGGGGGAACAGATTTGGGCGTTTGTCCAGCTGGCTTCCTTTGATGGCCATCGGTGAGCGAATGCATTTGTTCCTGCATATGTTCCCGAGTGGTGTATCAGAGTGCTCATCCAGCAGAGCTGCCGTTCTCCCGTGGTCGGGTTGGCTCTGCTGTTAACAGTGTTGGATTTTTCTCCACATTGTTTCATGTGGGAGAGCATGAAGGAAGAGAGGTAGTTCGAAGAGAGGGCTGATGCTCCGGGAAGGCCAGTGGAGAAAGAGAGGAGAAGGCTACAGGTGGAATTCTAAGACTTGGTGATTATCTGGAAAGCAGGGAAAGGGAAGAATTTTGGCTAGAGCAAAAGAGTAGCATGAGATGGAGAATTCCAGAAGAGAAACAGATTTGAGATGGGGTGGGAGGAAAATAGTTTAGGGAAAATGCTCTAGTTTTGGAAACCAGGGCGTCCTTGCTATCAGCTTGGGGCACTGTCTCACCTGTCTGGCGCTCCTTGCTTTGGTCTTGGATCATCTGCTGTGGGGCTCAGCCCCAGTGTGGGAGATGGGAATGGCTGGCTCAAACTCGGAAGTAATTCTATAGTTCCCTGCCACGAGAGCTCCGGGGACCGTCAACTCTGCTTGGAGCTCCTGGAAATGTTCCCATCACTGGGCTTACCATCCCCAACCCCATGGTTCCTCATTCTTCTCTGTCAATTTGTACCCTTTGGTCTTTTAGAAATCTCTTGCTGGTGGCATTTTTGTTTTCGATGGTTAGTTGCAGATGTATTCTTTTTTTTTTTTTTAATATTCCTTTTTTTTAAAGATTTTTATTTTTATTATTTTTGTTTGTTTTGTTTTTTTGTGTGTGTGTTTTTAAATTTTTTAAATTTATTTTCAGCGTAACAGTATTCATTGTTTTTGCACCACACCCAGTGCTCCATGGGATCCGTGCCCTCTCCAATACCCACCACCTGGTTCCCCCAACCTCCCACCCCCCGCCCCTTCAGACCCCTCAGATTGTTTTTCAGAGTCCATAGTCTCTCATGGTTCACCTCTCCTTCCAATTTCCCTCAACTCCCTTCTCTTCTCTAAGTCCCCTTGTCCTCCATGCTATTTGTTAGGCTCCACAAATAAGTGAAACCATATGATACTTGACTCTCTCTGCTTGACTTATTTCACTCAGCATAATCTCTTCTAGTCCCGTCCATGTTGCTACAAAAGTTGGGTATTCATCCTTTCTCATGGAGGCATAATACTCCATAGTGTATATGGACCATATCTTCCTTATCCATTCGTCTGTTGAGGGGCATCTTGGTTCTTTCCACAGTTTGGCGACCGTGGCCATCGCTGCTATGAACATTGGGGTACAGATGGCCCTTCTCTTCACCACATCTGTATCTTTGGGGTAAATACCCAGTAGTGCAATGGCAGGGTCATAGGGAAGCTCTATTTTTAATTTCTTGAGGAATCTCCACACTGTTCTCCAAAGTGGCTTAAAGATTTTTATTTTTATTTATTCTTTATTTATTTGACAGACAGAAATCACAAGTAGGCAGAGAGGCAGGCAGAGAGAGGGGGTAAGCAGGCTCCCTGCTGAGCAGAGAGCCTGATGCAGGGCTTGATCCCAGGACCCTGAGATCATGACCTGAGCGGAAGGCAGAGGCTTAACCCACTGAGCCACCCAGGTGCCCCTGCAGATGTATTCTTAAACAAAACAGGATAAGACAAACAGACTGGAAGGAAAGAAAAGGAGACAGGCACTTGGACCATCCTTCTGATCAACTCCTCCTACACTTGTTTTCCTGGCTTGGTCCCTTCCTGACTTTCAATTCCTCCAGGGCAGGAAAATCAGCTTATTCATCCTTTTGTTCCCAAGCACAGACTCATTCTTTTGTTTTTTTACGTGCCATGGAATGCTTAATCTTTAGGGGATTGTATGTTTACTTCCTATAAACTTAAAAAAAAAGAGAAAGATAAAACACATCATTTCCAACTGAAGATTTGTTTTTTCCCCTGTATTTTCAGTTCAACGCTATTTCTGAGTGCCTCTTCTGTGTTTAGCACGAGCTTTATCCAACGTGCAGACAATATCAATACTTCAGAAGACTTAAAGCCTTGAAGCCATTTCACCTGCTCCTGGTCCTGGACTTCAGGGCTGGAGAGAAGAAAGGATGGGTGGTGAGGATGAAGGTTGACAGTGAGGGTAAGAGTGGCAGCAGATCTCTGGCTGGAGGAAGTTCTTTGTGGGACTGGCTGGTGGGTGAGTGTTTCAGCCCACCCACATGTCTGTTGCACACCTGCCCTGTGCGTGACAGACCGCAGAGCTGTGTGGCACAGTAGGTGACACACCACACCAGGGGCCCTGCCCTCCTGGAGCTAAAGGGAGAGAGGCCTGACAGATAGGTAGCCCTGGAAAACATCCCAAACATTCCATGTTCGAGAGTTAAAAATGATAGCATTTGGCACATCTGGTCTCAGCCTCACTGTACTTGGTCAATTACTTGTTTATGCAGCAAGGATCAGTCAGGTTCAAAAAGGGAGACATTAGAGTAGGGGAGGCATTTTTGTGTCTTTGCCTGTGGCTCCTGACTTCCCACTGGCTCTAGAAGAATCCCCAGCCACCTCATGTTTGTGAGGTGACTGCTGTCCCAGCCCAGCCCCGCCCCGTGAGCACCCCCTGGCATTTATGGAGGGAGAAGAATGTAAGGATGCTTGTACCTTCTTCCTGCAAATGACTGTCACTGAGTCATCTTAGAGCCCCCACTGGCAGTTTGTTTCAAGATAAAATAATATCCTGTTTCTAGACTGACTGCTTCTATGCTCACCGGCGGGGCTGACCTCAGAGTCCGGGCTGTGGGACGGTCTTCATTACCTTGCTGAACTGCGGTGTTCTTTGCAGGGTCAGGGGGGACTTTTAGGACTGGGAGAGACATGTGGCAAAGGCCAGTCCGGGGTCTTCCAGCCTCTGGGAGGTGACTGCACAGGTGCCTCTGGCTTGGGA